>NC_053470.1:8249310-8933257 GCF_015227805.2 Hirundo rustica
GGAAGAAGTTTTAACCCTGATTAGCAGTTTGTTTGGGTTTTTTTTCCTTTCCATGGAAGATATCTTCGAAGAATGAGGCAGTGGCAGTAAATGATGAAGGGCAAAATAATGAAAGCCACTGCCCAGTGAGAAAAGAATGTTTGCTTGCTAAGTGGTTTGTGGCTTTTGGATGCTGGATTTTTGAATACTGTTACAGTAATAATGGGTCATTAGAGTAATAATAGTTGTATTGCATCTGGAAGCAAACAATCATTAAAAATAATTAGTCTTAAAATTCATATGCTGTGGCACAGAGATTTTAACACTGTAAAACAGAAATAATTTTAACCAGCAGGATACTCTATATCTAAGCAAACACAACCTTTTCCTGCACTAATGTTTGATTTGTTGAGCAATTGTTGTTCAGGATTTGACAGGTACTTGTGACTGATGTTCTTTCAATATTTTACCCCATTTCTGCAGCAAATTCTGTTCACCCTCTTTTGCAGACAGAGAACTGAGACCAGAGCCCAAGCTGAGTGCTTAGTGAGGGGTTGGGTGACCCTGAAAATCTGCCTAGATGCCACTTAACCCTGAAGATGGTTGAAGTTTTACGGCTGATTGACTCGTGTCTTTATTTTATTTCAAGCATATAAAGAGCTCTGCTGTGGCTCAGCACAGAACTGAGGTGGTGTATCCAGTTTGCTGGTGTGTGAAAGGTGTCACCAAGTTAGGAGTCCTTGCATTTGTGACTTCTTACGAGCTCTTGGGACATGAGAAGTCCATAGTGAATGAATGAAAACTTTTTGTGGCAAAATCCATGCTGGCCCGGTCTTTCTTTCTGAGTATTGCACAAACCACGTGGAAAAAAGTGCAGGATCTTAAGTCTGGCACCAAGACCTCAGGCGTGTGTTTGCAGTACCTGATTTTATCTACAAGATCACTTTGTGGCTGTGTTTGTAAGGTACCTGCTTAGAGTCAAAAGGAAAGCTTTCAGAATTGTAATGAGCTTCCTGGGTCACTAACAAGGTGAATTAAACAGCAGATCCATCTGTTTGCTACTTCTACATCGTGGGGCTTTGCTTCCTGTGAGTTCTGGCTCCACGGGTTTTGCTAGAACCCTGAAGGTGTCTGTGGAGAGAGTGTTTCAAGAGGGACTTCTTTTTTTTAAGCCCTGCCTTTGAAGAGGGTAGTGGTTTTTCATCTGTCATAGTCTCTCCCACAAGATGTCACAAAGGAAGACTTTGTTCTTGCAGTACCTGCAGGCCTTGAGCTGCACTGTAAAACTGAGGAATTGTCTGGAGGAGCCTGAGGAAATGGTGCCCCAGCAGGAGCTGGGGTGTGTGGGGTCCATCCATGGGCCTGGGCTCCCACTGCACAAATGCTGTCACTGTTAAAAACCCTGCAGTGCCTCTTCCCATCATGTGCTGGGTGCACACGTGGATGCCCCTACCTGCACTCGCTGTCCTTTGCTGGATGGTTTTAGAGCGTTTTCCATCTGCCCAAAGTAAAAGTTTAGTCAGACATTTAATCAGCTGCTGCACATACAATTTAAGAGGTTGGAAAACGCGTATTTCTGCCAGTAGAATAAAGTATTCTGCTAGTAGAATGTGATATTATGTGCTTTGACATGTTTTGCTTCCTCAAATACCTGACAATATGCAAAATTCTGGTATGTCTCAACAGAAAAGTTGGTAATACAGATTGCAAGCAGAATGTGGAGAAGATAGCTCCGAGGCATTCAGTTCTTCTGTCTCCCATCTTTCAGCTCCGTTTGGTATTTTCACTTCTGTTCCGATGTCTACCTGGGAAAATGATTTGAACTGCTGACTTCCGTGCTTATCTGCATGAAACCTTGGGGATGGGGGTTCGGCTCTAAGGGCTGTGCAGGAGTACAAGAGAAAGACTCTGTGTCCCTGAGAGCCTCTGCTTGTGTCTGTCATTGCTGCATGGAGATGGCAAGAGCAGTGTTGGAGGAGAAGGGAATACAGGGGACCTTGCCCCTGATGAGTAACAGCTGTGTTAATTACCCCGTTCAGCCTTGCCCCATCAGTTACAGCTGTGTTAATTGCCCAGTTCAGCCTTGCCCCATCAGTTACAGCTGTGTTAATTGCCCCGTTCAGCCTTGCCCCTGATGAGTAACTGCTGTGTTAATTACCCCGTTCAGCCTTGCCCCTGATGAGTAACAGCTGTGTTAATTACCCCGTTCAGCCTTGCCCCTGATGAGTTACAGCTGTGTTAATTGCCCAGTTCAGCCTTGCCCCTGATGAGTAACAGCTGTGTTAATTGCCCAGTTCAGCCTTGCCCCATCAGTTACAGCTGTGTTAATTGCCCCGTTCAGCCTTGCCCCATGAGTTACAGCTGTGTTAATTACCCCGGTCAGCCTTGCCCCATGAGTAACAGCTGTGTTAATTGCCCCGTTCAGCCTTGCCCCTGATGAGTAACAGCTGTGTTAATTGCCCCGTTCAGCCTTGCCCCATGAGTTACAGCTGTGTTAATTAATTACCCTGATGAGGCACAGGTATGTGTCCAATCAAGGTAAGTGTGATGAAAGGGTGGAGCTTAACTGGTGATGGGGAGAGGATCATGGAGAAGGAACCTTCAGCATCATGAACAAGAAGATGAAGAGTCCTGGGGAGAGGATCACTGCTGTGAGGTCAGTCTGGGTGTGCAGTTGGAGCCTGTTTTTGGAACCTGCAGTCACAGTGTAGCTGGGCCAAAGCCTGCAGTCAGAGGCTGCAAGGGAAACCTGCAGCAGGAGCTGCTGCAGCCGGAGTCAGCGAATGGTTGGAGTCAGGATGGCTGAGCTGGAGAGAGGAATAAACCAGGGCCCTTTTCATGCTGTGATCAACCAGAGGTCTCAGCTCATTTCTACCCTCTAGCAAGAGGGCTGCTGCAGTAAGTGTCACAAGCAGAGCTGCATTCCTGTGCTTGCTGGGAAAGGGTCTGCAGGAGGTGACGGTCCCACTGCTGGAATCTCAGCTCCTTCCCAGCCAGGCTTGCCCACGAGGGCTGGTTGTTCTTTCTGGGAGCAGGGCAGAGCAAAGCAATTTCCCTCTGATTCTGTTCCCGGGGCTTTTCCTGCAATGAGTTGGAAATGGGTGGTTTGACGCTTCCAAATGAAAAATTGCAAATGGGGCAGAACAAGACACTTTAAGCTTTTCAGCCTTCGTGCTCTTCCTTCTCGCAAATATTTGGGTGAGGTGAGGGGTTTGCATGCCTAGTGAGGTATGGGGAGAAAGAAATTTGAGACTTGGCCGTGTTTCATTCCCTGGTTTGTTTAGACCCAGCTTAACTCCGAATTGAATTCTCTGTGGGGTTTCTCCAAGCTGGAATTCTTTCCATGTGTGTCACTTTTGCCCAGACACAAGCTCCATGCCATCTGAAGTGTTTGAATTTGGAGAGCAGTAGTTCCATCGTTCTGGAGGACCTCAGTGAGGAGGCTCAGTGCCTTTGTTGAACAAAGAAATGTTCTCTGGGAGGAAGAGTGAGCCACAGGTGCACGTGTGCTGCTGCTGTTTGTTGTAGGCATTAGGACGCACGGTGACACTTCCAGCATCAGTGCAAAAGCCCTTTTTTGGGGGTAGAAGGAATGTATTACTTGAGATCACTGGTAATGTGGGCAGTAAGATGACTTGTGCGGTCATGGACTCAAGTGCTGTAAATCTGAGTGTTCTGCTCACTCTTCACCAGGGAGGTGTATTTTGTCATTGCTTTTTTTGCTGGTGTTTAATTTAGCTGCATGACAATTTATATTGTGTTGCTTTGGTCTAACTCTGTTGCAATAAGGTCCACGATTGCGTGAAATTGTTCCCATACTTTGTTAAAAAGTTCATTTCTGTCCTTCCTGCATGTGTTTGTAGACCTTTTTTTTCCTCCCCATTCTCTTGGCGCTGATATTGTTTGCTCCATTTGTATGCCACTGAAATACTTGGGCATTTTTCCCCTCTGATCTGAAAATGCAGAAGGAAACGGTGAAGGAGATTTGCTGCAAAAGCTGTGCAAATATTCAAATAAATCAGTCAGCCTCCTTGGCAAATACACTCTTGCGTTCCTTTTTACTAAAAGATAACGGCTGAAATGTTAAAAAATACTCCTTTCTGTGACAATCTGAAAGACTTCAGAGAACGAGCCTGGTGGTGTTGAAATGCAGGAGAGGAGTTATTTGAGAGCACAGCCTTAAGAAAGGGCACATCCTGGCGGTGCGAGGCGCCTGAGATAAGAAGGAAGCCCCACGTCTTTAGCAAACAGAGCCTGTGCTTAGTTTGAAGAAATGCCGTGTGCATCTCCTTTAAGAAACTGCTAATTACCATTAGGAAATAAAGACGGGGCTGCTAATCAGCTGCCGCTCCACATTCTGCAGCGTGCCTTGTTTGCAACTCCTGGCATCATTCTTTCAGCTATTTTCGGTGTGCTTCATTAACAAGATTGTCTACTCTTCCAGTTTGTTTACTCGAATAAAAAATAGTTTTGACTTCCATTTTCTTTCACGAAGCCCTTGGGAAAACAGTTTATTTTGCAGTGATTTAAATAGTCACAATTAAATTGTGACTTGGATCTCTCTGTGCTTCTGCTGTCAGTGGAGATTTGTGTGCCTCTTTCTCCAGGGCAGAACTTGGCTCAAGTCTCACCAACAGAGAAGGGAAATGGTCTCAATGAATGGCTTATCTTTTGTTACCTCCACGGACTGAATTAAACCTGTGTAGCCCCTGGAAATAAACAGTTCGGGCGAAAAAGACCTGAGAGAATGGCACAGTACCCACGGTTACAGACTATTTAACAGCAGGGGTGGTTTGTTTCCAATTTGCAAAAGATTTCATTTCTTTTTTTTTTTTTTTTTTTTTTTTTTTCTTTTTTTTTTCTTTTCTTTTCTTTTCTTTTCTTCTTCCCTTGCTTAAATGTTCTCCTCAATACTTCTGTTTATAAATATTTAGTTGCTTAGTCTCAAGGGGAAGTGTGATGAATAAACTGGTGGAGCAGAGGGCTGAGACATCAGGTCACTGCTGCTCTTTGGACCTGGGTGGCAGCCACAAAGTAGTCTTCATTTGTTTGGGGTTTTTTTGGCTTCAGCTTCCCAGTCACCAGCGTTACAAGGGCCTGAATAAATGTCACTAGATGCTTTAACACATTCATGGAAGCCATCCCCTTAAGCACGTTGATCTTTGCAATCTGTGTTGTTTTACTCAAACCTTGTTCAGATTAGGCATAACTGCTTGGAAATACGGAGAGATGTAACACTGATTTTATAGGCTTTGCACATACAACTGAGAAATGCATTGCTGGTTACCATCTCATTTTTTTAAGCTGCTGGTCCAGTTCTTTCCGAGCAGCCCAAGAGTTTAATTCCTCCGCTGTGCTCTTTGCTGCTGTAGGAGGGGTTGATTGCCCTCCCAGCAGCCTCGTTAGTCCAGCTCTAACACAGCCCGGATTTGGGGGCAGCTTGTACAGCCCTGGGCTCAGCCCTCTGCCTGATGCTCCAGGCAGCTCGCCTTGAGGAGGAGCTGACCTGAGCAGAGAGAAGGGCAGCTAATTCCCTGTCCTGGGCTCGTCAGGAGCACAGTTACACTGGCTGCACACGCCCCTCTGGAGGGGCAGGATGGCAGACAGAAATGCCACACAGGGACCCCTCTGCAGCACTAGGAGGTGGCAGCAGGCCAAGCAAACTTGGCACAGTTACTCGCTTCAGGGAAGATGCCAGCCTGAATGCTCCCGTACTATCTTCTGTTTGCTGATTCATGGCTGGAATAAGTATCTCTGTCTTTTCTTCCTCGCTCCCCCTCTCCTGGCTGAAGGTAATAATGAGGAGGAGACTGGCACAGTCAAGAAAATAAAATAACAGTACAGAACCCCGTGCGAGGATTGATGAAATAATTCTTCTTGCAAGATGAATTATTTTGCTCCATTTTCCAATTGTTGCTTCCTCTGCTTGGAATAGTATATAAAACTAGATAAGGGTTATCTGTAATTTATTTTTGGAGCCTGACTGCGGGTTCTGTGCATTAGGATGTAAAAGTTTCCATCTGAGGAGAGGACAGCTTGCTTCACCAAATCTGTGGGCGGTGGGAGCCACCGAGTGCAGGGGAAGAGCAGAGATGATGAAGGCTCCTCTTGCAGGGGGAGGAGATGGAGACCAAGAAGCTCTAGCCAAGTCTTTAAAACATGCTTACACCTTTATTCCATTTCTCTAAGGTGTAAATAAAGAATTAAGACCTAATTGTTCTCTCCAGAAGGTCGATAAGCGAGGTGAAGTGGAAGCCAGGATCTGCAGAGGGGCCAGAGCCTGCCCTGCCCTGTCCCCTCTGCTCCCTCCCTCCCCATGGGCGGGATGAAGCAGTTTATTTGATTTCCAGGCACTGCACCACCCGAAGGTGCTTCACACCTGCTCAGGTGCCCTTTAGATTGCACTAGCACATACTGAAAAATTGTTAAAGCAAGGAAGAATCAGCTCCATTTGACTTACGCTCTTAAAAATTCAGAGGGATGTTTAGCAAAATTATTATTAAATACATTGCCAATCACTTCTGAGACAGCTGCAGTGGTTTCAGTCAGTGTAACAGATTAAGATGATAAATCCAACAAGGCCCTCCTAGCAAAGCTAGCACCGAACTAACATATTCTTTTCTCTCCCTCAAGAATTGCATCCATTGATGGATAATCTCTGCATAACAGGAAGCTTTTAAATCTCCAGACAGTGTATAATAGATGCAAATTTGCGACTGTCATATGCAGTGAGCTAATAAGCTCGGCTGATCAGGGAACACGATAAGTGTGACACTTTATCAGGCAGCAGTAAAAGCTGATTAGTTTGTGCATGTTTAGCTGTCCATATGCCTCATTATTGGAAAGGTTTAAGATAGTACTAATAATTGGAGTGGATGTGGCTTCACTTCTTTCAATATAGGAAAGTGAGTGCAAAGCATTCTTCTTCACACCTGTAGTGAAAGAGGTTGAGCAAAGTGATCGTGGAGCATTTCAGAGTGACTGGATCTCTGGCTGTACCTGTAAGTTCAGTGACAGAGCTGTTTTCCCCATCTTTTAGCTTGGTGGGACCTGGGAAGGCAAGGCAGAGGAGTTGGGGTCACTGCAGGAGCTCCTGCACGGGTCAGCTGGGGTCAAATAGAAAAATAACCCCATGGATGGCATTGACATTATTTCTAGATAAATAGTCCCAGCGACAGGAATGAGTCAGACCATAATTGATATTTCCTCTATGTCCAGCAGGAGGGAAGGGAGGGGCAGCTGTCACCTTCCAAACACATCTTTTGTCTTTCTCTCATTGTGAGTCTTCATCAGTTCTCATATTTCTTATGAAATGCTGTCAGCAAGGACATCAGAAAGCCCCTTGGTTTGCCAGAGGGGCTCTGTGGGTTGTTTTGGATCTTGTTACTTGTTCAGTGTGCACCACTCTAAAGCAGATCAATTGCTAGTACAGGTATCAGATGAAAAAGCTTGCACATCCTACCAGCAGATATGAGATTTGACCAGAATTCAGATTTGTGTTTGGTTTAGAAATATGCTGCTATAGTGTGCAAACTCTGCTGCATCTTTTATATCAGTGTTTTATTTCACTGGAAAGTGTCTTTCTGGTTATTTCCATTTTATCTCCATGGCGTTAGGGTTGTTTTGTTGAAACAAATTAATTTCTTTTTAGTTAAGCTTTTTTTCATCCATGTTGAAGTATTCAGGATAAGAGTATATATCCATAATTTAAAAAAAAAAAAAAGGGAAGTAAAGCTTTTTATGAACAGTTTGAGTACTGCAGCTTAAGGCCAGGATGGGTCTTTCCTGGTTTGTCACACCTAGTGTTTCACTCTACTTCTGAGCCCTTCACAGCTTTGAAGTGATCACATCACATATTCTAGGAAGAGAAGGGAGTATAAAAATGCACTGAGATGCAGCAGCAACATTTTTAGAGTAAATGCACAAGTTACTATTATACATTACGGCCCAAAAGCACTGACGGTTTCTCATTTTTTATTCACCAGACATTATCATGTGCCATTTGGAAATGTATATTATTTGTGCTGTAATCTCTAAAACATTGATACAATATTGAAATATGGTGTTTTAATTACAGGGTTTGAAAGACATGTGGCTGAATCAGCAGCTGAAATTTCAAGGGGGGAATAAAAAAAAATCACACAGACATATGAAACAAAGCCAAGTGGTTCAATGGTGAAAATGTTACATTTTGCCTGGGTCTGATGTTGTGTTCACGCATAGGAGGGGGTTTGATGGATGGCGCTCCTGTGAAAGTTCTCCAAGCCCAAAGCCTCGCAGTCCTGCTCTAATCCTGCCTTTATTTCCACCTTTGATCAGAGGCAGGCTTGCTGTAATGAGAGCTGCCGTTACCAGCCGGTGGGGTTTGTGCTGCCTGGCACACGCAGTCACCTGCCCGGCACAATTCAAGCCTTGCAGTGCGTGGCTTTTTCAAACCCCCAGCCCCTCGATTTCTCAGAACCCCGGGGATCATTCAAAATATGGGTTTCTTCGTGACTTTGTGTTTACCTCGGAGTTAACAGGCAGGTTTTCTCCCGTGTTCTGTTTGTGGAGCTCTTCCCTTGTTGCCAGGCACCACCTCAGTTTGGGGTTTGGGAGAACGTGAGTCTTTTCCTTGGGGAGGGAAATGATGCTGTTCTGCCCCACCACCTGTGGCTCAGTGGTGACAGGGGTGCAGCTCTGGTCTGGAGTTCTGGGTGGGCTTGGACTCGTGGAACTGGGCAAGACAAATGTTTCTGGAGCCAGAAACAGCAAGAGGTGGTGTATGGTGAGCCTGGCAGTTCTTGGCATCATTTTCCTTTAGGGCTCTTTGGGAGGTTCCTCTTGGCTTGGTGTGATTTATGCTCACAGAGTAACTACACAACACCCTGCAGAGACTCTGCGCTTTATTTGTTCGTGAAGTTTTGGGCACAGCATAGAATACTCTAGGGATGAAGAAAAATGAGAAGTTGTGTTCAGAGTAAGGGAAAAAAAAAAATCACAGGCAGTTATGAAAAAGTGAGGTTAATTATGAAAAAGGACTGGTCACAGATTGATGTCTTGTAAAGCAAGGCCTGAAAATAGAAAGGACATACAGTGATAGCAAGGAGTAATAGAATGGAGTATTTCAAGGGAAGCAAGGTGGCTTAGGACATGCAGCTTTTTATTTTAGATAGCTGAGGTGAACTTAACTCAAGAATGGAAAGTGACTAAGAATTGTGTGGCAGCTTAAGTGAATCTGTTGGGGATTTCTCTCTTTTTGGCAGCGTCTCGTTGAATTTCTTTATGTGGGAGAGTCTTGGCGTAATTAAAAGAATGAAAATGAAGAGTGAATAAGTAATTGGGAGTGAACACAGTCCTGACTTCACTTAGATGTACTAAGAGAGTTTGCAAAGGTTATCTAGAGGAGCTTTTAATGCTGCCTAATATTTTTGCTTTCTGTGAAATGAAATGAAAGGCAGCCTTGGGGTTATTCCATGGCAATTCTCCTTTCAAACTAGAGCTTAAGCCACCAAGTACCTGAAATTCATTGTTAAAAGTCTGTGGTGATAACATGTGTGGGAGACCCTGGCAGTCCCTCACTCCTGCAGAACTGCATAGGCTGGGTGCTAATGGAGCTGTTGCTAATAACAATGATGTTATAATAATAATAATAATAACGTCTTTGCTTTTCTGAGAGGTCCTTCAGTTGAGGATGGGGAATGGAGGCCTGGAGTCGCTCTCCCTGCAGAGCGTCTGAAACCCGTGAGCTGCAGACAATGTCACCACAGTGCAGGTCTCTGGTGCCAGTGTGGGATCGTTGTTTTGTGGGGTGAAGCGAGCCCCAAAGCCCACCCAGGGCCGGCAGACTGCAGTGGGTGCCCACGGTGGCTTTCGTGTGCGTGCTTCTCATTTCAACCCGATTTTCCAAAATTTGTCCCTTGCTTCTGCTGAAAAACTTCTTTGGTCTCTAAATTGTCCTTGACTCAGTAGTGACATTTTCAGATCAGATAAAATTCAAAGCTAAAGGAGGACATTTACAGTTTTCCAAATATTTAACCTCCCCGTTCACATTTCACGTTCTCGGTTTGGGCCATTTGTCGCCCATCATTTATTTTATCCTTATTTCTGTATCATAAAGTTCAAAGCATGTGTGGGGGGGGGGGAAAAGGGGGAGTCCCAGAACGGCACTGAACTTTGTGTTTATTACAGACCATCAGCGCAGTTGTTTAAGTCATTGTGTTTTAGGGAGCAATGATGGGGCACTTTTATCACCTTCTTCCCTTGCACATGAATGTTCCCTGTGGGGATAGCATCTGTCAGAGGTTATTGGATTGCCCGTGAAGATTCCCCCTGCCTGCCCCTGGCTCACACAGCCTGTGCGCTTGTGCCACTGCTGCTCCTCAGTGGATGAGCCAAAAGCCAGCAGAGGGAAAAGCTGATGGGACTGGGACTGGCTCCATGGTTTGGGAGTGTGTGCTCCCTCCTCTTGATGCCTTCAGTTCTATCTTCCATGTATTTCACATTCTGTGCTGCCCAGCTGCAGCTCTGAGCTCACACTCAGGGACACTCAGCTCTCTGCACACAGCAGGGACACAAAACAAATCCTTTTCCTGCTGCACACCAAGGACAACTTTCAGCCCCAAAGCACAAACAAGGGTGGCTGGAGGGAGGAACAAAAAGGATGGGACCTCACAGCCTGGAGCTGGAATGGGACAATGAAACCCAATGTGCAAAAGGACTAAAACTTATAAAAATGTAATATCTCATGACTGCTCAGCCATTTCTGTGACCATTTTGTGCCCACCTTGGATGTGTCCCTGGCCAGGCTCTTGTTCTGTTCAAGGTGTACCCTAAAGGCCTTTTAATAAATATCTGCTTTATTCTCTGGCTCTGTCCAGTCTCTGTTCCAGAGGCATCACTTTGGCTCCAAGCTTTGATAAAATGTGAGCGTCTGAAGCGGGGAAAAGAAAACAGATGGAAAACAGCCTCAGCCACCCCATTCCCTGATGGTGGCAGTGCAGTGCAGAGGGAAATCCAGATTTCTGGATGAGAACACTGTGGGATTACCAGCCAGCCTCTTTGCCTCCGTGAAAACTCAAAAGGAAAGTTAGCTGCTTTCCTCTGAGGATCTGAAAGCGTTTAACAAGAGTGGGCACTGCAAATATTGTCCCACTCTTCTCCTTGGGGGAAATCCAAACCCTGTGAGCGTTACAATTAGTTTGCTCAAGGTCAGTATGGAGTAAAAATCTGAAATCCCAATTCCTTTATCGTTGCTGCGTGTCTGGGAATTTGATACATGCACTGAGAGCTGGCTTTTACAGGTCCATCGTGGTAATGGAATAGATGCTCAATGGGAAGAAAATAATTAGCATCTGCAGACAATCATGTCACTCTGATTTATACATGGGAATCTGACTGCAAAAATGTGTAAAAAGAGAGCCCTAACCTTTTGTCAAATGACACAGTGTGATTTATAATTAGATAATAGCTGTTGTCTCCTAGGGGTACTGACAACCTGGAATGATTTTCACCAGATTATTGTGGGATCAATACCAGCTGAATAATTAAAATTCAATACTGCCACATCTCTATCAGTAACATTGTAGGAATGATGTATGACATATTTAATTGAATTTGTCAGACACTGCGCTACACGCATAGATCAGGGGGATATTTTTGGAGTTCTGTATTTCATTTCCTCGTTATAGTTGCCTTGTACCTTTTAACATTCATGGCTACTTCCAAGCAATAGGACTGCTTGCTCAGAGAGCACTGTAAACAGTGACCCCGAGTTTATGCTGACCTTTCACTCTAAATGTTAAGAGTCTTAATGGAGACTTCCAGTAATTAATTCATGGTAAATGTTAAATTGCAAAACAGTGGCAAAGTGGAGGAAAAGAAAAGGTTTTTGTTTCTTTTTCTTGGTGGCTGGGGTTGTTAACTCCTTCATTACTAGTGCTGGGTGGTTTGTGTTTCATTCATCAACACCAGAAATGTGAGGTGTGGAATGTTCTGGGGATTCACTGGGCATTCAGGGCTCGTGCTTTTGGAGCAGCGGGTTGCACTTTGTGTTGAGAGTGGTACAAAGTGGGAACTGGCAGCGTTTTGGTCCTGACCAGGCGATATAAACGTTGTGTTCCTCGTGAGTATCTGAATCCTGGCATGCAGTTACTCCTCTCTGGAGGCCTGTCTGTTGTCAGGATGGAATGGCAAGGCGCCTTTCCATGTCACACTGCCAAAATGCCCCAGAGAATGAGGGAAGTAACATTTCCACTGATTGTTCATCGTGTCCCAGGATCAAGCTGTGTCTCCTGTTACTCACCATGGCCTGATAAACTCTGCTGTGCCCTGAATTCTAACCTTGGGTTTGAAGTAATAATCATGATGGCCCAGAGCAGCTGCTATAAAGAAACTGCCTGCCTCTTCTTAGGGCTCACACACTGCTCATCGTGATTAAAATTAATTTAAAGATTTGTTATCTTTTGCCTTAGGAAAGGAGGAAAGAAAATTAAGCTTGGGCGCACTTGAATATTATTTTTCCCACTGATTATTGCAGTTTCAGATTTTGCCACTGGTCTTGTTAATATTCATGCTGCTAATCAGCTGATTTCTATTCACCTGCCCTGCCTGGTTTCATACATGTGAGTGTGATTTGTTTCTTGCTGTACCCCTCCACACCTGGCACAGTGCTACCCAAGCTAAGATTTGAGTCTGCTCTGCATAATCCAACATACATTTTTCCTGTTCCTTTTAAGTGAGTTTATTCACACTTATTTCCTACATTGAGGTCCTTTTAGTTAACACTTGTCTCAATCTTTCTCTTGCCAACTCAAGGACTGGATATTTAATTTATAAATTCAGGTTGATGATTTAATGAAATACTAAATGTTGAGACTCTAGGGAAAGTCTCTGCTGCAGCTCTCAGGTACTGAACTCTCTTAAAGACGACAGGCAATGCCAAATGATTCTGTGAAACCCTTCTCTTGGTCCACAAGGAGATGGGCTGAAGATACGAGATTCAGGATTGAATGCCACTTCTTTTGTAGCTGTTGTCAACAGGGTTTAATTCCTCTGAACGCCTAATGGCAAAAAAACCCAACCCAAACACCAGAAAGATAGATGAAGAAAGCTGTGATGCATGGTTATAGTTATTTACAGACTCCCTGGAGTGCTGTAAAGGACAGTGGTACCATGGTAGGGCCTCAGGACCTACTTTCAGCTTTTGTGCTTCTGCCATGCCCATCTTCTGCTGCTTCTCCTTCACTGCCTCTTGCTGTGGTTCCTGGGCTGAGTCTTGTCCCCTGGGAGTTACTGGGAGTTTGATTATTTGAGTTCAGTGAGATCAAGATTATTTGCTCTCAGCCTTTGGTCATTTTTCGGGATATTTTGTGAAGTAGTGCAGCTGAGAGTTTGTGTTTTTCTTTTTTCTTTTGAATACAGATCGACTCAGACTTCACTTTATCTGGGTCTTTCCTACTAGAGGTGTACTGAATCAAGGACCTTTGAGCCATGCTTCTCACTTTTTTGCTTGTCCTAAGCTTTTCTTAGCTGCACAGCAGTGCTGAAGGACGAGCATGAAACCTGTCACAGCTTAGTCAGAACCTTTGGGAGATAGGTTTTTGTGTTTGTGTTCTCAGAAGTGGCACATTCTTGTTGGGGATGCTCTCAAAAGCAGCTTTATTTGTGACGGAGCAAACCATGTCCTATTCCTGCCCCTCACCAATGCCGTGGTGTGCTGTGTACGACCTATGCATGGCAGATCCTTTCCTGTTTATAAAGCAAAATCCAGAAAACAGGCCCAAGGAATAGAACAGGGCTGATTTCTGCCTTTAGATTTTGGTTATTTCTAAATTTCAGATTTTAGTTGGGTCACTTAGCTCGGTGAGCTAGTAAATAATGTTCTATTCACACCGGTACAACAGGAGCAAGAACACAGAAATCGCCTGGCCATCCCTTCTGCTGGAGGTTAGCCAGCATAAAACATATTCAAGTGCCCACTCCAGAGGTTTTTATCACGTAAATAACTCTTCATCTTAATACTCCAGAGTGATTGCTGGGGAGCAGTCACTGCGTTCTTGGCCTTGTGTGAAATGTGAGTGAAAATATTGCCACGGTGTGCACGAACAAAGCTGCTGTCGTGCGAGCTCTCAGGTGCCAAAGGTGCTCTCTTAAATGTTTTTATATAAAAAGTCAAAAGCAAGTGGAATGAGCAGGAGCCGATACGATGTGTGAGATGGTGACTGGCTCAAGCTGAGGTCAAGCATCAGCCTGGAAGACATTCAGACATGGACTTCCCACAATTGCTTTTGTTTATGGATGTGCTTGACATGTAAGATGTGGCATTTACTTGTGGATATGCAGGGGTAAATTGATAATCAGATTAAAATAGGGAAAAAAAAAACCGGATTAAAAGGATGGGAATATGCTTGATTTGTATTTCCAAGGCTTACAAACACAGATTTTGATGGGCCATATGGTCTCTTCTCTCTGGTACTGCACTTTATGCTCCTACCATGCTAATATCCCTAATCTTTATTTTAATTGTTTTTAAATGTTCTTGTTTGTAGAGGAGAGCACACACCCAGTGACTGGAAAAGGCCCGTGTGCCACGCAGAGCACTTGGTGGCAGATGGGAGCTCTGTGGCACGCAGCCTGGCTTGCCCATGGGGTGCTTTGTGTGCCAAAACTCTCTCGTGTAGACGGGTGCTGGAGTCTGTTTCCTTTTCCCATACGTGTAGTCGATGCTTTTCATTTTGAAGTTCAATGCAGCTTAATTTTCTTCATTCTCGTATCGAATGCTGTGCTGCATGTTTCAATATAAAGTAGATTTTTCAATTCTGTGACCAATTTTCTCTTTATAGCATTATTGCCGGGGACTGACATTTAAACGCAGCCTCGTTCCGTAAAGGGTACAATACAGGAGGGGAATGATTTGAGAATTTTGCCACGAGTCCTTGAGGAGGCAAGGTTGAATACTGTTTGCTGAAGTCAATAGGGTTGTTGTACACGGGCTTTGTGTGTGTGAGCACAGGAGGCTGAAACAAATCAATTTCCATTGACTAGTCTAGCAAAGGAGCCATTATTTAGAACTGAATAGCCATTGCTCCCGTAATATAACGTGAAAACTTATTGTAGTTTTACTGAGAAGTAGGTTATGATGAAATTATTTGTTTAAAAGCGAAGATGTCTTCTGAATATAAATTTTAGATGCGTCGATTTGAAATTTTTTTGATGAATAAATCGTGTTTATTTTTTAAAGCTGTTATCAAGAGTAATAACAGTCTCACATTGACAATGGAGTTTATTGGTATAGAGAATTTTCTGGCAGTTATTCAAATAGAAGAAGCAATTACAGTCCTAGGGAAAGCAGCACTGTTTAAAGAAATGCAATATTAATTCTTGAAGCACCAGCCCCCTTATAAGAGTGTCTCTGCGTTATTTTTCCTGCTTGGTGTTTTGCCAGTTGAAATTCCCTCTACTAGTAACATTTAAGGCCTGAATTGCTGAAGAAGTTTTTATGCCTCCCTTTGTGCACAGTTTATGTTAACAGAGTGAGATATTTGAGGTCTGGAAGGGATTTATACAGTAAAACTGGCTGATCACATCTTTTTAGTATTCTCTGTGCCTTTTTGTGCATCTTTTCCCAACCCTTGCTGCAGGTCAGGGGGATAAGCAGCAACTCCCTGGAGTCCACTTAAGGGGACTCCTGTGACAAGAGCAACTGTCAGCAGAACCGGTTTCTGCACAGCAAATCATTCCAATGGGGAAAAAAAATAATAAAAATTAAGAATTTTAGCAAAAATTCCATGAAGTCCATAGGAACGAGCACTTAGAGCAGGAGAACTTGGTTAAAAGGATGGCAGACCGAGAGGCACATTGTAAATACGGTGTAGATGAATTGCAAAGGGCAGTGACCTGCCTGCTGCATTACTGCTCATTATTCACCCTCTGGAGGGAAAAACCCACAAACAAACCCAAACAAAAAAACCCCCACAGCTCCCCCCCTTCCCCAGCTTTGCAGCGGATTAATAAATTTAAATGAATTCTGCTGTTGGATGGCACAGGCCATGCCCAGCTCCAGCAGAACAAGGTTTTTCCCCGTGGTGTTTGTATAAAAAGGCTGTTCCATGCGTTTCCACGCTCCAGGACGAGCGTGCAGCAGAGGAATTGCCTCTGGCAGGTGTCTGTGGCTGCAGCACCGCCCGTGCCACCACGCCTGGGACCCTGTGCTGACCAGTGGGAATCACACTTGTGACACAAATCTCTGCTCCTGCACAGCAGCGGTGTCCACAAATCCTCATTTGGGCCCCAGCCTCTGTTCATCTGAGATTCCTTTGTTTGGTGGAATAGCGGACAAACGAAAAACCAGCCCTAGACCCGACAAATGAACGGCTGTAAACTGAAACTAGAGGTAGCCATGAATATTATTTATAGTCATCTGTTGGGGTTTTCCTAAGAGTAAAGCATTTGAAACCTAGGAAAAGCTTTCTTGTGTTTTCGCTTTGTAAAACGAAGTTGTTCTTGAGTGATCAAACACCTTTAACTGCAGGTAAGCGATGACCCGAATATTAGAAATATTTGGGCAAAGGAAATGCAAACTTAGGACCTGCTTCTTGCTTGAATGAGGGGAAACTGAATTCAAATTGGGAACAAAACTTTGCACTTTGAGTTGCTGTAGGTGAGAGAAATTCTCTCAAATTATTTCAAGTAGGAATCCGGTCTTTAGAAACCAGTATGTGTTTTAATTCGTACAGTTTCCTGCCAAAGCCACAGTAACAGAGAGGGCTCAGAGGTGAGCTGTCACTGCTGAAGGGTATGCTGAGGACTGCTCTGGCTGTGTTTGGGTCAGCCCTGCATGGAGCCATAGCTCATGGCCAGTTTGTTTCCTCCTTCCCCTCTCGTGGCTTGGGGGTACAGTTTGAATGCCCCAGCTCTGGAAATGCCCCGCAGTGAAACAGGATTGAAAGGGTTTACATTGTTTTCTGAATTATCAGCGTGAACCCACCAGGATACGAGAAGTGCATGAGTTTGAGCAGTTAGATGTGAGTGCTTCTTTAGTGTGTTTGGATCAATCCTCTGTGGTTACAAGGAGCCAGAGAAACTCTTCCATTGGCAACTTCCCCAGCTTTGCACCATCACAGAGAAGAGCTGATCAAGCTGCCTTGCTTGTACTTGATTAACACATTCTTTTGACATTCTGGGTGTGCAGCATGTGTTTTAAATTTTAATAATACACAGACCTTATGCTGCTTGTTTGTCAGCGTTCTCCTTAAGAATTCTCGGCGCAGAATAAAAAAAAATTGACTGAAATGTATTGCAAATCAAACAATGCCATTTGTAAGCCTCTGTTTCAGAAGTTAATTATTATTTATACACTGGAGCCTCTGTAACAGCCTCAGAAGTTATCCTGGTGAACCTCACGCTGGGAAGAGGCCGTAGGAACGTGGAGTCAAGGCAGTGTTGGTGGAAATGAGCTGCAGGTGTTCTTGTCTCTCAGGTTGCTGTTGGTACAGTGGATCTGTGCTTGCAAGCCCTGTGCTGGGCCTGGTTTTGTTCTAATTTAAAGTAGTTTTGCCCTTGATTTTTTTTGTCATTCACTTTGGCAATGAACCCAAATTACTGTAATGATCAGTTGTCGTGCTCCTCCCTATTAAATATGTCTGACTTTGGGCTGGAAGTCCAAGAATCGAAGTTTGGATTCATAGTACCCCCTTAGAGGCCAGCTAAAATGAGGCTTCAAACTGCTTTGTCACTTTCTGCAGACAAATCTGATCACAACTGAACATTTAATTGCCTGATACATGATGCCCTCTGACAGACCGCACGTATGAAGGAGCATGAAAACTGCCCAGGTGAAATTGTACTGCGGTTCCAAAAGCCAGATCTGAAAATGTTTCTGGATGAGCTATGGAAGTGAAAGGCACTGTTCAGCGCAGAAAATCTGCAGGGATGGGGAGGACAGGAACTTACCTGTGTGATTTACATTATTGAAAGCACGTGCTCTTAAGCTGGCTGTGCCATTTTCAATTGCTGATAGATTAATGAGACAACTTTGAGTCTGCTCACTGAGTCAGAGTTTGAAAGGACTGACTTGGACTGTTCACAGCTCTGGGCTTGGCTCAACCTCTGCTGAGCTCCCAGTGTCCAAGGAGGATGTGATCTTGATTCCTTGGGAGGGATGAGCTGGAACAGAGCCTGCAGAGAGCCAGAGAATAAAGGAGATATTTACTGAAAGGCCTCTAGGGTACACCTTGGGCAGGACAAGAGCCTGGCCAGGGCTACACCCAAGGTGGAACCAAAATGGGCACAAAATGGACACGAGGTCTCACACTTTGATCAGTTTTGGTCCATTTGCACATTGGGGTTTAATTGTCCAATTCCAGCTCCAGGCTGTGAGGTCCCATCCTTCTTGTTCCTCCCTCCAGCCACCCTTGTTTGTGCTTTGGGGCTGAAAGTTGTCCGTGGTGTGCAGCAGGAACAGGATTTGTTTTGTGTCCCTGCTGTGTGCAGAGAGCTGAGTGACCCTGAGTGTGAGCTCAGAACGTGAAATACATGGAAGATAGAACTTAAGGCATCAATCTCCCCCAAAAAGGAAAGGATTTATTTCCAGCTCTCCCATTCCTAGCTCTGTCTCTTTATAATGCAGGATGCAGCCCACCAGCCCACCTGCCTGGGCTCTTTCCAGGAGGGCTGGGAACAGAGGGCTCTGCAGAGCCTGGGAGCTGAGCCCTGTCTCTGTGCAGGAACCTGGTGTCACACAGAGGGCTGAGGTGAGGCCACGCACTGCTCGTACACACATCAAAGCTCAAACACCAAAATGGAACAATCCTGCTTTACTTCTGCCAGGGATGAATATGACATCGTGACCAGCTGCGGAGAATTGAAGAGAAAAGGATTTTATATTCTTGCTCTTGGTGCCTTTTCCCATATATTAGCTCACGTAGCGGCTCATCCTGCAGACAAAGGCAGGTTTTCCTTTCTTGCGTGTCAAGTGTCATCTTAACTCCAAGAGCAGGAGATAAAGCAGGGGTTTAGGTGCTAGAAGGGTGGCAATAAGTCCCTGCAGTGCAGTGGGAATTAGGTGGCCTCTGTGGAAGCTGATAAATGACTCTCCATGCGTACAGTCAATAGAGACACACGGACACAGCTCTAAATCCAGCCCTAAATTCATATGCATCTGTCCAGCTTGAGGCAAATCGTAACATGAAGATAGTTTTCAGTGGCTGGCAGGGTTGCCAAGTTACCTGCCACGTAGATCCTGTAAAATTGCTGTCTTGGTGGTAGTAAGCAGACAGGAGCACAAAGCACACAACAGCAGAGGCAAGCAGAGCGTGGAGCCATGGCCCAGAGGAAGCATAAAAGCTGGTTGTTTTTTTCCTGGATCACATAATCGGATCTGTGTTAGTTCATCATTGAAGCAGTATCACAGTGACTTTCTATGGTTATTTAATACAAAACCTAGGACACCACAGAGTGTGCCGAATGCATTAAAAGCAGCATTTGGAAAAACGAGTGTGGCACTGTACAGCCTTTGAAATTGTTTTTTATAAGGTATCTCTCACTAATCAAATGGAGCCTGAGAGGGAATGAAAAGAGCCAAGCAGGGTGTGAGAGGTACTTACCTGCAGAAGAAAGTTGGAAGTCTGTTATTGTTTTCTATAAAAATCAGAGCAATCATAAAAGGTGTTTTTCTGTAGCTTACATTCAAGCAGGCAATCTTTAGTTTATCACATTAAACCTTTCCACACCCTGAAAGTTACCACCAGGAGCAGCTGCCTCCTTTATATCCTATCCACTGATGATTACACGTTGGTGTGTTTGTGGGTTTTTGGTTTGTGGCGACGATGCTTTGCTTTATGCCCAGGGAGAGGTTTGAGGCTGTGCTGACAGGGGTACAGGGAAAGGTGCCAGGAGCTCTTGTGACAGTGTGGGTGCAGACACAGCACCCAGTCACTGTGCCTGGCACTCTGCTGCTTCCTCACAGCACTGCAGAATGCCCCTGAGGGTCTGCAGGGAGGCGGTGGGGCGGGAAGGGAGCATCTGCAGTGCCAGGCAGCCAGGAGAGCAGATTGCTTCCTCCTCCAGGGATGGCTTGGGCACAGCAGAGGAGGCAGCGAGGCTGCTGAGGGGCTGGGAGCACAAACCCTGTCAGGAGGGACTGAGGGGGCTGGGGTTGTTCAGCCTGGAGGAAAGGAGACTCAGGGGTGATCTTATCACCCTCCACAGCTCCCTGAAAGGTGCCTGTGCTCAGCTGGGGTTGGGCTCTTTCTCCAGACAGCACTGACAGAACAAGGGGACACAGCCTCAAGCTGCACCAAGGAAATACAGGCTGGATATTAGGAAAAGTTCTTTACAGAAAGGGTGATACAGTATTGGAATGATCTGCCCTGGGAGGTGGTGCAGTCACCATCCCTGGAGGAGTTTAAACAAAGCCTGGCTGTGGCACTGGGTGCCAGGGTTTAGTTGAGGTGTTGGGGCTGGGTTGGACTCGATGATCTCGGAGGTCTCTCCCAGCCTGGTGACTCTGTGACTCTGCTATGGAGGTGCAGAGCCTGGAGCCACCCAGCTTTAAACCTGCCTGGAGAAGGAGGCGTAGCTGGGATGCTGAGGCCGCTGGGGAGTTCAGCTGTCCCCTGGTTCGTAGGAGCGGGTCGCCTGGCCAGTGAGATCGGTGCCCAGGCTGTGTGCCTGTGCTGGGATGTGGGGCAGCCGGGTGCTGGTGTCCCCGAGAGCCCCCCACCCCCGAGATCTGCCCGCCCAGAGGGGGCTGTGCAGGGCTCAGCTGCGGCTGTAAGGACGGAAATCCAGTTTAGTCATCTTGTGGTCCCTCTTTGTCTTCAGAGGGAAGCTGTTGTACCTCAAACATGAGCAGAGGGATGATTGGAGCGTGCCTCACGTGACTGAATGCAAACCTCTTCAACAGAGAGGAATTAGCCCCTATATAAAAAAATACACACACATATATATATATTTGAAATATATATATAGTCTAAACAAAACTTTATAGATGACATATTGGTAAAACATTGCCAGAATGACTTTTTATGTGGGTATAAAAATATGCTCAGTGGGTGTAAATTTTATATGCATTTCAAAACCTAAACTTGACGAATTGATGGGTTTGCAGGGCATGTCTTTTTTTTGTTTTGTTTTGTTTTTGGGGGGGGAGATAAAATATTCAAGAGGTGTAGGCTCAGATAAAAATAAATGTGATCACATAATGTATTTGATTTAATTTATGGAGCACTACCTGTCCTCCTTTAACAGGCTACTCAAGACATGTTAAAATGCTCTAATTCTATGAGTGTACGAGCTTATCTCCTGAGAATGTTAATGCATTTGTTAACTTGAAGTGCTGTCCTTGGTTATAAGTGTAGATGGCACTTTTGTACCACTATTTACCTGTGCTTTCTCTCGTTCTCTGTTCTTTTGCTTCCTCCTCAGCTTTGGTGCTGTTCACTTGCAGTTTCCATACCCTGACAATTCCTGTTAGCAGCTGCTGCTGTACCCCCGTGGTGGGACTGAAATGACAGCACCTTCTCGCACCCTCTGCCTGATCTTTCCACCCCCATTTGCACAGCACTTTGCTTTTATTTCATTTAAAATCTCGAATCTCTAAAAAAAAACCTGTTGGACTACTTATCATCATTAATGCCTAGTGAACTTTCCACACTTTGTGCTTCTCTGAGAAGGGTAAAACTTTGTATTTTGCCCGGGACAGGTTTCACTGAGAGCCACAAGCTCCCAAAGCTTGCTCTAATTCACAAGCTTTCCCAAGTGCATGAGTTCCCCCCAGGGTGGCCTCTGCACCAGGTGTGTTAGCATTAGTAGGCTCACCAGGTACAAAATCAGCCTCTTGTTTCCCCTGGCACAGCAGAACTCCAGTGCAGGAGTAGCAGGACCAAGATTTCCTGGATTTTGTCACCAGGTGAAGCATTAGTGCTGCGCTTAGTGACCATCCCAACGCTCTTGGATCCTGGTGAGCTCCTGTGGCCAGTGTCAGCATCTATTGTATGGTCTGTGAAGTGTCCTGGGAATTGAGATCAAGAGGTTCCTTTGGCTGTGGACACCTCTTTCCTTATCTAACACCGAAAATCAGAAGAGGAGGCTTTTCAGAATTCCAGAAACATTCGGGATGTTTCCAGAATTCCAACAGAGGCTGTACTAACGGGAGCATGTACTTCACCAGCACAGCTGCAGACTCTCGTCCCCTCTCAGGCTTTGACTTCTTGCTGCTTCACAGCTCGAAGCCTCCCCCATCAGAAACGTCAGTGAGCGTGCAGCTGTTGCCCTGTACCTGTTTCAGGAAATAATTAGGATTTCTTGGATGGAAATTGACTGATGGCTGAGCAAGCTTCAGACCTGCACACCTTCAGACTGACAAGGCTTTATCCCTGACCTGGGGAGGCCACAAAAGCCTGCCTTGGAGAGCAGAGGGATTTTGGAAGATGGAATTGTGTTTGCAGAAAGCCCCCAGAACACACAGCCTGCAAGAAAATCCCCCTGTTGGAAAGACTGCTGGTGAGGAATTGCAGGCAGGATAAACACATCGTTCATCCCCTCCAGACAGTGCACCTCTTGGGAGAGATGTGGGATGGAAAGGGTTTGCTTTTTCCATTCCCCCCCCCCCCCCCCCCCCCCCCCTTTTCTTTATTTGCATTATTTGGAAGGCAATGATGAGGATTATGAAGATGTTGGAGGAGGCAAGGATCAGTAAAAGTTAATTTGGAAAATGTATTTTTGCCAAAATGAAACAGAATGCCTGGAGAAAGGATGACTGTGTTGGAACAAGAAAATACTCCTGGCAGACACATGATCATGCTCTGTGCACTTCCATTTATGACCAGAATCTTGATCTTGACCTAGTGTGATGCTGAATTATTGAATCATCTTAATTAATTTGCTTCAAAGCAATCTATGCAGTCTAAAAAAAAGTGACCGGACGGAGTTTAATTTTGCATGGAGTCTGTTTTAAGCTGTTTAGTTCTTTATGTCTAAAAGTGTGACTTTTTAAAAATACATTTGCTCTGTGATTCCCCACCTTGAGCTATTTGATGTCAGTGGGAATCACGTAACTGATTTAAGGGAATTAGATCAGGGTTTATATATTTCATTTCAAGTCATATCTATAGACTTTGATAATAAATTACTTTGCACTTGGGTAATCCTATCACTGCAAACTCAATATGGCTTTGGGAGAGGGAGGTGAATTCTGTTCTGCTTTGTGTACAAATGGAACCACGAGCTAAGTGCTGATTCTTTATTATTGACTGAATACTTGTTGATAGTGATTTTTGGGAAATAGGGTAGAATAGGGTTCATTTCCAGCTCCCAGGCTGAATTTCTAATTTATGGTTAAAGCAGGAGTAAAATGGCTTCAGCCAAACACTCACAAACTGAACTCTCTTATGCAGAAGCACAGAAATGTGCCAGTGTTTTAAGAAAGGGATTTAGTTAGTTTGAAGAGCCCGGATTTGGCGCAAGAAGGTTATCGTGCTTGTTCTTAAAGGAATCATCAGATGCCAAATTCTTTCCTGTGCATCAGCACAATCTCTAAAGAGGTCACTGAAGATTGGCACCTGCTGGTTTTTGTGTGTTTAGAAAATAAAGGTGTTTTAGCTGGCTTACTGGAGCAGTTGGATGGGTTTATGGTATCTTTTGCATCGTGAACTACGTGTATTAATGGCTGTTGTTTTAACATTTGGTTAAAAGTGCATCCTGTGAGCTGATCTGGAGAAATCAGCCTTAGGATACGAAAAATCTGAAACTAATGGCAAAGCTTGTTACAGGCTGGAAAGACAAAAGAAAATATCCTACTGTTCCCTTAATTTGATCCCCTTAATCCCCTTTATGCTTTTTGAGAGGCGGGGGGAGGGAGAAAAGGATTTGGTTAGGCTAAAATCTCAAGGTCAATAAGTCATCAATGACAGGTGAGATCAATACATGCTAAATTTGGAGTTTTAGTGGAAGTGGAGAAGAATCAGCAGAAAGATTTCTGTTTTGTCTGTGTCTGCAAAAGGGAAGAAGTGTTGGAACCTGTAGGTTAAACCCTGCTCGTAGGCATCTGCTGAGAGGTGTATTGAATTTTTGAATGCTGGAGTATTTAATGGGAATATGAATAACATCACCAGCCTGTTCCTTGGATTTATGATGTATTGTAGGCTGTTGAAAAAGGAGGAGGAAACAGATATCACGAGCGGAGGAAATGAGTGCTGCTTTCAAGACTTCACAATAAGTTATTTTTGACATCAGGCTGCAGAAAGTGAAATTTTCTGAAACGTGAAACTTTGAGCTTGGCTGAGAAAACTAACGCAAGGATATGGAGACATGTTTGAAACCGGGCCATGGAAATTATTAGTCAGAAGGGCAGGAATGTGTTTTCCCTCCTTTTGACCCTTTATCACAGGAGAAAGCTCCCAGTAATATGCAGAGGTGGCTTGTCTACCATGCCTCCAAGAGAGCAGGATTTCAAAAGACCGCCAGCTCAGGCTCAAAGTGCTTTTTGCTTTGTGCATTGAGTTCAAGGCAAGCCTGAAATTGCAAGCAGAACTCAAAACCATTGTGGTTTCACCTCACTTTTACACTGAGCCCGTTGAGGTTTGAGCGATTTAATTCTAAAGCTGTAAATCTGGGTAGGTTCACACAGAACTTAGGCAAAGGTTATTTGAAAGAATTGCAAACTCCAAGAGGTGTCAGAGAACTTTGGCTGAGCTTGTTACTTGAAAGTAATGGAGCACGAGGTCAGGGACTTTTCCAGGATTTTCAAAGTTGCTGGGAAATTTTTTCAGAGCTCTGCTGTTATTAAGGCTGCGTCCAGCTGCATCCTAGGTGCTGCCTGGGGTCAAAACACTTGTGCTGAATTTATAGCAGGGAACGTTCATGAATCTCGTTATCTGAAATGCCCTTGATTTCAGAGAGGAGAATGAAAACGAGGCAGAAATGTTAAATGTAAACTTGTTTGCTGGCTAAGGCTGTTTGCAAACTGAAAAAAGGCAGGGAGAGTAAAGGGACTGGAGTGAGTATTTGCACACCAGGTGGAGCAGAAGTTTTCCAAGAGTCAGGATCCTTGGTTTCTGGCTGAGGCTGCAGTGTCACTACCTTGGCACTTTTCTCTGGGCTCCTTTCTGCTCTTGCTGCCCATGTAGTGGCAGCTGCTTGTTCCCCAGCTTAAAGGGCCCCCAGGAAATGTTTTCAAATCTCAAAATTCAAAAATTTCAAATTTTGCCTTCTACAGAAAATCTTTCATTATTTTTTCAAATCTGTGGGACCCAGTTACAGTAATGGCAAGAGCCTTTTCTTTACACTCCAAATCATATTGATTATAATGTGAGATGAAGAGTCCTCTGATAGAATAACATTACTGTCTGATTTAATAAGATAATTGCTATCTATATTCATAATTATTGTGTTTTATTGCTTTCTGTTAGTGTGGCACATGTGGGATTCATAATTTATTTCAATTAAACCGGTCATCAGAGAAGGCAGTGAAATGTGATATTGGTAATGCTGCTTTTACTGTACCACCATAGATTTTCTGGAAATGGACAGGGCAATTCTCTATGGAACAAGAGCTCTTTTCCTGCCTTTCAAGAGCACCTGGCCTACCTGCTGATCAGGTCTAAATAAGAGAGGAAAATTAATCTTGATAGCTTGAGATACTTCCAACCCGAGTACCAGGAATTGGAG
Source organism: Hirundo rustica (assembly GCF_015227805.2). Classification (NCBI taxonomy): domain Eukaryota; kingdom Metazoa; phylum Chordata; class Aves; order Passeriformes; family Hirundinidae; genus Hirundo; species Hirundo rustica. The sequence goes on from NC_053470.1 coordinate 8,274,937, forward strand.
CTAAAAGGAAGAAGTGGGGGATGAAGGAGGGAGATGAGGAACTGAAAGAGAGCAGTCAGGAGAGGAGAAACGTGAGAGGACTTTCTGAGGTCAGACAAGAACAAAGGCTGAGAAAGAGAGATGGTGTAAAGTGCTGCAAAAGCAGTAGGAAAGGCACAAATGCATTTTCTATGCACAAAGTACTTTTGGCCAGACAAAAGGGATGGAAGGCAGTAATAAAGAGAGGAGAACAAAAAGCTGTTTTCCCTGTGATTCCTACATCTGTGGGCTAAGAGCACATTTCCCCAGATTTGCTCTGCTCAAGGGCTGTAACTGGCTCCTGATGGACAGCACCTCAGAGCACCAACAGGGAGAAACTGTAGTAAATTTTTGTGATGCCAAAACATGACCGAAACGTGTTTCTCAGGTTGAGTGTGATGCACTCTTGGCGTTACTCAGCTTTCACGCAGCCTCGTTGAGTGCCCGCTGTCTTTTACTGTTTACCAGGGAGATTTGTTTTTATTTTGTCATGCTGGAAAAGACTGCTTCCTTACTCTCTGAAGTTCAGGGAGGTCAGGAGAGAATATTGGAAATTGAACTTTTCAACCTGGTGGCCCCTGCTGTCTTGGCAGGCAGCAGTCTGACAGGAACACGAGTTCAGCAACACAGACAAGTAATGAAAAATGTGTCTTTGCAGCATTTCTCTGTCAATAGCCAAGCTCATCTTTTTTGTGTCGGCAAGGCATTGCATGCAGCACACATTTCAAATTCAGTTAATCTCAAAATAATTCAAAAATCAAAGAGCTTATTCAACCAACAAGACCTACCAGATTGACTCACTGTGTATTCACGGAGGGAACAGCAGAGAGAAGGAGAATTGGATATCAGAATAAGAAAAGCAGCCCTTGGTTTTTGCTCGGCCTGAATTGTTTTTAGACGGCCCGAGCACCCTGCGAATGCTAAAAGAGTTACCAAAAGAATATTTTGTGATTGCATTGTTTGCATTACTCATCTGGGAATAAAGCTGACAAAGGTGGCAGCTGTGCATGCGAGCACATGCTCGTTCTGCCTCGTTTTTAATGCTGCTTCAGGGCTGCCTGCGCACAGCTGACGTTCAAATCTGGTGTCAGAGCCTGTGCGCACACAGGGATGGGGTAGGGCAGTCCGATGTGATATTTAGTGTTTGCTTCCTCTCTTTGGGGTGTTCTGTGGAGAATGATTCAGGCACTGCTAGAAATAGAATTGCTGGTGCCCAGTTACTGCGTTTTTGTGACAGGACAGCTGCTGGACAGTGCCTGCCCCGGGGGGAGGCACACACAGGGCAGCCCCTTGGTAATCAGAGGAATGTCTTTACCTGTGGGTGTAAAGGCCAGGATGCAGGTCTGCCCTGGGAGTTAGGGGTGTCAGCACGTGGCTGGGGGCACTGGGATTGGGAGCGGTGCGAGTTGGCACTGCAGGGTCTGTCCTTGCAGCCGGGCACCCCTGGCTCTGCTGCTTCCTCAGAGCTCAGCTTGGACTGAGCTGCCGAGGCATGTGTAAACCAAAGGCTCCCCTCGCTGCTCCAGGTGTCAGCTCTTCTGAGCAAGAACGGATTATTTGGCAATAAATTGCTCTCATCTCTTGGGCTCTGAGTTTATGTAACTCACATTTTATCCTTTATATGCATCTCAGCAGTTTTCCAGACCCTGAGCACTGAATTGCTGCAGACACGCAGCACAGCTCCACTGTTCTCCTGCGTGGAGTGTGAAGGGCTTTTATTCTGGGAGCTTGTAGACAGCTAAATAAACTCCTTCATTTTACCTGTTATCGAGGCTTTGTTTGTCTTTGCAGAGTGTAATCCAATATAAGTCAATTACAGACCCCTCTTTTAATTGTCAGTCAAACAATGAAGACAGGAACAGTCATGAAACACTTGCCTTTACCCAGCAGGGAAGGGAAAAGGCAGGATGTGCCACGACATGACTTCAATTTCCATGGAGATTTCAGCAGGGGGATGCTGGCAGCCTTGGGGTCGCATGTAAGCATTTAAACAGCTAACAGACAAGTAATGAAAAAACCCACGAACCCCATGTGATTGCTGGGTAACCTGGAAAGATGAGTGGTTTTTATTTCCACGTGTTTTATACAGTATTTCATTGCCAGTTGGTGGGGCTGCGGCAGGGAAGAGATTCTCACCCTCTGCTTGGAGCGGGAGCTCTTGGGTCATGCAACTATAAAAAAGTATTTCACTAGCTTCTAGCCTACTCAGGAGGGAAAGGAAAAAAGTTTGGGATTACCCCTGAACTGTTCTTTGAAAGAGGAATGAGGAGTGTTTTCAGAACAGGGGGTTTGCATCATACGTGGGGGAATCCTCTACTCTGTTGTGGCAGTCACCAAACATCCAGAGTTACAGGGAAAATGGGAATGTCTCCCAAAGCCAGACGATTTCCCCAGTGTGCAGAGATGTGCAAACTGCTCTAGGAGTGCAGCATTTTGTGTGTGTCTGTGTTATTTGCCGTACTTGGGAGATGTTCAGGTGTTTGCTGAGTTGAGGTCAGCGATGCTGTCATGGCAGAGGGAGCCTGGTAAGGCTGGCACACCCCCTGGCTGGGATAACTGTCCCATAAACCAGACTTTGCTGTGTTTTGAGAAGATTTATTCAATATCCCTTCATGAGACCCTTTTTCTTACCTTATGGCACACAAAACCACCTTAATCTCCATCAGGCCTGTGCACAGGCAGGTCTCTCAGCTCTCTGCAGCCCATGGGGTCGTTACAAACTGGGTCATGCCCGTGAGGGAGAACACAAGATAAGAGGAGAGCACAAAAGCGTATTTGCTGTTGAACTCTTGTTTTAGTTGCTCCTTGTTGACATGAGCGCTGCTATATGTTCGTTATGTAAACATCAATTATTCATCTTCCCTTGGCAGCCTCCTGCTCTTCCTCCTGCTCTCAGGTACTGGGTGGGGTGGGGAAGGAGGCACCAGCAGCCCCCAGGGGAGCAGGGTGAAGAGGGGCTGCTCAGCTTTTACACAAACCCTTCATGTTTTAACACAGGTGGGGTCCCTTTGCTCAGGGGGCTTGTCCCACGGAGCTGCTTGCTCCACTTGTGCACCCTGTGCCACTTGTGTCCCCTGTTGCTCCATCTTCTGCCTTTTCCCTTTTTGGAAAGGGCTCCTCAGCCAAGCAGGACCAGGCTGGTTTCTAGAGTTTGGCTCACCAAGGGCCTGGAAGCACGGCCAGGTCCCTGTCCCCTGCCTGCCAGTAAAACAGAAGCCAGGGAAGCTCTTTGTGCTCTGTGTGGGAATTGAATCTGGAGTTGTTTTTTTTGCTGTTGATGAACTGAATCAAATTAAAAACTGCTGCTTGACTGTCCCAGCTCTTGGGTGGGTCCATTATTCCAAAAATAGTGTAGAGGAATAATCCACAAAAATAGGGCAAAGCATTAATAGGACAGAAATTAGGTCAAGGTTCGTTCGCTGCTGATCATCTTTGCAAAGTTTCATCTTTCTTTTCTGCTTTAAGCTCAAAGTTTTAGACTTTTTTTTCTCTTTGGCGCTGTCAGCTACAAGTGCAATCACACCTTTTAGCTGTCTAGCTGGAAGCACTTATGTTTAGCGTAAAAGACCTAGGCAATTTACAGCAAATAATAATAATGGAAATGTACTGTAAATGTTAGAGATTCTGAGCAGGCAACATGTTATAAAACTTTATGCGTTTTATACCTATTACACACGCACAGCTCTCCTCAGATGGAATGACAAGGCCTAGTTAACATTATTTCTTACATCTTCTTTGTCATGAATGCCTTTTTTCACATCCCAGCACGCTGTAGTTCATCCAGTGCCACGTGGGAAACACGCACACCTTTACACAAGGAGATTTCTGTAGGTTCTGTGAAGGTTTCCATAGGTTTTTCTGTAGGTTCTGTAAAGGTTTCCATAGGTTTTCCAAAGGTTCTTATTCCAAAAGGCTCCTGATTGCCTTGCAGAAGAGCAGTTTGGTGTGTCAGCTTACAGAAGTGTTGGGGAAGAGATGGTTCCCAACAAAGCCTTGAGGATTTACACAAGTGTTTTAAGTTGTGCCACGCAGAAAGGCTGAAATTTCTTAACTGTATTAGTAAAACCACATTAAAACAATATAGATTTAAAGTTGTTAGTGTATTTTTGTTTGGAGGTGATGGCTGTTGCTTTTTTCTGAAACATTAGGTCAAATATATGAATATTTGAAGTTTCCTGTCTTTGTGCCAAGTTCCTGCCTCGTGCAAGGACCAAAGGAGGTCTGTGCAAAGTCAGTCTCTCACGCCTGCAGCCTGTACACAGCGTGCTTTCTCTCGGGAGAGGCTTCAGCTCACATTTGTTGCTCTAGCTTCTGCTAAAAATTTAAAGTTTGGAACAAAATCCATCATCCAGTCCTTGCTGCTGAGCATGATGGAAATCCCTTCCCTCCGCTAATGACGTGTGAAATTTGGAGTGCACAGCTCCATGTGATGCTCTGTGGTGGCTGCATGGGAAGAGCAGCCTGGAAAGGTCCCACGGATGCTGCTCCTCAAGCACACTGTCCTGTGAGATAGGTGGTTGGAGTGCTAGGGATTGGACTAGAGTTACCTGCAGATCTGAAGAATGTTTATACAATTTAGAACATAATTATATATATTACAATAATACATACTATATAATATATAAAATATAATATATATATTATATAAGCTTTTATGATATTGTTTATTGTGGTGTGGTATTTCTGTTTCTCATGTTTTCAGGTAAAATATCTGGTATTTCTTGTGCCAGGCAGGCCCAGGTGTCCCTTTTTCTGGTGTCCCCCTTTTTTCTGGTGTCCCAGCTGTGCTGACTACGCTTGGCCTTTGTGAACCCAGGCTGAGCAGAAGCACAGTGTGGAACTGAGTTTATGGAAAAGCTGATAGAGGAGAATGTCCAGAGAAAACTCATTTCCCGCTTCCCTCTGCCCATTCCCCAGCAGACATCAGGAGCTGGTTGTTACAGTAGAAGGGCATTTTCTATAAAGAAAACTTTATAGAATGGCTGGGCTGTTTAAGCAACACAACTCATTTCTATCCTATTCAGGTATCTAAGTGTGTTTGCCCTCTTTCTTGAAGGTTTTTCTTTTTTTTGTCTATGAAGAAAAACTATTGCATTACTATCCCTGAATTCTTTTACGTTCTAATGTACATAAATTCCCCTGTAGGTGATTTACTAATTAAAATAAAGCTTGTAATTGGTAATTTATTTGATCAAGCCCCCTTTTTCGCCAATTCACCATAAATAAATCCTTTGTTTTCCAAAATTATTCACCCTATGAGTCAAGATGAATAATTCTCCGTGTGTTCTTCGGTCATAAGCAGTTATAAGCAAATCCCATTGAAAATTAGAAGATTTATTTCTTTTGATTTAATGGACAAATCCCATAATATTTTGTTGCTGGTCTTAGACTTCATCTGGTTGTGGGGTTACACTTCCACATGTCATTGTTTGTTCAGATTTTACTAGAATTTTCAAGGGTATCGAGGAGAAGGAAAAAAACCATTCACGTGACTCTGCTGAACCTTTGAGCAGCCAAGCAGTTAAGCATTAAAATGCCTCCAACAAGGCAGACAAACGATAAAAATCCCTTCCTAGTAACTACTGAAGATGGGAAATATTATGTGGGAAGGGGCAGGAAGTGTTTCAAAGGGCACTTGATACTAAAGGGTCTGCGAGCGTTGGCGGTAAGTGATTTATCGATCTGCTCGGCGCAGCATGCGAGACTCTGCTGATTTATACCGAGCGTGCACAAGAACCATGGCATTGCAAACTGCAAACCAATCTTTAAAATTAGTTACTGTCCAGTAGGCTTTGGAAGGATGCACCTGTCCTGCTGCCACCCAGTTCGGTGATGGGTTGAAGATGGAAGCTGATGTGAGTGGATCAAAGCTCAGTATATTAGGTCAGGGGATTTTAACATAGATTTATGAACCAAGATTCTGTGTTCTCTTACGAAAGAAAAATTGAAGTACTCCAAGAATTTTCCTTTTCAATATCTGTAACTTTATTGGACTTTTCTAATGGTATTTCTCTCTCTCTCTCTCTGCTTTTCCTAGGTTATCCAAACTCCTCTTTTCTTTTTGCCTCTGGAAGTCTGTATCTTAGTGGTCTCTTCACCAGTCTCCAGGCATGTGTGTTAGTCTCCATTGCAAGAACCTGCTTTTTGCTTCCTGATGTTTTATTTTCAGTCTGAATTGATAACCCAGGTGAGCATTACCATATATTTATCTAGTTTTTCAGTCAAATTCTATCTTACTTGTATTGAGTACATATGATAAGTTACCTGAGCTTCTATCACTTGTTAGGGATGGGGAATTGAGACCTCTGCAGAGCTGGTTCTGCAAGACATAAAGACTTTCAACTTTAGAAGAAAGTCTGCTGCTCTGGAAGTGATTTCTTGGACAAAGAAGTGCCTTTTGGCAGATTTCTGATCTTTAGAAGCAAAACTCCCGTGACACAAAAGGATAGCTTGTGGCATGCGTGTTTCTTAAAAGAAGACCAAGACCTGGGGTGTTTCTATTTCTCCAACATAAAAGCTTTTACCTGTCAATACTTGATGATCTGAAAATCCTTGGAGCCCTCACCAGGAGCCTGGACTGCTCTGGAAAGCTCGTGGCACTCCCAGGTGTCCACACCGTGCTTGAGGAGCAGCAGAGCTGCTCACCCTGAGCTGTTCGTGGGCAGCAGCACAGCCAAGGGCAGGGAGAAGTTGTGTTTATTGTTATTTGCATTTGCACAGTGCCCAGAAGCCCAGGCTGGGGCTGTGCAGGAAAGGAGCGAGCTCTGCTCTGCACTGACGCTGAACTGGTGAGACAGAAGTGGTGGCTGAAGGCGCAGGACAAGAAGCAGAGTGGTGGCAGCAGGTTGGCATGCTAGTTCCTGGAGAAAAGGAGACTCAGGGGTGACCTTAGCACTCTACAGCTCCCTGAAAGGTGCCTGTGCTCAGCTGGGCTCTTTCTCCAGACAGCACTGACAGAGTGAGAGCACACAGCCTCAAGGTGCACCAAGGAAATACAGGCTGGATATTAGGAAAAAGCTTTCACAGAAAGAGTGATAAAGTATTGGAATGATCTGCCTGGGGAGGTGGTGCAGTCACCATCCCTGGGTGTGGCACTGGGTGCCAGGGTTTAGTTGAGGTGTTGGGGCTGGGTTGGACTCGATGATCTCTGAGGTCTCTTCCAGCCCGGTGATTCTGTCAATTCTGTGATTTCCTGGTGTCCAGCTCTCCAAGTTTGGCCCTTCCTTGGCTGTATCTGCAAGGAAATCCTTGTGCAGAGAGTTGAGGGCTGTGAGCAACTTTGGAGGTGTTCAAAGTGCGTTGTTTCCCACAACGAAGGATGCAGAGGCAGAGAGGATGAAGCTGCTTTTGTGTTTTTGTAGGGAGCGGATGCTGAAGGTGGAAGTCACTGCCTGAGGATAAGTGACAGCCTGTTGCTCAGCGCAGAATGAGGGAGGACAAGGCTGGGACAGGCAAGGGGAAGCTTGGAAAATGGAGATGCTTTTTGTTTGATGGAACATAAAAGGAGGACAAAATGATGGCAAAGATGACAGAGAGGACAGCTGATGTGGTCAAAGTGACAGAGTGCTAAAATAATCTTCTCAAAAATATTGCAAATGGATGTGAGCTGGGACAGAATTGTGTTTGTCAAATCCCAGGAAAAATACTCCATGTTGTTTTAATAAAGAGAAAAGATGTTTGGAGCCCAGAGAGAGCTTTTCCAGTGTGATCTGATAAGAAAAGCCACATCTGAATTTGTTACGTAGAGAGCACCTGCAGGATTTAAACTGGATTTGGGGACAGAGAAAAGGATGGGAGACGCAGGTTATCCCAGATTATGGATTGCAACAAGTTGGCAATGACTGAGGAAAGAAGAAAAAAAAATATTTGAGCAGTCTTGCTGTGTTAAGCTAAAACTAATGAGTAGATATCTCTGAAAAGATTTTAATTCAGACAGGATACGTTGGAGCAGAGAGATACTTTTGTGTGTTGCTAGGATAAAAATATAAATTGAATTTATGTTTTTAAATCAGGCCTGGGCAGGAAGTTGACAGCTCCCCTCTCGCAGGAGAGGGAGGAAAAGGCATTTGGGTTTTGCTGGTGGAAAAATTGAGCTGGGTAATATGCCAGAGTCCAGATCATTTGTGGCAGGTCACCAGGTCTGCAGTGGTTTCATGTGACTCCCATGATTTGGAGAATTACAAGTACAGAGCAGCTGTGGATTCCTTTGTGCTTTTACAGCTGCTGAAGGTAGTTAGCTGCTCTGTTGCTGCCTTGCTGGGTAGAGATGCTGGCTGTAGAAGCAATTTGAAGTCCTGTTCTATCCTTGGGGAGAGGAGGTGGTTCACGTGGCAATGTATTTTTCTCTCTGCATCAAGTTTTCATCAGGCTGTTGAATATATTTTCTGAGCCCAGTGTGTATGTTATTTCCTCTTTGGCTTTGTATATATAATTTTAATTTGTGTCGTAGACTCAGACCGTTATCCTTTGTTTTCCAGCATTTTAATGAGAAACAGGAGGGCAGAGGAAACCAGAATATTTTTGGTCTAGTGCCTTCAATTTAGTATTCTGTGTGCTCTTCATTAGCTGGAGCTGTTAACAAAGTGGGGGTCTCGTTGGTTTGTTTTCAATACAGTGTGAATCCTGAGAAGTGCATGTAAAATGCACCAGGTAAAATGCACGGTGCTGGCTTCTGGGCTGGAAAATTCCTGCTGCCTCCACTGGAAGCACTGTGCTGGGCTGTGTGAGCTGGAGCCAAGCCCACCCTGGTGCAGGAGCTGATCCCAGCTGGGATCACTGGGAGTGCCAGGCAGATTGCCAGAGCAGTGCCAGGATGGATTGCAGCAGGCACAGAGTGTCCTGGTGAGCTGAGGGAAGGGGCTGCTCTGCAGGGCACATTATAGTACATTAATTATATTAATTATATCAATTATATTACATGATATTAATTATATTACAATATATTGCTTATATTGCAATGTATTCTATTATATTACATTACATTATACTGTATTGTACTGTATTTATATAAACTGCAGCAACCCAGCTGTGGCTGCCTGTGGAAACATGGGGCAGATGAGGACCAGGCTGAAAGGATGTTAATAATGAGGCTCTGTGCTTTGTTTGTAGAAGAGTATAGAAAGTTCCTGAGGAGTAAGAAATAGGAAGCAAGCAGCCATTGTTAGATATCAGGTGCATGTGTAGCTTTAATGGCTGGTTTATGCAGATGTCTGTGAGCTCTTAATGATTCACTGTTGGGTAGGAAACTTCTAAAAGGCCTTTGGAACACAGAGAATTCTGCCTGCTGCTGGCACCTTCCGATTGTCTCACCTGCACTAAGGCTGATGCTGCAATAAAAGCTGCAGGAACGTCTCCCTGCAGTCCCAACCCGTTATTTGGGAACCAGATCCAAGAGTTAACATCCCTGTGGTACTGGAGCATCTGACACCCCGAGGGAGAAATGGGAATCTCCAGCTTTAGGGCACGGAGAACAAGGAACAGCACGAGTGCACGGCTCGCTCAGGCAGGAGAGAGTCTGCATCAAGACAGGGAACTAGGTCTGAGCCTAAGATCAGCTCACACTAAATGCCTGAAGCACTGGATTGTGGTTTCATTTTTAATGGCTTCTCAGTGGGAATGAATGAGAAGAAAATGGGGATGAAAACATAGAAATCACTGTTTGTGCCCTTATGCCACTGCGTTCCAAGTGTCTGTGTTATCCTTCCTTGCCTTAGCAATTTGCATAGTGCTTTATGGAGTAATTTTAGGGGCCTTTACCCTGCATTAGGCAGAATTAACATCCCATGGCACCCACACTGCTGGCTGTACCTCCTTAGGAGACACTTCTCTCTGGGGAGAAGGTTCTGTGCTGCACTAAACATTTCTAGGAGCACGTTCACTGCTGTTTATTAAAACGTGAGTGATAACAGACAGCATTACATTAGTGTGTGACAAAACAGCAGCAGCAGGGTTTTGGGAAGAAGCCAAAATCCATGCTGGAGTTACCAGAGCTTCTTTGCGTCTGGACAGAATGGGTGTAGAAATGACCAACCCCAAATTTCTTGCCACTCGCTTTGATGTTTTGTCATTCTTATATATCTCTCATGTAATCAGTCAGTGCATTTGCTCCTGTTGTGCGTAACGTTCAGATTAATAACAATAAAAAAGAGTTCCTTGCACAATTTTGTAGAGAAATATATATATATATATATATTTTACTTTCAGCTTCCACTGTCCAGGAGCCACCTATCTGTTTGGCATTAACATTTGCACACTGATCAGTTAAAAGGCTAAAATTAACAGGAATTGCTATGCTCCCAGTTATCTGCTCCCTGTGAAAAAGACAAATACAGTCTCCCAATGTTTTATTCGAATCACTGGGAATGAAACATTGCTCTGAAGGAAAAGTCCACTCATCAGCATTTTTCCTGACCAGCTCCTCTTTGCAGATAGGCTAATGCTTTCAGAGTTCTTATTAAGCTTATTTATGAACTTCCATTTTCTCTGCATGAATTAGAAAAACAGATAAAGGAAAAGAAATCCTAATTTAAAGTATAATTTATGATAAATTTTTGGCACTGCAAAGGTTGATCATGGAAAAAAAAAATAAGTATTGGAACTTCATTTCATACTTAGGATGTCTGCTGTGACAACGGAGTTCAACTGCAGGACTTCCTTTCCTTCTGAAAATACTAATTGGATTTTCAACAGGACGTTCATGAGTAAAAGATGGTGCTACACAGTGAGACTTTTTTTTTTTTCTTTAAGTAGTTCTGTTTAATGAAATGTATAAAAATCTTATATTGTTCTGTCAAAACAGAAGTAATGTGCTTACTCTTGTTTCCTGCTGTGATCAACCAATCTGGTAATTTAAATCTAAATGTGCCATAATCTTGAACACTGGGAGGATTAGAAAAAATGATAGAGAACACACCCACGTCTCCATTTAATAGATGGCCTTTTGAGCTCATTTCCAATTTAGTGCTGTCCTTCCTTGCTGAAAACAAAAACATATTTCCTGAAAATAATATCAAAACAGCAAAAGTGCATCAATTAAGCCACAAGATTCAACAGGGCATCTTTTAATGGGCCATTAAGCCCGGGGTGTATTGTGAAATACCAAAGTAAAGGGCAGATTACTTAAAGTGCCCGCAGAATATATTAATGATTCATTAAAACATGCCATGTAAACAAATGGTCATATCAGAACTAAGTGGCCTGATTATGCAATCATTTTTAGCGGTCTGTTAAAGGAGGAGATCTACAAACAGCAAGTCAGGATTGGATCCAGCCTGTTTAAACGAAGACTAAAGTTATTTTTAATACCTGAAATATGTAATATCTACAATTTTCCAAGTAATATCCCAGCATGATTGATTGATTCCAAAGAAGGGGGAGGTGTCTGGAAAAAGAGAGTTCCAAAGTACAACCTGTCATTGAGGGTGCTGCTGCCTGGACTTTGGAAAGACACTGCTGGTGAATGTTGGTGCTGGTGGGTGAGGTGGCTTTTTGCCTGCCCACCTCTGACATGTAAGAACCCAAAGAAAAGGGGCTGTGTGCGCTCAGTTTCCTTTTGCAGAACTAGAACTTGACCAGTGCATCTTTATTAAAGCATAGCTCCTTTCTCAGTTGGTGTTTGCTTTTGTGCAGCTGGTTTTCCTCCATGTGGTTTTTTTTTTCCTATTAGGGATGAGAAGTTATTGCTAAGAAGTTAATTGTATTTTTTTTTCCAGATAGTTCTTCCATTTCCCCATAAAACCTGCATTTACAGCCTTTCTCCCAAGTACTTTGCACCTCCAGAGTTCTCTACTGGTCCTTTTATATATATATATATATATATTTTTTTTTTGTCCTGCATTTCTGCAGCTCCTTCCCTTTTAGAGAACCGTGTTCCTTAGGCTTTTGCCTTGCCCTTCTTGCTGAATTCAGTAGCAAAACTGCCAGAAATCCCTCTTAGAGCCGTGCTGACCCTGCCCTGCTCCCTGGGACACGGCTCACTCTCCACTTTTAAGGGCTGTGAGCTACTTGCAGACTTCCCTGCTCTTCCTTGACCTGCTGCAGCGTGTTAAAGGTTGTGTACAGTGTATAAAATAAAGTCTCACCTGCAGAGTAATCCAAGTCATTATTATCTCACCCCGGTGCTCTGCAGGGTCAGCCAGAGCTGTTTGTCAGAGCGTGAGGATGATCCTGGAGCGCTCTGTTACCTCTAGAGACGGGTGGAGGATAAACCCTGCGGCAGCAGCAGCGCTTCCCTTCCAGCACAGAGCCCGTAATAATTCCACAGACAGCTTGTTTCAGCTTGATCGCCAAATCTGGGGGGTTCTGGGTTGCTGGGTGGGGTTTTTGGGATGGAAAATGCTCTGTTGGCCCGGGCTCGAGTAGCTGAGTGTTCTCCAGTGCCATTAATTCCCACAACCTTTGCAAATTTAGGTGACTGAAGTTTTGTGACCACCTTGCTTGTTGGCCTTACTGGTCCTTTAGGAAGCTGTTTCCTCACTCCAGCAGGAAATACTTGGCAGTGGTGAAACATAAAGTTTTCTTCAGGAGAGACTCAGAAGAGTGGAATTTGGAGGGTAGCTCTAGGATCAGTCTGGTTTTGTGTTCTTGACAAGGTGGTGATAACTTTCAGGTCTGCAAAGTTTTCTTATGGGTCTGAACCAGAAATGTCACCCAGCCTCTGTCTCTAATTTCTGTCTTCTGAAAGTGGTAAAACCCTGCTTCAGCCAGGTAATGGGCCAAAATAGACCAGCTGTGCCTTTTCCTTAACTTCTTAAAGAAGAATTAGCTCATTCCTGTTCTGCTTCATCGTTCCCTTTCCTCAGAAGCATGCTGCCCTCCTCTCCTCTGAGCCCAGAGCTGGAATATTTCCCTGCTGCCAGTGCTCCAGCCCCTGTATTTGACCAGGCATGTGAGATAACACCCCTGAGCCTCTCGGGCATGTGGCAGCTGCAGCAGGCCCTGATAAATCCCATTTTATACCTCCCACCACCACCACAAATGGATCTAACACAATGTCTGCTTCTAGCATTTATAAAAATTCTTCTTCAAACATAAGTTTTAGACAAGCCTTTCAGTGTTTGGTGTTTTTTTTAAGATTGATGGTGGGTATATAGGGGACATTGGTGGGTACTATTTTGTCATCTCAAATACGAACCTTTTTTACCTCCGTTGTTAGAACTCTTGGGAAACTATGGAAGTTTTAACAGTTTGATTTTTTTTTTTTCTTTTTTTTTTTTTTTTTCTGCTCCTCTAGTTTCCTAAGCCAGATAAGCCAGAGAAGCTTTTTGAATCTCAGGCAGCTGCTGGTGTTAAGAGTACTTCTTAATTGCATATTTTTGAGAGGTTATAACGGCCCAGTGATTTCCTAGATTTGCAGGCCAGAAGACATTACTGTGATCATCTACTCTGACCTCCTTCAGAGATGTAGGAATCACAGGGTGAAATCCCATTAAATGGATTAAATAGTAAGTGTAAAATGAAAAGGATAATAAAATCTAGTGTTCCCTCTCGATGCTGCTCCAGGACTTAAGGTGGTGAGGGAGTGCAATGCAGCTGTACCTGATTTCCATGTTCCTGTGCTGCAGGAAAGAAACATTTTCTCTCAGCATTGCCTTTTTCCCCCTCTCCTGAGAGTCTTCTGCTTTAATAAGGAAATGTGATCCTGCTGGATGTTGGGCTCTCCACGTGTCTGTAACAGCTCTGGTGTCTCCTCCTTGCCCTGCCAATATCCCGAGGGCTCCTCTGTGTGTGTGTGTGACATCTCTCAGCACAGTGATGGAGGGCACGTGTTTGATGTGCTCAGGGTCCATCTGGTACCTCTCTATTTTCTGCCAGCTTGTGCAGGTCTGAACACAAGCATCAGCATCAACCCCAGCATCCCCCACTGGAAACCTGGGGGTGTGTTACCCAAAATGGTACCGAAAATGTCATAATGAGTAAAAACGAGAGCAGTCCCGGAGGCAGCAGTCCTTGTCACCTGCCACAGGACAGGTTCTTGAGCTCCCTGACACTTTTCAGGTTCTGCTGACTCTGGGAAGGATCAGCTACGGTTCCTTTCCCCATTATCCTTGTTTCCTAGAGAGGGTGATGCACGGCAGCTGTTGAGGTGGTTGTTTTAAATAAAATAGCACCAGTCCTGTACCGCGGTAGTCGCACTAAGGAGGTAAAAGTGACTCCCAGACTGACACGGTCTGGCTTCCAGTAAAGCTGAAGTCAATACCAAGGCAACTTAAAGTGTAGTATTTGCTTTTCCTGCCATTGATTATGCATTTCCTCTGCCTTGCCGTGGGTGATTTATAGTCAGCAGCGTGAGGGTGTGGGTGATGATCCACTGTAATTCGGCAAGGAGCTCCTTCAGGAGCAACCTGACCATGCTGGGCTTTGTGTGCTCCTCTGAAATGAGCTTGGAGAAATCTGACTCCTGCTGTTGATCTGTGAATTCAGATCCAGAAACACCTTTCCAGCTGTTCCCAGTAGCACTGGAGGCCGCAGTCAGAAATGTAAATATTCCGTGTTTCTGTGCCCATTCTGGCGCACCCATGTGCAGTTTCCCCCAGCGCTGGCAGGCGCACATAACCCTGCCCACTGCTGCTCGTGGAGGAGAATTCCTGTCAAATCCTCGTCAGTCAGAAAGACTGTTGATCTCGTTCAGGTTCTCTGCAGGGCAGAAAAAGTCTTCAGAGCACAGGAAATTTCCCTGGTGTGTAAAAGGCATGCTGTGTCATTCGTTACTCAAATGAAGGCCAGTTTGTGCTTGAAGGAGTGGTGAAACTAAAGCAAAATATCGATTTATTTAATTCCCATACCTATTCTAATGAAGAGCAGAAATGTCTTGCTAAGAAACAAACTTTGGGTATTTCTAGTCTGGAAAACTTGGTGTCTGCAGTGTAGGGGAAAAAACAAAAAAGGAGCAGTGACTGTGGACAAAATGTTTGGTCAGCACAGTGTCGTGGCAGGTGGGTAAAGGAGAGTTTGGGTTTACCCCGGCTGGTGGAATTGGTGGCCTGATCTAGCAAATATTTGTGCTGCACTGGTTGATTTCCAGTGGCCACATCTCAAGTTTTTGTGCGCTTCACGAGCTGCTCGTAGTTGTCTGATGTAATAAATTTCCTTTAACATCACAGATACTGTGGAAATACACACCCAGAGATGCAAAATGTGCTGGAACTGAAAGAGGTTCACACTTGAATAAATGTTTTGAATAATGCAAAAGGGGTTATGAATTAACAGGCTGGAAGAGTAAACAAGATTTAGAGCTAAGTGCTGTCAGGGACTGTGTTAAAAAAATAGTCAAAGGCTAATTGCAAAGTAGTGGGTGAGGCAAGCCCATCAATTAGAGGGGATGGGGATGGAAAATGGAGAGGTCAGGAGTAAGGTGGCCAGGTAAAACAAGCAGTGAAGGAAATGAGAGGGGGGGAAAAAAAAGATTGTGGGTGTTTCTTGAGGTAGAAATATCACAAAAATACAGAGTAGTGTTTAAATTGTGGGTACAGTGAAAAGCATCTTACAGAGATTACAGAAGTATATAAAATGGCATATAGAGTAAGAGTTAAAAGATTAGATGGAGTAGGCAAGAAAGATGAAAGGTGAGAAATTGAAAACACCATCTGAAACAGAAAATTTATATCTGTTGTAATATTTAAGGAAGAATAGGGGAGAAAGTCAAAGCAGAAGATACTTGTGAATGAGTGAAAGAGCAAGAGAAAATAGGGGGAAAAAATTCTGTACTCTCCTGCAGAAACGCAAGGAAAGAAAATGATTCTGTGTTTTACAGGGGTTTAAGAGTCAGCACACAGGAAGGATAGGAATTTTCCTTCCATAGTCCTTGAACAGTTTGAAAAGCTTTGTGAAATCATTGTTCCTGAGATGCAAAGTGTAATACCAAAGATGCTCCTCATAACCAACCAGAACATAATTTCTTATGCATCTGTTTTCCAGCCTGGAACATAAATCACTGCTGTGTCATTTTTGTAGCCTCCATCACATTAGAAAAGTTTAAGTCTCAAGACAGCAGCTGCAAAACAATAGGGACTCTGCATTTTAACACATAGAAATATAAAAATAAATGTAACATATATTACACTGTACACTGCATTTTGTCTCGTAGCTAGCTACCTTTCTGATAATAGCTAGTTCAGCAGCACCATGTCTCCTGGAGGAGGGAGGTGAAAGCAAAGGAACAGGAAGACTCAAGATACTGAAGCTGTTGGCTTCGGGGTAGGCACTTACATGGAAAGCTTTTGAATTTAGAGTGCCCTGAAAGGTTTACAGGATTCAGTCTTTGAGAGTTCAAAACCAAAGTGGCTCTTCCAAATGAAAGGCCATGGTCACCTACAGTTTCTCAGTACATTTGAGATGTCCCAGATTTGGAGAAGGTAAAAATCCAAGTCAAGCATTTGTGTGTAATGAGAAGAACTTCAGCCACCATGTCTCCTGAAGAAAACCCACTCACTCAGTGACTTGTTACTGAGATGAGTGAGGGTTGGAGAATGGAGGAAGTATGTCCTGAAATCTAGAGTAGGAAAAATGAGGTCTTATGAGCCTGCAGTAGCTAAAACAGAGATGTCCAAGGCTCTTGGGAAACTTTCTTCTCTCTCCAGATGCCTTTGGGTCTCATCTCCAAGCGTTATACGTGACCTTGTCCTTGGGAGAAGGAGGATTATTCTCTGGGTTGTTCTGAGGGAGTATGGAATAGCTCTTGGGAGCTAACTCAGACAAAAATGGTTCAGAGTAGTAGAGCTGTGATTCTCACCTCCCAGTATCCAGCAATCCTATCTCAGATTCACCCTGCCTTTTGGGGTTTTTTCCCCACTTGTCTTGTGCCATTCCCCCCTGTGCTCTGGAGCATTCAGCCTGAATCTGGAGGAATGTGCAGGGTGATGTGTGGACTGTAAATGCAGTTTCCTCTGCTGACTTGGGGCCATTGGTAGTAAATGCTGTATCTGGAGCAGCAAGTTTTATGGAGAACATTATGCAGGCACACAGGAGCTGTTGTTGACTGTGCAAGTATCAAAGCCTATTGATTAGCTGCTACACGCGCCGTAATAAAACTATCATTATTAATTATGATAGAACAGTATATGTGTGTACAGGCAGCAAGCCACCTCTTTTATTTTTTTCTCAATTTATTGCTGAGGCACAGTAGATTGTGAGTCACCTTTGTGTATTGAAAGGAAAAAAAAAAAAGAACCTAACATTCCTGCATTGTTTCAGACTAAAGGGGGTGATGCCTTATTGTCTTCCCAGTTTCTACTGGAAGAAATTGGTATTTGTGAGCTGTTCCACACAGAAATAAATGGTTTTATAACCTCTGTAATATAGGAGAGCAGTAATCTGTTTTTCAATATTAGGTCAAGTTGTGCTCATCTAATCTTGTGCGTTCCTTTCTTGCAGTTTCTATGCTAAAAATTGTAAAAGGAAGCACTCTTATAAAAGATACATTTATTGAGTGAAGATTAGTTGTTTGTTGCTATTGACAGCACCAGGGATATGAAACATGTTCTTTAGAGCCATTGGTTAGAGCTACCCTTTTCTTTATGGCTACAGGTATAAAATGCAAAGTATCTACCAAAACGCTCTATTTTATACACTATGAAAAAAGACAATGTGTCTTTAATCTTGACCTTGTAGCACTTATTCTCTTTGTGGTGAACTATATATTGTTTCTGTTATAATAATCCTTTGAGCTCCAGCTGCTTTTTTTTCTCTGTATTGCTTAATTTAACTAAACACTGTATTGCGAATAAAAGAGCTATCAGTAAAATCTAAAATATTGGGGGCGGGGTGTGACAGGATTCTTTCAAAGTGGATAAACTCTAGTTCTCCTGTGTAAGGTATGTATAAGCCCTTCTTGTTCGTGTATCATATACAAGAGAGCTTCCAAATTAATTCTCCTGTCCTGTGTGTCCCCAAAGAGTGCCAAAGCAGCTGTTGTTATTTTAGAAGGAGATTAAGTCTTGGAGCTCTAGATTTAAGATCCTCTTCCTTCAATCTTCTGCTTGTTTTTCTCTTCCCTTCCTCTTTCCCCTCTCAAAAGTGGTAATGCTGGAAGTGCTTGTTATTTCAAATGAACAAATTTTGTCACGATGTGTGAGAGTACCAAAGAAGGGAGAAGCTGCAAAGGCTTTCTCCTTAATAAGGACATGGTGCAAAAGCACTGATATTGACACATATTCTTTAAGAGCACTAATTTCCTTTTGCATTTGGGAAAGGGCGTGTTGATAAATCTATTTTTTTACCTTGAAGTTGGGCCTGCCTGCCTTTTTCTCCTAACCCTATCTCACAGCAAGAAAAAACACTTAAACCACTGCACTGAGTTTGGCACACATGAAATTCGGTGAAGGTGAAACCACTGCATGAGCTGAGGTATTTATATTGCACACCCAGGTGGGAGTGATGGACACCTAGAGCTCATGGAATAAGGGAAAAAAAGGTGAATACATGGCATAATAGTAATTTGTGTTTTGGGGAGGAAGCTGTTTATCTTATTATTCTTTCATATATTAGTGCTGGAATAAAAAAACCCCAATACTGATGCAGTTGACAGGGTAGAAGGAGAATGTGCTGCTTGCGATGCCGAGGGTGTCTCTGAGAACTAGAATTTATTTTTAAGGGAGAAGAAAGCCTTTCCCCCCCTCATCTTAGGTCGATTGCAAGCCCCCAGTTCAATAGCTGTTTTACATTCCTTTCATCAGGTCCTTCCTTAGTAATTTTTCCTTAATTCTCAAACAGTCTTGATCTTTTCCATCTCCATTTTATGAGCAGCTCTGCTCTGCTCCTCTCTCCAGAGTCTTTTTTTGGGGGGTGTAGGTAAGGACTGTGAGGGGCACAGGAAGGAAAGGTGTTCTGGGGAGTAACTGGTGCCTCCCTAGGGACAGAGGATTGCTGTTCAAAGGTGCCCAGGGCAGAGTTGGGTCTTTGCAGAGGATCCTTCTGTTAGCATTACTTGTATGGGCAAAGGATTTTCCAAATTACTCCCTAAGAGAAGCGTTTTCTCAACAGAGAAAATGGATTTGTCTGTGTATTTGAGATATGTCCATAATACCATTAGTGTATATGCAGTTGTGTTCACTGCAGTTATACATTAGAAATCTGGCTCTCTATTGCAAGGTCAAGAGTTGGAGAACTGAGAAAATCTAAATTTGTAATTCTTTGTGCGACCTTAATTCTACGCAGGCTGGATTTCTTCCCACACTGAGCTCTTATCTTACTCAAAGCCCAAAGTGTTTGGAAGAGAGGGTCGGTTGGATGGTGGAATTTGAAAAGCATGTGATAATCCTGGAAGGGCAGAATAAAGCCTGTGTGGCAGCATAAATCTGCCAATTCTTAAGCTGAGGCGTGTGATTTGCAATCTAAACGTTTTAATGCTGTTTATGGGATGCCATTTCCTATTTATTTTGTTAAAGACAAAGAGCAGAACAAGCCTGAGTGATTGCAGAAGCTGTCCCATCGTCAGGGTCTGAGAGCCTTCCCTCCAGCAGCAAGAGCAGGCTGCAGCTGCCAGGCTCCAAAACTGGAGGAAAAGTAGCTTGTGCATGCTGAAGTGTCTCGTTTTTTGTGAGAAGGGATGTGTCCTAGGACGTGCAAGGGTGTCTGGGTGTTGTCCCTTGGCTGCTGCCACCAGAGTTGGGAAGGATGTTCAGTGTGGCACTTGCCTTGTCCCAAGAAAACAAATGTAAAATGGTGACCTCTGGAATTCTGGCATCTCTTGAAGAAGGGAACAGACTGGATGTCCTGGTTTTTTTCATCTCTGCATTTGGTTTTTGTTCACATATGTGTTGAGAAAATCCGGGATAACCTGTGGAGAGGATCTCGATTTTATTTTAGATGTTGTTGGGTTTTTCTTCCTCCTATAAAAGGGGTACATTGTCTCTGTTTCTTACATGTAGTCACATTTCCTTGGTGAAATTGAGAAAATACTTTCCCAGAATTCAAGGTATTTGTATTTACCTCTGTCCACAAACAAAATCCCACTTTTTGGATAACTTATTACTCAGGTTCCCATCAGGTCACTGCTAATTGTTATTAATGGAATATGTGTTACTCTCCCCAGCAGACCTGCCAAGCCAGAGAACAAAAGTGTGAGGAAGTAGAATGAATAATTGTGTTGCAATGCCTCATATAGATAAGGCAGTAATTGCAAGGTCGGGTGGGTGTATTGAGAGATGCTTAACTGGTTGTGCTGCAGTGAAAGCAGGGGCCTTTTACATATGTTTATGAATAATGTTTCTCATAAAGTCACCAGATTGATCGTCTACAAAGCCATCTTCTGAGCCAGAAATGATCAACACTCCTGGTAATGAAATATTAAAGATAAATTTGTGAATCCGTACTGGAAGTAAATTTCAAGCCCTTACAGCTTGCTGCTCAGACGTTCCTCGTGCCAGAAATGAGATACGTGAAAAAGTCTGATAAAAGAATATTCCGTCTCTTTTTCTGTTAACATATTTACCAATCTCTTTATAAGTGATGTGCCTTCTCTTAGGCCTAAATGCAAGAAAATAAGGCTTCAAATCACTGACAAAAGGTGAAGTTGAAAAATACATAGCGTGAGTTTTTCTGAGAGAATCAGTACGTAGTTATATATTTTTGTGTTATAAGAGGTACATGAATTAGATTTGTTGGTTTCCTAGCAACTAAGTGTCTCAGAATTTTAAAGTTGCAGATCAAACTTCTATCACCTGCTTAGAAGTGATACAGATGGCTGTGTATTAATAAAAAACATTTTCTGAAATAATTTTGACATAAGCCACTGAAGTATTTTGTAGTAATCTAAAAATAAGGTCTGGATTTCTAGATCAATACCAACCCTAGTCACAGGTTGGCAATAACTAACATCTTTCTCATGATATTTTATAAGATATTTATCAAATTCTATTAAATGTGTGCTTTGAGCCTCTTCAGGGGAAAAATAAGACCAGCTGTTAGGAGAAAGGAAGATGAAACTTCAGGAAAAAATAATACTTTCTTTTTTTTTTTTTTTAATACATCTGGTTGTGTATTTTAAACTCCAGTTTGTTTTCAGTCCTCTCTCGTGCTTTTTCACGCTTTGAAATTCAGACCCTAGTTTTTGGCTTTTTTTGCTAAAAATACTTTGCAGCTCTGGCACGCACAACTCCTGTGCAGCAGCTTCCTAATCAGCACGTTTAATATTCTGCTTAAATTCAGAATATTCTTCAGGATTTAAAGGCGGCCTCTGGCCACATCTCCTGTCAGTGACCAGTCACAAAACCTGGGAATTTTTGTTCAGGTGCCTCCCAGGCACGGGAGCTCAGCACTGTGCAGATCCTTCCGGATCCCTGCAGTGCCCCTGCTTCCTGTTTGCATCAAGAAAACTTTGTGGACGTTTCGGACATTATTGTAGATATTAATTTATTTCTGCCCGTGCAAAAATACAGCTGAGAATTTTCTTGACTTCTGGTCTATCTGAGAAACTCTAATTTTGCCCAGACAGTAAGGGTGGGGGTTTTTTGTGGGTTTTTTTTCCATGCAGAAGCTATTGCTGTGTTGCCCTTGAAACTTTTAACAAACTGGGTGCCGGGAAGTTGGCCTGAGAATGCAGCACTCCCTACACAGTAATGTGAACTATTAAGCAAATGGCACAGAGTAATGTTCTTTCACTGAGCAAAAATGCTCTCATTTAGGTAAAATTTCAGCCTGCTGTTGGCTGTTGCAAGCCAGAATGGCAAAGAGAAATAAAATGTAAAAGCAATATGAGTTTGAATCAAATTATGATAAGAGTCAGATGGTGCCATTACACAGATATCCCCACAGGCAGGCATTAGGAAAATTTGCCATAATGGTATGCTGAAATATCATTCTCTGGTGGGAAGGCCACCGAGATTCTAAAAATCAACATTTAACTCTTTCACAACCCTTGGAGAGGAGCAGGACGCTTAGCAGAGAGGAGCCCCAGGGAGGCAGCGCCGGGGCCGGGCTGGAGCTGCGAACCAAAGCGGACAATCTCCTGCAGAGGGTGGTTTGCTGCCTGGACGGGACGCGTGCAGCGCGGCTGTGCAGGTGTCCAGGAGGTACCCGGGGCACGCAGCAGAGCCCTTGCCAAGGGAAGGGAACCACCTCTGCCGCGGAGCTCCTGCTGGTGCCTCCAAGCCCACCCAGGGCAGTGCCATTTCCCTTGTCAGCATCCTGAGGAGGGTTTGCAGCCTGAACCGTGAAGATAAGCACCGCTTTGTACCGCAGGAAAACGTGCAGTTAAACGAGTGTGACTAATTAAAACGTTTTGAAGTAGGATATGCTTTCTCTGGGCTTTTTGCTGGAGTTTGATGTCGGGTTTAAGTGAGAGAATTTAGGCACATGAGCATTCCACATCTGCGTGTTCTACTTAGAGAAGGGATGTTTGGTCGAATTAGATGAATTTTCGGGGCTCGTGAAACTCTACAGATTTACACAAGGGAAAATACACCCTGTGCTGTCCTACAGGCACTTTGCAGGCAGGACAAGGACTTGAGCAAGCAATGAATTCTGAAGCACTGGTCATCAGGCAAATATTTGAGAGGTTTGACTTGTGAGCTGCTCCCTGAGCCATCAGCTGCCTTTGTGCCTCTGTTCCTGCCTTTGCCATCTGCCTTCTCCAAATACAGCCCATCCTCCCTGGGCCAAATACCATTTTTTGCTTCTGTTTGCAGCGTCTTGCACGATGAGACACCAGTCCTGGCTACGTCAGTGGTGTGAACGATATTTGAGAAGAGGCATAAGCTTGTGAGTGGCTGTCCAGAATTTATCAGAGGCTGGAGTGTTTCATGCTTCATGCTATTTCTTGCCTTCAGGCTGGGGTGCTTCACAGACTCACTGTGAGTGGTGAACCCAAACTCTGCCACCTTGGGAGCATTTTGTTTCTCTCCCTTGATTTGCTTGTTCCTTTATATAGAGATATAGATATATATATATATATAGATATAATTTTTTTTTTCTGGTAGTAGGCTAAATTATCTTTCCCAATTCTGTGTTGCTTGAAGAGCCACCTCACCTGGTGTTGCATGAGCAAAAGAGTCCATTGAGTTTTTATTTGTTAATGAGATGTGTCCAAGCATTTCAGAATAATTGGGATGAGAGGAGTTACAGCTGGCCCTGACACTGCTAGCTCTTCTCAGGCTCCCTGGGTCATCCCCCTCCCTGCATGACACGAGAATCCTGGACTCTTGGACACGACAAAATGCTCTTAATTGTAATTATGAAATGCCAGGAAGGGCTGAATTACTCACTACAAACCACCAGGCTAGAGAGGATGTGAAAAACACCCACAGGAGTGGCGTTCTGGTTTCTCTCCCTGCCCCACTGCACACCTTTCACACGTGGGATTCCCGTGGGTTTAATGCCTGTGTTTTGGGTTGAAGCATCCCATCGAGTGTGCCAGGCTCCCTCTGCCACATGAGAGAGAGAGAGAGGATTTCCACTAATCTCCAGTTTCTGATGTGGTAAAAGGACTCGGGGGATTTGCCTCTTTCCCACGCCCCAAACAGGTCCTTTTTGGAAATGCTCCTGTTCTGTTCACCTCCAGAAGTGTGGCTTTTAGGGAATTCTGTGGGGGAATTTGAAAGTGCCTAGTGGGGCTAGATCCCCACGAACAGCAGGAGGTGCAGCTGCCCTCATCTGTGTGGGTGACTCAGAAATTCCTGCCAAAGTCACCTTGAGAGCTGAGAATGGAATCCTCCCTTCAATCTCGGTGTGTTCTGACGTTCTGTTTGAGCTGTGTAACTATTACACCCGTGCCACTGCTGCCTGTACTCTCAAGAGTTTGTGAGAAGTAGTTAAGGAATAACATGTATTTCAGGGTGAAAGTTGTGGAAAAGCACCTGCCTGGGGCAGATTGTTCTATGGCATAACAGGGGGTCTACAGGAGAGTACCTGAGCAAAAGTTTTTTTGTGTCTTTGGACGCCTTAATTCACATCTTGCTCTACAGATAGATGTGTGAGCAACCCTCTATCTAACCAAGCCTGTGTTCCCTCCTGGCTAGAATAATTCATGCTAACTGCACAAAAAATATCCTTATTAGGTGGGCTAATGGCAGCAGAACGATGGAGACCTTCTTTGGAATACAGCCTCCATTAATAACGGTCTGGGCATTCGGTGGTGTCATGCTAAATGCCTCTCTTTTTTATGGGACGTCCATTCTGAAACACAAGGAAAGCGATTTCTTGTTGTATTTTTTTTCCCCGAGTATCTATCAAATTATGTTGAGTATTTGCAGAGCAATAACTCAGGATTGACTGGTGGAAATCTTATAATCCAGGAACGTGACCCAGCACAATATCATCCTAATTTCCTCTCTGAGGATTAATTCTGCTCTTTGCTTCCTCCATGACAGTGAATTGAGCATGTAGCAGACTGTGCAGAGTGAGCGCATCCTGATCCCCTGTAATCTTTGCAAACACTTCAAGTGACCTTTTTTGTTGAATGTCCTTTAAAAGCTTCTAGGATATTATCAAAAATAGCCCAAGAAGTTACTGACAGAGCGAGCAGGACTCCGTTCCTCCTCCAGCTTTGCTGCACAGATCACATCTTTGCCGTGGAAACTTTCATCTCTCTCAGTGACCCAGCTTGGTTTGGCCTCCTCTGGATTGAACACCTGTTTGTTTATTTTAAACCGAGCTCAAGTGGAATGAATGCTAAGCTGAAGGGAAAATCCCTGGCTGTGCAGGGAGGCAGCGTTTCTCCTCTCTCGCCCTCTGAGTGGGAAGCAGTGGAGCAGTGTTTCACCCGCACAGCCTGTGCTGCAGCCAGGGGCGGAGCAGGTGCACCCAGAGAGGGCTGGGGGTGACGCTGCAAGCTGCAGCCCTGACTGATGCTGTGCCACAAACGTGAGCCACACTCTGCTTCTCCTCGCTGCTCCTGCAGGAGACTCCTCTCTTTCCAACACGGGCACCTCCTTGGTGTTTCCACTCGTGTAAATGAACTTTATTTTTGTCGGATGAGACAGTAATTTCATTTTTGGCAAGGCAGGCCGTTTTCCAGAGGTGCTTCCTGCGTGTCAAACACGTTGGGTCCCTCTGGAGTACACGTGAGGCTCCTCCAGTGTGTGCAACAAGAACACCCGTGCTCAGAAAATACTTCCCCAAGTCCTTAAACACCTGTGGTTCTGCCTAACAAAGTGTGTGTGGCACATAGCTTTTATCCCAAAGTTAATGATGCTTTAAGGCAGCGTGTTAGGCCCGTGCTTTGGCTGGAACAGCTGCCATCAATTTCCCCTGTGCTGTTGGTTTGTGTGTTTGACAATCCATCCCTTTGTTTTCCTGCTCTCATCCATCATTTGCTCACGCTGCTCTCCAACAGTTGTTGTCTTGCTACCAGCCTCTAATTTCACGTCCTTAATTTCATCAGCGGGCCGCGTTTGCCTTGATTGACAATTCATCACAATTACTCCTGCAATGGAGAACAAGTTTTAAAAAAAGTAAATCCCTTTCACGTGCTGTAGCTCATATGGAACCTGCAGCATCCCTGTTGGAAAGGAAACCTAGGGAAAACGGGGCTTTGTCACAGGTCCCACTCTTCAGTCCTCCCCAGAATCTTTAACAAAACACTGTTTAACACTCATAACCCTGGAAGGAGCTCAGCTTGCTCAGCCGGGGCCATTTTCTCACCTGCTGGCTTCTGCTTTGCTTCTGCTTGCACGAATCAAGAGCTCATCTAGACAATCTCTCGAGCTTTTATCACCATGACAGCTGAATTCCGCTGCCCTTGATCTTGACTAAACCTCTCCTTTCAATACACAGAGTTTGAGGTGTTACATGGAAAAGCTGCAGGCTGTGACTGCGTTGTCTGCAGGCCACGGCTGGGACGGGGGCTGAGCGAGCTGCTCCTTGCACCAGCACCTTTTGCCTGCCAGCTCTGTCCTGTTCAGCACGCTGAGCTGCAAGACATTTGTGTGTCTGGGTTTATTTACACTTCATTATTCGTGTGGCTTTCCCAAGGGGTTTTAGAGCAGGGCTGAGCCTTTTGGTGGCTGTCACAGTTTGGACATCTCTGTGTTGGTCACTGCTGGCCTTTGCTGAAGATATTTCTCACTGAAAATCAACATTGCGCTGCAAAGCAAAGAGTTAGGAGATCTGAAAGGAAGGATCCAGAAGGGTTTGTGGAGCTGTCTCCTCTGTTTGTCTTACCCTGGCAGATCTGAAAGCCCTGCTGAGCTCAGTGTGGTTCTCCCACTCCTCCTGGCCAGTGAATTCTCCTTCCCTGTCCCCTCTGCCTGGCTGCTGGCTCTGGACCCTGACCCACACACCCAATCCCACTCAGTTCTACTGCCCCTCCAGAATATTTCTCCTCACTCATTTCCAACGTCTGGAATGTCTGTAATACCACTGTGGACAACCCCCACCCCAACAAATTACCATCACTTGTTGGGAATTCCTTTACCCCCACTGAGAGCACCAAGAGTTAAAATTTCTTTGCATTAAAGCGATGCTGAGAAGCAGAGCCTCACTGCAGCAAAATCCATGGTCACCGGAAAATTACAGCTCCAAATTGTTGGCACCTAAGCAAAAAACCTCAAAGGCTTGATAACCTTGTGTTTTCTCTTAGGTGGGTAAGGAACTTGAGGCAAAAGGGGCCAAAAGGACTTACCAAAATCTCTGAGTATCCTGTGCCAGAAGGAATTCTTCTCTGAGAAGAATTTATTTCCTATCTCACCGGAGCAGTTTCCTCCCATTTGCTTTTCTTAAACAGTTTTTGTTGTACCGATTTTGCTTTGGTTTTCTTGATGAGATTGCTGCAGTGTTGGAGATGCCTGCTGCTCAGGTTCTTGTCTGGGCAAGCAGGATGACCAGCGGGGGGGTTTCAGAGAGTTTCAATTGAGTTACGTCTCTGTCAATAGTAAAAAGTGATTCTGTATGATTAGAATACACAGAAGGGTGAAATACATAGAAGGCCCCGTGCTTATAAAAGGACTCGTATTATGTAAATATGCAGAGCACTTTTCTGAAATGGTGGTTTAAAAAGGTGATTTTAGTGTCCAGTGTAAAGTCTGTCCTTTGTCCTAAGCAAATCCCAGGAACTTGCAAGGAGGTTTCTCTGACTTTGGCTTTTCTTTCCTTTCTGTCTTGGTGTGGGTTTTTTTGGGTTTTTTTTTCCTTCAGTTCACTTTGTGATGGAAAGGAGGACACATCTTTCACATTTTTCTTGGTCACTTCAAATCCCATCAATACCCTTCTGCCGAGCAGGGGTTTGAGGTGGTCCAGAACAATTTTCTATTCATCTTCCTTTCCTGTCCGAGCTGTTATCGACCTTCTTTCAATTCTTCTCTTTGATGATAGTTAACCTTGTCCCTTGCATGTTTCTCTGTCTGATTTCTGGCTTTTTAATAGGCACTTAGTTCTGCAGCTTCTCAAGAGGGAGTTTGGTGCTCCAGTTCATTGGTGCAGCTTTCATCTCCCTCCTGATTGCAGTCTGTTATAACTTCCCATTTTGAAAGCAGAAACATTCTCTGATTTTACTGTGCCAAGCTTCTGTGCCCTACAGTTCTTGCAGACAGTCCCAGCCCTTCATGGACAGTATTTTCCTTTCCCTCAGGTCTCGTTCTTTTCTCGTTTCTCTCTTGTAGTGTGGCTCTTTCTTACATCCTAAAACAGAGATGAATTTTTACTAGATTACTTTAAGCTTCTTTCAGTTTTTATTAATCTAAGATTGCTTTAAGTTTTACAAGATTACTGAAGCTGCTTCCAAAAGAGAAAGGGTAACAAAAGCCTGCTTGCCTGAATTGGGATTCCCAGTGTTTCCTTAATATTCAGCATAACCAAGCAATTTTGAGCAGTGCGGGGCTGGTGAGTTACAGCCAGTTCCAGGTCTCACCAGACATTTCCTGTGAGCTAAGCAGAGGTGAGCCAGAATCGTGTGACGTTTGTGTCTGTTGGAGGTGGTTGAATAAAACGGGGCATTTTTCTATAGGCGAGGGAGGTGCCAAGGAGAGCTGCATCTGCAGCACCCCAAATCTTCTCTCTTTTACTTAGCAGCAAACCCGTCTCTAGATTTATCTCCCTGCCTCGTTTCTGCCTGAGCGCTGACTGCTGAAATTAAGGTGGTTTTTTGTTGTTTGTTTTGTTTCCCTAAGTCTCATTCCTCGACAACTTTTGGTTCCAGTGCTTCCCATAAAGCTCAGGAGCGCGAAGAAGGAGCTCGGGGCTAAGGCAGAATTGCTCCATTTTGTTCTCCTTAATCTATCGATCGGGTGCTTTAATGAGGACTAACACAGCGGGGCCTCCTGCAGAGGAACTTTGTTAGGGGCTCTGGAAATACAAAAGGCTCGTTATCATGCGAAGAGAAAATCGCTCTTTGTGCAGGGGAGAGTGTGTTGCTCTTTGTGGCCACAGAGACCCACCAGCCCTGCAGTAATTTGCACTCATCAGGGAAAAATCTTGTGTTTGCTGTGATGATGAGCTCAGAAGTTAAAAGTTTCTTGGCAGGTCACTTTTAACTACCTTGCCTGTTTATCTGGCGGGAGGAAAACAGCGGATTGATGTTCTATAGGCAGGAGTCAGGGTGAAAAGAGCAGCCCAAACACCTGGTTATGAATATTTTCACACGTTTCGTTCATCTTTTTATTTCCACGCGCTAAACTTTGATGGTTATAAAAGAAGCCGACACTTGTCAAGATGCTCCTTGAAGCACTTTATT
The DNA here is from genome assembly GCF_015227805.2 of Hirundo rustica. Lineage (NCBI taxonomy): Eukaryota > Metazoa > Chordata > Aves > Passeriformes > Hirundinidae > Hirundo > Hirundo rustica. Next base: position 8,303,555 of record NC_053470.1, read on the forward strand.
CTTGTTTTCTGAAAATGCCTTTGTGAGCAAGATATGCCAGAAAGGCAGGGTGGGCTCCTGGTGTAACCAAGGCTCTTTCCCACTTACGGCTAAGTGGTTGTTTTTATCTCTCCTGTTTGTAAGAGTGGGCTTCATCCCGAACAAAACAGGTCACCGGCTCCATTGCTAAGTGTTCCTTTTAAAAATAGCATCTGTATGGAAAGTTTCATGGAGTGGGTACCACAGCATCACCTGAGATCCCTGTGCCTCCAGTCCTCAGGAGAGAACAGGGATTTTAATAATGCAGGTCTTTTATGAAAACTTAATGAGGCTGTCTGTCAAGAGTAAGGAAATACATTTGTCTACTCACTGAAACAATTTTCACAAATCAACTCACCAAGGTGCTTTGCTGTCCCTCTGTATCAGGTTATCTGCCAAGGATGTATCCCAGCTAGGCAGAACGGAGGGATCTGTGCAGGGAAGCTCCTTCCAAGTTCCTGGAAAATGTGCCACGCTTCTAAGTGTGGTGAGATTAAAGTCAGGTGGAGCAGAAACAGGTGCACTTGCAAAAACTGCAGAACTAAAGGAAATCATCTTCATAACTGATTGAAGTTCTGCTTTCCCCACACTGTCTTTTACTAAACTTCTCCCTTTGCTAAAAGCTTGAACCCCCATGACCTGATTTATAAATAGATCCCTCCCTCAGCCAGCACTTATTTCAAGCCAGATTTCCTGCAGCTCCCAGGTTTTTGGCACACAGGTACCGGGGTATTCAGAGGGACCTGTTGATAGGGCAGCTTTAAAGCCAATTGAAATATGCCACCCTATGCCAGAAGAGAATGTAAACTCTTTGGGTCAAGTTTTAGAAATTAGATTTATTTTACTGGCTCCCAAAATATTGCCAGTGGGCTCTAGTGTGGGAACTGGCTGAAGCAGAAATGTCTGATCACACAGTGGGTTTTGTCACTCTTCCTAATCATCTTTCTGGAGAGAGAAAATAGTTCCTGGTGCTTCAACAGTCGAGTTTTGCCACGTGAAATATTTTTGAACGCTTAACGTGAAATCCTTCACTTTTCCCGTGGACAAAGGTCAGATGATCCCGGATTGCTAGCTGTGGAGTGTGGCCGTGTGCTGACTAAAAGGATCAGGGCACAGTTATCAGTTGAGAATCCAGCCCCAGGCAGTGAGGCATTCCTCCCAGGTTTCAGGATGCACTTATTCTTCAGTTTTGAAGCTTTTCCAGCATCCCCGGAGGACCAATGCCACTCTGACCTAATTTACATTGCCAGCGTAGCTCTTTGCCCAAGGAGTGTGGCTGCCAAGGAATGCAGATGGCAAAGCCACGACAGAAGTCTAAATATTTTTCCAACTGTACATAAATTCCACACGGCTTGTCTGTGGAGGGAGCATTTCCTGTGTAAATCTCCCAACGAGTGTAACTAATTACTGTCACACTGTCTTCTCTGGGGATAGGAAACTGACTCCGAAAAGAGGGGAGCTTCCTTTTGTTCATTCATTCCAGAGATTGGTGGGATTTGAGACGTTTGGGCTCTGTGGCTGGTAACAGATCCTGGCTGAGAAGTTCTGAGAACTTTGTTCTTAACAGTCAATTTATTTTCTCTATATAAGAGTATAATTCAGATCTAGTAGTGAGCAATGTAATTTTTAAGGGAGAAGACAAACAATCTTAAACATAAAATCCCTTATTTCTAAAGCACAACTCAAACTATTTCTGTCTCTGGTAAGGAAATTACTAACCCAGCCTTTTCCTTTCCCTGTCCTGCTGTTTCACCTGGCAGGTGATCAAGTTTATCAAGGCTTGCTCCCGTCCTCAAGCTCCCAGCTTCTTCTGGAGCCAGTAGTTTCTGGATGTTCCACGTGTAAACACATGGTGATGCCCTTCACTGCACCACTGAGACCATGACTCTGAGGAAAGTTACTTTTCCCAGCTAAATTTTTTGCTGGTTTAGTGCACTGACATCCTGCATCTCATGGCCAAAAGGGAACTGAATCACACCAAGGGGTGAGGCAGGAATGGGAAGGGATGGGGCAGGGTTGTGGGTGGGACCTGGGTGGATGTGTGAGCATCATCTCCTGCAGAGACCCCCAGCCTCTCCTCTGCAGGGCACTGGGGGAACACTTCTCTAACTCAGTTTAGGAACGCAGTTAGGGGGGCAGGCATCCCACGAGGATGGTGAGAACACTGAGTGACACTCTCAGTCTGACTGCTGTCATCTTGTTGTTAGGCACACCTTAATCCCAGCAAATACATCTGGAATAGCACAGGTCTACCAAGGCAAAAAAGCTCCTTCCTTCCAGAGTTCCCATTTAGCTCCAGTCACCTCTGAGCTGTGTTTCTCTAGAATGAAGTTGTTCTAAAGCCTTTAAATGAAAACTCTAATGAAAAGCTCTAATGATGCTGATATTTTTTTTTTTTTTTCCCTTCTGGAAAACCAATACAAGAAGGAGTTTGCCTGAAGTGTTTGATTTTCACAGGAGGTACCTACAGTTTGTTTTTTTTTAATCTCAGCAAGTTGCACCATGCACATTTGGAATGTAGAAAATGTAACCATTCACTCACCATCTTGCTTTTCAAGAATTAATAAATTCCACCATTTAATACTTTGTACCATCAACGTTCAGAATTCAGCAGGCTGAATTTCACAGCAGGTTTGGTGTAAGCCTTTACTCTTAATAACGATCCCTTGATCTACCCTGGTCCGTCCAGCTTGGAGGTTGTTAGAGGTCCCTCCTGGGAACTTTCCAGCTGTTTCTGTTTAGTTCATGTATATTTATTTACATGGCTTTTTAACCTGATAACAGGAAAACAGGGTAGGATTTAGCTGCAGCTCCTGTTGGTCATTTTCCAGAGAGCTGAGTACGGCCAGGGAGCAGCAACACATGGCAGCATTTCCTTTCCTGATCCCTCGTTGTGTTCTGCCATGACCTCCCCAGTGCCTTTGGCTGTGCTGCTGGAGGTTAAAGAAACACGCTGGAGGATTTCTCCCCTTAAGCTTTCAGACAAAAGCAAATGTGACCTGGAGGAAATTTGTGCACGCATCACCCCACACCGAAAAGAGAGTGATTTCTGCCTGGAAAAACAAAATAGACTTTGTAGTATTGTGTTTGTAATTAGGTTTTAAAATCTTATTTTTGTTAAGTTGGAACTTGTCTTCCTGCGTTGCTGTTGCATTTGTGCTGAGAGCTCACATTTTCATCGTGACAAACCCCCCTGAATTCACCTAACAGCTTTTTAGTTTAATATTAATATTTTGCCTCTAACGCTATACCGGGATCCTGTGTCATTTCTAAATGTTGTAAGGCTTGTTCTGCTACTCTTTTGTCAGAATACTTCTGCTATTCTTGCAGAAATACTTGCAAAAAAAAAAAAAAAGAGAAAACCCCTTGCAAAATTGCTTTGTCAAATTGCAGTCAAAGTGGTTGTGCTGCTCAGCAGAGGATGGCTCCATGTGAGCTTGAATGAATAATTCTAAACATACATTAATTAAGAGTAATAAATTCTAATAATTTGCACCAAAAAAAAAAAAAGAAATAATGGGGAAATTCAAGGAGGAAGTTGGAGAGGATACAAATGCTCCTCTCAGTTATGCCAGAGTGGCTTTGTTGTCTCCCCAGTCCATCAGTGCCACTCTGTTGAGCTGCCGGTGGTAATTTGTCCCACGAAGATTAATGACCTGGGGAGAACAGGAGAAATTAGTTGGGTTTGATTTTTCAGACTGCCTAATTCAACTTTTTCCTGTGCAGAATTTGAGAGCACTGGACCAGCACTTCAAAATGCTGTATCACGGGCATTGGAGGTAATTAGTGACTGCATGTATGAAGTTTTTAAAATGCTCTGATATGATAAACACATTAATTTCTGTGCTATTGATCCCAAAAGCATTATGTAGTCAAGGGGTCAGGGCCCTGCTATGTGATCACATCCTGAGCTGTTCCAGGAAAAACCTGTTAGTTGTAAAGCAGCATTGACTCTGGTGGCAGTGAAAGAACAAAATATGGAATTTATCTCCTCGTGTTGGATGGCCTGGAGAGGGCATGGCCCATGAGCTCTGCCTGCCGCTTCCCCTCGTGGAGTTACAATGCAATTTCTAATTCAATTATTAGGAAACAGCTACTTCTCATGCCAAGAGTGTGTTACATACTTGATCCCTACGTTATTTTTATATACTGACATATAAGAAGTGAATTATATACTGACACTCCTATTTGATAAGAAAGTTTCTTTCTTTTTTTTTTTTTTTTTTTTTTTTTTTTTTCCCCTGGTATATGCTGCAAATGAAACAAATCCTCTGCTGTTGGCATAAAATGAATCAGGAAAAAAACCCCAAAGAATACCTGTGAAATCTTGCACAGAGAAAAAACATTCATAATTCTTCGATATGCAGCTTGATATTCTGTGAGCTGCTGACCTTTCTTGCATTATTAAAGATGCCTTGACTAATATTGCCTAGTGTCTCTGGCAGATTTTGATGGTAATGTGCTCTGGAGAGTCTTCCATAGGCAAAAATTGCTAGCAGGACTAGGACAGGAGAGCTTCAAAAGCCTGAATTTGAAATATGTCACTCGAACTACATATTCTGTGTACTCAGGTGTAAGCATGGGGAATAATTTAATCGAGGAGTCAGAAAAAAATCCTGTTAAAAAATACTGCCAGAGTGTGCAGAGGGCTATGGAAATGACACTGAGGAAAAAAATGATTCCTTGCTAATTACCTCTACTACAGTGGTGGTAGCCACACATTCAATACCCTTACAAAAATAATCAGAGCTGGATAAAATGAAAAAATTCAATTCTTATTCTTGTGCCTGAGGATATGGTGTTGCATCCTAGAATATAAAATTACATGAGTACAAAGAAAAAAAGATAATGATATTCAAGTCCAAACTGAAAATGAGATTTTGAGGTTTGTATTTAATTGAATTCAAATCTTTAAAGATGTTTTCCTGACATTTTGGAGCGAAATACAATACTTGCAATTTCTTTTCCTGAGAAGTGGAATAGGAGAAGGTGAACTCCTGCAAAAGCAAGCCCCTGTTGCAGATCCAATCCAGAACCTGCTTTGGGGGGCAGACCTAGAGACGTGGCATTAAATGCCAGGAAAGCTGAGATTTGACCTTGATGCTCTTTGTCCCAAAAAGCTCTTTTAGAGAGAGCTGCTGCCCAGTTTGTGCTGTTCCAGCCTGGCAGAGGAGGCTGATGCCAGAACAAACGTGGTGAAAGCCAGCAGAGCTCTCCCTGATGTGTGGGGCTTCAAAAGCCTGCCTGCAGCTGGGCTCTGCAGAACCTGGTGTGCAGGGAGGTCCTGGAGGATCTGGGAAGGAGTCAAACCTGCAGGAGAGGCTGCTCAGGGCTGGGGTCGAACCGAAACACGTCAGGATCCACGGCAGCCCTGTGGCAGAGGGATTAAAGCTCAGCTCAGAGGCCTGGGAGTAGCAGAGTGAGCAGGTTACAGGGCATTAACTGGGCAGTGGGGAAGATCCCTGGGAGGTGCAGAGGGAGCTTGGTGCTGCAGGAACCCGTGAATGCCATTGTCCAGCCCCGTGACAGAGGCTGGCTGAAGTTTACAGCTCCCCAACACGGATGTGGTTGCCAGTTTCCTGAGCAATCCATGTGATTTTACAGATGAGAACGTGACTGTGGGTAGATGAGCGGTCTGTTCACATTCCACCCCAAACCAATGAGCCCCAAACCCTGAAAACGCCCTTTATCGACTTGGATCTCACACAATTAATAATAATTCTTATTACAAAACATTTTAAATCGTTTATCTGAGGTTCTTGCACTGCCACGGAGCTGTTTGGGGAATGCAAAGCACTGCAGCACGAGGGACGCTCATTTAAATCCCTTATTCAGACCTTGCAGATCCTGAGTGCTGTTGGAGGCAGCAGCCCTGGCTGACTTAGCAGGTGCACTCACCATATGTCAGAGGCCTGTAACTGATCACAGACATATGTGCAAAAATTAGCAATAAAGCAAAGAGAAGGCTGTAGTGCAGATTTAATCCTCTGCCGTGCCGGGCTTATGGTCTCTGCTGTGCCAAAGCATCCAAACGTGTGTTTAGCTTCGAGCCTGTCATCAGTCCTAAAAAAGTCAATGCAAAACTCAAGCCTTAAATGCTCTGGGCAGTAAACATTAAATGCTGAGAAGGAAAAGAATATATTGGCAAACTGGCTTTTTCTCCCAACGCTTTCAGCCACTCTGGTTGCCTTACGTGCAGTTCTGCAGGTACTGCCTCTGTTCTTTACATCACACAGAGGCACCAGGGCATTTGCCCTCTTTGTGCTGAACAAAGAAGGGTTTAAGTCTAAAAAAATATGAAACTAGTGGCTTGCCTCACTTTTAATTCTGCTGGCTGAACTGGGTGCAAGGAGCACACGTGGGCCTCGCATCCTCATTCTCCCTTCTTCTTTTGGGGACATTTTGAGCTTTCCGTGTCTTCTGCCCTGGGGGCAGGGGAACACAGCCTCCTTTCGCCCTTCTTTCCCCATTTCCCTACTGCAGCTCTCAGCTTTCTGCACGTTGACATTCCATTTCTTCTTCAGCTCCTCCCAGTGTGGCAAAGATGAGGTGGGGCTCTCGTGCCGAGCAGTGCTGTGATGTGTAACGAATAACTTCCTTCTGTTGTGGTTCCACATGCAGAGGTGTCTGCAGGGACACAGATGGCCTTGGATTTTCTGTTTCATTTGTTTGTTTCCCCCCATTTTCTGTAAAATCAGATTGGTTCTTTTCTTGCTATGCTTACTGCAATCCCAGGAGTAAGGACCTTAATTGAGGGCCAGGTGTGAAGTTTCTACATTACATTTAAGCAGAAAAGTGCAATAGAAGAGAACATAAACCCTCAGATTTTGCAGTGCTAATGGACCAGTTATGTGACTGGTGACAAGGACTTGGATCATTTGTTTTGTTCCTTCTCTTAATTTGCTTCCAGACCTCTCCTGAAAGGCGTGAAGGTAAAAGGAGAAAATCAAAGTGAAGGCAGTGTTTGTTGTTCCTTAGCAAGGACTGGAGATCTGGCTGAGTTTCTGGGTAAGACTGCTGTGATATGCACCTGTGTAAGAAGTTTAAATTGGGTTTGATGAGAAAAGGCCTGATTTTACTCCTTTGCTAGCAGAAGACTTAATCTGCGTGAGGCAAGGTAACCCTGCTCACTCAAATGAGTTTGTGTTGAAACCATAATTCATAACTGAACCAATTAAGAGCCTTTTTAAACAAACCGACCAAGAAAGACCTCACAGACAGAGTACTAGCAGTGGGGATCTGAATTTCAGCCAGTGAAATGTGGGAACTGGCAGAGATTTTGGAGGAGTGTGGAACTGAGCTGGAGAGAGGCTCCTTGTGAAATACCTGCAGCAGGTGATGAGTGTTCCTGTCAGAGGGAAAGGTGGTGTCTGGTGTCTGCTGAAGGCAGCTCTTACGTCTTTGCTAATTTTTCAGACCATATGACAGGCGCTGCTCGGTGAATTTTTAAAAGCCTACACAATTAGAGATGCTAAAATGCTTTGGTCAGGTCTTTGTCCTCATAATTAAACATGCATGATGCTAATCGATGTGCAATGATAATGAATAAAAGCCAATAGGAGGACTGCTATTAGGGCTTTTTAATTGCTGTTTGTGTGTGTGTTTCGGGACTTCTTTTTAAGGAGAACAATGTCATTATTTAAACCATTTTACTAGATTGCCCCTGCTCTAAATGATAAAAACCGTATTGTGCAGTTAGATGATTGATTAATTTATTGGTTCAAAGATAAGTTTGTACTTCTGTTTTCAATTTAGTGGGAATCTAGAGAAGATGTTTTCTCAGCAGGTTGCCAATTTTTAGTTACCAGCTCCTTGGTCTCTGATGATTGAAAAATATTTTGATTTCAAGATTTTCATAAGTATTCTTCTTCTCCCTCTGCTCTGCACCAGCCTGGGTTAAGATGCCTATTTGAAACTCAGTTTTGTGCACTTTTATGGGAGCTTTCAGGGGTATGGAGAAAGATGCAAGATGAAACAAGAGACTTTCTCTTAAAGGTTCCTTGTAGAAGGAAAAATGCCAATTTACCCTGAGTATGAGCTAAATAAATTCTACAAATGTCAACATTTCAGGCCAATAGAAAGTCCAAATTTTGACCAGATTGGCTTTGCATCTTTTTCTTTTTGCTTTGCTCTTTTGCCCACAATAAAAGGCGCTTTTCAGGGCAACATGAGACCGTGCCAAATGCTGTGTTCTGTGGAGCAGCAATACTTCTTGGATGTGTGCCACTTCCACGCATGTGTCACCTAGAAATTGCCTGTCTGGAAAGCAGCAGATGCAATAAGGAATAGGGAGACTTGGATAAAATAAATCAACAGCAGAGTAGGTGACCTCTCTGAGCTGTATTGCATAAATTTCTGCATGATGAGTTTATGGAAATCCAGGAAGTGGCAGAAGTTATGGGAGAGTGGAAGAAGTGTGGGGAAAGGGAGAGAGGGAAACTTCCTGGGCTTTAATGGAGAAAAGTAGAAGAGAAGAAAAAAAAGACAAAGGCAAAAAGGTAGAGAAGATCTGTGGGGTAAGAATGGCAATGCAGTGTGAAAAATGGCACAAGGCAGGGACTTTTCTGGGATTTTGGACAGTGCTTAAAGCCGTGGGTGTTGTTGTGGATGTCCCAACCCTGGCAGAGCTCAAGGTCAGATGGGAAAAAACCTTGAGGAGCCTGGTTTAGTGGGTTTGATGATTTTAAGGTCCCTTCCAACCCCTTTCTGTGGTTCTACTAATGGTGTAAATCTCCTACAATGAGGAAGCAACTTTGCACTGTTAAAATACTTGGTGATGCCCAGCCTGGAAGGCAGAATGGAAAGAACACCTGCCAAAAGCAAAGCAGTGCAGGTCTCAGGTGTGCACTGTAAACTGGTGGGATTGCATGGTGCAGGGAATTGTGTCAGTGTGTGCTGACCCTGGGAACTCAGGAGCCACCCTCCAGGGACCAGACAAGTCTGGGGAGCCTTTCTTGTGCTCATTCTCGGCAGCACAGGAGGGGGGCCAGCACTGCCCTCCCCTGCCAGGGCTCAGCTCACACCTGAGGAGCTCTGTCCTGAGCTAGGGACATGTCGTGGCACAGGAGAAGTCAAAGTTCTGTAAACCAGTTAAAAACCACAGCCAGCTTTGTTCCTGTGCAGACAAGCCAGTTCTTGTGTGCACGGCGTGCTTCTGCCTTCCCATGGGCACGGAGATCTTTGAAAGTGAGAAATGCAAAAAAATAGGATACATGACAAATACTAGAGGCTACTGGCTGCTACGAACTTTGCCTGAGGGGGATTTCCACAGGGCTTGCCAGGAGAGGTCTGCCTCCAGCTGCTCGGATTTTTAAAATTTAAGCTTTGCCTGCAACGAGCTACAAAGCATCAGAGGTAAATGAAGCAGTGGGAGCGCTCCCAGGGTTGGATCCTTCCACGTGGGTGCACCTGGGCTGTGTTTCTGTGATGGTTTCTGCTTCGACATGAGGTCTTGTTTGTGTTCAAGCGCCTTTGAAGTGCTGCTTTTGTGCTTTAGCAGCAAACTGCCTGCCTCCAGAGCAGCCCGGGGTCAGTGACAGTCATGGAAGGACACCAGGATGCTTGGGGTAACTCGTGTCCCTGTGCCTCCTCCATGGCCACTGCACGGCAGAGTCACAGATCCTGGAAATTGTGTTTCGATATTGGAGCTTCATTGAGCCGTTTGGGTGCCACACCTTTCTGCTTTGCCGTGGTGCAAATGCTTTCCAAGCAAAGAGACAAAAAGGGGGCTGGATTAAAAGAGAGGTGCTTTGGAGGATGCCACTAAAATTATGGCGTTCTGATTTTTTTTTTAATTATTGTTTTGGTATGTGTTTCTTTCCAACCAGCTTGGCTCTTTGAGAAACATCTGGGCCTCTTGCTCTGCAGTAATTTACAGGCAGCCCCATCAAAAGAGAGCTCTTGGAATGCCCATGAGCTGTTCTCTGTGGTCACCCCAGAGGCCAGGGCTGCTCTCTACGTGTCATTGCAAAATGTGACTCAGGACACTGACACAGCCCTAGAGTTCACCTGGTTAATTTTTTTCCCCCATGATATACAGAGAGTTTTCTTTCTTGTTTAGGCCCAGACTATTATGTCAGTGGACTGAAAAGGTAAAGCAGCAGGGGTAAAAATGCTGTCCTCCTTTTAGACTGCTAAGTGAAGAAGTGCTGGAAATTTGTCCTTAAGAGTCTGGTGCAAATCCCAGTTTATAAGAGATTGTGTTGGTGTTCTGTAACATTAAACTTAGAGAATGGATCCTTCTGGAAATACACATTTCTTACATTTGTGTTTCTGTTCTAGTTTCTAGCTCTAGTAACAGAAGAGGCTCTATTTAGCATTTGTGAGAACGTATGAAAAGATTGCTTCTCCCAAACTGTGAGCAGAACAACTGCACACTCACTCTCTGAGGAGTGTAGTCAGTTTATCTGCTAAGTGATTTGAGTTAATGTCATATTCAGCCCTGTAGTCAGCAAACCATGAGCCCATCCCCTTATTTTTATGTAGAGCCAGGAACAGAGGGGTAGAGAACCGTCTTCACACAAATAAGAAGATAAAGAGATTGCCATGGCGAGAAAATGCTGCAGGAGCTGGAATGGCTGTGTCATTGAAGCCAGCATTGATCTAACCCTTTTTATTTTATTTTTTTTTTTTCCTAAAGGACTAACTGAAAGTGAGTTGCAAAAGAAAATCAATTCTGAGAATCATTAGGGTTGGAAGGAACCTCTCCTGGGTCGCACAGTCCATCACTCCTATGATTGCTCCTAAACCAACTCTAACAACTGGGTATCTACTCGTATTTTTTTATGATGGCTCTACATTTTTCTTTGGCTGCTTGCAACAATAATGTTAAAACAAACATTCTTTGAGAAAGAAGCATTGCAAAGCAAGCCCTTGGGTGCGTTTTAGCTGACAGATAATCTTCAAGGCTCATTTACTTTAAAAAAGTTACAGTACTCAGATGTCAATGTGTATTCATCTTTGTGGGTGCCAGGAAAATTAGAAGTGTTACTGCCTCTCTTCATTGTTGTGAGTGGGTCTTTCTCAGGCTCTTTGAACAAGCTGTGAGTTTTAAATGAATGTCTAAATCTCCAGTGCTCTTGAAAGAATTAAAAAGCAGTTTGTGGTTCTTGTCAAGGACAGGGAAACCTTGCTTAGAGTCAGAACTGCAGGCTCATGGAACAAAATTTCACTAACATGGAGGGGATGGCTCCAGGAAGGTGCCACTACTCCTGTTTTGTGTGAGATCCATCTGAGATCTTGTAGAAGATGCAGATTAATTCTAATTAAGCATGGCATAATGCCACTCTGGTCTCCTGGGCTGCTTGCTGTCCTCTGCTGTGTGCTCCAGCAGCTTCTCTCCCCTGAACTGTATTTTGTGTTGGGAAAGGCACTTGGCAAATCGGACTAAAATGCCTCTGCAGCGTGGAATGGGAAGATGCTTTGTTTGAAATCTTGGACGAGAGAAGCTTGTTGAGTTTTGTCTTGCTTGGTGTGCTTTCCTCCCAGTGCCACGCAGGCATCTGACACAGGGCTGTGGGTGCAGCGCCTGGCAGGTGGGAATCTCGGGATCCTGGGATGGTTTGGGTGGAAGGGCACCTTGGGCACCATCCAGTCCTGCCCCTCCTGCCACGGGCAGCGATGCCACCCGCTAGATCAGCTTCTTCATCCATCCAGCCTGGCCTTGGACTGGATCCACAGCTTCTCTGAGCGGCTGGTGCCACTGCCCCCGCACCTGGCAGGTGAACAACCACCACCACCATCCCCTTCTCTGACAAGGGCTTGCCTGGCCACCTCTGTCCACTGGAGCAGGAATTGCTCTCTTTGTGGGGGCAGCAAGGCAGGGAGAGTGGGCGATTTTCCCATCTTGGGTTTCACCGTTTTGGAGCAGTGGAGGAGTGAACCCAGAGAGGGTTTTGGGGGTTGTGGTGTGAGTGTTCTCATAGCACAGCTGATTAATCCCTTCACTTCTCACCAGATACCTCCAGAGATAGAACAAAAAATAACTCAGTAATAACCTAATGCTTTGCCCTAATCTGGCATCTCACACTTTCATGGTTTAGAAAAGAGGCAGGTAAATTATAATATCAAGAAAACTCCTGCGGAACGCTTTACTTTAGTTGCATAATTTTGCAACAGCAATTACCTCGGCTGCAAATTTAATTTAAAATCTCTTTGAAAGCAGAGTCTCTGTTATCACAAAAAATACTTGAAATCAATGAAGGATGATTTCATTCCAAGTCTGGAGATACTGTTTAATAGCCAGGAGAGAAGCCTGTACCCAGACACACACTCTTGGCTCGTTAATAAATTCTGCTGCGGCAGTTACAAATTTTGACTTCCACAGATTCATTTACTTGTGGCAAAACATGAATTATAAACAATATTTGCTGACTTAGTGCAGTTGCATTCTTGCACCCCAGCTAGAAAATAGACAGGAACTCTTGAAAATGATCCTAATCATGAGGCTATTAAGTAAGATGCAGAGAACATACTCTGATAAACATCACAGTGACTGCCTACCATTATCTTATATTTTCCTTCAAGATTCATGGTATCTTAGCAACCATATAGACCTGATAACCTCTAATGGCTCTAAAAATGATGCACTTGGAATCTATCACTTAAGGCCTGGTGCTCAGGTAATGACACTCTTTTCTTTGATGGCAGATCTCGAGTCAAATAAATACACAGGCAATGGAGCTGCTTTCTTTGTCTGGATATTCATAATTTGCCGGGTTATTCAGAAGCAGCAAGGAGAGGGCTCTCTAATCCAGGCTTAATCAGTATAGATTTTTGGACAGACATTCATACCTTAATTAACTGTACAGATTCAAAAGAATGTCAGAAGAGCAGCGGGTTATTGACTGTCGAGGAGGGGTGTTTGTGCATCACCTGGGGGCATGGAAAGGGCATTCTCTTATCAGACCGAGGGAAGATGGACAGATTTGGCAACAGAGCCTGAATATGTGGGTGTTGTGAGTGGGCTGTGGAGCTGATGAGTCCTGGGACACTCTGGAGCTGTGGAACAGGGGGAGATCATGCATCAGATCATGAATTGATGTGTTAGCGTCCCTGTGTCATCCAGAGAACGGGAAATGAACGGTGGGAGGCAAGGTGGCTCTGTTAAAGGCATGTGAATTTCTGCCAGCAGCCACCTGTTCTTAAAACTGGGGAATTCAGTCAGTGGAATTTGTTCCTGTTCCCTTCTGGATTTTTTGCATTTGTAGAGTTAGGTACTGTTGCATTAATGAAGTCATGAAGTCTTTCTGCCTTGGACTCCACCCTGTTTCAGGGTGTGTGTGCTGTGCCAGCACTGCCAGGGAGCCCCAGGACCCTCTGTCAGAGTCCAACACCTTGGGAAATTACAGCAGAAACCCCCAAGTCTCAGAAACACCAGCTATTGTGTTCTGGGGAAGTTTTCTGCTACCATGATGAATTTCATCCAAATAAAAACTGCAGAATCAGAGGTATTGTCAAGCTTCAGAACAGGGAGCTGAATGTCAATGACACTTACTGACTGTACTGCTATAATTCTGTCAGATGCTGAGCAGACAACATTTACATTTAAAAATACAAGTAATCAATGTATGTTAATGCGTGCCCTTCATGCATTCTGCACTGAGGCATTTTACCAGACACTTTCAAGAGCCTTGCTCTTGCAGGCATAAAACCTTTCAGAAACATACCAGCAACAAAAGCTTCCTCAGGTTTGGGAAACAGACGAAGAGAAAGCAGAGAGGTTTCAAAACATTTTCTGTGCCAGGTGCCACGTCTGGGTGGCAAAAACCACTTTAATTTTGCGCTTAAAAATTCTTTAGCCTCTTTTAGTAAGGTGTGTGTTTAGAAAAAGGCCCAGGGGAGGCACAGAGTGCAGCAGCTGCCCAGCACATGGAGTCCCAAGGAAGGTGTGCCTGTACTTGTCTTTAAGCCCTACAAATGTTACACCTCACAAATGTGATTATGGAAATGCTGATGGGGAATCCACTACCATAATTCCAGATTAAAGAGACACCTGCCACGGTCCTGTTAGGAAAATCTGACATATGCCTGTGCTGCTTTCAGGTGCGTGGGCAAACAGTTACAGGGGAGCAGGAGGAGGCAGGGTGTGAATTTGTGAGAGCTCGGAGCAGCTGCTTGTGTGCAGGTTTCTCCCTCATGGGGAGTGCAGAGCGAAAAGCAGACCACTGAAAGCGTTTCTCTAGGAGAGATCCATCACTGATATCACCCCAGGGTGGGCTGGGGTTACAGCTTGCAGCTGGAGATGGTGTGGAGCTGCTCTCAGCTGTCCACGTCGTAACTGAGCATCTCTGTGAGCCACCATTCTGTAGGAATCAGTCAACTCAAAATTCTGTCAAGGCATGGAATGAAACGAGTTGCTGCAGGCTTTTTTTTTTTTTTTTTTTGAGTTCATTGTTGTCTCCAAATGATCGCCTGTATCTCAGTTGGTTTCATCCCTCCCAGAGCTTATCAGCACATTGATAATTGTTAATCCCCCATTCTGCCTCGGGTAGGAACACACCGGCCCTCTCAGGAAAAATATCACTGGGAGCTTGCACCTAAGGCCAGAACATCCTGGGAAGTGGGATCTGCTGATCCCAGCTAACAGTGCTTGCTTGTTCCCTGGCCAGTGGCAGTAACTCTGTTTACATCCCAGTCCCTGTGGAAAAGAGATGAATATTTGTGGTTTTTACTGTCTTTTTTAAAATTTTCCAAAAGATAGAGGTTTCTTTTTACACTAGGTGAAAAATTTCCCCCGCAGTTCGATCAGCTCCAACGGAATCTTAAAAGCCTTGTAAATGGGTGCCGAGGCTTGTTTACAAAACCCCACAAAAATGCTTTAAGGGGGCCCGTGACAGACTGCCTTCACCCTTCATGGTGGGAATTTCAGAGTTTATGCATTTTGGTGAGACATCCTCCCGTTTTATTCTCAGCAGCTCTGCTGACAAAAACACCTTTGCTGAGCAGTTATGTATTGACAGCCAGGGAATGTTTCAGACTGCACATGAAAGAAGGTTAATTTCTCACATGAGTCCTCACATGAGGAATATTTGAGCTATCATGCAATTACGATGGAGAGTTTGGAGATTGTGTTACAGGATGCTTAAAAAAAAAACACCCTAGAAAGCAGATGCACTGTCAAAAATTCATCAGCAGTCCCTTCTGTGTAAAATACTTTTCAAGAGACTAGTGAAAAAATGTCAAAACCAAATGAAGACTCCTCAGTTACAACAGCCATTCAAGATCCAATTTAGTGTTTCTCATGCCTTTCCCTTCCTGTAAACCACTCTTCTCATGTTTTCTTCCAGTAAATGAGATGTGCATAATTCAGTCTCATTAGAGAATTGATCCCTTTCAGGAAAAAAAAAAAAAAAAAATCTTCTGAATGTTAGGGGAGGAAAAACCCAATTGTACTAATTTCATAATACTTTTTCTCACATCCCTCGATTTCCCTCTGCCTGCAGGATGTGCTGAGATAAACTGATAGCAACACAGATCCCATTAGATTTCTAATAATTTTCTTTGTGAAATGCATCCACATGTACATTTTTCTGTGCTTTAGGTGTAAATCCCTTATTTAGAAGCTCCACATCCCCAATTTTTCATTTCTAACTAAACAATTTTGGGTATTTTCCCCCCTTTCTTGCACTGGTATATATTGGGAATAGTTTTCTTCAAGCAAACAGTATTATGCTGGAGAATTAATATGTTGACAAGAGGAGAAATAGTGCAGTCATTGAGTTTTATGATGTTATATTTTAAAATGACACATTTGTCTGCTACGGGGTGACTGAAATGCAGATCAGAAACTCAAGAGAAATATTTCTTTTTAATAAGTACTGAAGTATTTCTGCCACAAATCTTCTGATGAAGCATTCCTGATTGCAACAGCTCCTTAAGGTGCTGACCTGAGATTTTTATTTCCGACCTGTTCTGGCCTTTGTGACTCTGGGTGAATTCCTGTTTCAGCCTGAAGGTTTTGCAGGAAGTGTAATCCAGCAGGGATTGATTTGGGACCTGGTACTGTTTATTGTCATCATGAATAATATGGGATATCTGCATTCTGGATTTGCTGATGATGCCAAAGCCAGGGGTGAGCTGATATTTGGAAGGGAGTCCTGGACAGGGTGGGAAAGTGGAGTAACAAGAGGCACAGGAGGTTCAAGGAGCACAAACCTGAGCTGTAGACTCCAGGGGCACTGGCAAGCATGGGGACACATTTATCTTTTGCTCTTATTTGCAGGAATTTCCCCCATTCTTTTTATTCCCACTGAAAAATGTATTTTTAAAAATTACGCAATGCAGAAGAGACAGTGTTTAATTCCCCATCCCCTTGGTCCTCAGTAGCATTTTTTAGTGCTGTTACTATGTAAATGGTTACCAAGTGAGTAACTGCTCTCATAAATAGTCACAGGCAGAAATTGCTTTCACTGCATATGCTAATAGATAGTGGGTCTTATTAGCAGGGCTTATTAATTGGTTTGGTGTCTTAGTTAAATTGGTGTGCCAGTGAGTGGAAAAATAAATCCTTGTTAGGCCAGTGGACTCCTTATTATAGGTCCTAGTAATTTTTTATGTCCAGAAAACTTCAGAAACAGTGACTAAGGCTCCAACACTGCTGAGCTGTTTCTCAGAGACTATCAGATGTTTTAGAGGGAAATAAAGAAACAAAATTGGTGTTTCAAATTTGGATGCTCACTCTTTCCCAGTCTTACACATAAATAACATTTTTCAGTCATCCTTGACAGCAGGGCCAAACTTGCCCCTTCAAAATCCTTGTGTTTCCTGGGCTGTTTTAGGTGTAGGAGAAACACCTTTGAGCCAAGTTTCACTGGAAGAGCAGGGTGGATTGCCAGCGTTATCTGTAATTGTGCTGTGGTGGTTTGCTATTCCCGAGCAACATTACATTCCTGTGGAAAAATATGACAATACTTTCATGCCAGTGGTGACTTCTAGGAAAAAAAAGTGTTATTTTTATATCTGATACTCCATATCCTTCCTGTGAGTTAAGATGTTGCTTGTGTCTGGAGTTATCTGCATCTCTGAATAAGTTGATTTTGACATATAATTCTCTGGGTTTTTTTCTTTCTCTCATCCCCTCCTTTAAAAATATGCAAAATGTGCAGTTTTACTGCAGCGTAAGCCAGAAGCATAATTCATGTCGCACACATGTAATTTGATTTCAAAAGATTATCTCTAGTACTGGCAAAACATCAGCGAGCCAGGCTGCACTGAGATACAAAAACCATACACCAAAATCATCTGGGGTGTTTGGGTGATGTCAGCACCCACTTTTTAATGCCCGGTCTTCTTTGCTTCTCTTTCTTCTTAATTATTCTTATTTTATTTTGCCTTTGTTTTGTTTTGTTTTGTTAAACCCCCAGTATTCTGAACTTTTTTCTTTAGCATTAACTTTTCTGTGTTTTCCTCCTCCTGATGCTTGGCTCTCACTGGTCCCAGTGGCAGGTGTGCAGATGGAAGGGAGCTTCTCTGAGGCCACCACCAGCAGAAAAGGAGAATATTCTCCCTCCTCTCCTTGACTCTGGGGCTGCTCTCGTCACTCTTAACTTCTGAAGGATCTTACTGGCCAAGTTTCACCCAACTCTGACTGGGCTGGTGAGGAATAAACCCCGGGTTTGGATGGGAGGCTGCGTGGAGCTCCAGTGAGGAAGGGTGGCAGGAGTTCTCAGCCGTGGGTTGGTGTGGAGAGCAGTCTGGCAGAGGCACAGACACAGCCAGGCTCACCCCTGATGACCCACACCTTGGCTTCAAGCCCTGGGAGGCATTTGTTGAGCTCAGGGTGAGCCAGAGCGCTCCTCCCAGGAGCCTTTGCAGTTATTATGTTAATGAACCCAAGTTCTGCTCTCTGATTGGTTGTCTATGTTCCATATTTGGTAATGTTCCAGAAAGCTCCGCCCCCAAGTCTATATATTGTTACTCCTCCCTTGTTTCTAGTCTTTGGAGTTCTGTCCTCATGCCGTGTTCAGTTTCTTGGCACTGTCCCTGTTTTATTTACATTAAAGTGAATTTTCCTTTCTGGGCACTCCATCGCACCCGCTCCTTTTTCTGCGCCACATCTGCCCTGAAATTGGGGAACTCCAAAGACGTGTCACAGCCACGCTCACTGTGACACGGGGCTGGGCTGGTGAGGGATAAATCCCAGGTTTTTGAGGGGAGGAGGCTGTGTGGAGCTCCAGTGGGGACAGGCAGGAGGAGTTCTCAGTCTGTGTCCTGGGGATTGGCAGTGGGAGATGAAGAATCTGCTGGGCAGGGAGGATGGTGAGGGACTGGGACATGTGTCACACAACCAAAGCTTGGGGGAGCTGGGCCTGTTCAGGCTGGAAACAAGACAATAAATGTGCTTAGGGTAGGTGTCAGGAGGTTGGGACCTGGCTCTTGTCAGCGGTGCCCAGAGCAGGACAAGGGACAGTGGCACAAACTGAAACACAAATCCCACTCCCTGAATAGGAGGGAAAACTTCTTCAGTGTGAGGGTGACAAGCACTGGAACAGTGCCCAGAGAGGTTTGGAGTCTCCTTCTCTGGAGGTGTGCAAACCCCAGCTGGACACTGTGACTGTGTGCAGCCAGCTCTGGGTGAACCTGCTGCAGCAGGGGGCTGGATTAGGGCAACTCCTGAGGGCCCTTCCAGCCCCAACCACCCCGTGACTCTGTAATCTGTTTGTTTTTTAGCCCTGATTTTATTGCAAGAGGCAATGAGATGGATGGCAATAGACAGAGAGTGAAGTAAAACAGGTGATCTTGTGCTGAAAACCTCTCTTAACCTTGCTAATGGGGTATATGGAATCATTTAACTCCTGTACTGCTGCCCCCAGAGCCTTTTGTACCCACAGGAGAGGACGGTGAAGACAGAATTTGAGTCTAAGCCTTGATTATTGTGATTGTATAATGGTGGGGCAATCTCTGTGATGGAAGCTTTGCAGTCTCACTGAGGTCTTTGTTAACTGCTTATTCCTATGTGAGGATACAACTCCAAACACATAGAGTAGTTGAATTTCTCACAAAAGGCTCAATGAGATGTAGAGACTGGGCAATTTCTTACAGTCTGCAACTGATTCCTGATTAAAATGGAGTTCTGGGATCCTAATGGATATGAAATCCTGTCTCTTTCACTCTCATTCACTTCATGCTGGAGTTTGAAAGAAACCCTATTTGTCAGTTTTTGAATCTGAGACTTGCAGCTGTAGCAAAACATTTGGATAGAAAACCTATTTTCTAAAATTTACTTTGCGTAAAATGGCCTTTTTTTATTGTTTACTTCCTGCATTTCAAATAACTTTTGTTAAACCCCAGCTCGTGCACCTGTGCTCCTCCAGAAAACTGTCTCTTCCAATTCTCCAGACTGATTTGTGGTTTTTTTACGTGCCAGAACCAGTTGTATCTCTCATTTCACTGAGTCTCTGACATAACGTAATGCCTCCTGACAGATGCAGCTGCACATCACCGAGGCTCAGAAACCAGGAGGGAAGCAGAGGCCCAGGTCTAGGGAAAGCTTGGTGCCTCCTGTGCACAAGTTGTACTTAACAGGGTTTTAAGTCTGCCTGGCAGACTTTTCTTTCTTTATTTTGTTGTTTGGTGGTTTTTTTTTTTTTTTTTTGGTGGGTGTTTTGTTTTTTGGTTTTTTTTTTGGCAAGTATGAGAGAAGGTCACAGTCCAGCGAAGGCCGAGTGAGAGGAATTCTCAATTCTTCTGCTTTTTTCCCCCCCCTCACACCTCAGCTTCCTACTACACAGGGTTGGACAGAAGAACTTGAAATCAGCTCTGCGTGTTGACCAGAAGCAGTCTTAAAAATTTATTCAAAGTTTCTCTTGGCCCTTACTATCCTAATTTAATAAAACCAAAGAGGAGCCAGCAGTCCTATCGGATGAGAAGTTTATACAGAAATATTGCTCAGGATAAAAGCGTTTGCCTGTCATCCAAAATTCTGTCCCCAAATTCACGTTTTTGGGACTTGTGCTTTAAAAACTGAAGAGTGAAATGATAGTTCCTCTTTAGGATCTGGTTTGATTTTGCTGCTCAGTAGAAGAGTTAGAGATTCCTCTGAGGGTTTCATCTAGGGTTGTCTTACCAAATTTGGGGTTCTTGAAGCCACACTGAAATAAGTGTGGCCCAGTGGAAGAAATATTCTTTACAAAAGCATTATTTAAATTCTCCATGTGTTTACAATATCACTGTCTCTTTATAAATTGGCCCATGGATTAATTCCCTCTCAGTTAACAGCTCTTTAGTTCTGCTATGGCCTTAAGAATTTCAATTTTCACCCTTTGGACCTAGTGCCTGTAGAAATCACCTAGCAAAAAATTGTCTTTTTAAACATTACGAGCCAAATACTGAAAACCACAGACTGTGTTACTGTTTACATTGGTATTATTCTGCCTTCTGCACCAAGAGTAAAACAAGAGGCAAAGGACGCGGATCCAAAATCCGGAGACGCGCACGCCTGTGACGCCTTTTGTGGTCTGCGTGCTAAATCCTGGAGTGGCTGTGATTGGCAGGTGGATTCCTCTCCGTGGGATGTGGGGTTGTAGTTGTTAAGGTTGTGTTCTCTGTGGGATATGGGGTTGTAGTTGTTGCAGCTGTTAAGGTTGTGTTCTCTGTGGGAAGGCACAGCTCCAGGCTGAAGGGTTGGAAGTTGGTTTTGGGGGTAGGAGATGTTTGTGACTCGTGGGCAGCAGACTGCAGCTGAGCCAGCCAGTGGGTGTCTTTCTGTTAAATTTTGGGGTTTTTAAAATTTTTTTGGTCTGGTTGTGATTAAAGGTGTAAAAGGGGGGTGATTTCTACAATAAAGCAATCTCCTTCGGAGATTAGGGTCTGCCCAAGGTAGACCCTAAAGGCCTTTCAATAAATACCTGCTTCATTCTCTGGCTGTGTTCCAGGCCAGCCCTCCCAAGGCATCACTGCCAGGCTAAGCCCAGCAGGACTTTGCTGTGAAACGTTGTGCAGGACTCAGGGGAAGCTTTTCCGAGCTGAACAACTCAGTGCAATCCATCGCTCGCTGTTTGTTTTGCTGAACCCTCAGCCCTGCTCTCCCAGCTCCTGAGGGGCTCTGTGTGGATTAGTCACAGGCAGCTCGAGGGGATCTTCCCTTGCCGTCAAGCTTGGTTTAATTTTTCAACCTCTATGAAAAATGATGGTGTTTTAACACTGTGTGGGTTGGCCACTGCCATTTCCTGGTAAAAATTGGCTTGAAGGAAGACTATGGGTGGTGATGATAAGTGATGGTGTGGGAGGGAAACACAAAACTCAGTGTTACAGCCACCAGTTGGCAGCCTTAGGATTGAGGCTTTGGCTGGCTGTTTAATAACTTCTTTGCTGTAGGGGATGACACAGAAAGCATCTGTTGTTGAATTGAATAAGCTGTTGTATTTTAGGAGAAAATCCTGCCAGGATTCTCTCCAGGATCTGTGTGGCTGTCACTGCTTGCTGAGTTCCTCACCTGGCTGCTGTGCAGGGTTGTCACAAGGTGCCCCACAGCCCCTCGTTCTGCAGTGCCTGGGCAGAGAAAACCAGAGCAAAGCTAGCTGGGGAGGACAGAGTCATTGCTAGAGTCCTGAAACAGCCACGGCACTCATTCTCTGCCTTGACAAAAAACTGAACTTGCAAGTCATGGAGCCTTTCCCCTGTTTATTGACAGTAAATAACCCCTCTAAAAATCGACGTGCTCAGACAGAGTTGGAAGAAGATCCTGAGTGAGTTCAAGGGTGACTGTTTGTCCTGTTCTCCAATTACTTTTTATTAAAGTCTTTCATTCTTCAGTAGCTGTACCCACGGATGGTACAGCAATGTCCAGATAGTTCAGAGCTCATCCCCAGCTTTCCTGACCCTGTAATTACCCTTGTGTTTCAGCCTTTTTCCCCTCCAACTTCATGCCAGTTTCTGTTCTTCATTCCAAACATAAAGTAGCTTTAATAGCTTGTGCTAATGCTGACTTAGCTTTTGCCATTTCTCATCCTCGTTTGAATATGTAGTGTCCCACAAAGATAATTGTTCTTATATTTTGATTTCTTACTGTGTTTTTTCCTAATTTATGTCCCTCCTACTGCTGCACAGTATTCCTCACTGGCTCCTGGTTTAGAGAATAGACTCTAATTGCTTTGATTTCAGAGCAAGGACACCAGTGTGCTCAGACACTCCCCTCCTCCCCACCAGACTCACTCCAGACATATAAACCCATTTATTTTTCTAGGAAGTTGCAAAAGGGGAGACTTAGAGAACTCAGTTGGGCACTGCCAACAGAAGCTCAGGTAGAGGGGCAGTTTAAACTGAGCAACATATACTTGGGCTTGATTATGCTGTATTTCAAAATACACAGTTCTTTCTTTTATAGCTGGAAACAGTTTTGAGATTTGATTAGAGCTTTCAAAAGCCTCAAGTTTTTATTAAAGAGAGAGAAGAGAACTGAGAGAAAAAAATTTTCTATGTAACCTTCTCCTTGGTGGATGTGTCTGAGTGACATCTACAACAGCATCATAAATAGGTGTTTGCTTTGACTTTCTTCCTTTCATGTCTCAGATGTATTTCTTCTTCTGGATTTGATTTTCCTGCATTGTTAAGCTGCACTGACTGTGTGACAGAAGAATGTTTTTGCAAACTGTCTTTAAGCACTGCTCATCAGAGAGGTGGTCACTCTCACACCTCTCCCTTCTTCTCTCCCAGCGGGGTCTAATTGCTGTAAAAAATAAATTAGTGTCCCGAGTTCAGGAACACTAACTCAATGAATGCATTGATGTCAGTAAATGGCAGTCTTGCCTACCCTGCTGATAAAAATGATTATTCTCTTTATGGTTAAATATACTGTGCTGTGATTGCTTCCAGAGCACCCATTATGGCCTAGCCCTCTCTTCTGTAAACATCTCTAACTGCCAGCACACTCTTTTTCTTTTAGCTTTCCAAAACATGCAAGTGAGAACTTACGTGCTGTAGTAACCGAGAGACTTGTCCAAGTTAAAATCCGAGCCTTGGGATGGAGCCAAAAATGACTACCAAAAATGTCTGAAGGCTTGAGCAGCATGTGTGCATCACCGGGAGGAGATGGCACCCTGCAGCTTTCAGCATCTGTGCTTTGAATTGCCGCCTTATTTTTGAGTTCCACTGCTGCTGGATTATGAATTAACCTGTATCTGGATAGCTGGATTGCAGGAGCGTGCAGAGGCAAAGTAATGGGCTGTCACTTCTGATGTGGGGAACAACTGAACCTAAGCCACCATTTTGGGCTGAATTTTTAGGAAAGCGTTTAAAGGCACTGCTAGTTTTAGTTATGTAAAGCAAAAGAGGTCTGTCTTAAACCACCAGAAAGAACATGCATTGTCACCAGTTTTAAATAAGCCTACTTTTATTTACATGTGTACTTGTTTATCTGCAACAACAGGCAGAAATCAGCGCTTTGCACGCACGGGTTTTGTGCCTTATCCTTAGGATGGAATTAAAACCTTTCTCCCCCTTTCACATTGAAGCCAATAGATAAAATACTGGTTCCATTACACCTGCAAGGGCAGGAAGAGGCAGCCTATTTCCTGGCGACAGCAGAACAAATGGGTATTTTGGAAAACAGACTCCTTTAGCAGCCCGCCGTGCCTTGCTGTGGATGGAGCTGGATGAGCAGAGTGCAGCAGCACCTGGCTCGTGGCTGCAGAGAAGTGTTGGTTTTCTTATCTTCTCTTCTTTGTGTTAGAGCTGGGATTGATAAATGGGAGTCACAGCTTCGTGCTTGGACTCGGTGTTTATTAATTCTTACCTATATTACAGCCCCATGAGCTCTGAGCTCTAACTAGCAAGAGGTAAAACAGATGCCTCTGACTCTTTCCAAGGTTATTTAAGCACTAATCACCCAATAACGACATGACACATATATTATTTATATTTTTGACCCAATAACGACCACCCAAGGCTCACAGTGTGGACCTTTTTCACCCAATTAGAAAAAAAACACCCAAACCATGAAGAAGGTGAAGAAGAAGGACTTGGACAACACCCAAAATCCTCCATTTTTGCCCCATATCTATTACTATATACTAAAACTTTAAATCCAAGTTTTTCACCCTGTGAGATCACACAATTCCATTCAAACCACACACCCACAACCCCAGTGCCATCACCCAATTTTGGGAGCCTGCTCCACGGCCTCAGGTCAGATGCAGTGCTTGCTTGAGGGTCAGTGTCTTTTAGAACAGAACGCCTGAAATTCTCCTCCTCCAGGGTTCCAGCAGAGAGGGGCCCTGGAGGCGTGGGCTGTGATGGAGACCAAGGAGCTGCAGAGCAGGGCAGTGCTCACAGAGCAGCGTCGCTGCAGTCCTGGTTCCCTGTCAGCAGGGTTTAGCGGGGTGTAAGGTAAGAGCGTGCCAGTTTCTCATCTGGCCTTTTACAACGAGCAATTAAACTTCTTGTCTTATTTACCAACGCAGCTTTAGCGAGCAGCCTTCGCAGGGATGGGCAACAGCTGCTGCAGGGTAAATAAAATATCCACAGTGAATCACTGCAATTAGCTCCACAGGGAGCACAGCTGGGAGCCTCTGGGGCTTCCCAGCAGTTTTCAAGATTTTTTTCAAGATCTTGGATGTTGGAACTCTGGTCATTGAGAATTTCAGGCTTTCTGTGCTGACAGGCACTGACCCCCAAGCAAACGCTGCATTTGACCTGAGGCCGTGGAGAAGGCTCCCAAAATTGAGTGACATCACTGGGATATTATTGTTCAGGCTCACATATTTCACTCTTTAGACCGCTGAACTTTCTAAAAGTTTACCTTGCAAGTGTGCTTTGAAACACCTGCCTTGTACAGCTGTGTCCGAAACAAAATTTAATTTAAATTTTCAAGTGTAGTTGTAAAAGCTGTCGGTGCCCCTTTAGGGCTGAGCGTAGTTTTTCAGGGAGATTAGCAGTTCACAAGGTCATGTGCAAAGCAGGACTAACAAGTTGCTGAGAAATAATAGTCTCATATGGGATTGGTTTCAGGTTGTAGAGCAATAGTTCAGAGATTTAACGCAGCTTAGATGCACTTGGAAATCATCCCTGTTTTTTTAAAACTTTATTTTCCTGACCTTGAAAATACCTTATGGGTGGTTTACAAATCAAAAATCTAAACATCGCTGTAATCAGAAAAACCGCACAGATTTCTATTTTTCATTATTTTCTACTTATCTTTGCTCTTATTTGAAGTCTCATACGATGTCAGTGATAGGCACACAGGATAGCATTAGCACAGCAGATTTTTTTAAAGAGATTAGATGAGGATTGGCTTGCTTTCTACAGAGCGTTTCGCTTTACTCCCCCCCACTTCTTTTCTGCAGATATCATTTTATCAGGTGTGAATACTAACAATGCTGATATGGGGTGACACATTGACCAAACAACCATAGCAACAGTAACCATTTTCCTTGTGATAAGAGCTAAACTAAAGGTTATGTGTGTTACTGCATCTCTCAATCTGTTTGCTCCACAGCACAGTGCCAGACAAAGGTAGGGATATAGAAAGCTACAGGCAGAATGTGCACTTGTTTAGAGGAATAAAGGGACTAAACCCTGGTTAAAGCAGAAATGTGGGTAATATTTCTTTTCTAATACCTTATATCAAGAGAAGTGTTGTGAAATCTACATTAAATAATTAGCTGCGTTTTTCAGTTGAAAATTCATTGGATTAATATCTGCTCAATCATGCGCCCTCAGGAAAGGGAATAAAAATAAAAAAAAAACAAACCCAGAGACTGCTTTAAGAAAAGCATTTGTTATTTTCTGTTTTCAGGAGCAATATTCGACTTGTACAGTTGGCCTAGACAATATTTAGTGTTGAGCTCAAGCCTTCTGTGTGCATCCCCAAAGCTCAGATGGCTTTAATGGCAAAGAGAAATGTCTCTGCACCATGAGAGCTCCTCATTTTTTCCCAGCCTGGACTGAAGTAAGTGGGTTATTTCCAGAAGCAATATTGATACTGAGTTGAAGCTATAATAACCTTCACACCTGATAATCTAGGGTGTTTTCCTGGTTTTCAGTCTCTGTTTATCAGGATAATTATATTCAGATTTTTCTGCATTTCCATGATGGGAGGATAATCTTCAGTCAGAAGGTCTCTCTGTGTCCAGGAGCTGCCACAGCAGCACCTCTGGGCCATTTAATAGCTCATGCTTCTCAAATAACGTGTGGTGATGGTAATTCACTGAAGCAGGCTGGATTTTAGGCTGGAGGGAGATATTGCACTGGGTTTCTTCAGTGCTGAATCAAACTCAGCGTTGGAATGAACTTCCCTTTGGAGGAATTAATATTTTAGAGTGACTTAGTCATTGTTCTGGAAAACTTTGATTTTCTTATTAGGCTTGCTTAGGTTTTTAGGTCACCAGACTGAATCTCTGCAGTTCGGATGAAAGAGGGAAAACTGAGTTCTCTGAGTTCTGTGGGTAAAGGGAAGAGAGAAAATGTCATAACTCTGCCCGGTGACACACTGATTTTGAGAGTGAATGACTGGTATGGAATATTGTGGTAAATAGTGGTAAAAAGTCAAAAATTTAAAGTTCCATTAGCTAGGAACAAATCAAAGTTAATGAATGAATGACCCTGGATGTTTTGACTCCCTTGTGGCTATCAGGGTGATTCTCAGTTTCTATGAATAGTCGCAGGCACAAGGCTTCAAAATTTTAATTTTTTTTTTTTCCCGCAGAAGAAAAGCAAAATACGTGGATCCTTCAAATGACCTCCATTATTTAACTTAGGGCTGTTATTCTATTTAATAGCACAACAATTATGTTAAAATCAAAAGCACTGTGCCAGTTTCATGCTGCCAGAATGACTAGCTGCTGGGTTTTTTGGTTTCTTTTTTTTGCCTTACAGTGTAAAATTCCCTGTGTAGTATAAAGGGCCTGTGGTGCCCTTTTGCAAAATATTCTCTATCTGTATGGTGGTAGCAGGGCAGGCTATATTCATTAACACCCATTATTTAAAGCCTTTAGTGAAAACACTCATTTCATACTTCTGTGTAAAGTTGCTGGCTTGGTTTGCTTCCAGAGGATGGATTTAGGTCAATAAAGGATGTGTCTCCATAAATGCTGGAAATTTCCACCAAATGTGGCTGGACACTGCAGACTGAGGCTTCATCCAGCCTGTCGTGTGCAAGATGAGATGAGTGGGCACATCCCTATCAAAG
Organism: Hirundo rustica; assembly: GCF_015227805.2. Taxonomy (NCBI): domain Eukaryota; kingdom Metazoa; phylum Chordata; class Aves; order Passeriformes; family Hirundinidae; genus Hirundo; species Hirundo rustica. The sequence continues at coordinate 8,330,697 of NC_053470.1, forward strand.
AGTTTGTTTTCTGTTTGTTATTAAATCCAGTCTTAATGAGATGTAATCATAATCTCGTGATTATCGTGAGTCATTTTAGCAGAGAGCACAAAATCACACGTGCACCTTCACTTCTCCTCTGAATTTAGCAGAGTGTAACCAACGTGATTGTGGCCAGAGTTACCTTCCATTGCTTTGTGTACACTGTTGAGGCAGCCATCAGTATTTTAGTGATGGGAAGAGAGTGCAGTGTGTACCTGCAGGTGAATTGTGTAGGGGGTCTGTTCTGGGGGAAGGGCTCACTCTGTAGGATTAATTCTTGCAATAGCAAAATAGGCTGTTAGTATAATTCTCAAATTCTACCGTAGCCCAAATTCTGAATAATACGGGAAAGTTTCTCCTGATGAGTCAGATAAGACACAGCTATGGAATAGTTAACTTTCTGTAGAGCTCAGCATCAATTTCTGGAAGCTTTTAACAGAGACTTGACATTTCTAATTAGGAAATTTTACATACAGGCAAGTGAATTTACCCCCAGCTGGGAAAACATGGCTTAGCAAGAGTTTTACATCCGCCCTCATTGATCTGCAGATTATCTCACATTTGAGACTGTGGAGCCACTGGGATTTGCAAAGATGAGAAACAAATGTGGGAAAGTGCATAGAATTTCTTTCACTTCAGGGTTAGATAACAAAAACCCGATAAGTTAGAAATAAAGAGGCAAGTTTATTTTTTTTTTTTCCCTCTTCATGCATAATTGTTTCAGAGGTCAAAAACAAAATCCACAAAAGCCAGTAACTTGTCAGCACTGGCAAGAAGCTGTCATCCTGGTCAAATTCTCAGAGGAGTATATTGGAAATAATCTTAAAATAGCAAGGGATTGTAATCTTTTTCTTTTTTACTGTCCTGACAGTTAAAGAGCTGAGAAACAAAATGTCTGTATGTGAGCTCACTTAAACAGAGATGTTTTATGTGTCTGGTGCTGCAATGTCTGACTTCAGAGAATCCCTCAGGCTTTTTGCATTTTTAGCTCCACTGTTTATATTTTTGACCTTGTTTCGTGCTTGCAGGAAATAACTAAAAATATAAAATATCAGTGAATTTGTCGTTGTGCCAGTTGAAAATGCTGTATCAGTGTAAGGTGGCAGTGGAAATGAGACTGAAAGTCAGATGTGGCAGAGCTTTAAGAAGAGCATTTCCTGTTTTCTCTTTATATGGAACATCTGTACAGCTAATTTCACTCTTGTCTTAAATGGATTTTGTGAAGACATACAACTAAGCATTTGCTGCCGCCCTCAAAGAACATGGTTTGAATGAAACAAAAATTAAATCTTTTTTTTTCCCCTGTATATATTTTCCCACATTTGAAATTATTCTGATGAAGCAGAAGTTACTTCTGTGTCGACAGAAAAACAGATAAGGAAGCAAACCATGAAAGCGTTATAAAAATATAGCTGTGCATGCTTCCTGTGGTTGTGTTACTGGTATGCAGCCATGGGAAGGTGGAACATCATCACTGTCACGTGATAAAGAATGGAAAACAGGAGATCAAAATAAACACAGGAGTCCAAACCACCTGCAGCTAAAATCTGGGACAGGATGATGGGCTAAGAGGCTCTGGGTGATCCACAGCAAGGCCAGGCTTTTCAATGACTTGGTTATTAACGAGAGGTGATGGGAAAGTTTCAACGCCATCGAGTTCCCGTCTCTGTCAACACTGAGCAAAGGCTCTGGAGAAGGGAGAAGGTGTCAGGTGCTGAGCTGGTGCTTGGTCTCACCTGCAGGGCCCGGTGTCAGCAGAGACAACAGAACTGCAGTTTGGGCTTCTCTTAAAACTCTGTGCGTGCGCCTGTGCCCAAAAATGCTGCCAGAACTCCCAGTCTCAGCCTTATTCAGTCACAGAGGGCAGTGTAGAACAGAATTCTGGATAGATCAGACGTGCTGCTTGGCAAGAACTTGGCTGGATGAGAGGATCTGACTCAAAATGCAGCTCTCCTGTGATATACCCTTGCCCTCACTTGGTTTACAAGCCAATTGCAGAAGCAGACTATATATTTGGTGTGCCTGCAGCCTGTATAGTTTATTTAAGAAATGACCCACAAAGCCAGGAAAAAAAAAAAAACAACAAACCCACACAACCTCTGCTTCTATTTTATTTTATATCTGCTTCGTTCAGGGTGTAAATACTCACAACTTGTAAATTCCTTGTGCTCAGATAACGTGGAGACCTTAGCCTGTTGTTCAAGCTGGGACTAATTCAATTTGAAAGCTGTAATTCAAAATATAGAAAGTTAGAGGAGTCTTCACAAAAGAAAAATCCCTTTCTCTGTTTTTACCAGCTCTCATTTTATGTGCAGACATGCTCCCTCCCCTTTTTTTTATTTCTAACTTTATTTTTGTAGGAGTGGAGTTACAGCCAGGCAAGAAAGCCCTGCACTCTTTCACTTTTAGTGCTAAGTGTTCGTGGCTTCACTGAAGTCCAGTTTATATCTTAACACTTTGGTAACTTTTATAATGGCTCTGACAGAGTCACTGAAGCAGAGTCCATCCATTTCAGAGGAATACATTCTGTAGACTTTAAGACAAATACCAGGAAAAGATGACAGGCTGACCTTTTTCCTCCTGGTCACTTTTGAGGATAGCTATTTTTCCATGCACCGAGCAGAGTTTGTATTCCATATAAAAATGGAACTTGGAAGGTTGTAATTATGAATTATTTCTGAGGTGAGTGGTTCTATAACTTACAGTTTGAAAAGATTTAAATGCTGATGGTGCCCTGTTTCCGTTCTTAGTGAAGACATAAAAAGGTCACTATTCCTTTGTCATTTCACTGTGTTGTTGCTGACTAGTGTTCATCATTTAATTAAAAGGTCAGATCAGTCATCCTCCTCTTCTTGTACCTAGTGTGACTTTAATTTTTTTTTTTTTTTTTTTTTTTTTTTTTTTTTTTTTTTTTTTTTTTTTTTTTTTTTTTTTTGCAAATGAACTGATTTAATATTATTAAATAATACTTGATTTTAAAAACAATCCTCAGGAGAAGTGGAAATTCTCTCTGAAGGCAAGCAAGCTTTGAAGGTTAGAATAAACTGAAAATAGCTGGATTTTAAAAAAATTATTTTCTCCATTAAATAATGTTAGAATCATAGGAAGGTTTTGATGAGAGCATCTGGGGGCTTTCCTGTCATGTATTTTGCAGTCTGCTTAGCAGGACTACTGGAAAGCGGGAGTTAAAGTGCTACTAATCACTAAAGGCACTCTAATTTCGTGAAGTGTGTGGGGATTTGCAGTATTCCCAGGAAGGGAAAATGGGAGCAGCTGGGGTGGAAGCAGCCGCCAGCCCTGACCAGCCCAGGCCAGCCTGGGCACCCTGGGTCAGCTGGGCTGGGTGCAGAGGGCATTTCCACAGTGGGGACTGGAGAAGCAGAGCGCTTTCACAGCCTTGCAATGAGCTCATACTGATAGAGGTTTGAAACGCAGTTATATTTTACACCTTGGGATATTTGGAGCACGGAAAGTTTCTGAGCTGCAAAAAACACAGCACAAGCAGCTGTTGCGTGCTGTAAGGTGTATGTGCAGTGTTTAGTGACTGGCTCAAGTAGATGTTTGTGAGCTTTTAGCATTGGCCTGCTGGCTAAGGAACTTGTTAAAGGCCTTGGAACAAAGAGAACTTTGGCTTCTGTTGTTATGGCTGAGTTTCACCATCTTTTGCATCTCTGCCTTCAGTGAGACTGACAATGGAATAAAAAACTCGTGGAATGCCTCTGGGTCTCCCCAGCCCATTATTGGAGATTAAACCCAACATTCCACCACCCCTGGAGCTGCAAAACACCCCAGTGGCTTGGAGAGACTCCTGCAGGTTTCTCCACTTCACAGATGGCACATGCCTTGTAAATAAAGGAGTGCTGGTGCATGGCATTCCTGCCAGGACATTCCTCTCCTCTGCTCCAGTGCTCTCTGAGCAACCTGACTTTCATCTCACCTTCGTGACATTCTGCCTGGTTTAAATTTTTAATGGAAAATGTCTCCCACTCATTCATAACTCTGAAAAGCAGGGAAAAGGAGCAATAATTTGCACTGCAGCTCTAATATAACATTAGGGCCAAGGTGACTTTGGGTGAAGTGGCACAATGGAAGCTTGGATGGATTGATATTTGTAGAAGAAAGTGTGGTGGCAGACTAAGCTTTGGTGTTCAGTCCACCTTCTGTTCTGAAAACAGCTGCAACAGTGGACAATACTGAACTCTTAGGTCCTGGCCAAACAAAAGAAATAATTGGGTCTGTAATTTTTAGCTAGTTCATCAAGAAGCTTCACAAGCTGAGAGCCTTCTCAAAAGCAGAGATGCATTTATTGATCTTACGCATGGATGTATAACAGTTAAAGGGTTGAGGAGTGCTATTTTAAAATGACACGTGCAAAAATTAACATCAGAAAGCCAGAGGCATTTCCAAGGTCCCCAGGACATTGATCTCTATCCAGGTAACTTGCAGAAGGTAAGCAAGTTCTCAGAAACTTTGTATATCAAATTATGGCACCATTCTTAATGAATTGTGACGTATTTGTAGAAAGAAGCCTCAAGTTGATGAACAAGCTGTGATCTGGGTTGTTTGAATACTGGGTTATATTGAGCTTTTCAAGAATCCTCAGATGTAACGCTGTCTGGAGTTATCTGAAAAAAGCTGTAGTGATTAAGTGCAGGGTTGTGATTAGCTGGACTTTGACAAGATGTATCTGATGTGTCAGGCTGGGCTTTCTGCAGGAACTGCCTCTCCCTCTGAACTGAGATGTCAGAGAACGTGGGATTTCTGGGCTGTAAATCTTGAAGAATTAATTTTAATTGGTAAAAATAAGGACTGGGAAATGATCACAAAGAATGAGAACTGGCAAATCTGTTTGTTTTTCAGCAGCCTACACTGGTGCAGAGCAACTGAGAAATGTCAGGCAACCTGAGCTGTCAAGGAGTGAACACAGAGCTGAGCTGGTTGTTAGTCAAGCATCCATAAATGGCTGCTAAGCAGACAAATAGTGGCAAGGAAAGTCAAGGGCAAGCTTGCTATTTACTGAGCATTCAGCTAATTATCCATTTCACTAAATACAGGAATACTCTTTGTGCATTTGCAAAAAAACCTTGGGTTTGAAGTTAGAGTTCAGTAAGTACTTAATGACTGCAAAATTACCTCGTATTAGGTGCTCCTGTATTTTAAATTAGTGTAACTTTACACTTGGCCTGTGTTGCAAACTATAATTTCTCTTTTTTACTTGTTACATCGGGAAGAACACCAAATATAAGGAGAACTAGATGCAAGACCTGTGGTGGTTTTTTTTTTTTTTTTTTTTTTTTTTTTTTTTTTTTTTTTTTTTTTTTTTTTTTTTTTCTTTCTTCCTAATTCCATTTTCATAGCTGGAGGAGCTGTATTATGGCTATAGCCCACGATGGCTGCCTTGAATTAGTGTCTGCCAGTGATGAAATGGAAAAGTTGTTGGGAGAAAATGGAAACTTCTTCCTGATAGGTGTCATTGTATTTGGAGATTTACAGCAGTGCCTTGCTCCTACAGTCCTCATCCTGTTAGTATGATTCAAACAGCAAATGGTATTCAGTAACAAACAGTATATTATTCAATAAAATAGACAGACTTTATTCTCTCTTTTCCACAGTGAGGAGTGGCTGTAAAGAACCTTTGATTTGTGGCACTAAAACTTTGAACACACTCACAGAGACAGGATGGCTCCAGAGTCAGCCCGGGAAAGGTGAGTTAAATTATTGTTTCCACCACAGAACATCTGAATTGTTGTGATAGAAGTGTAAGTCTAAGCTTTCAAGGCTTGATGTAGAAGAATATTCCTTTTGAGTATTGAACTTATGGAAACCAGTCCATAAAGAACCATCATCATGCACCCTTTTACTGGCAGTGCATTTGAATAACAGCCTGGGAGTGCTGTATTCAGTGACTTCAACATTTCATCCATTTAGGGGGAAAAAAAAAAAAAAAAAGATGTTTCTGTCCCCCTCATTTCTCGAGTTTCCATTCATATTCATTCTGTTTCAAAGGAAATGTTTGTCAGTGTTGAAGTGAAGAGCGATATTTGCTTTTTTTCAGTACTTGTAGTAAGCTCATAGCGAGTCCTCTGACTCACCTCTGAGAACTGCTTGGAATCTTATCTCCTTTTTGCTTATCTCAAAGAAGATCCCTGCTGGAAGTGTGCCATTTCAATAAACTCACCTGTCCTGTGTTGGGAGCGAAGCCCCTGTCGCTGCTGTGGCTCTGCAGAGCAGGCTTTATCCAGGTGCTTCCCATGGCCTCTCTGCAATGCTGCTCCTCTCCTGAGTGCCCTGTGTGTCTGCAGGTCACTGGGCTGCTGATTGCTCATCATTAGCTCCTCTCTTCTCAGGGGCTGCCTTCTCATTTTTCTCCCTCTGGTGAAGCCGTCACTCCTTGCCAGCCACCGGGACCTGCTTTCATACTTATTACTGCTTTTTTTTTTTTTTTTTTTTTTTTTTTTTTTTCTTATTACAAGCCAGGTTCCAGAGAGAAGTTCTGCATTAAAATGAAGGGAAATTTTAAAAAATGAGCTTGTTATGAGAGCAATTAATCAGAGCAGTCTGCAGCCTCAGCAGTACAACTGAGTTTGCTGGTGTGAGGGGGGAGAGGGCTGATGAGAAATGAGAAACATGAATTACTTGGGGCTCTGATGTGCCATGAGGTACAGAGAGAGGCTGTTTGGAGACACTCCCATTCCTTCCCATCACATGAAAGGGGCTGTCCTGCAGGAATCCTGAATTTCTCACCCACACAGCAATTCCTTCCTGCTGTGGCAGCGCAGGGTGGCCGTAGTGGCCCTGGAGGGGTCTCAGTCTCGGTGGCACATGTGCACATCTAGAGTGGCTGCATTATTGGCTGCAGGATCCCTGGGGTGGTCCCTGTAGCAGGACAGGTCTTACTGCTCCTCACAGCAGCCCCAAATCTGCACAGTCTGTAGCTTTAAACTGCAGACTAAAAAGGGACGATCCCTTAGTTTTTCCAAACCACATCCAGGTTTTGCAAATAGCTTGAGCCGGACTTTGAGCAGACTGAATTTCACCTTTGTTTTTTTGACATCCTTTGAAAGCTGAGTAGTTCTGGTGTTGGGGTTTCTTTGTTTTTATTGTTTTTATTTGTTTGTTTGGTTTTCCCCTCCTTAATTCCCATACTAAATTTCCCATCTCTAAATTCTTGTACTAAATGAACTGATTTGAACTGATCTTCTAGGTTCTCAAATATCTCAGAACTAGTCTTTTTATGCTTTCAAATAAAAGTAGGAATTATTTGAAGCCTGCAGTATTCTGGCCAAGCACCTTCAACACATGCTGTCTTTGGGGAGCACTGTGCTGCTCCCATCCCCTCAATGAAATGCTATGTCAGGCATTCCCAGAGCAATTTCTGTCAATGCTGTCTCTCTGAGCTTCCCTCCAAACCTGTCAGGCCAGGCTCTCCTCTCTCTGGATCGCTTAGCAGCCAGGATTAATTAGCACCCAGAGCGTTTCCAGCTGTAGTGGTGCATCACCACTCCCCAGGTCTGTGATTCATTGCTCTGTCACTGCTCTGAGATACAGTGCATGAGAATGCCATATAAATGCAAATACAAACACAAACACTGAATTCCCCCTGTTGGCTAGTGATAAGGTGCTCATCCAGATGGCACACAGTGATTTAAAAGTGGAAAACAATGTTTGGAAGGAGAGGGGAGCTCAGTGATTATTCCTTTTTCTTTTTCTTATAGAGGCTTTAATTGAAAAAAAGACAACCTTGGTTTCTTCCTTGGCTACCTTCGTGCGCACCAAGGTGATTTTTTTTTTTTTTTGATTATTTAGATTTAGATTTAGAAGGAGGATAAATTTTGAGACGTGTTTGGGAAATGGTCCAACTTGTATGTGGAAGTGTGTGCTCTCAGGGACCAAAGCAAACGAGGTCTGGTTGTTGTCTGCCTACAACAAGGGTTGGTTTTGTCGCTCCACCCTGTGAAAAGATCTCACCAGTGCTGAATGTGAGCTCAGAACTGCACCCCTCGGCAGCACAGAGTCTGAAAAACGTGAGAGCCAAAACTTAAAGCATCCCTCGTTTTCTATCTTCGCAGCTCAGGAACTTTGCGCGCTCCGGCTGTGGCGGGGCCTGGCGCCGGGCCTGTGCGATGCGTGAGGCCTGCGCGTCAGTCAGCGCACGCTCGCCGTCAGGGCGCTCTCATTTCCAGTTCCCACAGCGCTCGCTGCTGCGGCTTCGGCTCCTTTCCGGGGACCGAGCTCACAGCGGGGCCCACTGAAATCCATCCGCGAGGAAAAGCTCTGGCTGGCGGCAGCGCAGAGCACAGATGGCGGTGGTGGAGGAGCCACCTGCTGAAACAGCCTGGGCTGAGGAGGGGCTGCCGCCTTCCTCCCCGGCCCCTTCAGAGCGAGAGGATGGGCTGCCCTGGCCAAACGTGTGTTCCGAGGGAAAACTGCTTTGGGAGAACCTGTCCTGGCTCTTTAGTGAAGTTTTTTCAGCGTGTTTTAAGACATATTTTGGCTGGTTTTTGACTACGGGTTTTAGGGACACCCCCAGGATTCCGTTCTGGACCGGTAAATAGCCTTGTCTTAGATGAAGGAAACTGTAGGAAATTAAACTGCTTTACTTATTTTAAAGTAAATAAAAGTAATAAATAAATAAATAGTTACAAATATTTATTAATAAATATTTATATAGAAATATTTATTAATAAATAACAGTAATAATAAACAAAGTAAATAAAGTAATAAAACTACTACTTAATGAAAAGTAAAATCTATGCAGCAACAATGACTCCTATCTACTGAGAACGAGAGGAACAAGGTGCAAGGCAAGAATATGATTTGAGGTCTCAGGATGTGACACACAGATAGGAAAGAAGAGTTATGAGACAGGAATGCATCCTTCCAAAACACGGAGAAAAAAAATTGAGATGTAAACCACTGCTACCACCAAGGCTGCCACCACTGTAATGGGGGTAATGCTGCTAAGCACAGAGATTGCTCAGGCCAAAGTTCATCAGGAGAGACTGAATATTAAAGAAAGAATATTTTTAAAGGAAATAATTTGGTCTGAGATTGCAGTTTTCATTTTCATCAAGGTCTGCTCAGAGCATTTGGAGGTTACAGACCATCGCAGGTAAATTCAGAAGGAGAGGCCTCAAAGGGCAAACATGACACGGAGCTGTGCTGGAGAACAGGGCAAGATGTGCTGTTTGGATGCTCCTTGTCCTCCTCTGTCAATAACTGTGGGAAGAGATGGAGAGTGCCTGGGACAATGACTGCAGCCGGAATCAATGGGCCAGGAAAAGCTGAGACGGGGCACAACGGTTCTGCTGCTGGAACTGGCAGTACAGGGGGAAAAGGGCTTTAGAGGGTGAAAACACCCACTGCCTGCTCTGTGCTGCTCTTCCTCATCTCAGTTCTTGCCACGGGGAGGGAGGAATGGGGTGAGGTGAGTGATTCCTCCTCCCTTTTCCATACATTTCACTCCAAAACCTCCCGACACAGAGGTGATTTTCCCTCCAAGTTTTTGTAACATTTTTGAAGAGCACCAGTGGATGTTGGCAGAAAATACTCCAAAAAAAAAAAAAAAAAAAAATCTGCAGAAATTTCAGCCTCCCTCTTTGTCCTGAGCACTTTCCCTTGTGATCTTCAGTGGGAGCACCCTGGAGGCTGTGCTCTGCATGGGGCTTTGCTTTCTACATCCAGGCAGAACCCAGCTGTTCCTGTCAAATGTCTTGGGCTTTCTGTGATGGAGATTCCACGTGGTGGAGGTTCTGATAGAACTGGATGGGCAATTCCTGGTATCTTCATCTGAGAGGCAGTAGATCCCCTGAAACCAGTCAGGCTGAGCTGCTTTTGCAAGTCCTGTTAAAGGATCGTGTGGAAATGCTGTTGCCTGGTAGAGGGTCAGAATCTCTGTTATTCTGTGCTATAAATGTGCCAGCTTTTTGAGTGAAAAAAAAATCTAAAGATGACCTCAGGACAGGAGGATGTGATACCCAGCCAGGGTAAATTTGCATAGAGTGCAGGAGGAGAGAGGCAAACTTAAATAAGCACAAGGTTGTTTGTCATGATAAATTAATGCCCTCAGTTGTCAGGTGGACATGGGAGGTAAGCAGCACACCATTCCTGAGGCAGAAAGGGAGGCTTTTCCAGACAAAATCGTTGCAGTGTGTGTCCTCAGCTGGCTGAAAACTGCACTGAAATAAGTCATGGATGTCAATAACCAAGTCATGTCAGAGACATAAATTAATTCAGCTCTGGTTGTTGGTCTTGTTCACTTCTATATTTTCATCACCGGCTGCTGGAATTGAATTTATTTTATAGATTTTGTAGATTTTGTGAGATGCAGAAGGGACTGCAGCAGCTTTGCAGAAAACAATCAGAATTCTTGATAATTTTGGGAACTCTGGCACTCAGTAAGGTCAGGTCTTACACTGATGCAAATATTCATGCAAATGTACACTTTGGAGAAATAAAATCCCAAAGTGCAGTATTTAATAAGGAATAATTAGCTGCTCATTATTAGTTGAGCCTGCAGGTTTTCCATCATAAACTAAACACTAGTTAACATCACCTTACCGTGCCAGAGGTAACTCTGGGGCAATCCAAGAGCTGTGTTTAAGACCCAGAATTTGTTCATTCCGTCTCCTGTGCTGCTGTTATCTCAGTTCTCTAAGACAAGTAATGGCCCTCAGCCAGGGAGAATGCCAAGGGCTTTTCTTTGCTAAGGTTGTTTTCTTGCTTACGAGGTGTTAAGTACTGGAGGAACTAGCGTAGGCTACTTTAGGGGAAAGGAAACGGAGGCTTTTCAACATCTTTGAATACACAGAAAGATCCTACAAAGAGGAAAATACTCCTTTGTGCTCGCTGGGCTGTGAAAAGACACAATAGACTGGGTTTACGTGTGTGCCTGCAGCCAGAGATACTTAGATCACACCTCAGAAAACTTTCCTAGTAGTGAGTGCAGTGAACTGCTGGATTCAGGTAATATTGTGCTCTTGGTAAATGTTGCTGGCTGGGGCTCTTTCTCCTGGGAACTGCAAGGATGTCCCTTCTGCAGCCCAGCCCAGGCACCTGTACCAGCCCTGCTGTGCAAGGGGCTGCGGGATGGCTAAAGGAAATCCTTCAGCCTGATCTTCATCTCTGAACTCCCAATTCTTGTGCATTTCTGGCTTCAGCTTTGCTTGCAGAGGCTGGGCCACTCGTTTTGAGTCATCACCCCATCAGAGTTTTTGCCTTTGTACACTCTTTCTGACGTTCACCTTCCTTCACTCTCAGGTCTCCTCAGTTCAGTCAGCAGCAGACTCGCTCAATTTCCCCTCTCAAAGACAGAGAGAGGGGAAAAGGTTTCCTAAGTGTGGCTGGGATGCTGAGGTTCCTGAATTGTCCTGAGGCAACCGCTTTCATTCCCTTAAATGCATGTACAGAGCTCACTGAGCATCAGTGTGGAATTAGCTGGATGAAGCTGATCCTCTGGTTATGCAAAAGATGATGCAGAGAAAAAGGGAGGAGTTCTGAAAATGAGTGGCAAAAACTTCCCTCTGTTGAAACCAGTGGAAACTTTCATTGACTTTGATGGGGTCATAAATTCACAACAATCCTTGTATTTTGGCACGAATTGTTAAAGATGCGATGACTTCACTGGAGCCCTGTCAGTGTACAGGAGAGCACAGTTCTGTGAGTCTGGGGATTCACAAAATGATGTCTTTCAATACGTGGGTTGCTAAGCTGTTAACTCAAATGCACTGTGAGTACTATCTGAAAAGCTAATCTAAAGTAATAAAGTTAATGTGCTCTTGGAGCATCCTGAGGATTTGAAGTCAATGCAGTTCTTGGATGACGAACATAATTTTGAAAGATATAAAACAGTTTATAAAAGCACTTTGGAGTCCATTCTAGGGGAGCATCTTACTACTTTTTTTCAGTGGAAATGAGATCTTTGCTGTGGCGTGAACTTTGGGTTGCTCAATCTTGAGTGTAGTCACAAATACAATTTGCTGTTATTACAACAATTTGTTGTTTTTAAAGCACCAGCAGTGTTCTGGGTAATTTGCAGGTAGGTGTTCAAACAAAAGCTGTTCCCCAAAGGAAGTAAAACACGCACCTTTTGTAGGTAAACAACATACATGTTGTGTAGCACACAGCACACTGAGCAGGTAGGTGCTTTAGTAATGAACTGAGATCCTGCATGGATACAAAAGGGAGAAAATCTTTATTGTCTCCTCACCGCTGTATTTAAATTTCCTCCTGCACATTTTCCTGTTTCACTGTGTTGGCTCCTGTGTATGCCACTTCCATTTCCTGGGGCAGAGGAAACTGAGCCCGCAGTGTTTTTCTAGAGAGGCATTTCTGCAGTGCCACGTTTCCTCTCTAACCTGAATTTCTCTCTCTTTGGTGCCGTGTGTAATTATTTGTTTCATCGAAGAACCTGTTATTTATAGGATTTTTCTTACCTTCTAGTTATTTCACTCTGTGTTTGGCTGTCCCTTTATTCTGCAAATGGAACAGATGCCAGCATGAACTCACATGCTGATAGATTGTTTCTATATTCAATGGGAAAGCTATTTTATGAGGGAAGAATCTGTATAACAGTTTCAAATTGCTTAACATAAAATAGTTTAATAATTTAAAACTGAATAAATAAAGACTTTGGAACTCACAGATTGAAGTCCAAGAGGAAGAGACAATATGACGGCACAAATTGAGCCTAATGTACAGTGAATATTTATGGTGAAAACACAAAGGTTCAGAGCTGAACAGCGTTGAACTGAGGCAAGGAGGAAGCAGAGGGCGCTTGGTGTAGCAAACACAAAGTCGGAATAAAGCACCAGCTTTCAGAAGTCAGCCTTTGCTTTGTTTCCAAATACAGAAGGTCTTTCCCAGGTATGTTTTCTCTCTCCGTGAATGCAGTGATCTCAGCAGGACCGGAGGAGGAGGAAGGTCTCCCATGTGCCACTGGCCCATCCAGCCTGCCCCAGTCAGAACCTGGAGGACTCTCAGGTAGCACAGAAATCCTAACTCAGGTACCGAGCTGGAGATCTAAAGACGGGCAGAGAACTCCCCACTGGGTGGCAGATGGGAATTTCTACACCTCTGGCCAGATGCTGAGCTGTGTTGGCTTTCCAAGCTAATTCTGTCACACCAAGTTGCCATGACTGTGAATCCAAGCCTTTAGGTTTTGTTTTGGAGCGGGGTTAAGTGCATATTAGTTTATTATTGAACAAAAAAATACCGCAGTCTTTTCTTACACACATGAATTATTTCGCTCTTCTGTGGGACATCACGTCCTACACCTCTTCCATTAATGTGGAACTATTAATGGAGAGAAAAACCCTCACTATTTCTTGTTTCTGCATCTGATTATTAGCCTCAATTTGGAAACCACGAGTTGCACTCTAATGTTCTGATTTTTTTCGCTGATAAGTATAATGAGTATTTTTTTTTTGTAAGTCATTTGAGAACTAAAATATGATTTTGTCTCTCTTGGGTTGACACATTCTGACATGGATTTTCACCCCAGTGAAAAGATTTCACCATTGTTTACAAATTCTGTCCAGCCTTAGGTGACTTCCATTTTCCTCCCTTAGATGGTGCTAATAAGGTACAAAAAGCAGCCCCAGACTCTGCAGTGTTTTCGAAAGAGCACGAAGTACAATGAAGGCTTGTTTGGATTCTGCGAGCAGTTTCTTTCCTCCCCTCTGTGCTACATTTCTGCCTTATTTGTGCTTATTCAGGCTCCAGAATGACACTATATAAAAGTATCAAATTTGGTAAACAATTACATCTGATGACTAGATGTTCATTTTGGAAAACTAAGAGGAACAAATGTCTGTCTCTGAGCTGCAAAATGAACAGACTTTGCATTAACTTTGTGCTCTCCCAGGGAAAGCTTCCTGCCAGTGTCTGAGCTCTGGGGAAATGGACTTTTCGTTGGTAGCCAGTGTTATTCACCATTAATTAGGGGCCCCCACAAACAACTTTTTCCTTAGTGTGTAACAGTTATCCCTGTGCACAGAAGCATAGAAAAATCTGCTCAGTAGAGAATGGAGAAGAGATTCTCTAGCAATTTTTCTTCTCGGTGCAAGTGTCAAGGATGTGTGGACCATCCTGAGTAATCATATTTGTATTTTTTCCCCCTCACTGAAATCCTGAGTATCAAGCTGTAGAAGAGTAGTTGATTTATGAAATTTCAGTATAGCATAGGGTGATGCTCTGGAGTGAAATTTTGCCACTTGAGGATTTTACCTTTTCTCAGGGTAATTTAAAGCACAAGCCCCACATCTCACTATTTTGCATGTCCAGGGTGGAGGTAAAAGCTTTCAGAAGTGCATCCATGACCTGAAGGCCAGGATCAGCAGCATTTGCAGGAGAAGTGACAGCTCACCAGAGCCATCTCATGCATTTGGCAGCAGAATTATCCTTTTATTCTTTCCCTCACCACCCTCACCTCTCCTGGCTCGCTCTTCCTTTGCCCTCACAGGCAGTTTCCAGCCTGCCTGCTGGGTTGGGGTGTCTGTTGAGCACATAACCGGTCCTGGCTGCCCACCACTGCACAGGCAGGGACACAGGGCTTGGGAGGGCAGGGGTGGCAGGGTCCCTGCAGAGCTGAGTGCCCAGAGCAGTGTCAGCTGTGTCCTGCCTGCCTGGGGATGCTGCCAGCACGGAATTAGCACCTCGCTCTCAGCAGCAAGATAACCAAGTTCACCTACAGCGCATGGATGAGAGAGACTTCACTGTTTATCAAACCTAGTTAGCTTGATTTAAACCCTCTAGGTTAGCCCAGTAGTGGATCTGTTTCCTTTCTGACCCTTCACTCATATTCATTATTGATTTTTCCTGAAAGCCGTCAAGGCAATTACCACATGCCACTTTATCCTTTCCAGAAGAACCTTGAATGAAGTTTTAGGACACTGCAAAATCAAGGAGCATTCACTCCAATCAAACATAGCCAACACTTTTTGTTGCCTTTGAGGTCCAAGTTGAAAGTGCTGTCCTGATTAGAGTGCCTCTGTGATTGCTAACTGTGGTGAGCCCCACATTTCTGCAGCCCAAAGTACACTTATATGGCCTTCTCTGGATTTAACCATCTTGCTCAGGGGTCCATCCATTGTCTGTCTTTACCTTTTTCTATTGAAGAGCTAATTTACAGTGCTTGTAGCAACCAGACCTAAAATCTAAACATTAAAGCTCTTCTTTACCCTTTCATTACCTAACCTTGCCTTTCAGATTGAACCAGTGACACGGGAATGGTTTCCCAGAAAGATGTAAAGTTAAGTTTTCCTCTGGTGAAGTCTGTGACATTCAAGCTTTGTGAAGATTCATTTTTTTGGCTGCTTTTCCAGCTCAGGCCTCCTACCACATCACAAGGCTTTGTGTATAATTGTTACACACAGAACTGTAACAAAAGAGTTTTACTAGTTTTCAAAGGCAAGGCCCTGAATTTTTAAACCAAGAGAATCAGGAGGGCTTGTGCAATGTTGTATCTCTGATGACGAGAGTTTAGTTAAATAAGCATATTCTGTTTTGACATTGAGCCCCAGCTCCATTCAGTGCACAATATGGACAGGGATCACTTAATGAGCAGATGTTCACTTTTGGTTTTCCTCAGCCTGTGGCACTGGGCCCTGTTTGTCAGGTTTCCCACTCTGATACTGCTCAAAATTCCTAATTTTCTCTTGAGCTATGTGACACTTGTCATAGCGTTAGGGCAAATCCCGGTGTCACGTCAGCAGGTGAACTCCTGTAGTCCTTGTTTGGTCTGTTGGACTGCAGCACATTTAATTTGGAAATACTTGGAATTGTACCTACTTCCTAATGTTGCTCTATATTCACTGACACTTCCCTCAAATGCTTTATTCATAAATTGCAGTGAATTCTTAGATTTCTGTGTTCTGTGATGAGTTGATGTTCTCTGTGTGATAAGCCATATGACAGCATTTTCTCAAGTTCCCACGCAGCAGAACAGCCCATGCACTGCAGAGCTGCCTGGGGTTAAATCTGGCCTTTGGGTCAAAATTTGGGTAATGAAGATGATGTCACCGAACTTGAATGGTTGTTGTTATCCACTGTAACATCCACTGATGTTCTTAACATGCTGCTTTCACACTCATTTGCCCATTTCAGAGAAACTGGGTTTTGCTGGAGCTTTGAATTTCATGGTTGTGTTTTGGTTGAAAGGCTCAGGGGAAAAATTCGCGGTGTCCTGGCCAAGGGAACACCAAGGCTGACACTCCCCTTACAGTGCAGATTTCCTGTGGTTGCACATGCTGGCTAACATTTGAGTTTTTGGTACAGAATAGCTGATGGTGCCAGGTAATAATAAATGGGATCAGAATTGCCACCAGATGCATCCCATTCCAAGTTTCATTTTTTTTGTCTGGCAAAACTGAGTGACTGTTGCAGACTGATTGGACAGGAGGGTTTTCGTGAGACATCAGTGGGCAGATCAGTGGCTTTTTCAGCTTTCGAGTGTTTGATTTGCAGTCTTGATATTTAATATGGAGTTCCTCATGAAACTGATGCTTTCACATCATTTTCAAGGGATCAACGGGGTGGAGTGGTTACACAAAGAGGGATCAGTTCAAAAAACAATTTGTCGTAGTTTTGAGATCTGTGCAAGTGAAATTGCAAACCCAGATACTCCTAAGAGTTCTCTTGTAATGGTTTAATTCTTTACAGTTTTATGATGGAGAATATGTATAAAAAACTTTAAACATTTTCGCTTGCTTACTTCACAAGGTTTAAGAGCATTGTTGTTAAATTATGCAGGATGGCAATCCTCTTGTGAAGCTGTTGTAATAACCAGTCAAGAAGAGTTATTTCTGCAAAGGCTCATTAGTGTATTTCTAAGTGCTCAGAACTATTACCAAATTCTGCTTTCTACATAAATATTTTTTTGCATTTGAAACAATAGCTGCTGCATTTAAAAGAACACTGCATGATGTCTGGCACTGTAGCTTTTTAAACAATAGTTAACGACACTGGCTTGAGAATACTTGTATGGACAAAAAAAGATTTTGTTTGTTGTGATTTGTGAGGCTCTACTAATTATGACTTGTTAATTCTTGGACTCCTGAGCCAAGAATTTTGACGGAAGTGTGGGTTTTTTTTCACTTGGTAATTGTCACTTGGATTCTTTATTCTTTGCATCATTCGTATCAGAATTCATTAATCTCCTCTTTAAAACAGTTGTCCAAAGCAAATGCAGAAACAATAACATAGACCCCTGGTGACCCGTCTTACTGCATTCATAATGAGTTGCAAATATTCATAGATATCAACTGGTTGCAACTAACAGGTTGACAGTAATTCATGGAAACTAATTGGGAAATATTTATGGACAAGAAATAAATACATAGTAAGCAAGATTGGTTCATGGATGACTTGCCAACCCCAAAAGGGGTGAATTTTTCAAGAGTAGGGCTCTGTGCAATCTGCTGTGCTGCCATTACCTGCAGAGATCTCTTGAAAGGTGTCAATGTCTGCATGCATTCTGCTTTGAGCACAATTATTCTGCTTTTGCACCTCTGCTGGGCTGCTAAGGCACGAAATTCAGGGCAGGCGTAAAGCAGAGTGCACTGTCCAGGGCTAGAGGTTGGAAACTGGCTCTCCTTAATGTGACAAGCTGGGATGGATCAGGATTTCTCAGGGTTTTGAATGGTAAAAAATAAAATCAAGGTCAGTCTCTAATTAAGTGGGACCTGGAGTGAGTACAAATTATTCCCATCACCCGTGCGGCAATGTGACCTGCTGAGCAGAAAGAGGCTCACAAAGGTGTTTTTGTGGCTTTGCTGCATCCCCAGCTTGAGCTCCTCTAATGGCCGAGCATCTAATGGCTGATTTTAATTCTGCCTGGGTGGGGCCAGTAGGAGAACAGCAACAGAACTCCTTCCTTAGGGATGCCTGTGGCCCCTTTCCATGCTGGCTTTATCCTCCCTGAGAATGACAGCTCTCTTCAGCCAGCTAGTTTTGTTGATCTCATCAGTGTTTGGCTATGTCAGAAAAATGCAAGTAGCACGGTGCCAAAAATGGATGTCTGCCAGCTGATTTACTGTCTCAGGCAGATTCTCCCTGAGTCCCTGGAAAAGCATCAGACCAAATGCATGAAGGAACACACTTGTTCTGGGTTCTCTCCCCCCGAGAAACGCGGGCCTAAAAAAAATAAAAAGCAGTTCTACACCATCACCTTTTCCAGCTGATTCATGAAATGTCAGGAGTCTAACAAGCCTGTCCTACACCAAGAATAAATTTGGAAAAGGTAAACTGTGTCCACAATCATGGCTCTGGAAACTCTGCATTCTCCAGTGGGAACAGGCTAGCAGGAGGGGCAAGTCCTGGAAGGATAGGTTTTGGCTCTGCGCTCCCAGGTTCTTGAGCTTCCTCTTGAAACTTTTTGAGGTATCATGTTTTTAACGTGAATCAGGTGAATCTCCTTAAAATCCTTTCAAACCCGGGGAAACAAATCTCTCAGAGTTGCAAAAGGTTAAAGCACCACAGCCACAGTCTTAACAGGATCCACCAGCTTCCAGTGGGAGCTCTGGGAGACAAGCTCTTCTGAAACGTTAGTCCACCTGTCTACTATTACCTCAATTTGAAAGGTTTTTAGGACCCTAAAATTTCTGCCCATAAAGATTTTGTAGGTGGAAATGATGATTTTTCCTTTATATATGAAACTAGAAAGAAACACAGGGAAACTGGGTGAAAAGCAAATCTGCCACAATGTAAGCTTTGCGGCAGAAAATATCAAAATAGGCAGATAATGCAGCCTCCTCTGCAGAGATGGGCAAAGCACTAGGATTCAGCAGCACACATTGTTCAGCATTTCTGAAAAGCAATAGTCATTGAAAGGGCTGATCTGTGGGTGGTGAGCAATCAGTGAGATGTTCTTAGATAGAAATGGCTGAAAGTCTCATTTAAAAGCAACCTTTCTTCCATTTGGGTGAGAAAGAGCAGCGGGTTTATGGTTTTCCCATAGCTGACAGACTTCAATTTGTTACTCCAGGAGAAAAAAAAAGAATTTACAAATGCCTTTTTTGTTGGCTAATGTGTAAATGCGAATTGCCAAAGACAATGTAATCATGTGAAAGGACCATCAGGCAGTCAGGGCAGTCAGGCTTTTGGATGAGCATGCAGGATGGGGTCAAACAGCCAGATTTTTAATTTGATGCTTTCCCAGTAAGAAAAAATATCTCCCCTGCTAATGTAAGGAGAGAGGGGGTGAGAGGGGAGTGCACAGCAAGTGGAAGCAACCACAGGGGTCCCTGAAAAGTAGTTGTATAATGATTATTTGACAAGGCTTCCTGGATGCTAACAATCCCATTAAAAATAAGTTGGCAAAAACATTAGGATCCTGAACTGACTGAAAATGAAAGAGGAGAAATGAGGAGGGATTAAAGTAAAGCTCAGAAGTAGAGAACAACCACTGAGTGTGTCCACGGTGGGAGTCTGTGAGCCTGGTGGGAAGCTCTGGGTAATTAGCTGTATTTGACTTCTTTCTTATATTCAAAAATACTTTTCTCTCTCCTCTTCCACTGCATTTTCTTGTGGACCATGAATTCGTGGAGGTCACAGTCTACACCCAGCTTTAGGCATTGTACATGCACATCATTAGAGATAATTCTTGCCTGAAGAGATTTAAATCTACATTTGCCAGGCAGAGAAGGGAAATAGTAGTGTCAGAGGTCTGCAAATGAGAAGCTGAGACACAGAGACGTGAAGGGGTGGTCTCAGAGATGTTCCATTTTCACTTGGACTCCTGTGAAAATTGTGTTTTTCCAGAAATCCTGGCACCTCTGAAGTGATAAAGGTATAGAATTGTTTAGGTTGGAAAGACGTTTCAGATCAGGTCTAACCCCTAACCCGTCACTGCCAAGGAAATTAAATCATGTCCCCAAGGGCAACCTCTACACGTATTTTTAAATACTTCCAGGGATGGTGACTCCACCGCTTCACTGGGCAGCCTGTTCCAGTGCTTGACAACCCTTTGGGTGAATAAATGTTTCCTAGTTTCCAGTCTGGTGTCATTTGGAGGAAGGAGGGATGTGCACAGGCACGAGGCTCTGTTGCTGCCCCTCACCACTGGCAGCCCTTGGCTCACCCCGTGCAAACCAGTCGTGCTCCCAAAGAGCTCCCACAATTGCAGCGCCGGGTCAGGGCAGCAGTGCCTGCCCTCATGATGTGATATTTTATAATTGCCCTTCAGTGGTTCCCTTTTAAATGTACGGACAGGCCTGCAATGCACACAGCTCCATCTTGCTCTAATTGGCAGATAAGAGCAAGAGCAACTTTTGTGGTGACTGCAGGAAAAATAATTGGAGATGGTTATATAATACAAGTGTGTTCAGAAGAAACCACTCGTGTGTGTAACAACCATTACTGAGAGCCCTGGGAGCAGTTTTAGGTTTGGGGTGTCTCCTGGGTGGGGGCTGCCAGGCAGAGCAGCAGGGCAGAGAGGCTGGTGAGGGGCTTGGGACACAAGTCAGGAGGGACTGAGGGGGCTGGGGTTGTTCAGCCTGGAGGAAAGGAGACTCAGGGGTGACCTTATCACCCTCCACAGCTCCCTGAAAGGTGCCTGTGCTCAGCTGGGGTTTGTCCTTTTCAGGCAGCACTGACAGAACGAGGGGACACAGCCTCAAGCTGCACCAAGGAAATACAGGCTGGATATTAGGAAAAAGTTCTTTACTGAAAGGTTGATACAGTATTGGAATGATCTGCCCTGGGAGGTGGTGCAGTCACCATCCCTGGGTGTTTAAACAAAGCCTGGATGTGGCACTGAGTGCCAGGGTTTAGTTGAGGTGTTGGGGCTGGGTTGGACTCGATGATCTCGGAGGCGATTCTGTGATTTTGTGTGAAGGGCTGTGCCTGGGGAGGGCACCTGGCTGCTGCGGACAGTGCCCATGCCGAGGCCCTGAGCCACAGCCCCCGGTGTGAGCCTGGCAGCTGCATTCCAGGGCCAAGCACAGCCGCCCCTGCAGCTTCCCTTCCCAGGAGGGACCAGTCTGCACGTGCGAATGTTCTGGCTGAGCTTTGCAATTGCTGTCACTCAGAGGGGTGGCTTGTTTCCTTCTCAAAATGGTCGCAGAAATAAACTATTGTTATATGAGAGGGAAAAAGATCTGCTTTCTCAAGGAAGACCCTTGTGCTGTGCTGGAGGCCAACAGTGTCTAGCCTGATGTTTGTTGGTAACTCAATGCTAATACAGGTCTGTTTTCTTTAGTAAGAAAAATTTATATCTTGAATGCACTATTACAGATGATTCCCAGCATAACTTCAGCTCCCAGGAGAAAAGGGTGAGATTTTGTTCTCATGTTGCTGCTTATTTTATCTTTAATTCAGAATATTTTGTGATATATTGAATACTGAAGCTTTTGGAAGATTTGCCTGTTTTATTGGGTTTGATTAAAAAAAAAAAAACAACAAACTTGTAATGTTGACAGTGTTCTTAAATTAGACATTGTGTTAGTCTTGAGCCTTAGAAGGAGCATTTATATGTTGTCTTTTCAATTTGTTATTGTACATGTTCTATAGAAAAAGTAATTGGAAAGGGAAAAATATACAAAACAGACCAGCTGCTAGGCAAAGCTGCGTGACAAGGCTCTGAGTCAGGTTTGACAAGGTCCAGGTAAAAGTTTGCTTGCTTAGAGACAGAGGTTACCAGAGACAACCTCCATGGGTTTTTCTTCCAACATAAATCATTCTGTGATTTTATGATTAACTGCAATTTTGTTCCCAAAAACCCACAGTCCTGAAATATTGCAGTTTTTAATTCAAAATTTATGACTCATGGAAAAAAAGGCTCTTCATCTTAACCATCAACACGTTTCTCACATGACTGACTGTAAAAGAAAAATTGTCAGTGGCATGTGATTTGTTACTTCTTCATACCACACTGAAGGGTTGTTTTGTAGAAAACCAGAAGGGTTTTAATGAAAGAGCAGCAGAGTGGTGTAGGGACGATGGATATAATCTGAGACAGGATTCAAGTGGCCACATGTGGGGAGAAGCTGCTGCTGGGGTACTCGGGGGTTGTATGGGGTGGTACAGATGGGGTGTGCCCCACTGTCGTGGTTTGGAAAGACAGGTGTCTGCTAGAGAAAGCTGGAGCTTCCCTTGGAATGGAGAATGTAAACCCCCTCCCTCTGAATTATTATAATTTTGAAATTAAGGTGCTCTCAGGCAAAGGGAAAGGGAATGGGAATAACAGTTCATTACTCGGAAAATTGAAATAAAAATGCAGTAGCACAAAAAACCCCCACTGATAGAGTCAGAACACAGCCTGACACCCTGTTGGTGTTGCTCAGGGTGTTGGTACCAGTCCAGCCAAGCCCTCCTGCAGTGACAGCTGTGGTTCTGGTGGAGCAATGATCCTGTAGAGGCTCAGTGGTGCTGGGATGGCTCCGGGGCTCCTCTGGCAATCCCGTGCACACGGGCTGTGCTGCTGTTCCCAGGGCCAGGTGTGATCCAGCCGGGAATGCCGGGCTCCTCCCCTGGCTGCAGCATCTCCCAAGGGATGATGGAATTGTCTCAGCCCTGCAGTGAGCCTGGATGGGCCAGGAACAGCAGAGATCCCTGCAGGGAGGATGGGTGTGGAAGAGGTAAAGAAAACTGCCCCATTAACAGTGGATATCCCCCCAGAGTTATGAGGAATGGGTCATTTCTCCATTGCTAATTCCTGAACTGGAAGATGGATAGTTACCCAGCAATGTCAGGGTGTTGTGCTGAGGAGGGGGAATTAACAAGCAAACTCCTTTAGGGACCAACTATGCCTCATTTTCTATGTGTGTATATACAAAATTCCTGTTTTTATAAATCCTCTGCCTTAATAAAAGTAGATCTTCTAATTGCAGTCACATTAGACTCAGTGATTCATTTCCCAGCAGCCTTTGGCTGGGGGAGTCACACGTGGTCAGGATGCTGGTGCTGCTTATAGACCTCATTGTGTTTACCAGAGCAGGTGAGTGGGAAACAGTGACTCCCCCAGCCAGAGAACACAGCATCTCTAGGATCAGCAGTAGGAGCAGGAGATGTACTTATTTGTGTCTCAAGTTATCTAACCATTAACTATCTCTTTTCTCATCTCTCTCACCCTACTCCCTCCAGAGATCTGTTATTGAAAGGAAGCAAAAGGGAAAATGTTTTTAAATGGGCAAATTGAGAAATTCACAGTGTTGAAAATAGTCTGTGAGCAGGATAGAGTTGCCTAGGGCTCTTTTATGAGTCTCACATGGGGCTGTAAATCAATTTAGAATCGTAGAAGTAAGGCATAAACCAGAAAACTCTGTGTGTGTGTCAGCTGTGTTCTGTATAAATGGCTGATACTGTGTATAGTGTTTATAACAAATCCTGTTGTGACCCATTTTCTAATGTAACTTGTTTAATTTTTCTTGTGACACAAAAAAATAAGGTCCAGTGTTGCTGCTATACATAAAGTGTCAATTCTTTATTGGTTTGGATGCTGAATATATTACTGGGTTCCTCCAAACAGAGCCACTTTTAATCAAAACCAACTTAAATCTAGGACCAGGTCTTTTTTTGCTTAATAAAACTCAGGTAATTTAAAGAATTTCTGCCATTTCTTCTGTACAAGCAATTACAAAGTACTGAGGTTTATGACTTTGTTTTTCCAACATACAAGACTAAATGTTAGTAAACATTTCCCAATACATTTTTAGGTAAATACAGAATTTTTGTCTACATCCATTTTGGGCATAACTTGGACTGCTATCTGTTGGAGAGCTTAAATGTCCAAATAGACCTGTGCCTTCTGAAGGGTTTTCCTTTCTTTTTTGCCATTTTCTGTTTCAATCAGGAAACTTGGGGCAGTTGTTATGTTGAATCTAAAAGAACAAATTTAGACCAGGGTATTATTTAAGTATCTTACAGTAAGAAGAAAACTTCAGAGTGCTCTTCCCTGGAACAGGTGGGAAGAATAACATCCCCAGGCACCGTGGGAGCAGGGACCTGGCTGCTCAGTTTTCTTTTGTTTTCCTCCTGCAGAGCAGCTCAGGGTGTAGGCAAACTGGAATATTTCACATATCCTAGATCTACACTGCATAGGCAGGCTTGTGGTCCAGACTGTGTCCAGCAGCAGTAAAATGAAATCTGTGGGGCAGCAGTAAAGAAACAGAGGAATTTGGGACTGTAAAGTTCCAGAAGTGTTTTGTTGCATTTTGAAGCGTTTTAAGATACTTTGATGCACTAGGGAGATGATTCATCTGCAGAGCCCAAAGTCAGGAAACTCAGAATGAAGATAATTCATTGATCATTCAAGGTAGATTTCTGTTTATTTCTCCCCCAGTGCGGATCTTGACCAAATCAGAAATCCTGAGATACAATCAAATTGAAAGTATGCCTACGATGGCACACCCTAACCAGGGTGTTTCTCTTGGCAGGACTGGAGAGGACAGAATCGCAGTCTGTTCCTCACAGAACCACCCTCAGTGGCGTCTCCAAGTGGAACGGGCAGAAGCTCTCCCCACGAAGGGAGGAGAGGGAGGCTGAGCTTCCTGTCCCAGCAATGATGTTACAGCAAGGGGGGGTCATGAGAAAAGGGAATTTGTAACGTGCCCATCGCCACGACCGGCTTCTGGTGCCATTGAGAGCAGATTTGTGGGTGCTGACACAGTGGCCTACATGTGTCGTACTTTGCACTGAAAGTTTTATTTAATGAGCTTTGAGGAAAAAAATATTTCAAACGGTTTTATGTGTTTCTCTATCCAGGCAAAAAGTTTGAGCACACACATCCTCCCCTTGGGGAGAGCACTTTCTCTTTTCCAGCTGTCAGAACACAAGGGTCATTTGAGTATTCTTGTCAAGTTTTCCAGATGCTTGTTTGGAATTGATGGGTTTGAACAGGAGCAATTTGTTACGCTGGCACTTGCCCCCTCCAACTGCACAAAGAGTCAGCCTTTGCAGATCCATTATCATCTCCTCCTCTGAAGAAACTGTTCTTCTGAAGATAGAACAAATGGCTTGGGAGATTTTAGGTCTGAACCAAAGGTCAAACTTGTCTGATAGCTGTGAAGGGGAATGGGGATGTGTCGCCTGGGTGGTAGATATTTCTTGCATGCATATGTGTGCAGATAAGGCTAGATAGATTATTTGGCACTTTGACTGAAGTATATTTCTTTTTTCTTTTTTTGGAACTATTTTTTCCATGACTGGAAGGAGGCTTTAATATCAAAGTGTAAGTAATCCAGTGAAGTACACAAATGTTTGCTCAGGCTTTATCTGATTGATTCATTGAAATTTAACGATTTCAAAAATCCTCATCATAGAATTCAGCCTGTAAATCTGTTTTGCACATATGCTTCCATTGAACACCTGATGGAAGTACTGCCCAGGATGCACAGACTCACTGAGTTTAAATAGGCAGGGGAGGAGGTGCTGATGCTGTGCCAGGCACTGCTGGCCAGACGTGCCCAGGGTGAAGGAGTGGCCGTGGTGGCTGAGCAAAGAGGTGGTGGGAAGTGAGCACATGCCCCCTTACTGAAATTCTTCCTTCATGTTGATCCTGTCAGCTCCAGGGGATTTCCACACAGAAAGAAAAATTAGCTCCATTAGTACAGAAGCTGGTGTAGAGGCATGAAAGGACGTGTGGTCACAGCAGAGCTACTCTTTGGATTCAAAGGAAAAAGAACATGCAAAAGAAATTAGATCTAATTTGAAAGAGTCATACCAGGTATGTGTTCTGTGTCCAGACCTTAACACTCATTAACTAGCTGAGAAGGAATCTGCAAACTCCTGCCGAGAAACCTGGTGTCAAATTTGTTGGGTGATTATACAGATAATTAAAGCAATACATGGATGTTTCAAGTGGTGATCAGGTCAGCTCTGCTGAAAGAAGGTTCTTAGCAGCTGAAGGTAAGAATGAATGTTGTATATGGCATTTTCATCCTCCTTCACCTTGTTTGACCACGGATTTATGACTAATGTCAAGTATATTCAAGTGGAAACAATTTTGTGGGCATAACAGTATGATAAAAACTTGGAAATGAATCTTATGCTTGTATTTCAGAAATCATTCCGGGTCACATCACTTAAGGAGGAGTGAGAGCTTCTGCCGCTCAAAGGAGTGACAAATTCAATTGCATCTCTATCTCCACAGCAAGCCTCATGGTGCTGCCTACCAGGATTAAATGAGATTTTGATGGGCTCCCAGTGTTTCACTGGTTTGTGATATTTCCCGTGAGGAGCAGCATATTGAAATATCAGCATATTTCTGTGTTTAAAAATAAGCAAATGTAGGTGGAATGGTCAAAGTGTATCGTCCAGAAGTTCGGCATTCGTTAATTACATTTGCTTTGCAGTCTGATCTTTGAGTAACTGACTTGGGTTCCATTGAGAGCAGGAGCTAAGCGACCTCTCAGGCTTGGAAATGCCTGTGAGCACGGAAAGGATTGTTTTCCCAAACACTCCTGACTGGAGGGACCTAGCCTGGCTACGAGGAGCGTGGCAGCCTCTAACTCCAGTGCCTGTAACGAGCTGCCTCTGTGACAACTACTCAATTGGATAGATATACTAAAAAAATGAAAGTAACTTTCCCCAGGCCACGAGGACTCAGTTAAAAATAGCCCTGCTCAGAAGGTTGTAAAAGCAGCCTGCAAAGTGATAACGTTAGCTCTTCTGGGCCGTGGCACAGCCTCATTTATCCTTTAATGATTCTCGTGTTTTCCCAAACCTGTGTGCAATTAATATTATTTAACGGACACAGGGATGTTCATCAGGCATTCGCTCAGCAAATAAAATAATTGTGAATTATTATTATTAAAAATAGTAATTTTTAATGACCGTGATCCAAAGCTTTAAGCAGATGAGTTTCTCTGATAATCTCTTCATCAATGTAGATATTCTCAAATGTCCACATTAAATTTTGGACTGCAGGTATCACCTGTAATGTATGCTTCGCTGGCTGCTGGGGCTGGCAAAAAAATCATTACTAATTGATATGCTTTAATGGCCTGAGAGCTTTCAGGGGTGGATGAACCCAAGAGAAACGCTGAGAGGGAGATATTTGATTCTAATGATGCCTGAGTAGGTACAAGCAAAAAGTAGAGCCATCATGACAGCTCCATCATTGTCAAACTGCTACACTCAGGTTTTCTACCAGTTTGACACTATTATAAAACACTGTCTTAATGAACCCATGAAAGGCAAAGGTAGATAATGGATAAAAACATAGAAGTGTTTTTATCTGTGCTGGTGTCTGTATTTGCCAAGACGGTCCCTGGAGAGATTAGGAGTTGGGGATTTGTAAACTACCTCTTAATTAGCGCATGGTACAATTGTCTTCTGCGCCCTGAATATCTAATAAGTTTTTAAGAGCACAGGTATTGTGACATTTTCACTTAGCTGTGGTGCTGTAGGGTGTGAGCGATGGGTGTTCTGATCCCTTACACTGCTCTGGGCACACCTCACACACAACGGGAGGGAACATGGACATTCAGGATACTTCTGGCTATTCTTTTTTTTCAAGTAAGAGCTGCATTAAATGCTTAATTCACCTCAAAAGACTTCTTATGTTTTTTCCTCAGCCCAATCCCTGATTTTCACTGTGATCTTCCTTCTAGCACAGTTACCAAAGGCGTGTTCTCCTTACTGAGAGGGATGTGGCATTTTCAATGGGAACTGGGGCTTGTTTTGGAGGTCTCCTTTAGCATCAGGGTTTGGGGCCTGTGGCTTTCATCTTATTTTTCATGTTTAATTGCATCTTTGGTGAGACTTAAGGGAAAAATGTACCATTGCTGGTAAATAAATATCATTGTATGTGTGAGTGAAGCAGAAAACCCAATACATAACCCTTTCTGGACTTATTTTTGGGATTTACAAAATATATTTGTGTTTTAGTCAGTAGGAAATGTGCTTTTCTTTATGAGTTTCTTTTGATGGTTTGGAGAATCTAATTATATGGAGGTAATAATTCCTGTTCATTCCATGAAACTGGAAAGGTCCTTTGTAGGCAGCACCAAGGCTTGGTGTTAAGTCACACCTGCTTGTAGCAGAACGATTTTGATGATTAAGAAAACTTGGAGAGGAGTGTACAAAAACTCAGAGAGAATAAAAAAGTCCAAACATATATTTTTTACTCGTTCTTTTAACTGTGAGGCAGGCCAAGGCTGAAGCAAGTGCCCTCAGGTAAAGACAGAGAGAGAAATGAATGTTCAGAGCAGGATCCTGAGCACTCAGGAGGATTATATGACCTCAGGGCAAAAAAGTACGGATTATTTTTGTCTGGATCTGGTAATGCTCACGCTGCCTAAATCCAGAGGTTTATGTAACTATCTAAACCCAGATTAATTGTGTTTAGAAATCCTCGGGAAAAACAATGTCTGTGTTGCTCTCGGTGATAAGAACAGAGATTTTTATCTCATGAAATGTGTGGTTGAGGGACACAATCAATAGGTTAGTTTTGTAAGAGTAAATTTAATTTGTCACACACATGAGAAAGCTGAGAGGGCCAGACTCCTTGTAGATTTAGGAACTCACACTCTAAGAAATTGAGACTGCTTGAAACTTGCCTCAAAACTGAGGGACATGACAATTTATGCAAGAGTCACAATTTCCTCGAGCCACTGAGGAAAAGGAGATTTTTTTTTTTTAATTTTACCAAGTTCCCCCCAGTGTCTTGGAGGTTTATGGATTTCCAGAGCATCAGGCTGCCACTAAAAGTGTCTTTATGGCTTGCTGCAGTGAAATCGTACGCTTTCAAAAAGGAAAGGACTCAGCAGATAGAGAATGCTGGTGGAGCCTGTACCTGTGTGCTTGGGGAGCAAGAAGAAATTTGAGTGTCTGAGTGGGCTGGTGCTCTCCTGGTGCCTGCTCGTGAGGAGAAATGTGCGTTTCCAAAGGAGGTATCACACAATGAGCACGTACAGTTGTTTGCCTTAAAATGTGCCTGCAAGGCATCCAAACTCTTAGTTTAATACAGTCTTAGCTGTGGGTTTTTAGAGTGCTTTGTGCATTTTTTCAGCTAATTTTATACTTCCCTGTCAAATCCCTTATGATGGGTAGCCGAAAACGCGCTTCTGTCAAATTAATGATGCAGGAGAGATCTCAGTTGTGTCTGGTTCTTTGTGGAGGTGGGGAGGTAAGAAAACGATCAGGCAACGTTATCCACAGAGAATGTTTATTTACAGATCTGCTGGCAAGGATGAATTGAAATAAAGCTGCAAGGAGAGCAGGGCAGTGGTGGAGCTACCATCTCTGCCAGAAGTGTGGGTGCAGCTGCTGTGGGGCTCAGTGCTGGGTTTGTCTCTGATTTAACTGGTTTAACCTTGGCCTCCATGAGCACAGAGGTGTCAAGCTGAACGATTCTTCATTTTCTTCGCAGGGAAAGAAGGAAATTTCTCCTCTCAGAGGAGAGAGATGAATGGGGACAGGCTTCTCAGACCCAGCTACCTGCCTGGAAACCTCGTTCAAGTGGGACCTGTTGATTTATGCTCTTTACATCTAGGCAGATATAAATATTGAAACTAATTTGCATGAGTGGAAAATCAGGGTTAGTACCTTTTGGTTAAGATATTCTGCAGTGATTTTGGTGTGGATTTACCGGTATCTCGTCTGCTTTCTGGCATTTATTGACTTGCTCGTGTTCCCTAAATCCAATTTACAGCTCTTCACATGGCCAGAACATAGCAGTAAATCTAGTGCATTAAATCAGTGAACTGGATTCAGTTCTTTATTAAACCAACAAATCTGGATTAATTCCGGTCTTTGAAAGTGTTTCTGTTAAACAGAAGATTAGACCAGTGTCTAGAAAATGTCTTTAGATTGCTTGTCTTTTGAACGCTTTAAGTGTTTCCCTCCTGAAGCCCAGCTACAATGTCAAGATCTCTGCAGAATATGTACGTTTTCCCCCTCTAGTCTCTCTTTTTTTTTTTTTTTTTTTTTTCCCTATAAGAGGGATAATTATATGAACTATTCTTACCAAATTCTTTCTGTGACTGTTTTTGGAATTTTTCCAATGGCCTGAGTCTATTAGAAGATGATGGTAAGATCTATTTCCATGGCACCACATTGACAGCTGGCCGTATCTCTGGTTCTCAGATGACCTGTGTGTTGGGTTTTCTTCCCCCAGGTGCAATCTAGTTCGAGCTAATGCCATTAAGAACACAAGAAAATGACATTTGACAGGAGTTGTTGTGGATAGAAGTTGTGTTTGATGGTGTGGGTGGAGGTGTTTGAAGTGCTAATTTGTTTTCTTCCTGGAATACTGGTGTGACAGAGGCGTCAAGTTTTGATAACTGGAAACTGCAAAACTGAATTCAAGTTTCAGCCTCTGTTTTGGTTGATTGTAACATCCTTACTGTCACCCCAGATTCTTTTCTTTCTTTCTTCATTCTGCTTCCAGACAGTTTTGCCAACAACTTTGATTTCATACTTTCTAATGAGGGTGTCAATTTTTGTTCAGATAGCTGCAGAGCGTGTGTGGAAAATACCCATTTTCCTCTTAAGTTAAATAAACAGTGCCAGATTTATTTTTTTTTTAATTGGTGCTATTCTTTAGTCGCAGTTTATTTTTGTAATGTAGGGAGAAACAAAATCTGTTTCCGTGCCTTGAAAAGTGCTTTGTATTTGTCAAACATTCCCTGTCACATATTTGCTCTGTCGAATACTCTGTGTGTATCTCTCCTCTGTTTACTGCATCTTCTAAAGCACTTCTTCAATGCTCAGTCTATGTTGACCTTACTTCTCAAAATATTTACTAAATGAAACACGCTGTTTGGGGGAAGTAGTTCCTAAGCACGTGGATTCAATTTATTTCTGGGCAGTTTGGGGTTTTGTTGCCTTCGGGAAACACAGACTATAAAGAGTATAGAGCATGAAGCTCCCAACTCCTGGGTATAAATCAGCTGTTCCTAAAATCACTGTCGACATCACCAGGGCGAGCTGGAAAGGTGGAGCTGAGAGGTGCATTTATGTGATCTTCACTCGTGAGCTTTTCCATATTTGTGTGGAGAACCCTGTTCAGAAACAGTACTGCTTTACTTGATGGCACTGAGCGGTTTCTAAGGGAGGAGGGTGTAAAAGTCTCAGAGAGAAATCTAGAGACAGCCCCTAGTCGGGTATGACTGTGGTGTATGCCAGGGAGGAAAAATGCAACCAAAAAACTTGGGGAAAGACTTCTATGCCTGTCAAAAATCTGTTTTAAATCTCAGCAGTCACTTTTCTTCCTTTATTCCTGTGCTGCTTGACAATGTGATGCCAAAGGGACTTGTGTGTTTTTCTCTTTGCCACTATTAAGTTCCTAACCCACTTCTCGGGTGTGTATAAAACATAGAAATATGTCTGGGTAACACACAAACTTTTCCTGTGACAATAACAAAAACCAGCTATGATTTTTATGATTATTTATCATAACAAATGAATTCCCTTGCCAAGGGGAAGTCTCCTTCCATCAAAGGACAGCTCCTGTGTAATGAAACACATCTATGAGCGTTAACAGGTAATAATTTGAACCATCCTGATAAAACCAACTATTATAGTGAATTTTTAAGGTTTTCAACAGAACAAATGTAATATATACATGAATTCTCCTGATGCTGCATTTTCTGCAGCAACTGGTGATTAAATTCTACGTAAGGACGTTTGTCTTTCCACACAGCAAACACACGTGAAGAGTCACAAGTGTCATCACCCAGCACCTTGCTTGAGTGTGCCTGTTCTGCACATGCCTGCAGAGTGCCCACTAATTAGGGCAGAAAATGCTAAATTGATTATGGTAATTAGAAGAGAAAATGGCTTCTTCTGTCAGTTGCAGGAAAGATTAACTTCTTTTCGGAAAATTTTATTAAAGTTCTGCGCAATTTCTTGTGCGATTTACTTAATTATGCAACACAATAAGGTAATTACATGTCATAATGATGTGATTATGTGTATTTTCTCAAAATGTACAATTAGATGCAATTACACTCGAAGAAAATGGAAAAAAAATATTAAGGGCTAAGGCACTGAAACATTTTCTCCAGCTTGTCAAACTGGGAGCTCAGAGAGGTTGGTGGCTCTGATTCAAGGTGCTCCTCACTGATATGGATTACTATGAAAATATATTTGGGGGAAAAAAACCAACAAAAAACAACCAAGAAAGCAACACCCCCCCCACCCCCCCCATTTACAAGGCTGTTCCAGAGGCCATGATTTGATTGTTTCATTATCTATGTGTGAAATTTTAGGCAAAGTTTGAACAAGTCTCGTCTAGACCCTGAAGAAGAAAATATCACATTGTGCTCAGGGTGTTGGGAATATCATGCAGAGCCAAGTCTGCAGGGATCAGGTGACGTTTTTAAACAACTGTGCCATTCCCAAGGCTGGATGAACTGTATTTTCCACAGTCCTGTGCAGTCCCAAGGCACAGAAATGCATTTTGCTCTTTCCTGTGCTGAACCCCGGGGTTGTCCCGCAGGTACCTGCCTTCAGCCACTGGGCATCTGAAGAAAAAACATCCAGTATTAAGCAGTTTGTGCTAAAGTTGCTAGAAATGGCTACTCAGTGGCTGTGCTGATAAATCATACAAGGGGACCCTGTTTTATTTTCTCCTGTAATCACAGGTTCCCCAGTCCCATTCCATTTTCTTACTGCATTTTTCTCCCTTTGTGACAGCAGCTCCCAGCACCGAGCTCTGGGATTAATAAAACAGAATTCACGTTGTTGAGCATCAGCCTGAACCTCTCCTGACCCCTCTCGTTTTGCCCATGTGCTTTAACCCTGTGGCAGAAGGACCTGCTGGATGGCAGCTATTTAATCCTGCTTTTCCTGCAAAGGTATCATTAGTGCAGTGAAATGTAGGGATCTTCAGTGCTTTTAAAAGCAGCGTGTGTCCCAGTAATAGCAGAAGTTGAGGAAGAGTTTGTTGTGTGTTTTTATTTAGTGCACTTCAGCTGCAGCTGCTTTGTTTGAGAATTCTGTACGTAATTAAGCCTGCAGTTTGTGGGTTTTCTCCTCTCAAGCTGATAGGATTCCTAACTGCAGACACTGTTCTTTGACTTTGTCTAATTTAAACAGGTCTCTTATCCTCAGGAAATTATTCCCCCT
Source organism: Hirundo rustica (assembly GCF_015227805.2). Classification (NCBI taxonomy): domain Eukaryota; kingdom Metazoa; phylum Chordata; class Aves; order Passeriformes; family Hirundinidae; genus Hirundo; species Hirundo rustica. The sequence goes on from NC_053470.1 coordinate 8,363,727, forward strand.
TTGTTATCTCTTCTCTGTCACGATCTTTGCTCCTCCCTGTGCTCCACTATTACTTTAGGAAGGGCTTCCATCAATATATTGCTCTCTCCATTTTCTCCCTAGGGACGTGCCTCTTTTCTCCTGGGCAAGAACGGATTTTTTTGTGGGGCTGTTCCTCTTTCCAGACAATAGGCCTGCTACCATTCCCTGGAATAGGGAATTCATTCTAATTAATCCTAACCAACACACAGTGCTAAAACCACTTGCTGTGTTTAGCTACAATTCTGCACATAATCAAACAAATCAAACTGTTCATAATCCCACTGTTATCAGTATGGTTATCTATTATTATGAATTAAATAGTATAGAAATTATTCTGTAAAAGAAAAAACTTTCATTGTTTTCAAAGGAAATAACTTGTTCATTTAATTATTTTCTAGATTTGTTTTAATTCTGTCTGGTGCTAGTGGCTTTGCAGTTAAATACTATATCCCACAATTACATCCTCATTTTCTGCTTCTGAAAGAACTGAAGCTGCTTTTCCAATCAACAGGAGGCTGGACTGAAGGAAGAATTGAACCCCACACATGGAAAATCTTCTGCTCTCCTGCCTTCATAAATAGGCTACATATTCTTCTTTTGGTTCCCATGGTGAGCACATCAATGACTGTATCAAACAGATCATCAACAGTTTTGAGCTGATGGATGTTCAAAACCTCAGCTGTTCAAAGCCTACCCAAACTTGCTAGATAAGTCAGAGCAGAAAACCTGCACACAAAGTAACAGGCATTAAAGAGATTTTTCAAGCCAATTTTTATTGGCTTGCAGCAAGAGGACTCTTAGAAATACACTAGAAGGTGCCAGGTGTGTTCTGGTAGCAAATGTGTTATGTTTTATTAATGTTGTGGAGTCCCCCCAAAAAATGGATTTCAGCTGTTGTCAACTGAAGTAAGGAGGAACTTGAGAATATGAGTGGCACTTCAAAAAATACTGGATGGATCAGGTGGGTAATTATGTCCCTAAAATAAAAAAAAAATAAATTCTGAAGATGATGTCCTGGTGTTGCATTAAAATGGAGGTGCTGGGAAATAGCTGAATATAACTTTTAACACAAATTGAGTTTGTACAAACTGAACATGCAGTGCTGTTGATGACTCAGACTTGCATGTGTGCTCAGTTATTGATAAAGGAATTATCTCTGTCACAGCACAGCAAAAGGCAGGATTTAACCCCAAAGAAACTGGATGTGTGTTTATTAAAAAGTTCTAGCTACTGGAACAATTTAGGGTTCTCTGATGAGCAATTTTATGCACTTAGTGAAGAATTTTGTAGCCATTTTGGGTTTATTTTGGGTCCACCTTGGGTGTAGCCCTGGCCAGGCTCTTGTCCTGCCCAAAGTGAACCCTTAAAGGCCTTTTAATAAATATCTCCTTTATTCTCTGGCTCTGTCCAGTCTCTGTTCCAGGTCAGCCTTTCCAGAGAAGCAAAAACTTTCTATATAATATAATAATGTATTAATAGATTAATGAATATATATATCATATATATAATATCATATATCATATATGAATAGATTTAGTCTGGAGAGGGGATAGAGCACACCCAGCACTTCTGAGGCTGGAGGACTCCTTTCACCTTTTTGCCTTTGGTTTATGAGTATTTTACTCCTTGCACGTGCTCTCTGAGGAACTGTTTTCCCTTCACACAGAGTGACCAACCACGTTCTTACTGTTTCCAGTAGGGACAAAATCAGAAGGTTGTCAGGATGGTCCTGCCTTGCTCTCCCAGGATGAGGCACAGGCTGGGAATGTTTCCAGCAACAAGAGGGAAAGTGCAGCTATTCCTAGCCAAGCACATCTCCATTTCAGAAGGACTGGAAGATGAAACAATCCCTGGTTTCCTTTCCTTTCCTTTTCAGTGCTCTTCAAAGAGCTCGGGAGACTCTGATTTCCTGGACTTTCAAATGTGCCACAAAGAGATCTCGTCGGCAGCGTGTTTTAAGGTATCCCTTCATCTCTCACAATTATTATTGTTATTTTTTAAGATCTGCTCTTTCCTGCGGATCTGAGAAACGAGCTCAGCTGTGTGAGGTGTATCCCTGTCTCAGCCAATGTGTCGTGCTCCCTGTGTTCCATGGCTGAGAAGGAGGAGGATTTCGTAAGCATGGCCTGGGGTTTGTGAAGTCTGGCATTCTGGATGCCCTCCTTGAGCCATCTCAGATTTTATTTACACAAATGGCCCCTGAACCCAAGAACCTGGAAGGGCTGTTAGATACTCAGCATCTGTCAGGAAGCAAGATAAATAATCATTGAGAATTTCGACCTTCCAACTCCCTAATATGCAGTGAAAAGGAAAATAAAAGTTGGAAAAATTCTTCTCAGAAAAGGTTAGATTAGTGATTCCAGATGATCCTGCAATGATTTATATGAAATAGATACTCATTCATCACTTTTTTGCATTACAGAAACAACAGCAGTGGAAATTACAGTAAAATTTATTCTACTGCTGTCTTGCAATAATATTGAGAATTGTGTTTATTTCATCTTGTAAATGGCTCCATTCTGCATTTGTTTAGATTACACAGGTATAATATGCAAGGAAAAAAGGAGAGGATTGTTGCATTATTTTACAACACTGCTTTTTTTTTTTTTTTTTTTCCTTTTCCTGAGAGGTTGTAATGTACTTTTAAGTAATCTACGCACAGCTACTGTGAGTCAATCAAAAAATGTTGTGCTGTCCTGCTAAGTCCTTAGACAACAACATTCAGGCATGTTAAAATCTAAATCAAAGGCTAATCCATACTTGGTCATTTGACAGAGCTAAAACACAGTAATTCATTTTCTTTATGGGTTAAACATGCTGAGAACAGTAACCAGTATTTTACTGAAATTTGGGGTTTATTCTCCATGAGCTCTGACTACAGAGGGACCAGAGGTGCTGGATGTTTTCTGTGAATTCTCCCTTGTGCCATAAACATCTGATGTGGCTCGTTAGCACAAAGCTTGGCATTAACAATGGTGAACAATACACTTACAGGGGAATATTATCAGCTTTGTGCCCATTTTCCAGCAGCAAATCCATGATTGTTGGGATTATGCAAGAGAGACAGGACAACTGAGAGGTGTCTTCAAGCATGAATTATTAATATTATCTTCTACAGTCCCATGAAGGGTGGGAACATCTTCAATGCACAAGCCAGAGGTCTGCAGCTGTCAGTGGTCACAAGATCACAGGTTACAGGGTCTTTTAAAGGTTAATTAGCCAATAAATTCCTGCCATAAAGAATGCTTCTACTTTCACACCACTCCCTAATTAAATTGTCTCGCACGTCTTGCCTCAGTGAGGACTTCACCAATCACCTAATGACACACAATCCTACGGAACTGCACCTTAAAACTTTTGTAATGATGTCCATATCTTAAACTTTAAAAGTTTCCACTACCTATGTTCCTGTCTAAACTACAAACCCACATTCTTGCTGATGGTCTCCAGATGTGGAAGCCTTTTCCAAGGTCAGGTCGAACCCCGTGTCCATTTCTGTATTTGTGCCCGCATGCTCGAGGTTTTGAGACTTTTCCGTGCCTGGATTTCCCACACACGTTTGTGTTTGATGTTTGTCCATAGGTGGCAGCAGCTCCAACTCTTTATGGGCTGCAATTAGGGCCAGAAGGTTACGCAGGGGAGGTTTAGCAGTTCCTGCGTGCCCTGTGTCACTGCACACCCCTTGGAGACGCAGAAGAGGAGGGAAGATACGTGCCAATGGAATTAGCTTTCAAATAACTGGAAGGCTTTTCCATCCTGAACCCAGAGGTAAAACCCTTCATGATTTTTTGATTAACATCAGCTGATAGCAACATTTAAGGGTCTGTTTATAACTCATATTCACAGTTGTGTTTGAAGCTAAATGGCAAAACTTGTGGTTTAATGATGTTAAATGGGTGCTGTTCAAACCCTAATTTTGATACACCTGCGTGAAACAAACACTCTGCTGGCTTGAATTCGGACTAAGGACTAAGTAAGGGAAACACAAAGATTAATGATCACCCACTGCCCTGAGCCTGCTACAATGCAGCTCTGAGAGGTGGCTGCTGCTGGGGGTGAGTGAGCGTGTCACCATAAAGCATTGCAGGAATCAGGCACAGGTTTTTTGTTGTTTTTTTGTTTGTTTGTTTGTTTGTTTTGGTTTTTTGTTGTTTTTTTTGTTTTTTTTTTTTTTTTTTAAGCAGTTCTTCTGAAACATATCTATGGATGGTGTTGAAAGATGAAAGAAACTTTTTGGGATTGCAGCTGCTGTCATCTTCATTGTCTAACGAATGGAATTTGAACATCTGGACTCCGCTGTGCTTTGCACTGAACAAACGGGGGGAGCGTTTTCAGGCTTAGCAGTTTTGTGCTCAGATGTCAGTGACCCACTTCTGGTTCCTCCAGTCCTTTGAGCCGGCTCCTGCACACCTCCTGCTCCGCTCCCAGGGTGGGTGGTGGTTTCTTTGTTGTTGATGAGCTTTGGGCTGCTCCTGTGAGGGAATTTTCCTTCTTCCCAGCTTTAGGCAGTCAGCCAGGCTGGCTGCCATGGGGGGCTGCCTGTGTTTGCACTGCAGAGAAACACTGTGGCTATTTGGATGATTTAATCTGTTCGTAAACTGCCTAAAATCTGTTAACTTGCTCCCTCCCCGGCCTCTCAGCTTCTTCCTCAGGAGCACTGGGGTGCTTCATGCATTCCTGTGTGGGTAGACTGGTCCTTCCAAACCAGATTCTGCACTGCTTGCAATTAAAAGAAAGATGTGGTGGTTGTGTGAAAATCTGTGTAGATGCTAGAAAAATCCCTCACCATCCTACTGATCTCTCCAAGGCTGGACCTTCCCACTTCGGTCTCTCAGACTTTCCAAACTGATTTGTTTATTTCAGTTGAACATCAGCTATCCTCTCATCCTCCTGTTCGAAGTGGGTGTAACCATCTTCCCTCCTCCTGGATCTGCGAGATGCTGAGGTGCAGCTCAGTGTTGGGTTGTAAATAGTCGAAGGACATCTGGGAATGCAGGAGACTGCTGCTTTGGTGGCTGGCTGGGGACACTTTGCTGCAAAGTAATATCTCTGGCACTTGTGTCCTCCAAGAAAGGCAACAGGAAAGATTGTTAGGTCCACATCACAAACGAGAGAAGGAGGCACCCTGTATAAATTCATTTTAAAATTTGCAGTTGCCTAAATTTGCTAGGAAAGCAGATGGATAATGATAGCCCCGGGGACTTGTTTCCTGATTTTTCAGTGAGATTTTTTTTTTGACTGAAAGAGTTTAATATAGCATAGAAAATGTCATTTAATTACGACTTGTTGTTAGTACCCAATGAGACAGACCCAAGCTCTTAAATTAGCCAGCTAAAGTAGGTGCCTAAAGGTGATGAATACCCAATGGAAAAGGCAGGAGATGTATTTCAGGCATGGAAAGGGCAGGGCAATGGCAAAGAGAGGAGCAGCATCCTCTGCCACCTGCAGAGGATGGCACAGAAGGGTTGGTTTGAACCTCACACTTCCAAACCCCTCACAATCCAGCTAGGTGGTGGTGGCGGGAATGTTTACTCCTCCAAACTGAGTAATTACAAGACAGAGATAGATATTAGAGCACAAAAGCTCCCTGCATTTTCAGTGTGGCAAGAAAAGTGGTCTTAAATGCTTAAAAGATTTTGTAAGTGGTGACAGGTGAAGTCCTGGTCAGACAGGTAAAGGTGATGTGACCAAGCCTCATGTAATGAAGGTGAGGTGTGGGGCAGCACAGCTGTCCTTCCTGGCAGAACATTTTCACTTCTGTCACTTGTTCAGACTCGTCCAGGGCTTGGTGGCAGGAGGCTCAGAGGCTGAGAGCTGGAGATAAGATGGACAAGGGCTGTCACAGGAGGTGCTGCTCTGGACAGGTTGGAACTGCGTGGAGAGGTCTGAACGAAACCGCAAACGAGACCTAAAACTTCCTAAAAACACTTGCAGCATGATAATTAACTGTGCTCTGTGGAACATTAGTACTTGCATGGTTGGTGTTGCCTGCTAGGAAGCCACAGTCCTAGTGGAAGGTGTCCCTGCTCATGGCAAGGGCATCAGAACCAGGTAATCTTCAAAGTCCCTTCCAGCCCAAGGCTTTCTATGGTTCTGTGACATGGTGGTGCAATGCCATGATATTTGAATAGTGTTTATGTGAAAACAGGGAGTTTTCTTTCACATGCCATGGGTTAAAGCTGAGCAGGTAGGTGTCAGTGTGTTGGACTGAGCTCTGAAATCACATTTTTCTCTGGAGCAGAGGAGTTGTCAGTTGTGTTTCTGAATGTATTAAAGCACAGCCTTGAATGGGACATGGCCTGGCAGTGCATAAACAAGGGATCTTCCTGACTATGCATGAAAACCATCAATTCCCCAGAATGGCAGCTTGCTTGCCACATAAAACACGCTTGCTGATGCTCCTAGAAAATATTTCCCCCGGGCTTGTTAATGGGACATCTACAAATGGTGACACAGTCCAATTTCCACTCATTTGTTTACCTGCTTGTGGAAACACTAATTGGAAATGTCAGGGTTTTTCCTCCAGGGCTGTCAGTCTCCCAGTCCTTCTCCGGGGGTTGCCTTTCTGACTCAGTGGTTAGGTCAATTAATGTTCATATCGCCACTAATTGCGTCGCTCCAAGAGTTACAAGAAAAATCAAACAGGACGGAGCAACAATTATCCGAGGAGCTCTGTGCGCCCAGGACAATTGGGAGTCTCACAACCGATTCAGTTTCCTACTAGTCTTTCTGTCGGAGAACCCCCGAGCCAGGGCAGCTTTGCTCTGAAGGAGGGTCATTCCAGGGACTGCGCCTTGCGTGGAGTGGCGCGGTGTTTCCATAAATATCTGGCTGAGAAATGCCGCTCGTGAGCGGGGCACTCAGCCACGGGTAACAGTAAGGAAGGATTTACGTGCCAGAATGGGCAGAATGGGAAGCATGGAAAGAGTGGCACCGACTGATTTTGCTGCCATCCTGGTTCTTGGCTATATTAAGAGTGCAATCATTAAAAGACTGGGCTGCTTCTAATTAGTTCAGAGTGACCCGGGCCTCATTAGTGCCCGTGTCCAATAGATAATTGAGCTATTTTCCTGCATCCAGTCACACAATGTGGGAAAACCAAAGGAGTGTTATGAAGGCCGGATGAGTGCTCAGCATGTGAGATTTTTATTTTTATAGAGAGGAATAATAGCTTCAGTTTTATTTTCCAGTTCAATGCTCCGGGGGAATGTATAGAAATACAAAATGAACATCAACAAAATAGCACAGGGAGCAGAAAACCCTGGCTATGGGAAATATCCGTTTTTTTATTATTATTATTTTTAATCTTTTTTTTATATATTGTTTGTTTGTTTGTTTGTTTTCCCCTAATGCTGAAATACCAGGACAATCTAGTGAACTCTGGCTTTCTGAGAATGCTGAGTTAGGAGATGGCAGCACCTGTTGGTGAGTATCAGCCTGGGGCCTGGGACAGTTCCTCTCCAGAGCGAGTGATTTGTCTGAAGGATCAGTTTAGTCTGAGATAAACAGGCTGATTTCCTTTGGGTAAAGTGTGAAAGAATGAAATAGAATATTTTTTCATTAAAAAAAAATGCAAGATGTGACATAGGGGGACTGAACTAAAGAATATGTTGTAGAAAGGAAAAAAAAAAATATCAAGGTTTTTCTTCTCCTTCAGGTCAGGTAATCTTAATTTGAATTGTTGTAAAGCAAGGAGATGTCATCTACAAGGCAAGGGTTTATGATGATATGACTGAAGGGAAACGTGTCTGGGGACAAACAGAGATGCACGAGAAAAAGAAAAAGAAAGCAGACATAACCATTTCCAGGCTTTCTTGTTGAGAAAAAAGATCTATTTTAATATAGAGAGACTTTATGAAATTGTTTCTCTCTCCTGTACATCCCCCAGCCCCAGGATGCACAACACACTCTTTCCTGTTCATGTGAGTACCCCAGCCCCATTTCCCAGCTGCTTTTCCAGGGAATTAAATGTACCAGCAATGGAAGGTTATTTATCACGACTGTTGTAATTGGATCCAGTTGGGAAAATGAGGGAACTTCAGTGAATTACAGACCTGCAAATGGAAGCTGCAGCCACTCTTTTGCTGGGCATGCCTAATAACCTGCAGCCATTCACCACGGGTTCCAAAGGCCAAGCTCATTAGCACGAAGGCAGGTGTTTGTGCATTTCCATTTGTTAAATTAAACTGATCACAGTCATTTTGCTAATAATGCGATGTGCAAATGTAGGCCATCTCAGACGAGCACTTTGAGGAGAGAGCGATTTTAAAAGTGAGACATGAACTTCACCAATCTAATTGTTCGTGATTCAGATAAAGATATTTCTACAGCGAGTTCTCAGCTCAGTAAGGTGTGAAATGTTGGTCTGCTTTAACATCTCTTGTTCCCATTGCAGGATTTCAGTGAAAATGATCTTGTGGGTGCCGTGCTACTGTGAGATGGGGCCTCAAAAAGGGAGTGAAAAATAATCCAAGCACAGAGCCTTAAGTCAAAGCTTGAGCAAAACTGGGTTGGAGTTTGAGTTGAAGTTTTATTTAATTTTTAAGAGTTGATGCCATTGAAGTTTAAGTTGAAGTCAGGGTATAAAGGAATTGAAGTCAGATATTCTCACAGTACAGTGTTATTTACTTATTACAGCTCAAAATAGGCCACAGCCCTAAACAGTCACAAGATTTTTCCCACAGCCAGCCTGTTGTTCTCATTATTTTGGCAGCTTTTACAGAATTACATAGTTTTAAAGACCTTGACAGTTACACATACAACTCTCTTCCTAGCTCTTTTTCATATCTGTGTTCTCTCTTCACCACAGAAGAGGCTAAGATATCCAGCCAAGGCTAAGATATCCCCATTCACAATCTCCACCGTGCCCCACGCTTCATCTCCCTTCTGTTCCTCCATTTCTGGGCTCTGGTTTGCCCTTTGAAGGCACGGGATGCTGCAGTGAGCAGGAGACCCAGGGCACATCCACCTTGGGATGCCAGTGCAAGCAGCGTCCTCCTGAAAATCTGACAGGGTGGTTGGCCAAAACATCTCCTGAAAGCTGAGTCAGGAAAGGAGAAGGTTCTGGAAGGTATGGGTGAAAAGTCTGATGGTAGTTGGCCAAAACACTTCTTGAAAGGTGAGTCAGGAAAGGAGGAGGTTCTGGAAGACGCTGGTGAAACTTCTGGGGGTCCAAGTGCAGATGATCAAATCCCTTTAAGTTTTCTCGAGACTCAGCTCTCGGCGACTTTATAGAGAGAGGCAGCCTTGATCCAGTTGTCCAGGAAAAGATCTTTAATAATGCTAAAATAACGAACAAGAAGGCGTGCACTGTATGAGGAGCGAACTGGAAAAAGGCAGCGACAAGGGGCAAAAAGCAAAGTGGCAGAAAGCAGGGGCCAGGGTCACACAGGGGTTTTTAAACATCCTGGTGGTGGGAGGAGTTCATGCAGGGTCTGAGGGAAGGGTCCAATGGGGGAGAACGATTAGGAATATTAAAATTTCTGCACCAAAAGTCAACCTATGGTAACACAAGGAGCTAGGAACCTTCCAGCAATAATCGGCATACTTGAACCGAGGGAGCGTGGGAGTCAGCCTCTCGCTTACTGTACTTACAATGAGCTTTCCCAGGGCATTAAACCCAGGCAAACCTCTCTCCATAGGGGTGTCTGAAATACGTCACCATCCCCCTCCCTCCTTCCTGCTGCTGGGGATGCTCCAGAGTGCAAGAATCTTGCTGTCCTGGGTGCTCCGTGCAGAGCTCCGGACACGCTGCAGCTTCATTAATTTTTCATTATCTGCAGCTGGAGGCTAAACAGGGCTCACAGAATCACCGAGCTGCTCAGCCCTCCGAGGTGATTGAGTCCAGCCATTAACCCAGCACCACTGCTCACCACTAAACCCTATCCCCAAGTGCCACATCCATGCGCTTTTAGAACACTTCCAGGAATAGAAGAACACTTGCAGTGATTCCACCGCTTCCCTGCTACACCCTGAGTAGGTTTAGCTCTCTTAGTTACTTTTTTCTCCCCCCTTGACTTGTTTCTTTGCAAGCAGAAAATATATTTATTTTCTAGTTTTGAAAATTCTAGTCGAAATTGTGCAAATGCCTCCTCAGACTTGACAAAAGACCTACAGGGTAATGCAGTGAAGCTTCGTCTTAACAAAATTACCCCAAATTGTGCTAAGAGCATCATAACTTCAGCTAACTAAAATAAGGGAAGGTTGTCTGAAAAGTAGCGCAGCCATTTAATGCTTATCTGGAAAAGTAAGCGTGCTGAATGTATAATAAATAAATACAAAGGCTACAGTAAAATATTTCATATTCACTTTTTGTGATCAAAACAAGGGTTTACTTCAGTGCTGTTAAGTTCTGTCTTTTCAAGCCGTGATGCACCCTTCAGCAGGAGGATCAGGCCCTGCTGTCTGACTGTCAGCTGTGAGGGCAAATCATTGTTAAAGTGTTTCTGATAAATTTATTTCAGCTTTGTCTCCTAAAGGGGCCTCATCTTGCATCTTTTCTACACTGAAGATTTTCACTGAGGGCCGTGTCACAAGAGAGGTATCAAACACAAGTATAAAATCAGGTATTTGCATTACAAGATAAATCTTTTTGGCTGGTATTTATTATTACTAGTCAGCTGTAGTGATGAGGCAAAGGGACACTGATAATTGCAAATTTGAAGGTTCTCTGTTTTGAAAAGGCATTTCTACCACACAGACCGGTAGAAAAATATTCATCAATCATTTAGGACTGTCTCAGGAATTTATTAACTTTTCCATAAGCTGTATATTTCTGCCTAATTATATCATGAATAAACAGCTGCAATAAACAGCGAGATTCAATCTTCTGAATAAGCACATAACTACATTCCTCACTATTTTCTGCTTTTTGACAGCTTAGCAGTTAAACTGGATGAACATGGAATAGAGTACATGAAAATGGATGAGAAAGAAAGTGATAATGTGGCATATTTTCACCACTTCCTTCTGAAACAGTGTAAAGCAATCAGTTCTAAAAACCTCTGTCCATGTATTAGTTAATCAATACGGATGTTCAGCCGGCTCCAAGGTATTTTAACACCTGTCAAAGCTGGCTCAGCAGTCATTGTTCAAAGCTTACATGGAAGCAAAAACCACAACAGAAAACCTTTCCCATCTCCAGGGGATTATCTCTGGGGAGAAAAAAAAAAAGAGAGAGAGAGAGAGTGATTCTGGTTACTGAAAACGAGAGGGGGAACAGAGCTCCAATTCTCAGATGATCCAATTATGATTAGTAAAACTATGTAAAAAACCCCAAAACGTAGAGCTGGGAGAGTGAGGAATTTAATCATGATGATCTGCCTCATGTGAGGCGGTGTGAAAAGCTGCCAAACCCACCTTTGCTTGGTTACCCCCAAGTGTGGGAGGGGAGGAGAAGTAAATGCAAAACGATGCATCGGGGAGGCGCCGTGATAGAGCACAGCAAGGGAAATCATTTCCTCACATACTGGGAAAAAGATTCCTGTTCAAGAGCTGTGATATTCCTAATGAAGTATGAAACTCCAGTGAAGAGCTCTGGCTCGTGTGTTGCTGCCGGTGCTCCTTGGAACAGCAGAATTATAGCTACCTTTGCCATGGGGTTAACAACAGACCCCTGACTCTTATCGCCCATTCCCCCCTCCTGTTAAACACAGGACAGCTTTTATGTCTCATACAAATGCCTGCATTTAATATTTACTGTCTATTGCAATAAATACATTAGTTGCCAGGCTTATTTTCTCCCCTTGTTCAAAGCACATTAGGCTTGAGTGTGACAAACAAGTGAGATGGATATTTTCTGGAGGCTTAAAGACATATCTGAAATCTGTACAGCTCTGTGGTTAAAAGTGCATGTTAAATGCACCATGTGGTATTTTTGCTTCAGAAATGGAAGTGGGGAGAGTTGCCTTGATGTTGTGGACCTGAATTAACACACTGTACTGTTTTATATGTGAATGAATGAACAGTATATGAATAAACTGATTTGTACATATGGGGTTTTTTTGCCTTTATTTATTACTTTAGGGAAGCAGGGGGTCGTGCTCTGGCTGCACACCCAGGCAGGTTGAGAGGCACCACCCAGGAGCATTCCCTGGGATCTGCAGGGATGCAGGTTGCTCTCATCCTTGTGGTGGCTCCTCCCAGGAGATCACTGCTCTTGTCTTGGTGTCTTCTGTGAGGGAGGACACACGTCTGCTGCAAAAGAAAAGAGATGCTGTATTTGTCCTGCATTTCCTTCACCCAGTGGAACAAGACACAAGACGTTTTTTTGTGGGAGATATTAAAGATGGGAACGCTTTCAGAAGCTGTGAAAGCAGGCCCTAGAAACAGAGAGAGCAGAAGAACTTAGAGCTAGCTGCAGCTTCAAAGCCTGGAAGTGGAAAAGTTACAATAGTACAGCAAGCAAGGACATGAAACAATAGTTTGAGTTTATGGACTTGGCCAGGATAGATCTGGAGACTGCAGAAAAACATGCCTAGCAAGATACAGAAGGTTTTAGGCTTAATAATGGAGTATTGTGTATTGTTAATAGAAAGCATCCAAGCAAGCATTGTTTGAAGCAGGTGTACGTGTGCCTTTAGTGACTGGCTAGAACGGTTGTCTGTAAGCTTTAGCAATATGCTGTTGGCTGGGAAACCTTTAAAATACCCTTAACAAAGAGACCTTTGGCTGCTGCTGGCAGACGTGAGCTATTGCCATTTCTCGATTGTCTCACCCTGTGCTGAGGCTGATGCTGCAGTAAAGCTCAAGGAACATCTCCCAGCAGTCCCATCCAGTCTGTGCAAGCTCCAACACAATTTTTCAGGCTCTTCCTCACTGCTGGTTCTGCCACTTCCCCTGTGGCAGCAGGCAGAGCTGGGCTGGGACGTGCAGGGACACGCAGTGTGTGTCCCAGCCACATCCATCCATTCTCCCTGGGTGACCTCGGGCTCCATCTCCAGCTCCCCCCTCATCTAGCTGAAATAACGAGCTGTCCCTGTCCCCAAACCTGCCTGCTGAGGCCAGCTCTTCTGTGGAACTGCCCTTGGCCTGCGCTGCTGCGTGTGACACCTCTGCACCTTCCAGGGGGGACACTGTTGGATGTTGTGAAAGGAAAGGCTAAAGGAGAAAATCCTGTGTCTGCCTGCTCCTGGGGAAGTTTTGAATCCAGCCGAGTGTGGACATCAATATTCTGCAGAACCTTACCCAGGCAGCAGCACACTTATTTCTGGCTGTGAGCCAGTCGGGGGATGGAGTGCTCTGAGGGCTGTGATCCTGGTAACGAGTTCCTCATCACCTGTGAGCTGCTAATCCTGATCCTCTAGAAGGGTTTTGAAAATTATTATTAATAACATGCATTAATATTGTAATTATTATTAATATATATCTATATATTATTAGTAATATCTATCTCTTATGTTCATTACTATTATTCTCATCATCATTAATATCTATCTATCTGTCTGTTCATGCCTGAGTGTGTATTTCTGTGTCTGTGTGCTCCCCCCAGCACACAGCTCCAGGCCAGCCCAGTGCTGAGCCCAGGGGGTTTCTGGCAGCGACCCCTGCTCCTCACTGTGTCTCTGCTCATTAATAGCTCTGCTCCCGTGCCTGGAGTCACTCCTTGTTCACACCACGGACAAATTTATGGATCATCAGATTTATGCGTGGATGAAAAACGCCCTGCCGCCAGCGCTGAGAACTGATGCACGTTATCTTGCCACGAGCAGCACAGGCAGCAACCCTGCAGGCGCTTTTTAACAAAACCAGAGATTTCCTTATGGTCCGTGAGAAGTTTTGTTTGTGAGGGTTTTTTTCCTCGCTGGCCCAGTAGTGGGTTACATGGGTTCAGAGCTATGGGGACCTCAAGGGTTTTCTTCCACTGCACAGCAGCGACATAAATTATTTTCTGGCATTGCCATCAGGGTCTCTTCCTCCGAGGGTGAATTTCACAATCAAACTTAGAGCTACCAAGGGGAAAAAAAACCCAAAAAACTAGGGGAACTCTAGGATATCACAGTCATTGTTTCCTAATGTGTAAAAATTTGATTGCTGTTTCGGAGACAAAGACAGCAAACCAGCATGTTTCATTGTACTGCTGTATGCATCAGGAGTAAATATGTATACTGCACAGAATTCCTGTTATTCCATTTTCATAAGGCTGCAGGAGACCCAGATGAGATAGCAGGAAGGCCGTAAGAGTGGCCATAAAAACGAAATGGGCAACTTCTTGTAGCAAGCACTACGTGGACTGGAGCTTGCTGTGCTGGAAAGCTGATGAGTGCAGTGAGGATCTAACAGGAGCCTACAAAATTATCAGCAGGTTGAGGAAGTGAATTGTGAATCATCAACTTTTTCCATAAAGCTGAGATTTTAGAAAATATCTTCTTGGGGGCATAAATTTCTCCCTTGAAAATGTTAGCCAGTTGTTTTTTTCACCAGGAGGGGCTGTTCTTCCCAAAAGGTAATTAAATTACAGAACTGATTGCCAGAGGGTTAATGAGCTGGCAGAAAGTAAAAAAATTAATTTAAAAAGGAATTTATTCATGCCAGTAAATAGGGTGATGTGGATACAAGCATATATATATATATGTCTGATAGAGTATCTATATATAAAATCCTTTTATATATAGATACATATATATGATGTAACATATTTAAATAAATACATAGAAAAGTCTTTTTCAGAGTGAGGATAGATTTTCAGCTGTGTTGTATTAGAACTGATTCCATCTCTGGGCACAATTCAAGCAAAAGAATCATTTATAGGGTGTGGGAAATGGAGTTTCTCTGGCACTTTTGCTGTTGGGATGATATTTGCCTGGCTGCTCCACGCTGCTCTGGAGTGCAGGGCTCTTGCTGCTTTGATGGAAATCTGAGAACACCAAATTAGAGTCTGCATTAGTTATGCAGGTTAAAAAAGTGCTGGAAATGTACAGGGCTGCCAACACAGTGTGTGCCTGCTCATCCTTTCCCTGGAAAAGATGTGCTGATACAGATCTTCATCCTCCCCAAAATGACAGGGCAGCCCCACGTGCCAGAGCTGTTTCCTGTAACTGCTGTGGCATTCTCACTGTGACAATAATATGGAAGTTGTCTCCATACGCAACTGGCCACAAAATGACATTTTCCCCATCTAGGCAGTTGGATTTAGCAGTTTCCTGAAACATACTTTCCAAATTAACTGTTTTTAGTGGCTTTGCCCCAGAAGGAGAGGTGCTGTGAGCACACTGGGCCTGCTGAGCCCTGGCACACCTGGCTGATGCTGCTGCGTCAGGATCCTTTGGACCCTCCAGGATCCAGGCTGGGACACAGCTCTGTCCTGGGGACACTGGCACGACTGTCCCCACGAGCCACCTCTGGTGTCACAGCTCGTCACCTGGCTCATCACAGCACACAAAGCTGCTTTGTTTTGGGAGCAGGTACCCGAGATTTTCCCCACAACATCGCTGTGCCCATGGGAAATGATTGAGCCCTCTCAGTATCATCAAGTGTTTAACGGGAGTTTGAGAACAACGGAGAAATGTAAATTATAAACTTGTTTCAAACATCAGCTTTGCTGATGCTGAGCAGTCTTGCCTCTCTCTCAGCCAAGAGAGTCCATCAGGATGTTCCTTTCAGCGGAGAGGAGCAGCTCTGAGAAAGCCAGGCACTGAAGATGCGCAGAGCTTTCCCTGGCAAGGATGGTTACAAAAATCTGAAGGATGGAAACCCTTGTTTGTAGGGTGACAGCAGAAATAGCGTAAAATACAAGAAGCTTTGCTGAAATTCAAAAAAAATCTTGGACCTACGGGCCAGTAGCTAATCAAAGCTGATGTTTTAGCACAAGCTGATGCTGCTGCACGTTTTCTGCTGCTGGCCTGTGTCTCTGTTTATTGCTGAAAAATCTTCTCTTGCAGCAAAACCCTCACAGAGAGATCTGGGAGGAGACTGCAGCTGAAGCTGTGCCAGCTACTGGAACTCCAGTGAGGAGAGACCCAGGCGTGGGGGCTGCTGCCATGGAAAATACCACTAAAAATGTGCTGAGCTTGCTGTATGGAGAGCTCCTGGTTTTGAGCAGATTTTGCATATCTGAATATTATCAAGAATAAATTTGGTGTTTAACATTTAATCTAATTATCCCAGTTTCTTGCATTCATAATGCTCTTTGGGACGTCTTGCAATTAAGTAGCCATTAAGAAACATTCCCATCAGTGTTGCGTTAGAGCAGGTCATTATGGAGTCAGCTTAGGCAGGTGCAGAGGGCTCAGAATAAATAAATTAACAAAAATGGTGGCAAATAAATAAAAAGGAAGCTATTCTGTGTACTTCTGTTCTCACTTCTACAGGAAGGCCCTGATAATTGAGCTACATATCACTATTAGAGATGCAATTACTTGTAATTGCCACCTTTAAAAGCAAGCCTTTGTTCCAAAAACAATATATAGATGAATTGGGTCTCGTTGTGCAAGTTGTGAATTGCCTGTAGTTGTGTAATCTCAGCCATCACAAGAAAAATGCTTTTTCACCTTCAGGGTGGAGAGGCCAATCTGTGAGCCCTGTCCCACCAAGGGTGAGCTGGCAGCAGCCCACCAGGATCCTTCGAGCTAGTTTGGATTTCCAGAGACGCAGCTCGTGACAGAATCTGTCATATAAAGCAAAATGGATGGTTAAATTATTCTGGGCAGAAAGCAAAGAGAAAATGTGGCTCTTAATCAATTTAGATACTAAAATCTTCAGAGCTCGCCCAAGGATTATTCTGGATTTACATTGTGGGGTTTTTTTTATGGAGAGCAATAAAATCCTGCTTGTTTTTTTTTTTTTGGCACAAGGAAACTTATTCTTCCTGGTGCTTAAAGTTGCCATGGTATGCACTACACCCATGGAGTCAAGGGGAACGTCCTCATCAATAACCATCAGCTCAGTATCACCTGTATCAGTGCCTGCTGCACCCTGTGGAAGCTCAGCTTTCTGCGTGCAACATCATTCCACATCACCACTCCTGCGCCACCGCAGAAGTTTTGCAATAAATTGCAAATTTGTTGGAATCCATTTGAGAGTAACGGTGAATCACAGGGGAAAAAATAAGGAGACACAAGTCAGCAGATTTTTTAAATGTAGATGAAGGAACTACTTGTACTGTCATACACACATAGAATGTGTTTCATCACATTTCCCACACAGAAAAAATACTGTTCAGATTAAGCGTGCGCTGTAAATGCTTTCATTTTTTTAAAAGTTAAAAATGGCTAAAAGTAGGGCTCAATAATGAAATTGCTGGCAGGCCTTAGCTACAGCACGAGAATGCAATTCTAGAATGCAGCAGCGCCAGGCTGCACCGAGGTGCTGCAGTGATGGGTTCAGGGCTGGTTTTGCTGAAGTGATGTTCTGCAGAAACACCCGTGGCACTGCTGAACCCCAACCTGAGCGTGTGAGAGGGGATAAAAACTGAGGGAGCACTGAGCAGGACCCCTCTGTAACACGGGATCACTGTTTAAAAAAAAAAAAAAAATTATTATTCTTTAACCAGAAGTCGTTGGGACATTTGTGTATTATTAATTACTGACGAAAGGTGAATGGTTCTTGCCAAGCCTCATCTCTACAGCTCCCAAACTCTTCTAACTCAGCATCCAGGGATTTCCTGCTTACAGGTAATCCTGAGGCAGCACAGCCAGCTCTAAACGCCCTCCTATTCAATTCAGTTGATGGGGCACCAACTGCAGCCAGAGCCCAAAGCTATGAAATGATTTTCTGGAGCAAACACAAATTTGATCAGACCCGAGATGGCTCTCGATAATAAAACCCAAACTAATTTCCAACAGCCACAGCGAGCAGAGGCAAAAGATGGCTTAGCACTGCTCTGCCCACCCAGCCTATTTAAAGCAAATATTTGGGCAGCCAAGGATTTCTCACGTAATCTGGAAGCTGGCAGTAGGGGTAGATGGTTTTTGTAGAACCCTTCCAACTGTTCTATTCCATTCCAGTGTTAACCTCTTTTAAAAGCAGCTGATTTGCACGTGACCAAATGAGATTAGAGAACTGGTGTTACTAAAAACGTAATCCACTGGAAGAAGTCTTGCAGCTGCAGTGTCATTTTCTTTTGTTACCTGTTCCAATGCATATTTACATGTCTTGTTTCTTTATTTTAATAGGTATATATCGAGCTATATCTCAGTTTTTGTAAAAGTTTGAGATTTTGACCTTTATTCAGCTTTAGGACATGACCAAATTCTTAATTCTTTACCCCCCCCCCCCCCCCCCAAAACAAAAAAAAAAAAAAAGATATCAGACCTGGCAATATTACTTTGCTCTTCAGGTGAACCAGCATCATTAGCAAAAACCTAAAGGGGATAAATCTCTTTAATACCACTGAAAGTGTGAGTAGAATAGCTATGATGCAATTATCCTAATTAAAGCTAATTAACACATATTTATGCAAGGTAAAAAGGCCATGACAATAGGAGAATCCAGCAGAGACACAAGAAGCAAAAGTTCAGCTCCTCTTAGCTGGTGTAAAGGGCTGTATCTTCCTGGGAGACACTGGAGTTATGCAGATGAGTGCCAGCTGAGGCTTGGCTCTGTGTCACTCGTGGAAGGGACGAGTCCCTGCCCATCACCGTTCCTGGAACCAGTTCCCCGCTCTTTCAGAAGTTAATACGTACTTGTGTGAGAGTGCCGTGCTTTTTTGTTCCACACTCTGCTATTCCAGAAAGTTTCATTTGCATATTTAAAATGGAAACAATGTCCTGTGAGTAGGTGACCAGTGACAAAGAACAGATAATTAGTAAAAGTGGATGGTTTTGTGTTGGTTTTAAGGCATTTACCTATGCCCTCATCAGGCAGTTACAAGTGTGAATATAATTGTAGTAACCAGGATCATCCCTCTGTAATTCACAAGCAGAAAAAAAAATGCATTAGATTACAGGAAACAGTGTGCAAAACCATCTGGATGAAACTTATGTGTACATGAATATAAATGGTGAAAACTTTCTCTTGCTGTTGGCAAGTGAAAGTGCGTTTGATTTGAAGCTTCTTGAAGTGGAGGGATTTCAAGAGATTGCTTTATTTTAACAGAGGGTTTGTGCACACACATGCATGCACGCACACATTTTTTTTTTGGCAAGTTCTCCTGAGCTGTCTCCATGTTCCATCTGGCAGGGTCCAAGCCACAATCCTTTACATTTTTTTTTTTTTTGGTGCTGCAGTATTGTAGTTTGTTAGCTCAAAACTGTAACTCAAAACTCAAAAACTGTAGCAGTGATGCCAACACAGACGGTGTCCTGCCAGCTTTTTGCAATTTTCCCTTCACCCTGAGATGCACACCATGTGTGAGAGGTGGGTATGCAGCAAGACACTCCCACAAAACTCCAGGGAATCTCTTGAAGATTTTGCACTTACTAGAGTGATTTGCTGAGTTTGGTTTTAATAAAGCAAGCAAATGTCTGAGATGCATTTTCAGCAAGTGCTTTGAAAATGCACTGGGCTGGTGGAAGAACATCCATATGACCAAGGAGGAATGTTGGCTGAGCTGGAGAGAAGAAAATCTGACCTGCTGTGCCACCGTGCCCATTGCAGAAGCACTTGGTCTTTGGACCTCGTTATGAACCTTGTTTTTATTTCTATCAAAAACGATTTGGTAGAGTTGAGAAAGGAAACAAAAGATTTGTGTGTAATGGGTATTTCCTGTTCTAACAGTCTCTCCTTCAATGCAGTAAGGAAATTTTAGTGTAAGTTGTCCCACAGCCTTAAAAATCTCACAAGAGGTTGCTTGATAATTTCCCAAAACTCAAGCCAGCATTGATTATTTTAAATATGTTTCAAAAAACGTCAGCCAAACTCAGGTTTGGCTTCTGTTTTAATAGTCCAGTGACACTACATTGGCCATGGTGGGGAGAGGGAAAGGCAGACACATGTAAAAGGTGGAGCTGGGAAGGAACAGCTGCTCTTTCATGTGAGCATTAAAATGCATTTTATTTGGTTCTCTGTAGCCAACACCCAGACTGATCCCAAACAAAGCTACGTGAAGATAAACTGTAATAAAACCACCACAAACCCCCCTTCCTCTCTGCTTAAACAGACATGTTAACAATGGTTTCATGTTATATACACAGGTATTGAAATTATCAGAATGGAAAGGACCCAGGCAATTGGAGTAGAATAACATATACTGAAAAATGCACCTTTTTCAGATAGAAAAGTGTCTAGAAAAGGAACGGAAATCTGCAAAATATCTCTTGGGCCATTATACAAATTAATTCACACGTATTGCTCAGTCCAAAAGCTCATGCAGCTTTCTATTGCAGTGGCTCAATACAGGAACAAAAATAATCTTTGCTGCCACTGTGCACTTAATTACTGAAACAAAGGTGCTACAGTTGGATCCTTAGATCATGGTGGGCCTGCCACAGGGAGCTCAAGTCACTACTTGTGACTCTGGCTTCTGGGCTTCTAACACGCTTTCTCAATTAAGCTGTTCATGTCCCCAAATTGAATGTTTATAGTTACTGCAAATTGCTTTTTACCCAGGCTGTGAAGATGCCAAATGTCAGAGTAGAATATTATTCTGATTTTCAAAAAAATTATCTTAGCATCTATAAACAGTAAGTAAACTTCAGGCTATTATAAAATCTTTTCTTTATGAAATATGAAAGAACATCAGTAATTTATCATTCTCTGAATTTTATTGTACTGCCTTTTTTGTGTGTTTAGGACCAGTTAATACGATTCCTACAGCAGACCAGAGGGTGATTTAAATTTTAATATATTGCAGTCAGGCAGTGTCAATGCATTATTTCTGTCTGTGGAAAGGCACCAGTTCTCTGACTGACTGATTATGACAACAATGAAAAATCATATCCCCAAGACGCCTCACAAAAAGACATAAAATGTACATAAATATGTCATTTTGTTATGACATTACAGGCACCGGCAGGGTTTGCCAAATGCCCGTGTACTGCAGGTGTCTGCAAGGTTTGGTGATCACAGAGCCCTCACCCAGAAACAACACGGGGAGCTCTGGCCTGGATCCCACGTTCAGCTGAAACGGATGCCTTGGGAAGGCTGAGCTGGAAGAGAGCCTGGACAGAGCCAGAGAATAAAGGAGATATTTATTGAAAGGCCTTTGAGGGTACACCTTGGGCAGGACAGGGTGGACCCAAGGTGGACCCAAAATGGTCACAAAATGGACACAAAATGGGCACAAAATGGACACAAAATGGGCACAAAATGGCTGCCTGGTCACAAGGTCTCACACTTTGATCAGTTTTGGTCCATTTGCACATTGGGGTTTAATTGTCCCATTCCAGCTCCAGGCTGTGAGGTCCCATCCTTCTTGTTCCTCCCTCCAGCCACCCTTGTTTGTGCTTTTGGGCTGAAAGTTGTCCGTGGTGTGCAGCAGGAACAGGATTTGTTTTGTGTCCCTGCTGTGGGCAGAGAGCTGAGTGACCCTGAGTGTGAGCTCAGAGCTGCACCTGGGCAGCACAGAATGTGAAATACATGGACGATAGAACCCTGGTTGTCCAAGAGGGGCTGCTGATGACAGGAGGATGTGACACCCTCAGGACAGCAGGGTCCTGCCCTTCCCCGGCCCGCAGGCCGTGTGCAGCCTGTCCCTCATGGGCCTCCTCCTGTCCCCACTGCTTCCCCTTTTCCCAGGGCAGCTGTCTCCTCTTGTGTCCATGCAGCAGAATGAGCGAGGGAGCTGCGATCTCCACTGCCAGGCAGCACAGGCAGGGCTGTTCATCCCTGCTGGCCGTCCCTCAGGAGATTCACCGGGGCAGTGCGGTGCAAACCCTCAGATTTCACCGGGGCAGGGCGGTGCAAACCCTCAGATTTCACCGGGGCAGGGCGGTGCAAACCCCCAGATTTCACCGGGGCAGGGGGTGCAAACCCTCAGATCTCACCGGGGCAGGCGGTGCAAAGCCCGGCAGGCAGCGCAGGCAGGCCGGGCTCACGCCCATCCCTGCCGTGGCACAGGAGCAGCTCCCGGCTCACACACCCCGGGCAGGTCTCTCACAGCACCGGGTGCAGTGCTCATAAAGGAGACTGAGCGGGGTGCGAGCAGCAGGAAGGCGAGGGCTCCGTGTGTGCCTCGCCAGAACTCGTGCAATCCAGCCCAAAGTGCACGTGGAACCTTTGGATTAAGCTGTAGCGAAGGGAATTGTGGCACAAATATCCCTCAGAATCAATCTTGATTTTATATAATAGACTATTTGCTAAATAAACATATTAATGACTGGCCATTAGCCGGCCTTATTAAAGGCATAGAGAGCAATTTATGCAGTGTGAAGGATAATGCGGCCTAGATGTTCCTTCTCTCATTAATTACTCAGCAATTATCATATAAATTCACTTCTGTTGTCCTTTAGGTAGTAAAGTTCAAACTTAGATGACTTGAGAATGGAGCCTCTCTACCTCTGTAAATTACATATATAATGAAGCTTTGGAAGTGGTCCTGATTTGTATCAGCTAGCGATATGACTCTGTGTTTTTTAAATAAAAAGGAGATGGCTTAATGAAAACTTGGTTAATACCAGCTAAGATGAAATCTGGTCCTGGTTTCAAACCTTCTTCTAGACAAATGTAACACATTCAGATATCCCCATTTCACATTATGCGTATGTAAGAGTTTGGAATCAGCATTACAGTTTTGGTAAACACTAATTGAATTGTATAGAACATTTTGGACCATTTCTCCTTGCATTTCATATGTTGAGTACTGGCATTTATACCGTTTAAACAAAATATTCAGGGGAACAGAACTTGTTGTATTGGTAGAGATCATTTATTCAAGAGGTCCAGTAACCCTCTGCAGCAGCAGCACTGAGGAGGCAATCATCTTTCACAATTACAACTAGCCAAGCACCATCAGTGCATACAATTTGTTATAAAATTCTCTCTTTATTGTCACAAATAAACTCGGGGATCAAACTCCATGTTAAAGACAGGAACAGAGTGGATTCGAAGCTCAGGTTACTGGGAGCTGTAAGCTCCCAGCCCAAACATAAAATTCTGGGCTATAAAAATATCTCTGATTCACTTTTTAAGTGACTCAGCATGATGCTGACTGCACATGTTCACAGCACTGAACAAAGCAACTCAGGAACAGGAGAGAAAAAAATATGACAAGGAAAGATGATGGGCTTGACAATAATTGTAGCAAATTGTGTTATTATGGCTATATAATAATAATAATAATAATAATAATCTTTTTTACCAAAAAATTACCTCAACAAAATGTTTTAGAGAAAAAAAAAATCATGTAATGTGATCGTTACAATAATGAGGGGTGAAGAAGAGATATTTTGTGTCATATTATCTGGTTTACCTTCTTGAGCAGTTAGATTTCACCAGACAGAAACAGAAATTAGGGATCTATTATTAGACATGAAATCAGGGAACAGGAACCTGTGTAAGCCTGTTCTGATCACCCAGGAGAGCTGGTACTCAGCACGCAGGCAGGTTCTGGCATCTTTTCCAGATGCCAGATCCATTTTGCAGGCACCAGGTGTTTTAGAGAAGGAAAACCCAAAGGCTGAGCTCAGACCTGCAAGTGCAGCTCGTTGACTTTTTGCTGCAGCCCTAAAGCTGGTGCAGAGGTGAGGAGGTGTCAGGGTGCACGAGGATCTTTCAGCCACGTTTTGATGACAGATTACCAGAGAACAACCTCAGCCCAGGTTAGGCTGGTGAATGCAAACAGTTCTTGGGCAGCATCTCCTCCTTCCCTCAGGAGCAGAGACAGCCTGGCTGCACAGCTGCAGCTGGAAAAGACTGGTGTGATAGAAGGGAATTGAAGTCCTAATTTCATGTTTTTGAGTACAAGGGCTTGAAGACCCAGTAGATTGTGACAGTGTTCAGCGAAACCCCGTAAGAGGTATGGTGCACAGACTTAAATTAAAAATAAAAACATCTGGATCAGAAGTTTTTGAAAGGTCGGCATAAATAATCTTTGAATATTGAACCTCTGAAACTTCTAGGAAATTCTGAGGCATGTACACCACAGCATGCTGTGACTGTGAAGCTCAGAGCCCACCTGAGTACACGAGCTTTGTTACAACTGCGAGGCACAGAGCTGAGCTGCCTGTTCCACTGCACTTCTGTGCTGCTGGACAAAATATGACCGTCTTGGGGATGGCAACCCTTCCTTTTCAGAGGAGGGCTAAGCACATTCTGGGAGCAGCAGGATTTCTCCTGACACCTTTTGCTGTTCTGTGACTGCCACAAGGTGTTTTCCAAGCAGCTGCTTCCAAGGCAGGGACGGTGCCAGGACGTCTGTGTGAAACTAGATGGCACTTTTATGTGACTGATTATTTTGATTATTTCTGTGACTGATTATTTGATTATTCTGATTCTTTTATTGCTCCAACCCAATAATAAAACCTGCAGCACACCCAGGACACAAACCTTTATGTCCATCTGTACTGTAGACTCACCCTGCTTCTCTGCCAAGGTCAGGGGAGGTGAAATGTCCCTGCTGGGCTCTCCCAGAGGAGTTCCCTGGCTGCCACCCTCACTGTCACACAGGTGGCAATCAGGGCAAAATGCTCTGCAGTTATTGAGGGGCTGTTTAGTGCCAGTTCCTTTGGTGACTTTCAGGCCAAATCCATCCTCTTTGCCACCACTAAGCTGTTTGGGGAACATGGAGTGCTTTTGCTCCCGATGGCCAGGCAGGCTCTCCTTCATCCATTCCGTGCCTTCCTGGCCCTGGGCCTGCCTCTCTTCATCCCCACATACAAAAACAGTCAGAAGAAATAAATGTCTCCCAGGGCTAACCCTAAAAACATCCAGTTCTTTTAAACTGCTGCCTCCAGGATGGCTGCACGTTCCTCACCGTGCCTTGCTGTCTTCAGGCCCAGCTACCTCCCTTGAAAGTGAGCAACAGACCCGAGCAGATGTTTTCTTATCAAGAATTCATACCAGACCTATTTATTTTAAATTAGCATATCTCATTAACTGTCTCAAGGACACTGTCTGAATTCATCTTTTAATGAGTATCTCAGAAATCTAGCATTTCAAAAGCGAAATGGAGCTGCAAATGGTTCTGCTTTTAACCCCCTCGCTCCCAGAACAGGCTTTTGCAGGTGAGATGGAGCTCTTCTAGCCACCCTTTGGGAAAAGCCACGAGCTGTCCCAC
Organism: Hirundo rustica; assembly: GCF_015227805.2. Taxonomy (NCBI): domain Eukaryota; kingdom Metazoa; phylum Chordata; class Aves; order Passeriformes; family Hirundinidae; genus Hirundo; species Hirundo rustica. The sequence continues at coordinate 8,388,838 of NC_053470.1, forward strand.
CTGGTATTTTGGGTTTCGGATTCCCCAGCCTGCCTTGACACAAGTGCAGCTGTAGGGCTGCTCAAACAGCAAAACCAGAGGGGAGGCTTGGGCGTGGGTCCAGCACGGTGCAGGAGAGGTCTCAGCCAGCCCCCACCAGAATCACCTTTCCCTGCCCTGTGACCACAGGAACAGCCACCCTGCCTGTCCCCCCGCCACGGTTTTGGGAGTTCCTTGCAGCAGGGACAGGAATGCACTGAAAAGCAGCAGTGCCTCCATTGCAATCTGCTGCATAGCCCGCTGATACATTTATTTTTCTCCCCTTTTTCTCATCGTGTTTCCCCCCTGAATAGCAGCACTAGAGTTATTTTGGTACAACATTTAATCCTCCAAAAGGAAGCCACAGGCTGATGTGATATTTCAGCTGGCTACAATCCAAAAATCCACATTTGTTTGTTCTAATATATGAATATAACTGAAGGCAGAATGCCTCCAAGCCCTCATTGGATTGCAAATGTTTTGTATTTCAGAAAAGGCCTGGGAAAGTGTGTGTGATATTATCTGTGTATCTTCTATAAAAAAGGCATCCTGGTATGGTGACTATTAAAGGAAATACAATTACACTAGAAACACGGGACTGTTACACTGTTGTGGGGTCTGCAGCAATGTGGGTTTTTTCCACAGGAATAGGCACACAAGGATGTTTTGTGTTGAGTGTTCATGTGACACTGCAGCAACCAGTGAATTTTTACATGCTCAGGGAGATGTGAATATTGGGGTACCACAGGACAGGTGTGGGCATGGCCTGAGGGCAGCTCAAAGCCCGTTGGAGCTTCCACTTCCATTTCCATTTCCATTTCCATTTCCATTTCCATTTCCATTTCCATTTCCATTTCCATTTCCACTTCCACTTCCACCTGCACTTTTCTGTCCCAAGGGCTGGTGAAGCAGGGGCCAGAGGAACTCCAGCTTCTCCACTTCCCAGGATGTGAGAAATGGGTTTGTGGAGGATTCCCAAAGCCTGACTGAAAGCCCACAAAGCCTCGTACATCGGTGTGCAAACTCTGAGATGAGGTGTGCTGACGTGGAAATGGAACAGAGTGGACATTACTGAGAGAGAAATTGAGCTGGAAACAAATTTCAAACCATGGCCTTGCAAACAGAGCGGATATTTTGGAGAATTAGAACTGTGAAAGATGCGTTGTAGCCAGACCAGGAGGGGTGAAACAGTAAGTGATTGGTGTTAGAGGTATTGGCAGCACTGTGTGGCAAAAGCTGATAGGCTGAAAGACATTTATAAGGTATTGCAAACAAAGAAATAATTTGGCTTCTGACAGAATGGCGTTGTCTCACTCTTCTAGTGATTGATAATGGAATAAAATCTTTAAAAACTCCTCTCAGTTGCCTGGTCTCTGTGGAGCCGGGTTTGTCCAACACCGTGGGAGGCCAGTGGAGACAAAACTCCAGGAGAAGCAGTGCCTGCAGATGGGCCTGAGCACAACTGGCCTTTGAAAGGCGTATCAGGGGAGGAATGGCTGGAAAATAGGATGGAATAAAGGGATTACGGGCAATGAGCGAATATTTAGAAAAGAAGAAAGACTCAAGGGCAAGGATGTTACAAATAAAAAGAGATTTCAACTTCAAAGAAACCCATGAAAATAAAATATGTACGAAACCAACCTGGAAATTCCGTTCACACCTGGGATGATTGATTTGTGAGACATTTCCAGCACCTCGGCTGTGGTTATCCATTCCCACAACTCCTTTGAATTTCATAGAATTTATTTGGAATCCAAGCACTGTATCAGCACATAACTGTGTTGCTGAAATAGTATTTCAAGGTGTTTGGGACTTCAGCCCTGAGCTGGGGGGTGTCAGTGTGGCTCAATCCATTTAGCACAGCATCAGGGCTCACTCAGGGTGTGCCAGCACTTCCACTACCAGCCCCAGTTCCAGGGGTTTAAATTTGTTGGGTGGTTTGACAGTACACTGTGCAAAACAGCAGTGTTTGGGAGGGGGGGAAAAGTCAATATTATAATTCAAAAAGAACGTGAAAAGGACCCTTTGCTAATGAAAGCGGTGACAGATGTCCTTTCTGCAAGAAGATGAGTAGTGCCTACGGAACAGGCAAAACATACACTAACTCAAATATATTCATATTTATAAATAGCACACCCAAGTTTCACAGGATTGAAGCAGATGGAGGTAATACATAAAAACATTAACATTTTTGCAGCCAGGATATTCACAACAGCCAACGGAGCAGGCTCAGAGATCTCTCCTCATTTCATGTTCCTTTAAATGCTAATGGAAAATGTATGTAGGCACTTGGAGAAGAACTTTTGGCCTCCAAAGGAATGGCATTATCTGCTTAAATATCTATTTTTTTAATTTTTTTTTTCCTGAGAGAGAGCTCTTTAGGTCTGCTCCAACAAAATGCATTAAGATGGTGTGTTATTATGCAGAATACATTGCTGTTTTTATGCCATAATCCCAGGAGGTGTTAAAGCACCTAACCCCAGGAGATTTAAAGAGAACACGATCACAGTGGTACAAGTATTTTGCATGAGAAACGCTGTTTTGGTGGGCAAGGGAAAATTGCTCTTAAATGGCTTTGACTCTTATTGTTTAAAAATTGAACAAATCTTTGACACACATAAATAAATACGCCCACATAAATAAATATGACCCTAAAGATGCTAATCTTCATGCAGGGAAAAGTGTATAGCAAGGGAAGCATCAGTGTAAACCTCCACGGGGGTACTAACCCCAGGTCAAACCAACAGCACGCCTTCTATTTTCATTCATTAATTAGGCGGTACATGAATTACACCAGTAACTACAGACCAGTTTATTACAGACCAGTTTCCTTCTGACTGTGTTGCTTTCTTAAGCGCAGTTAAAAGGGGCACAAGGTGAAGGATGTGAGTAACTTGAGGGAGCGCAATCCAAATATCCAAAGGAGGATGTTTAGTGCCCTTCAGTCCCTGCTGTCCCTTGTAAGTCTCGTTGCACGAGTAGTAACTACAGATCTGCCCTGCAAAGCCAACTCCAGCTTTACATTAAACCTACGACTCCAGTGATGGTGCAGCACACACACAGCAGCAGGTCCTGACTTATTTTCCCTGCCTCTGCTCCAGCAGGGGATATAAATCCAGAAGCAAAACCCCCTCCAAGTGTTGTCTCGAGCCCTGCACAAACGAGAGCAGGTGAATTTCCATTTTCTCAGACATTTCTTCCAGTGGAGGCTGCCCGAGTGTGGCTGACAGAGTCTGAGCTGCTGGGCAGCGTGTCCCCACGGCACAGGGTATTTTTATGGCAATTTATGTATTTTGTGCTACTCAGCTGGGGCAGGGGGGGGATTTTACACCTAGGATTTCACAGCCAATTGTCCTTTGGGAAGTCCAGACACACCTTGCTTGGGAGACACTGCAGTGACTCAGTGTTTCTTTTCCTAAAATGGGATCTGTCATTATCGCTGGAGAATATCTTGTAATCACGGAACTTTTAGAATAAATTTTAATTAAAGATTTTTAATTCAATCCACTTTCCGACAAACACAGCAGAAACATCTTTTTTTTTCATTAATTTTGCATTCACCTGCTCGCAATCTGCTTGCACATTAGATGGATGTGATGCACATAATTACTCTTCTCTCCTTCTGACAAATTATTAGGGACAAAAAGGGAATTTGCAAAATATGTCTTAAAAGAAAACAGGACATTTCTCTGTTTACCATGAGTTAATTAGCCAAAGTTCACATTTAAACAGAATTTTATTTAATCCTGAAAAAGTGAAGAAAACCATGCAAATCAGTCCTAAAAAAAATGCAGTCTTAAAATGGAAGAAATATCCGCCTGCCACCAATTAAGTCTGTATTTTTTCAAAAGAAAGTGATGGCTGATTATACAAATTTTACCCTCGTGGTAATTGTCACTAATGTTCCACATATTGTATGTGTCTTGCTCCTATGAATCCCATATCCCCTTCTGCCATAAATATTTCATAAAATATTCAAAGCCAGTCCACAGCCAAGTAATAACAAATGTCAAATGACACATTAAGGAGATTCATGGCTATTTTAAGTATGAATTTTATGAAAAAGCCCAACTTGCTGTGGTCACTGTTAGGAATTGATTTTAGCAAGAAAAATACTCAGCAAATAATGTCAGCACCTTTGCTGTCACTTTGTAATGAGAGGAGTATTAATAGAGATTACTCAGAGTACTTGGTGGCAGGCAGCACACACGATGGTCTGCTCAGCTCCCTGTGTGTGAGCCAGATTTCCAGAGGCCTCATTCCAGACTGCTCTAGTAAACTGAACTATTTCTGTTTATTTTGGTGGGCTTTCCATACTGCTGCACTTCAATGAGCTTTCAAAGTCTCCAAAACCTGAAGACCTGGATGCTTTGTTGGAGTTCCCTTTATTGCCACTGGCTCAAAGACCTTCTTTCTCATTCTCTCCCTCTAGAAAAGTTTTGTCGTGTTTTGGTTTGGTTTTTTGTGGTTTTGTGGGTTGGGGTTTTTCTGTGTGGTTTTTTTTTTTTTTTTTTTTTTTTTTTTTTTGGTGGTTGGGTTTTTTTTGTGGGGTTTTTTTTTTTTTTTTGGTGGTTTTTTTTTTTTTTTTTTTTCCCCTTTATGCATGAAGAAAATAAGAAGCAGCAGGAGTAATCAGGCTCATGTTTCCCCAAAAATGTGTTTTTATCAATCTGCAGTTGTGGTGGGAGGTGGGAGAGGGTGGGAGCTGTGCAGGTGATGAGATGAGGGTGTGGCCAAGGCATAAATACAGATGACCCAGCTGAGGGGTGGGGGCAGTTTGTGGAGGTGGAGTGCTGGCTGGCACAAAGTGGGTGAGCTGCTGAAGGTGGGGACTTTGTCAAGCACAGCCTCATGGAGACAGCACCTCAGCGATGTGCAGAGCAGCTCACAGTGAGTTCTTTGGGGAGCACAACCACAGGTGTGAAGGATGGGTGAGGAAAAGCTGATATCTGGGGTAAAGGGGATGGGTGCTGTGCTGTGTCTGTGTTTTCCTGCTCAGAGTTTTAGATCAGCACTGCAGCACCTCCTCTCAGCCAGGCAGTGCTGATGGTGCTGGCCCCAGAGAAAGCCATGGCTGTGCTTTAGAGCAGAATGGCCTCAGCAGGGGAGATGGTTGTTCTTGTTGTTGGAGTTTCTCAGCTGCAGGGAACTGAGGAGGTGCCAGGGCTCAGTTCAGGAGCTCTGGGCACAGCTGAGGGCAGGGAGCTGGATCTGGACTGCTCAGCTGTGTGGTGTGAGTTGCTCCAAGCCTGGTGAATGGGTTTGTGATGGGTTTGCTCAACCTGTAAAATGGGAATTTAGAAGCTGGGGAAAGGACAATGGCTCTCTTACCTCATTAATACTGACAATGTTGCAGAGGGATGGGTTTGTCTCTTTAAGCTAATTGGACTTTATTTTCAGATGTGTATCTACTGTATCTCTGATGGGGTGGGGCAGTGCCCTTTGATTTCAGGCTAATATAATATAATATTGGTTAAGTTATCCTTGTGGTTATAAATAGCTGTGTTAATGAGGATATCATACTGGGAAGCTGCCTTTCACCCTTAGCAAAGTGTCTCCTTGCTGGACAGTGACTGGTTTGTGTCTTCTGTTCCTAAATCTCTGCTTCATATTGCGTTTGCTTATCTTGTGATTAAATACAACTAAATACAGGGAATATTATTAAGTTCCTGCATTGTTTTGCCACAGGATTTGTTGAATTTTTTTTCTTATGAGTGGCTATGTGCCCTGTGCAAGGCTGGGCCCTTACCTGCAGCCTGTCATTTTACCCTTCTTACACCCTGAGGACACTCAGGATGTTTAAAAGTGTGCAAAGATTTGTTCCTAATTGCTTTAGTTGCTTCGTGTGTTGTACCCTAGATTCTTCATGTCTCTAACAATGCAACAAATGAGTACCTAGAATGATGGAAAATGTTCTGTTCTGAGTTGTCTATTAATATTGCAGAAATAAGACTGTATTCAAGAGATGGGGTGAGCTGAGCAGGCTGTGAGGAGCCAGGAGAAGGAAAACTCCTGGTAGTGCAGACCACTGTGGCAGTGACCTGAGGGTGAGCAGGGAGCCCACATCCTCTGCTCCTCAGCTAATCCAGCAGCGTGGCAGGAGGGAATGGCTCATCCAGGCTGTATTAACTCGTGGTGCCATCAATTATGGGGTGGAGTCAGTCGAGCAGACAAGGGCAGCCACCTCTTAGATTTCCCCATCATGATTCAGCAGACCCTGTCTAATGAACTCCCTTTGTCAACGCGGATGAATTAATTCAGCTCTCTGAGCCACGGGAGATGCTGTTACAGTTCTCTCGTGGTGTCTCTTGCTTTCACCAGCAATCCTCAGGACAGGATTCATTATTAACACTGAGTACTCTGGAGACTGCTGAATTGAATGAGTATTAAAAATATGAGTTAAATTATCAGAACGCTGTGATAAAACCAGTCATGGAAATGGGGTTGATGTGGAACTCAGGAATAGAACTCCACATAGCACAATCAAACTTACTGTCTGCTTTAAACATATTTGTACTATAATGCTTTAAGCAAATATGAAAACGGCTTGGAGACTCCTGCTAAGCCCAAACACGCACATTTTACAAAAACAGAATTATTTGTCAATGTAAGAAATATTTTGACCGGCAGTTTTGTGTAATTGCTTTTCCAAAGTTTTCCTGGTCAGGGAGAGTGAAGCAGTTGATCCCAGCAAAACACAAACAGGTGGTTTGCTTCTGCAGGTTTTCCCTGTGGAGGCCAGCACACTTTCCAAGTGCTTTTTGCTTTCTGTTTGAGAAGCTCTTTAGGAGTGTCCAAACGCTCAGGGAAATGATCCTGAAAACCTCTGGTAGTTTGAGGAGAGTGGTTTGACTGACTGACACTTTTACAAGGAAGGGCCAGCTGAGAGGCTGATTTATATGTAGTGTAAACGTTGTGGTGTTACAGCCCTGTCACCCTGTAATTGCAAGAGCAGCTCTCCTGTTTTATGTTGTCTCTTCACTGCGTGTTTCTCCCAGCAGTGCTGTTATCAGAAACGAGTATCGGGCTCATCTGGTGGCAGAATCCATCTCCAGTTTGGGTATTTGTTCACTGAGGTGTAATTTTTGCTCTCACAGCTCCCTGCAGCAGTTCCTTACTGGCATTCCAACTGCTTATGTTGAACGCACTAAAAATATCATTGCCACTGTGTGATATAAATTGCTAATTAATGCTTCTTGAGATCAGTGCTTGATGGAGTGGCACAGGGAGTGTGCAAGCTAAAAAGTGCCAAGCTCTGATGTTTCCTGGCACTCCAGTTCTTGACATGGCCCCTTCTAATGCCATCAGCCTTCCTTTGGATGCAATAGAGATCTCCATCACAGACTGCACCTGAGTGACAGAGCCAGCTTGCTGGTGAGGGTCCTGTGTCGAATTTGAGTGGGGTAAAACAGCCAGGAGCTGCTCTTTTCCCCCACTCTGCGTTCTGCTAACAGCTCGCAGCTGTGCAGGGTGGGAGGCAGGTCTGCAGGACACGAGCAGATTCCCTCTGCAGCTGGAACCACTGGAAAATGCTTTTGCTGGGGCTCTTTGGATGAATGGATCTTATGTGCTGTGGCAAACAAAATTTAAAAAAAAAAATCAGGTTAATTGGAAGTCTTTTGGTTAAATACATTGTGATTTACAGTTTTTTTAAGTAAATCAGTAATGTATTTTGGCCATAGCATCTGACATGTTTAAGCCATATAATTCAGCACGTGTTTAGAGTTGAAATTCCCTACTGATGTTTCAGAATAATCAGGCATTCTTGTCTGGGATTTCTTCCCCCATCCCCTCTCTTTCTCCCCCCAGCAAAACCTTCAAATTTTTCTTTTACGGAAATAATGGAAATTTTTGGGCTATTCCTAGTGCTTGCCTCTCAGCTGCTGTTCTCTGCCCCCGACAGGGTGATTTTTCTGCTGCCTTTGATTCACCCATTGTTCCAGCTTCCTGCAAGGCGAGAGACATTCAATGGATAGGGCTCCGGGAGGCAGGGATTTCATTTCAAGCAGTTCTCAAGTTTTGTGCCAGAGGTTGCAGTGCACAGGGAAGGAAGTGTGTGGTATGAAGACATTGCTGTAACTGTCCTTCCCTGGTGCAGGCAGGTTTTTACTCCACGACATCCCCAAACAGACAGGGAGTGAATCACGAGGGTTTTTTACATAAAAGGCAAATGTCAAGTTTGGTCCAAGGTGCCTCACGGGACTGAACTTAATTCCTCTGCACTCACAGCTTTTCTGTGCTGGCTTTCTCTTCCCTTTTCCCTGCTCTGCAGCATGATGGGAACAAGCCAGGGCTTTCTTGGAGCTGTGTGAGCACAAAGTGGCTGATGTCTGAGCGAGGTCTTGAACTGTCTCATAGAGTCCTGGCTCTGAAAACACCTGAGAATTCCCAATTTCAATACCCTGAGGTGTTATTTTGAGAGGCTGGGAGTGTCACTCCCCTCACTGCTAAAGATGTTGCAGGAATTAGCACACACTCAGCATCAGTCACCTGTCTCAGGACACGGTGATAAGCAGCACAAACCTTTTTATAGCCAGTAGCTGCAGCTCTTTTGTTTAATCATTGCTTAATAACCATTAGTCGTTTCAATCTACTGCTTAATTTAAACTCTGGAGTGATTTCCAGTTTAAAGCACTGTTCAAAAATCAACTTTATAATTAATTCTTTGGATACTTCTGGGTAAAAAAGTAATACTGGGAGGCATCACAGATCCCTTCTAGGGATTAATGCTATCTCTGATAAGTGTCAGGCATACAGACGATTTTACAACCTCCGTGCTTTCTTCAGACGTGTGCTATTGATTATTCCATCGATGGCTGCTTCCCAGCTGAGGCTCGTTATTCTGCACAGCAGAGGCTTGTTTGTGTTTAGTTAGGGATGTTTGACCTGTGATTGCACTATGACAAATAGAGGAGCGAGAGATTTAAAAAGAAAAAGCAGGAAAGCCTGAAATTAAGAGCAGTTGTATACTTTTGTCCCTCTTCAGATGACTCTGGTGAATATTTATACGTGGCTCCTATAAGTGTGTGGCCTTCGTTGGATTAAAGATTAGATAAACTGGAAATGCTTAAGTTTTACATTGCTTTTAGTGAATTAAGGAATTCAAAAGTAGTGGATAGCACCAGCCACCATTACTAATGGGAGACTGAGCCTGTTCTCTCTGTTCAGCTTGCCTGGCCACTTCTCCATCACCAAATCTGTCATTTTTCCTGTGCGCTCTCTCTGCCTGGCAGCCCCTGCCACAAAACCCCGAGTTCCCCAGGACCAGCACTGAGCAAATGATCCTGTGCAGAGCTGGGCTGTGGCTGGGAAAGCTTGTGCTGCTGGTGCTGCCCTCCCTGTCTATCCACCTGTTCAGAATTTACCAGAGAGAGGCACTTTTCTAACAGTCATGCAGTTTTGAGAAGTGCAGATCAGCTTGTAAATGAAAAAAAGTAGAAAATATCGCTTGAGTGTAATAATTTGAACTGCTGCGCTTTTTTTCCCCCCAAACTGCTCTGATAATTTTTACAGCAATACCAATAAATCAGAAGTCTTTCTTTCATTTCAATAGCTTAAAAATATTATCAGTCTGGCAGTATTTGAGTGATGCTGCATTATCTGGCTTTGTGCTTAAGTGGTGTTACAGTGTCAGCAGAGTAGTTTTTAGAGAATTTCTCTTTACAGCACTCCAGCTTCTCATCTTGAAGTGACATTAGAGACCACTGAGCAAGAAATTCATCAATATAAGTAGGCACCACTCGCTGAAAAGATAGTACCTACTCTTACCTTGAGAACTTTTAATCATCCATCTCCCATGCTCAAACTCGCTATCACTTAATTAATCTTCCCAGTTTCACCGAAACCTCAATGGTTCCTGAGGAAGCGCTGGGAACAGGGTGGCTCTGATGTGTGAAAGCTGTCCTGGGAGGAGGCAGGAGGCTCCAGGAGCTCTTGGAGCACTCCCAGGGACACAGCAGGGCTGCTCTGCTGGGAAAATGGGAGCAGCAGTAATTCAGTGATCCCCTGGAGTCAGAGCTGAGAGGAATAGTTGCTCCTTGTTACCATCTGGAATTGCAGAGCTTTACTGTCACAACCCCCAGTTGCACACCAATTGCCAGTCTGTTATTTTAATAACAATTTCACTGCTTTTCAGGTCTGCCCTGCTCAGTCTGAGGCCCCTGGGCTCCAATCCATACCCTGAAGCACCCTGATTGCCCTCAGTTCTGTGGTGTTATTTTCCTTTGGTTACTCTCTTTCCACCACTTGCCGATTAAGATCTCCTTGGAGGTGGCTGTGGTTGTTCCAAGTGACCCATTGTGGGCTCCCTCTGTAATTTGTCTTGCCTTCAGCAGAGAAATGCCAATTCCCTTAGAGTACAGGTGGTACATAAATCATTCAGTGGGATCCCTGGGAAGATCCAATAAAATCAAACCCGGAGGGTGGGAGATGGCGTGAGGCTCCAGGCAGCCTTGCGGGGACGTTTACCACGTGGTGGGATCCAAACTGAGCTGCAGCTCTGTCAGACCTTGGACTGGCTGGCACCTGGAGGCTCTGGGTTTGCTTCTGACAAGCCTCTAGTGTCAAACATTCTCTTTTAAACACATCTGCATGTGTTGTATCATTACAAAAGGTCCTGGAGGAGCAGAGCTTCAGGCCAGCAGAAATCTCCAGGTCATGTGCACAGATCATCTCAAACTCAGGGAGATGCGAAAGTTCACATTTCAAGGTAGTTTAATGAGTCCATCTGCTCGTCAGGTCTTGAAATATGGGAGTTCTGTTCACTTTATAACTTTGGGTTTTCCAGTTATGTGGATAATAAATGTGTTGAATAAGACAATGGTCTGGCTAAAAAAACCCCTATATTTAATCCAAAGTATGCTCAGATTGAATTGATTTACATACATAGGTCATGGTGTTAAAACTGACTTTTTTTTTTTAATAAACTGAGCACAGGTCACTTAGACATCTTGTTTGTTTTTCAGAAGTCATCTGTGAACCTCTGAACATAATCTTTAAACCTTCATCAATTAAAAAAAAATCCTAATCCTACTTTATTGACCCTTACAGGGAAAAAATTCTGCGCTTTTTTTTTTTTTGCTAGCTGTGAGGAGTTGTATTTTTGTCCCAATTCCTTTAATCTGGCTTGCCTATTCTGAAATTTGGGTCTTAATTTTGAAATTTGCTTGCCCATATTTATTTCTGAACTCATAAGGATTTTTTGAGGAAGTCCATGATTTTTGTTAGCATTCTGCATTCTGGTGCTATGATCTGGGTGCACAAAAGAAGTCAAAGGCTTTGGCTATAATTAATCTAATTATCTTCTCTGTCATATTAGGGGTGATTAGAAACAGCATCACTAATACTTATGAGAAAACATTGGTAGAAAATCGGGGTAGAAACCAGAATTAAACTCTCCTCTTAAGAGATAATACTCTGTTCCCTGCTTCACTCTACATTTTTGATTAGTGTATTTGCAGTCACCTCGTGTTTCTGTGCAGCTCGAGCTTGGATATCAGCCAAGCTCAATCTGAACCTCTCTCCTGGCTTTGGGAAAATGTAAAGTGAGCACATGCATCCATTAGGAGAGAAGAGCCCTTCCTTGGGGAGGGATGGACCTGGGCCAGGCAGAGTTAAATGTCTGACCTGGATAACTTGGAATGTCAAGTCTACTCCACGTTCACCTCCAGCCAAAAGTTTAATGTGAGGTGATGCCATTTATAGATTTTTTATTTTATTGAATCCCCCTTGTCTCCTGCTGTTGTTATGCACACAGGCAGCACCTACTTGACGTGACACCATAAATAAAAGGATGTTTTCAGGGAGGGGTGCTTGCAGTTTTTTGGGATGGAGCAGCACCACTGGGGCAAGGGCTGTTTTTGGGAGGGCTGCTGTCCTGTGAGCCTGCTCAGGGTGCTCAGAGGCTACTGGTGCACCCAGGGCCATGGAGCTTCTGGTTGTTCCAAGCAGGGAAAATGTGGGAACTAAAAAAGCAGAGCACTTTGACAGCCTTGTAATGAGCTCACATGGATAGAGGTTGGAAACAGAGTTGAATTTTAGGCCTTGAAACATTTGGAGCATGGAAAGTTTCTGAGCTGCAAAAAACACAGCACAAGCAGCTGTTGCATGCTGTAAGGTGTATGTGCAGTGTTTAGTGACTGGCTCAAGTAGATGTTTGTGAGCTTTTAGCATTGGCCTGTTGGCTAAAGAACTTGTTAAAGGCCTTGGAACAAAGAGAACTTTGGCTTCTGTTGTTATGGCTGAGTTTTACCATTTTTTGTGTCTCTGCCTTCAGTGAGACTGACAATGGAATAAAAAACTCATGGAATGCCTCTGGGTCTCCCCAACCCATTATTGCAGATTAAATCCAACAAAAAACACTGATTAATTGTTAGGAGTTATTGAATAGCTTGGTGTGAGTTCTAGCTTCTCTCAAGAAAGTGTGGTGAAGTTCTGGCTCTCTTTGTGTGCTGAAGCTGATGGTAGCTGCCTGCAAGAGAGAAGGGAAGTGTCATCCAGCACTCCATCTGCTCCTCTCCAGCAATCAGTAGAATCACTGCGTGCTTTAGGGTGGACCATCACCTTCCAGCAGGGCTGATTGCTCAAGGGCCCATCCTTTCTGGCATTAACCCCTTCCAGGGCTGGGGCACCCGCAGCTTTGTGTCCCCTGTGCCAGGGCCCCCCTCTCTCACAGGGAAGCGTCCTCCCTGCCAGCTAATGTAAGCCTGCTCTCTGCCAGCCTGAAGATGAACGCTATTTCCTGTGGCGCTTTCCAAAGTGGAGTGACAGTGTGTTCCCCTTGAGCACTGGCCCCTGTGTGTGGGTGTTGTGTGTTCTGGCAGTGTGTGTGAGGGCACAGCACGGCTCCCTCACACCCGAGGGCTCTGCTGGGGTTCCCAGAGCGCACCAAGCAGTGCATCCCCTGGGCAGCCCTGCTCTTGGCGAAGTGTGTGAGCCCAGCTGTGGTGCTCTGCCCTGGCACTGCTGCTCCGTGTGCCCTCCCTCTCTTGGCACAAATTCTGAACGTTCTCAGCTTTAGCTCTGAATTCTCCATCCACTGTAAATGAGTTCAAGGCATCTTCTTTCCACTGCTGCAGTTCCCCCCATCAGACAATGCTTCAGGACTTTAGAACTCACATCATTTAACCTTCTGTCAGCTCATCTTTGTTAGAGAGCTGGAAATCCTGGGCTCTCCTTGGGGTTCTCTTGATTAGATTTTGCATTCACTTGCTTTGAGCTAAATGATACTCTGTGCTACCAACAAAACATCAAAACATCACTGAAGTCAATAGTGTTATGCTTGCTTTCTCTTTTTTTTTAATGCACATCTGAAAGTCCCAACAGGCAAAGAGAAAAGGAGATGCTGTGCCCTGCGGTCCACAGCTGAATAAAAGCTGCTGCTTTGGAGCTGCAGTGGCTCATTGCCAAAACACAATAAAACTGAAGGACATTAAAAAATTGGCAGATTATACATGTTTGAAGTATTCCTTACATAATTTCTCTTTGTCTTTGAATGATTTCCCCGTTGACCTCAGATAAACATTCTTCTGTTTCTTAACTGGGCAGCGTAAGAAGCGTTTCTTGAGCACAGATTATGAACGCACACTTTTACTTTCAAGAAATTACTGAATCAAGGCCATCTGAAGTTATTTATTTAAGTGTGACCATTTCAACACCTTTGATGAAGCTCTTCCTCCAGACATCATAGGTGCTGCTTTAGAGAGCTGCAATGCACCACTGAGAAACTTAGTGGATATTTCTATGAAATAGAAATATACAGAGAGAGATTTTTAGAAATCAATTGAAGATTTTGGGGCACAATTCCAGCTGATCTGAAGGGGGTAGTCTCTTTGCTACTCTACACTGTGACCTTAGTGCAGCTATTGAGAGCTAAGAAACCTTAAATATGTTCTAGTATCTCTGTGTTGTTCCAATAATCTATTTCCTTTTAGTTTATAGATAGCTGCCTACTTAAAAGAAATCCCAGGAATAAACCAAGCAACCAAAAAACAACCCTACCAAAAAAATAGTGAAATGTCACCACTGAGAGCAGGGCTTGGACAAGTTAAACTCTTCATGATGTAGAAAAGAATGTTAGGATTATTCACACATATGCACGCACAGAATTTATGTGGTTTTTTTCTGTTTTTTTTTAATTTTTTTTTAAGCTTTTGACTCCCTGAGATGAAAGTATTTCCAATACTAAGCCATTATTTTTTGTGGTATGGGATGGGGTTTCAAGCTGTACTACTGATGCTGAATCCAAAATCTCTTCCTCAGCTCAAGTAACAAGGGAAGATGCCTGAATAATGCTTATAACAATTCTTCCCTCATGTCAAGTGTATGTGAAAGATGAGTAAAGACCTCTGTGGCACCAGCACTGGTGTCACTGGGGAAAATGAGCCTGTCATTACTAATGAGCCAGAAGGAATCGCTCTGAAAGCAAATCCTGCTCAGCCCCTGGGCAGGCAAGCTGCTAGTAACGGGAAAGGTTTTGAAAAACAAGCAAACAAACAAAAGCCCCGAGGCTGCTGTGTTCCTCACTGCCCTGCCAGGTCAGGGTGAATCTGCTGGATCTTCACCTGGCAGACCCGAATCCTTCCTCATCCAGTGAGGTCCCCCTGCTCTGAAATTAATAAGAAAGTTGGTGGGGTTTTTTTAACCTTTTTTTTTCCCTCTTTTTTTTTTTTTTTTTTTCCCAGATAAGTTTTGTTGATCTATGTGTTTTTATAGTCTGGTTGAAATGAGGAAATTTGGATAGCACGTTTTAGAAGGGTCAATTGTTTCATCACCTTCCTTTTCCCAAAGGGATCTCTCTGAGGTGTTATTTGTGCTTTAGAATAGATGAGGTTTTGTGTTTTCATGGCATGTTTGCTATTACAAGGGCAAACTGGTGTTAACCAATTGACAGACATAATAATGCACCTTGAAGAAGGCACACAACAGGTGGGATGTGTCTCGGATGTGAGGAGCGGGTAGCCAGAGAAGCCACCAGCTCCCCTTGGCTGGTGTCACTGAATGCAGGTTTCATCATAACTTTGATCTCCCTGAACAACAGAGTGAATAGCTGCTGTCCCTTTTTCCAGTGGACCCTGCATTTGGCAGATTTTTAGTATTGCAGTCTTCATGCTGAAGGGAAATCAATATCTGAAGAGCCAGTTGAGTTGAGAATCTTCTGTGGAGGCTGTCCCTAGATTTGATCAAAGAAGGTGCCCAATTATTGGGAAAGCCTGCTGTTAAAAACAAGGCTTATTCTCTTTTTATAGGTAAAAGGGTTTTTTTTTTTTTCCTTTTTGCCCTTCAACACAGGACTCTGAACTTTCTGTAATTATTTAACAGTGGAAATTGGCCTCCAGCATTAGATCAGGAAATATCCTGGGACACCTAGTTAGTCCCTCAGCAATGGGTAGTTTGTGAGGAGGAAATAACATGCTGATTTGCAGTTATAATTGAGGAAAATTGCTCGAGAGGATTCTGACAGTACAGAAAATAGGCCAATTAGTTACTCAGCTCTGATCCTCCTATGATTCATGATTGCTTCAATTTAATTTTGCTGTCACTTAGGAAGCAAGGTTAAGAATAGATTAGCTTCTTTTAGACACCTCTTAGCTTACTCCTGCCTGGGTTTGGGGAGGTAGGTGGACAGAAGAGTGTGAGATCGTTTCTTTTTTCCTCTAAGATTGTATGACTTGAGCCTAAAAATCAGACTTTCTCAATGTTCCCCTTAACACTTATTCATCATGGATCTATTCATGAAGATTAAAACCTTCACAAACAAACATTTCTTTCTTTTTTTTTTTTTTTCAAAGACAAAATGTACCCTACCGGTAAGTTAATAACATTCATGCTGTTACCTTACAGCACTCTACAGTAATCAATATTAAATAAAAACAACTTCAAGGGAAAAAAAAAAATAAAATCACAACTCAGTAAATCAGCCACAGGGAAGATTGTACTGCTCACCCTTGAGCAGCACCCAAAGGCAAGGATGCAAGTTTGGAGACCTTAAAATGGCAGTGGAGCACCCAAAAGGCAGGCTGAGGACAGCCCTCCCTGTCACCCCTTTTGAAACTGTGTTGTGTTCACTGCTCGATAGATGTAGTGTTGTTCTTAAGCACACAACAGCTGGAATCCTTGCCATCTCATTTATTTCATGAATTTCTTGAACAAAATTAGATGTTTCCTTAGGAGAATGATGAATCACTCAGCTGCTTCCACTGGAGAAAACTGCACTGTCACAGTAATGGTTTCTTTACAGAAATTAAATGCATCACAAAGACCAAACTTTTTTTTTTTTTAAGTTTTTCAAGTCTGCTTTGCAAAGAGAACAGAAGTGTTGGGCAGTATGTTCCCCTCTGTGGGCACAGACCAAGCGTGGGATATGATTACACAATATACCAAATCAGCGTGTTTGTGGGGCACATCTAACAGCCAGAGAAAAGAATTTTAAAACAAATGCAAAATCAAAGGAAAGCATTTTAAAACAAATGCAAAAACAAATCCTGAAAAGCACAACGTTTGTGTGAGAGCTGGGCTCACTTAAGTTGTTTGCCACTGCCCAGGACAGACAGGAGAGTGTTAAATTGGCAGAGCCCTGTGTTTTATACCCCTGCAGACAAAATGCATTGCTTCTCCAGTGCAGCAACACAAATCACTTGCACGCACAGGCTGCTGCTCTTAAATTCCAAGAGCTCTCAGGAGCTGCGTTGTGTTAGCACAGGAAGAGGAGCACGTGTCTGGTTTTGTGGAGGGGGAAAAGGGATTTTATTTTTGAGCGGGCACATTTTACCTACTGAGTTCAGATAGCTGCGGTTGTGTGGAGCCACTGTCATGCACAGTGAAGGTTTAATTTTGGACTGAGCCAGGCTCCCCTCAGATGTGTCTCAAATGCACTTTTCCTGGGGTCTCATGGAGCTGATGTCCGCCCTTTGCAGGGAACAGACACTGGGAATTCCACTCGCAAATCAATGGATGTGTGCACAGAGCAAAAGCAAGAATCAAAAGGAAAATAATACCAGCTGGAGCTTTATTTAGTTAAGGACATGTTTGGATTTGACAGTGTAAAGGGGTTTTTTGTAACAAGTACCATTGTTTCTTACAGTTCATGCGATTTCCATTGACTTATTCTATATGCTATATAATAAAAGTTAAGGGGTAGAACAAAAACAAGTTGCAGTTTGGAGCAAGTTAATGGTATTTCATTAACAAACTGTAAATAGTAACAGCATAAGCTAGATGTGAAACTGCTTTCACAGGCCATAAATGCTTAATGTTTATTACCAATAAAAGTCAAAGGAGCATTTAGCAAAGCAGTTTACCAAACAAACATTAAATACTATAATGCATTAGATTCAGTGGACAGAATCAGGTTATTTAATTAACAATGAGTAATCCGTTAGGGCTTTATTCACCACAAATAATCTGCAGCTTCAAGCATTAAAAGAGCTCATGGAAGCTGTGTAGGGGTGGAAGAACAACCCAGAGGTGCCAGATGCAGAAACCCCAGCGGGTGAAAAGTTCACATTTGCTGTTTCCACACTGCCTTCTCCTTGCTCATGCAGGTCTACATTACCTGCCTTTCTGATAGCTTTAGTAATCTGGAGAAAGAACAGTGGAAGTCTTTTTAAGAGTAATTATTTCAATTATGTTCTCAGTCATGTTCTTCTGATGCAAGGCATTGAGTTCATCTGAAAAAAAAATATGCAACAAGTGACTAAAACTCAGGGATAGAGTCTCTCCAATTAAACAGTGACATAAAATGAGCATTTAGGTTGGGCTATGATGCTTTCAGAGTCAAAATGAGTCACTTTGGACTGGTGACTTTGTATTTCAATTGCAGCACATGTAAGAAACTGTAGAACATAATGACCTTTGTTCACAATAATATGGGACCAAAATTGTGCTGAGGCTTTTGCATACCCTGACTGACCAGAAAAATGGGGATCTAACAGAAATAGTTCACAAGAACATTCATTTGCAGGTTCTTAAACATGTTCCTTTGTGGAGAATTCTGCCCTGAAATGCCTTTTTTTTTTTTTTTTTTTTTTTTTTTTTACCCTGTGTGTGTTGAAACTTCATGTCTGTTTTAGCCTTGGTGTCCAACCTAAAGCTGACATCATGTCAAGTGAATCCCACAGGACCCTGGTTTGATAACCGGTGGCAGATAGATCTGCTCAATGCCTCTCGAGGGTAGGCTCATTCAAATAAATAGATTACGATTTTTCAGCATTGGAAACCTGGCCAATTTAACAACATGGAAGACTCGTGTGGGTTGCAACAAAATCAGACTTAAGGCTTGGAACCATGAAGCTGTTTCAGAAGGTAAGGCTGGCTGTGTGTGCTGAAATTTTACAGGTGAAAGAGGTGATGGCTCTCGTAGTGATTGAACAGGTCTCAGGGTAAGAGTGGGACAGATGCAGCTGCTGTGAACTTCATAACTGCAGAGTTTGGAGTCTTATTTCACAGTCTTCCCTTTGATAGCAGTCTACAACCATAATAATCATGTGGCTAATGTTCTGTAATTCAATTACTGCACTGTTGTGAGCATTAACAATTATGTACCAGATCTGAAACGCAGTGGGACAAACTGGCAGCGTTCATATTTCAGTTAGTTACAGCCTATTGCATAATTACTACAGATAAGTTACTGTTTAATCCATAGCAACACCAGGAATAAACTACAACAATAATTATGTGGTTAATGCCACTTCTTGAAATGAATAAAACATACAAATCCAAAATTATTGTGAGGTTACAGAGGACCTGGTCTAAGAAATGTGTTCTCGTTCTTCAAATGAATTCAAGTTGTTACCAGCTTAGGTTTGTGCTGTTTCCATTTCAGATCTTCAGTTTTGCTCAAAAAATTGTCATTAAAACATGCTTTGAAGCATTTTAATAATTTTAATTTTTTTTTTTTTTTTTTAGATTTACCATGATGTACGTTTTCCACTTAGAGCAGCACAGACTTACAGCTCCCACCATGGCTTTTGTTAGCATTAAATAACTGTGTTGGTTCACTGCTTTGGTCACTGCCATCACAATGAGAACAGCGGAGATTTGAGGCTGGGGTGGATTGTTGTCCTCAATCAACAAGTTACCACCTTCAGAAACTCCCATTTTTGACATCGTATCTCACTCAATGTCACAGTAAATTGCATGATTGATGTCCTGGTCTGTTTATCAAGGAACTCATGCATTCCCTTTCTAAAATCAATATTTAAGAATAAAATAGCCCTATGATAATTTATTTTATCAATGTAACTACAGAATCCCGCTTGCTGTTGCACCTGAAGAATTAACTCTTCACAGATTAACAAAAAGGCAGGATTGATGTAAGTGACACCAGGCTTGGCTGGCTCAGCATTACTCAGATTGGCTTTCCTCGTGCAAGAAACAGGGCAAAAATTAAACTAGTGACTTCTGCTGAGCAGTGTACAAAATGAAAGCCAAAGACATGGGGGGTGAGTTACTGTAGAGACCAGGAAAAGTACGTTTTCCACTTGGTTCTCCAGCCTGTGCTGATTTCAGCCATGGCAGTGTATTTTCCTTTTTCTTGATGGAAGAGCTAAAATGTTCTTCACTACCTTTAATGCTAAAGAAACAGCAATTGGAGTTCAAGTTGCAGTGTGTTTGAAAAGAGCATGAGTAACATTTGAATTTTTATTTGGACCTATTTTACCTCATCCCTGCAGAGCTGAGGGGTCAGAAGTACATCAGGAGCACTGGACATCCCTCTGCTCAAAGGAGTCAGCCCTGCCAGTCACTTCACTCGAGGTGTAAATATTTTTGGGGGAACTTTCTAGCTGTTTACCCAGTTCTCCTCGTCTGCTTGCATAAATTTGTGGTGGCAGCTGGAGCAGTTGATGAGTTGCTGGTGTTTGTTCTGCCCTTGGGCTGGAGCAGAGCACTGCTCAGAGGGTTCTGCCAACAGCACAGAAACTTCTGTCAGCACCAATGGCTCTTGAAAAGGATTAATTTCTTGTGCTGAGCTCTTCTGTTTTCCCAGGTTTAATACAAAATTGAATCCATCTGATGATAACATGTTGCTATGACCTCATTCTAAGGAAGGTATAATTTTATTAGGATTCATTATTACAGTATTTATTTTTCAATCCCTGTCTGAATGATGTAAATTGAAAGCACTCTCTTCTAATTTGCTCCCAGTCACAAGACAAATCCTGAGTGATCAAAGGGCATTTAAGTGCAAGTACAACTGCTGAAGGCATCAGCTTATTTTCAGAACCAGTGTGGAAGCACAAATACGTACAAGTAGTAAAACTCCCTTGATGCAGGAACATTCTCATATTCTTATATTTTCTTTACTGTGCTATCCTCAGCTTTTTTCTGATCTCACTTGTGATTTTAGCAAAAGCACTTCCCCCAGGTACGATTTGGAAAAGACAAAATTCTGTGCAAGGCTGCTTCTAAGTTAGACCAGAACTTAATCACTGACCTGAATAAAATCACGAGAGTCACAATGTCCTCCAACCTTTTCTTCCCTGAATTTAAATTCTTAACTGAATTTAACTTAAAGGGGCTTCAATTATATACTTGATTTTACATTTTAACTATACTAGATTAAACATTTTAACTGTAGGTCAGTGGGTTCATACAGAGTGCTACCTCACCACAGCAGCACAGTTATTGTTCTCAGTAAATGAGATTTGAGAAATATGCTTGTCATTGATACGTGGTTAGGATGTCACAGTCATCTAAGCTGCAGATGCTAAGGACTTTTGTTTAAGCTGTGACTTCTTTTGCAGAAATAAATAGATTTGAGGTGTTCCAATACGTCCTCATTTTGGATATTTCCCAAGTGCCTGTCAGCTCAGAGTCAACCTGTGACAAAATAAAGCAGAACTTTTATTGAAAACAAAGCCTGGGTAAAGTCCAATGTGGGAATCTATTCAACCTCTGAGCTCCCTGAAGTGCATTTTTCAGTCCTGTAGGTTCTGTCTCAAGCCCTATGTGACTGTCTCAGGTTGTGATCTCTGCTTAGGGGGTGAGAAGTCTGGTGACACCGGTTCCTCAATTTTCCAAGAAGAGACATGTCCCTTCCCATTTCTTTTAGCTTTTTTCCTAAATATATCTTTAAAAATAGCACAGCTAAAGAAATATAACCTTTGACAATTTTTTAAGTTATAATACTCTCTCATCCTAAATGAATCCAATAATATCAACTGTGATCTGATTTTTTTTTTTTTAAAGCTTAGTTTCAATCTTGTTGAATATTCTATTTCTTTTATCAGAGATGTCTTTATTTGGGATGTGGCTTTGCTGAAAATTATGGTCTTTACTTCTGAGTGCTCAAATTTTGTTTGATTTGCTTGCTAAATCTCAGAAATCATATAAAATTTTGTTAGAAAACACTATTTATGCCCAAAGTAGATATAAAAAACTTCAGAATGAGAGTTTAGACTCCGAAATCTCATCCTTGTTGTTATAACTTGCAAAGTGTAATTAAATACTTATTCAGTAACCAAACCAAAATCATCAAAGTTCGACATGCAATCAGGATTATATTGTTAACAGCTTATCCTGTGTGCTGGAAGGAATCATTTCACCATTCTCTTTGTCAGGACCTGTGTGATTAAAAGTTGGATGCGCACACATTGTTCCATCAGCAACGTGCACGGTGCCTTCCGAGCAACAGATTAAAGAATCTCCGTATTTTAAACACTTTTATTTTCCTTCACAATGGGAATGACATAATCCCCTCTTATCCATTTTAATAAGCTGTGCTTTATGCTGATCTGGCGAGCGAACGTTTGATAAGGATTATAGAAACGTGTTGCATTCATGTTAAACCACCAACATTGCACTTTGAATCCTGCTTCAATGAAGTGTGCAGGGACAGATGTATCTCCTCTCCTTGCCCATTTTCCAAAGCACTGATCCCTCATCTAAGACTGCTCCGCTGTAGCTTCCAATTCTAATTGATAATTGTGCCTATGGTGGCTGCCTCCCGGGCTGAGGGCTCCAAATGTTTGGCTCCTCGCTGGTGGTGGGAGGACAACGGGTATTTGTGTTCAGCCCGGTGTGGGCATTAGGTCATCTCCTGCTGGTAATGCCAGCAATGAGCCTCTGAATAATCTGCAGAGTAGCTTTGGGTTTGTGGGGGTTTTGGGTTTTTTTTTTGAGGTTTGTTTTTTGGTTGGTTGGTTGATTTGTTTCTGTGGTTTTTTCCTGTGGGTGCCTTGCATTGCTGCTCCTCAAGTGGAGAATTAAAAGTGAAGCTTGAGGAAGCACAAATGTCTTCTAAGTGAATCTGCTCTCTGACAAGGAGGGAATTCACTCATGGATGACCCAAATAATCCCTAGATTTCATTGACAGCAATCCCAGAGCTCCAGAGGCTCTTCTTGTAATAAGGGGATGCTGTAACATCCTTTACACAAATAAATTATAAATGGAGAAACTATAAAGAAATGTGTTAACAATACATTTAACATCAAATAATTACAAGTCTGTGTAAATAAAACATGAAAAAGGAGGTCTACATCTGTTCTCTCTCACTCATGTAGGTAGCCTTTGCTAAAGTGCACGGGCCACTTCCAGTCAGCAAAGATGTGCAGGGGGTTTGGTGAGGAGAAGAGTTGGTAGGAGATCCTGAGCTCACTTAAAAATGTGTTTATATCACAACAGACTGTGTGGGAGCAGCGTTTCTGGTGAAGACCTTTGTGAGCTGTAACTAATAATGAACAGATCAGCCATATCACCCTTGCCAGTCACTCAAAAATAACGATTGTTAGGTCTTCTTAATTCGTATGTGATTGCTTGGTAAGACGGAGCACTTAATTCTGTTGGAGAGATAAAGCTGTTACAGGAATACAGGACCCAGAGGATATTTATTAAAGGATGTTTCCTTTGTAATGAGTAAACAAAGCTCTCTGCATCCAAGGCCTGTCTGGTGCTTTGTGCCTCTGGGGAGATGTGTGCCGTGTGCTCAGCGTGGCGTTTACGAGCTGTGATGCCAGAGCCTCCCTTAGGGCCCAAAGGGGTGTGCAGAGCACCCTCCAGCAGCGTGTGGAGTACAGGGAGGAACTGGAGCTGAGCTGTCACTCCGTGCTGGAAGTGCTGGAAACTGGACTGCACCCCCGCTTTGTTCTCTGGGGGTGCGAGGAAGAGTTTGGGCTTTGCCTGACGCCCAGCCAAGGTGGCGGGATTGCCTTCAGCCTGCCCCTTGACTCCTGTGGGAATCAGCGAGCCCTGGGCGGGAGATTGTCCGTGGAAATGTTCCATGAACCTGTGAGCTGGCTGGGAGCTGCTCCCTCCAAGCCAGGAGTGTGTGCTGTGAGCTGTGCTTGACCGAGGCCATCTGCTCTGGGCTTCTCTTCCTGCAGAGCGTTAACCCCTCCTGCGCTCCGGGGCCGGTGTTTTGTGATGACATTCTTGCGCCTTTCATACTTGGAGGCTCCTCAAACCGCAGTGCTGCAGGCCTGCTTCCTGAGGGAGAGCTATTTTACCTCATTCTCTGCCCTCCCTGACGAGTGCTGACAGTATTTTCCTTGTCTTAGGGCGCAGGGAATTGGATTTAAGCCGACTTGCCTAGCACAAAAGAGGGCACCATTAACATTTTAAGTTACCTCCTGAGTACCTCCAGGTTTTTATTGTAAACTCCAGTGTGCATGTAGCACTCCTGGCAGTGTGGCACCACAAACCAGCGCTGTCAGCTCTGTGTGCAGTGCCTTCACCCACTGTCACGCTCAAACCGGTGAAAATACCCTTTAAAAGTCTCACAAGCTCCGAGCTGGGCTTATAAATGAGAAGATTTTGTTTTAATATTACATTTCTTCCGTTTCTGTGCAAATAATGCATAGCTGCACGTGTATTGTCGGGGCACAGGCACACGATGAGATGAATGTATTAATGTAAATTTAGAGAAATAGTTTGGACAGGCGTGGCTTGACTACACAGCCAAGGGTGTGAGAACATCAGGGGTACAAATAATGAAGCAATAATTTTGTGAAGGACATCGTGATTTCACTGATCCTCTCCATGCACAGTGCTTCGCTTTCTTTTCTGCAGCAGGAATTATCTGTAATGTCTTCCTGAATTTTACTAGCAATGCTGCTGGGTTGTTTTATTTATTTTTTTTTTTTACTGGAATGACTAATAAAATACATCTTCGAAGTTCATAGGGGAACAAACAAAAAACCCCAGCCAAACAAAATGGGGCTGTTACTGCCTGGGAAGTCATTTTGCAATGGATAAAAGGTCAGAGCAGCTTTTTTCAGTGGATTTTCCTGTTGGGAATATTTATCATCTACAAAGTGCTGCATCTGCGACCTTTGTGAGTATTTTATCAATAACAAAGAACTGAATAATTCTACCATTTTTGAAAAACCACTCATCTATATTTAAACAGTATGGAAGAGAAAAATCTCCGTGCTCAGGGCTTTGGAGGCAAGCTGCATGCAATAAATGCTGTTTCTCGTGGCCATTATTGACTTGCCACTTTCAGCTGGAGAGGCAAAAGGGCGTATGAAGCCTCGGTGTTCTATGTGGGGGTAATTAATACAGTTGTATTCAGATTTTTATTGTATTTTCCTATGTCAGTCATGAGCATTATGCCCCCCAGCCTGGGGTGGGGTGCAGGATATTGCTCACAGTCTGTGCTGCCACGTGAACACAGCCTGGCTTCAGGGATTGTTTTTTAGTGCTAAGGGTCTCAGAAGTTTAGCAGAATCTTCCTTACCATAAATTTTAATGGAATGGTGCTGTGGAATATAAAAAAATGCCATTCTCAGAGCAGGCTCTGCCCAAACTCTGTGTCACCATCAGGTTGCCCCAAAGCCTGAGTTCCCCCATGGTTTAAAGAACAAGCCCAGCCTCAAACCCGGGCTGTGGGCATGAAGACTTGGAAGTGAAGGTGGAGCTAGGGAGGACTTTTCCTTTTTCTGTAGCAAAAGAGGGCACAACCTGATTTAAAAGATTTTTCTTCCAAAGCACCTATAAAAACCTTTTTTTATCACTCTGGTGGAAGTTTTAATGTTTAAGTTAAAGGTATCTAATGATTGCATTAGTGGTAGAAGGAATGTTGTCTGTAGCTTTTCAGATAACTGATACCTTGAAATAATGAAAAAGAAAACCCACCCCAAGTTTTTCTGGTCATGCAGTAAGACTTCTTCTCCTCCTGTTTTGCACAAGTCATGTCATGCCTGGTACTTAATTCTGAACCTGGGCAGAGATTCATGCTATCACCATGAGGGATTTCTTGGTGCAAACACTGCCAGCCCAGGAGCCTGCTGATTATTCCCCCAGATTTTTGGAGTCAGTCTCAGAAGCCCCCAGCTTGACTTGCTGATGAAGTCCTGGTTGGCTTCTCCATCCTCAAAATAACAACCTTGTGGTGCAAAAGCCATTTCAGCCATCCCTGGCTGCTCCCTGCTGTGTGAATGTGAGATCTGTTCCACACCACGAGTGTCTGCAGATATTTCCTCTTGCTTTACCACCACTTCTGGGCCATGGGACCGAGGGTTTTCAGCTGTGCTTTATTTTCCCCTCCCAAATACAGCACAGGACTTCAGGTAAAGCCCTGCCTGAGGCTGCAGTGGGTGAGTCCAAGGTGGAAACTCTTAAATGGAATTACTGCCACTGTATATGTGATTCTTTATGTGCAGATTCGTTGCATTTGCAGACACACGAGGTCTTGGTGGACGAGGAAGTTTTTAGATGAAATTATTTTCATTGTCGGCTGTTTTAAATGCAGATTGGATTGGAGTGTTTGCTCGAAAACTCTGGGAACAGTCAATAACAGGGAAATGCTTCCATTCCCTCCTCTCTTCTCTTCGGGGATTATTTAGTACTTAGTGTCTCAGAAGCTTAATAGAATTTTCCTTACCATAAATTTTAATAGGGCGGTACTGTAAAATATAAAAATGCCAATATATGTTTTCTAAATATTTAACAGGATTCTCTTGCTCAATTATTTAGATCACATCCAGAGTTCCCTTGAAACAAATCTAAAGTTTTACATGAATTTAACAAAGTACACAAACACAGTTTGTGTACTGACACTGCTGAGTACAGAAAAAAAAATTCAGTCAAACTTCCAAATTAAAATTCAAGGATTTTAGGATTTTCAGTGATGTGCTAAATCAGATAAAACTACTAGAAATTACAAAGAGATACTGGAAATGTTTTATTAATGGTTTGGCTTATTTTTACCAATAGGTTTTTGTTTTCTTTTTTTGTTTTCTTTTTTTTTGTATCAGACTCTTTTTTTTTTTTTTTTTTTTTGGATTGTAGTTTTGCTGACAGCTCTCAAAACCAAAAAGAAAACTTAAATCTGGGCCTGTGTACATTGGGGATTATAGATCACAGACTTAATCTCAGAATATTTTACCCTTTGCAAGAGAGTATTTTTCTGTTTGCAAATCACGTTGTTTGGGAGCAAACCTGTGATTTCTCTGTAATGAAGGGAGCAGTGTGGAGGAGCCCCTGGTTTGTTCTTCCTTCCAAAGGAGGGAACGCAGGAGCAAACCCTGATTTTGGGATGGAAAAGGCCGGGATGCTCCTGCCACTGATGGCTCCTGCTCTGAAATGCAGGCAAACGCGGCCCAGAGCCTCGCTGGGTTTTACTTGGTTCCCTGTGCTGCACTGCAGCTCTCCAGCAGAGCCCAATGGAAATCCTTCCAGCCCCATCATTTTAACACAACAGGAGCAGAATTATCAGGGGAGCAAGGGTCTGGCGTGGGGCAATTTTGCCTCCTTGCTAGAGAAGGAGAATCCAGGACATTTAAAAATACAAACCAATTCCTAGCAGTTATTTTTCACTTCAGGACAGTAAGGCAGCTTGTAAAGCCCATCAAATGCCTGATGTGAGCTCTAATGAGTTTTAACCTTGCTTTTTTTTTTTTTTTTTTTTTTTTTTTTTCTTCCCCCACAAAAAGCTTTGCAGACTTCCTGTGCTCATTGAAAAATGTGGTATTTTCTGATGCACAGATTGTTTCCAAACCACTCTACGAAATCCCTGCGGACACAAGAGCTGCTGATATTCATGCAGGGGCATTTGAATCATCCTAGAAATGCAGTTTTCCGGCTCA
This sequence comes from Hirundo rustica, assembly GCF_015227805.2. Lineage (NCBI taxonomy): Eukaryota > Metazoa > Chordata > Aves > Passeriformes > Hirundinidae > Hirundo > Hirundo rustica. The sequence goes on from NC_053470.1 coordinate 8,415,880, forward strand.
ATTTTTTACTTCCTCCTGTATTCAGGAGGTGAGTTAATCTGTGACTGCACCAACACGAGGCCACCATCAAACAAAGGTGTTGTTTTTTTCTTAGTGGCACAGAATTTTCCAATGCCCTCGTGGAATTCAGATGAGGCAGAAAAAAGCAAAGTAGGCTTAGATTTTAAAGCTTACAAAGATAGTTTATTATTAAATACCAAAACAAAATATGAGAATCAAAATGAAACTTTTAAAACAATTCTCCTTGCAAGTGTTTACTTTCTTACTAACAACAGAAAGAGATAAAACTTAGAACTTTTACTCAGTTATTACTCATGAAATACTTTAAAAAAACACTACAGGGAAATAGAAAAAGCAGGAAGCTTTCACAGCAGTGCAGGTGTGGGCTTAAAGTTAAAAAAGATACAAGAATGAGGACATGGAACAATGAGATTGTAGAGTTACGCCTTAGCAAGTAGAAAAATACGCCGAGCAAGAAAATAGGAAAGTTTAATAATGAGGCTCTGTGCTTTGTTTGTAGAAGAGTATAGAAAGTTCCTGAGGAGTAAGAAATAGGAAGCAAGCAGCCATTGTTAGATATCAGGTGCATGTGTAGCTTTAATGGCTGGTTTATGCAGATGTCTGTGAGCTCTTAACGATTCACTGTTGGGTAGGAAACTTCTAAAAGGCCTTTGGAACACAGAGAATTCTGCCTGCTGCTGGCACCTTCCAATTGTCTCACCTGCACTGAGGCTGATGCTGCAGTAAAAGCTGCAGGAACGTCTCCCTGCAGTCCCAACCCGTTATTTGGAAATATTAAGATCCAGCACTGCGTCTTTGTCCTTTTCCATCTTCAGGGTGCTGGTTACGTGCTTTTACACATGCAGTGATGGATCTAAAGGTAAGGTATAAATATATACAGAATATATGTATTTATATAAAAATATACATAGAATATATATCTACAAACATATAGAATATAAATACACAATATAACTGTACCATATCCATTTATATAAATGGATACAGAATATAAAATATATAAATTTATAGAGATGTATATATTCTATATATTTTTATATAAAAATATATATTTATGTATATAGCTCCTGTTCCCAAGAACTTGGTTTTGACACTTGTAGCAGTGATCACTTTTCTTTGTTGCTTGCTCCTTATTTATGTTAAATATTTTACTCATTACTAAACCACTGTGAATTTGTTATTTTTTTCCTTTTGAGAAGCAGGTTGTTTTTCCAGTCAGGAAGAAGTGAGGCCCATGCAGCGTTTATTCAAAGAATTGCTGAAAAGAGAGAGGCAGGCAGAAAAGTCCAGCCCAGTAAGAGAGCCACGAGGCTTACCATCACCAATATAAAATTTTACCTGGTATATAAAAGTGCATGTGTGTCTCTTGGGTCAAATTCAATGCACTCTTTGTGCTTTATTAGTTCCTTTGATGTCAAAGGGACCAACTCTAGCTGTTGAAAATAAGGTAAGAATTATAATTTACTGCCTCCAGAAGCTCCATCAATTCTGTATATCCCTGGGCAATCTGGATATTTTGAGTCACCTGGAAGACCAATAACCAAGCTGTATTTTCACTGCTGGCCAACCTGAGTGTGTAACCTGTACAAAATACACCCAAGCACTCCTGTGGAGTATCTGTTCTGCTCTGCTGCTGTTCGCTTCCCACTGCTTGTGATATTATAGATTTATTCTGGATGCGAGTGTGAGTTGCAAGGCAATCTATTGACTCAGAATACCTGGTAATAGAGCAGTAATTGCTTTGTTTTAAAATTAAGTGACCACACTCATTTTAGAATCTATAGCATTTCATCATTTATGGTGATATGAAAGAGAAGAGACTCCACAGCCAATTACCCTCAGAGAAGCAATAATCCATGTTGCATTTCACAAACAAATGACAATCAGGAAATCTGCTCTGACTTTTCAGAAATGCATCTGATTTGAATGAATGTTCCCTTTCCAGGGAAAGACGGGAAAAATAATATGTACCTTTTGAATTATTTGTAGACACTTACATATCTTAGGGGAAACTGTTTCCGCTTTTATTCATATAAGTACGCTTCAGTTTTATGCTAAACTAATAAAGCAGCTTGGGATTAGATATATTCTATGGTTATTTTATGAATATAAATGCAATATAAAAGCAGTAGTCTTCAGTAAATAATAGGTTTTTCGCTCCATTACCATATTTAACAAGTAGAGAGAAAAAAAAACAGCACTGCTTCCAGTCCTGAGTTATGATGTTCTGCTGGAAATGGGGTCTGATGCATTTTTCTGCTTTCAAAGATTAAATTCCCTGTGGCACACAAAACTGCATATTTTCTGTACTGTGGGCTAATTTGCATTTTTAAAACATCTGTTTATGAATATCTTTGTGATAATAATTACTATTTACAAAGTTTTAATCAGGAGAGGGAAATTTCTAAATGAGGAATACTGGAGGGAACATATTTTTACCTTCTGGTCATTACTGCCACGATTTATTCTTCTACAGCCTGCCAGTTCATCTTCCCCCATCCCTTCTTATTTTGTCTCCATTTTAGCCACATCTCCTTTCTCCTTGTGGGCTTTTTCTCCTGTTACCAGTGGTGGCATGAAAAGCCAGGGCTGAAGCTCCTGTTTTACTTGGTAAACAAGACCTTGGTTGAGAGGGGGTGACAGGAAGGGTTTCCTGGGATGGAGGGGTTGCTTTTAGAGAGGATTAATTTCTTTAATAAGGTTGGAGGAACACAGGAACTCGATGTGGCTGCTGGACACAGGGAAGGGATGAGCTGAGTAAGGAATTGTCAGTGGTGGAACAGCAGTTTACAATTACCTGGTCAGAATCCTACCAGCTGCTTCAGAACCTCTAAATGAGAAAACCCCACATCCTATGGCCACACAGAGCATCAGAACATCTAATACTGGGGCTTGTCCTTCAAAACAGGAGACCAGAACTAACCAGCTTTAAGTGTTTTTCTTCTGCAGCTCCTCAGCTGGGGGAGGACTTTACAGAAGATGCCCTGAGCCAGTTGTGCACAAACACGTGGAAAATCTCATTAGATTTTAACACCTTGAAGGCATCCCTGTGCATGGCAGGGAGTTGGGACTGGGTAATCCTCACGGTCCCTTCCAGCACAAACCACCCAGTGATGTTCTGGGAATGGCCACCCTCAGCAGCCTGCCGTGGGGCAGCTGAGAAATTGAGTTTACAAAACCAGGTGAGGACCAGCACGGAACCTCAGGGAATGCAGGTGTGGGCTGGAGAAAGGAGAGGAACCTGCCTGGGGAGCCCCCCTGGAGCCGTGGCACTGCAGGACATCCCTGCTGCCCGGGGTGTGGCTGCCCTGCCTGGAAAACATCCTCTTCCCAGAAAAGCAGTGTCCAGCAGCAGTCACTGGCTTTGCTTGCAGTGGGGTTCCCTCCAAAGGAGAGCTGAGGGGCTGGCAGACCTTGGAGACATTCCAGGAAATGCAGCACGTTTCTAATTCCTAGCGTTTAAGCATCTGAGGAGCTTAAAAGAGCCCCCCTCCCAGGGCAGGCATCTCAGAGACCTCAGGGGGACAGAGGGTGGCTTCAACCCCACCAAGTTTGTCCTCACCTTTGTGCTGGAGCTTCTCCATTTGTGCTTCTGCTGCTCTGAAAGCTCACAAAGCTACTGGCAATGTTTCTCTTTCTTGCCTCAGTCACTTTTATTGGATCTTCTGTAAGCGCTCCCTCTAGTAAGAACATTTTCCAGAACAAATTTGGGAAGCAGACAGAGAAGTACTGGGATATTTCTGTCAAGACACACTTTTGGCAGCACTGAGCCAGGCCAGTGGCCAGGAGCTGGCCAGGGACAGGTGAGCACATCAATCCCACTGCTGCTGGGGAAGGAACCCTGGCACCAGGCACCACTGGGTGTTGTCAGTCAATTAAATGCCTACATCAGAAACAGAAACATTGCTGAAAGTTAACTCAGACTGGGATTCAGTCCGTCACTGCTCAGATTCAAAATACTTGGATGATTTTTTTTCCCCCCTGTATTTCAGTGCTTTCATGCTGTGCTCCTTGCTGTACCAGTCTAAGTGCAGCTCTCTCCTTTCCTTACCTTTATTGCTGCTCTTAACTGGAGCTGTAAGGGGCATCAGGGCTTTAGCAGTCCCCAAAGTGCATCGCCTGGAACAGAGGTGCTCTGGATGGGGATGCTGAGGCCAGGAGCTTAAGAGTGAGCTGGTGCTGAAGCTGAACTTTGCTTGTTGCATCTAAACTTTCTCTTTGGATAATTAAATATTTGCACCCCCATTTATTTTTTTTTATCAGTCATAAAACATGTGCCTAGACTTTGCTTATTCTTAAAATCTAAGTAGTCAATCACACACATTCCTCGGTTGTGGCTGTATGAGGACAATAGACTTGCCAATAGCTGTGAGCGTAAAATAACGTTGCCTCCTTACTCTGACCCTAATCTGAAGAGAAAAAAGAAGAGATCCTTATTCACATTGCACATGTTTCTATCATGTATAAGTCATAAACATACGATTTTATATTTACAAACACATGATGTTGTAATATATGTTTTTATGATCCTGTGTTCTGTGCCTGCCGGGAGCCCCTTTCCCAGGAGGAAGCTTCTGTGCCCCAGAAAGTGCTATGGTGCTTTCCTGCTGCTGGTTTTTCCTTTCTTCCCTGTATTTCCGTGAGATTGCTCCTTGTTTTCACGGGCACCTCATGAACTCCTCAGGTAAGCAAAAAGAAGAAATTAATTAAAAGGTGGAGCTCAGCGCTATCAGATCTGTGGGTGCTGAAGAAGCGGGGTGGGTTCAGGGAGGGGACAGATGAGGCTGTGGGGAGAAGGTTCCAGCAGAAGCAGCGTTATCAGGATCATCAGGTTATCACGAGATGGCTCAGCCCGGAGCTCGAACGCTCAGCAGGGAACCACCAACACCTGTGCTGGGCTCAGCAGCAGGGAACCACCCACACCTGTGCTTCTCCTCCTGGCCACGCTGGGGCTCATCAGCAGGAGATGACCCACACCTGTGCTTCTCCTCCTGGCCCTGGCTGGGGCTCATCAGCAGGAGATGACCCACACCTGTGCTGCTCCTGGCCCTGGCTGGGGCTCATCAGCAGGAGATGACCCACACCTGTGCTGCTCCTGGCCCTGGCTGGGGCTCATCAGCAGGAGATGACCCACACCTGTGCTTCTCCTCCTGGCCATGCTGGGGCTCAGCAGCAGGAGATGACCCACACCTGTGCTGGGCTCAGCAGCAGGAGATGACCCACACCTGTGCTTCTCCTGGCCACGCTGGGGCTCAGCAGCAGGAGATGACCCACACCTGTGCTTCTCCTCCTGGCCCCTCAGCAGGAGGTGCAAATAAATCCTTGATTGGGCTTGGGGGGCTGCTACAGAAGGGTGGGGTGGTGCCAGCTCCGGAGCTGGGGAGGTTTTGTGGGCTCTTGGCTTAGCTTCCGTGTGGATTTACCGATCACCCTCCTGCGCTGGAAGTGTTCCTCAGGGCAGCCTGCAAAAGGTAGGATAAGCACAGATTGATCCTCTTCTTGCTCTTTTTGTTGTTGTCATATTTAAATGTGAGGAGGTCTGAAGAAAAGTGTTGCTACAATACTTTTTGAGTTGTTCTTGTTGTATTTTTTCTAATGAGGTTGCATTGGAAGCAGTGTGTGCCCCTGGTACTCCTGTGTTGCCCTGGAAGGGAATTGGGTCTCTGTTTCTCGTGTCTGCTGAATGAGTAGCCCATGTTTGGGAGTGTTCTGTGTACAGTTACCTGAGCATTCCTGTTTTGATAACACTGCTGGTGGTTTCCTGTCCCTGCAACTTCATGGAATTTCTTAAAGAAAAAGCATCACAATGTTTTTCTGGTTGTGGCATAGATTAGGCTGACGTTTGTAAAGAGCTTACTTTATATAAAGCCTTGGCCTTCTCAAAAGTAGTTTTCATTTGCTGAATTGCTCTTATTTCTCCAAAATCCTATTTTTCTCATGTTGTTAGAAGCGACAGTGTTTAAGGTACAGCATTCCTGCTTTGGTTAATCCCTTAATTCTGCTAAGAAGTGTCATCCCACTTTCCCACAAAGTATTATTTTATATTCCCGTCCTTCCCACTAATGACGTATGGAGTCGCTCCATGGAGCATGCAGATGATGAATAAAGATGACTTAAATGGGTTTTGTACATTTTCAAGCTGGTATTGCTAAAGGGACAGAGGCAGAGCAAGGCAAAGAAGCGGGCTGGGGGAAAGAGGGGGGCTATAAACAGGATATTAGTTGTGAGATTAGGAGCAGGTGTATTTGCAGAGGGTGATTCTTTCAAATATATCTACAAACCTGGAGATTTGCACATGCTGCTGGTGCTGTGGAACTTTGTGCTGAGTTTAAGGGGGGAGCTGAGGCTGGTGCTGTGGCACTTTGTGCTGAGCTGGAGGGGGGCTGAGGCTGGTGCTGTGGCACTTTGTGCCGAGTTGAGGAGGCTGATGCTTTCAGTGCATCCCCTGCAGCGTGGAGGGGCAGCAGTGCCCACTGCAGCCCCGTGCTGTGCTCTGAGCTTGGCACAGACACACCAGCAGTGCCCTGCACAAAGGGCTGCTGCTTTGGCACGTCTGCTCTGAGCGCTGAACCGAGTCTAAAACAGCAAATGGTTTTTCTCTACTGTTATTTGTTCACCTGGAGGTTTTTTGTGGAAGCTGGAAAAGCTGAGCGCTTTCACAGCCTTGCAATGAGCTCATATAGGCAGAGGTTTGAAAAAGAGTTGAATTTCAAGCCTTGAAATATTTGGAGCATAGAAAGTTTCTGAGCTGCAAAAAGTATAGAAGAAACTATTGTATTCTGTAAGGTGTATGTGCAGTGTTTAGTGGCTGGCTTAAGTAATTGCTTGTGAGCTTTTAGCTTTTTAACTTTTAAAAGCCCTTGGAACAAAGAGAACTTTGACTTCTGTTGTTATGGTGTGAGTTTTACCAACTTGTGTGTCTCTGCCTTCAGTGAGACTGACAATGGAATAAAAACCTCGTGGAATGCCTCTCAGTTACCCTGTCCTGCTACTGGTGATCAAATCCAACAGTTTTTGCCATGACTGCCATCCCTTTGTTCTGTCCTCTGTAGTAAAAGTTACCCCATAGCACAGCTCTGTGTGGCTCAGGCTGAGCTGTGCTGTTCTGCCTGGACTGGCTCTATTGTTATCCAAAATTATTCCCAATTTTAGTGCCTCAGACCCACAGGGTCTGGTTCTGCAAGCCTCAAGGCCCATGAGCAATCCCTTGTCCACTGAAATCCATGGAATCCCTTGTGTGGATAAGGATTACGCTGGTGGATAAAGGGTTTTCGGATCATGGCCCTAACCCTTTTTTAATTAACCTTCTAAGAAAGAATTTATACAGGAAAACTGTCTCAGTGGTGAGCAGTCAATAAACCATGTCTTTGTAGCTCCTTCCTTCCTTTATGGGTCCTTTGTGTGAGGCTTAAGTGAAATGGATCTCACTCTATATCCCTTCCTTACTTCCCTTCTGCCCAAGCCAATCACTTTATAAATGCCATAATTTCTCTCTATTGTTCCCTTTCTGGGTATATTTGCTCTTGGCTCATTCAGTGACTTCTAGCTCAACTCTTCTTGCATTAGGAAGAAGAAAGGAGACAAAATGGGCTGAAATATCAGGAAGAGAGGTTCCATCTTATTTTAACCCCTGGGAATCAAAACACTAGCTTTTATATTGAGAATCCCATAAGTCAGTTTTTGCCTTATGGAAGTTTCTACTTCCAGTGTTTCACTATCAAAGATGATCTGTCCTAAGTATAAAGTTCTAGGATTTGGAGGCTAAACTTTCAAGTAATCTCCTGTAATTTCCCATTTTCAGGTTCACCTCAATGCCTCAAAATGTCCCAGTTATTGTTTGCCATTACAGATAACCACAGTGGCCTGAAAGCAAAGCCAGCAGATGACAGAAAATAGAATAATACTAAGGTGTGCTTATCTAGCTGAAGTGTTTTCTGATAGCATTGCAGCCTAGTGAATCAGAAGTGTTAGGAAATGGTGAAGATGAAGAAAATGGAGATCTCCACTGCTCCTCCCAGGAAAGGGTGGATTTAGCTGCAATCTGTAGGACATCAGGGATTCCTGCATGCTGCAAGCAGTATAATGTTGTTTTCTCAGTGCTGAAATGGAGCTGAAAGACAAATGAAATGTTCTGCTTTTACGTGAGTCAACAGAAGCGTTCTGTGCTTTCTGTTTTCCAATTACCCACAAACAGTTTTTTAATTTCTGAGAGTGTTTGTAGCTCTCTGTAAACTCTAAACACTGTAATTCCTGCTTTGTTTGTGTGTGGCTGCCTGGCTGGAGCTGTGTCCCGTGGCTTGATGGTCTTGCCTGGTTTTTAACTGGGTAATTGTGACTTATTCACAGTGTTTCCTGGTGATTGTGCACACGTTTACCCAAAATTAAGTGGAATTAAGGTTGCAGAAAGACTTAGAAGAAGAAAATTTCAATTCATGCAAATATTTGCAGGTGTATGGGCTTAACAGAAGGTTTGAACATCTTGATTCAAGGCAGTACCAGGATAAAACATTCATTAATTTCCCTGCTGTTGTTCCTAGCAAAGCAGTTTTATTTCTAGGAAGCTGTTGAACTAGCTGGTGAGTGGCTCAGCTGATCCACTGAGAAGCAGAGTCACTTGTGTCATGGACACTTTATTTCATCTTGGAGAGCATCAGGGATGTCACAATGCTCCCCCAGCCCAGCTCCTCCTGAAGGATCCCTTGCACTTTATTTAGTTGCCTTTCCTCTGATCTTCCTTTGAACTCATCCCCTCTTTTCGTCTCTCTGCTTACACATTCGTAGTGTGTTCAAAATAATTGATTTGGTTCTGTGAAGATTTATGTCTGTAATGACCAAGTCTCGTCTTTCTTTTTTTTTTTTTTTTTTTTTTTTTCTTCCTCCAGAAATTATTAAAAACAAGTTTTGGAATTAGAGTGAGTGACTTTCAAGTTCCATTTAACGTGGATAAGGTGTTGATTCCAGCCTGCAGCAGCAACCAGGGGCTCCAGAGAGCCTGGGGTTTGCTCCTGGAGCACGGCAAATGCTGCAGGGATGGAAGGGAGCTCAGCTTTGGGGTAAAGCAGGGATGGTTGACACTGCTCGAGAGAACTGGTCTGTGTCAGGCAATAGGAACAAGGCATTATAACAAATGGTACCTGTAATGAGAAAAAGGTGACACTTTTACAGAGCGTAGCATAGCTTAGCAGCTGGTGTTAAATCAGCAGACAAAACATTTGCTGAGACTGTGGAAAGGCTGCAAAATTACCTCTGGTATCTGCTGAGTGTACCTGCTTTTGTAAGGAGGCTTAAAAGGGAAAATGAGACAATTCTTGGATTTGTCAGTTCAGGAGGGGTTTAAATGATGTGTTAAGAGCCTGGCTGGTGTATCATATGCAGAAATGAAAGAGCCTGAAAATGGTTATTGACTGGAGTAATTGATCCAGAGCAGGACACCGAGAGCAGCAGAGCAGTGGGAGACACGAAGATGCTGTGGGCAGCCTGTGTGACCCCTGAGCAGTGCCCAGGCTGAAGGCTCCAAGCAGAGCAGCAGGTCTCCTCTCTGTCTCATTCAAATCAGTGCTGATCTGAAATGGCAAAGAGAAAATGGGATTTGCAGACAAAAACACGCGGGTTCCAAACCCACTGCCCCTCACCAAGGCAACATGAACAGCGTCTGAGGTGCTGCAGAGGACAGTGTCTGTTACTGTGTTCTGTTAGGGGTGTTGTAAAAGCACCAGTGTCTCTACAGCAATTTGAGTTAGGATGCAATGGCCAGAGTGTTCCTGGATTTTGTTAGAAGTGGAGGGAGTGGAATGTGGAATGTATCTTTGATGGTACACTCACACACCAGGAATGGAGCAGCGGTGCTTTAAATGGACAGAAAAAGAATCTGCATCTCCCAAGTGCTCTTGCCACAGAGGTGTAGTGTTGCGTATAATGTGTGTTATAACGTGTATATTATTTAATGTTATATAATGTAACTATAAATTCTGCATTCTTCTGTAGCATTTTATGAAGCTTCCTACGTGTTTTAGGAAGACATTAATATCTTAAAACTGTGGGGTTTGGGAGAGACTAAACATACAGTTTTTTAGGATTCTGCAGGAATTTTTTAAAAAAAAGGAAAAAGGTGGACTGTAAGCCCCTCTCAGAAGTCTTATGACAACCTGAGTGGAACATATTTCCACCAGCTGGAAACCAGTTCAGGCTCTGTGCATCCGAACTGAATTAAATATTAACTCATACTGGCAGTTTAGTAACTTTTAGCTGAAGCAGTGGGTGAGCTTGTTCCATTAGTTGGTGGTAAGCTCCCAAATCTACCTAGAGAAATATGTCTATAAAATTGGAGATTGAAGTTAATAGCATGAAATCCCTCTTCAAAGACAGTTGCAATATCGCCAGCTAATCCTATCAATGCCATCAGTACTTGTTTTTTAGCACTGAACAATAAAAGTGATGCTTTATGACATTGTTAGCACTCAGTGGTACTGGGAGTTAGTGGTGTAGAGCACCTCAAATAGCACTGCTGAGAAATTGTCAAGAATATGAAGGTAATGTGAAAAATCAGATTTTTTATTATTATTATTTTTTGGGGATTCAGCTGCATTATGGCTGGCAGAGTTTCACCCAAGATTTATCTTGAGGAACCTTAACCTTGAGATGCTCCCCAAGTGAGCCCCTGCTTGCAGGGCGTTGTTTCTGTAGGGTTTTGCCCGGGGCAGTAACGGTGTTCGATCTGCGGAGTGAACTGTTACAGAATGAATAAAATCCACATTGTTTCACCCGGCATCTGGGGACTTCTCGTGAGTGATGGTGCTCATTTTGTCCTTGCACACCTTTGTCTATAAAGCTGCCTTATGATGCTTCCCTAACTGGAAGTAATTTCACATCAGATGGAAGATCAGAGTGAAAGCTTCGCTGCCTTTGCCTCTGAATTCCTTACTTGGGCAAAATGGAGCTGCATGGAAATTGGGACAGGATCTCTGAGCCGTTTTTGGCAGTTTAAGACTTTCCACCAGCGTTATGTAGGTAATGATTTATGCTGGTTGAAGATCACTAGCTGTACTTTCAGCTTTAATCCCACAATGGGATTTGGTGCCTTGTTCCAGTTCGCTCTTATACAGTGCACGCCTTATTTGTTATTTTTGCATTATTACAATTCTGTTTCTGGACAACTGGATCAAGGCTGCCTCTCTCTATCAAGTTGCCATTGGTGCAGAGTCCTCAGGAGGAAACTCAGAAGGGATTGTCTGGGCTCTGGAGTTTCAGGAACAGCGCCCAGAAACAGCACGCTGTGAGGATAAAACACCAAAGACCAGAAATGAGAGGGGAGCTGCCATGTACAGGCTTGGGGGGGTAGAAGGTTCTAGAAACATGACCAAATATGGAACAGGGCTAGCCAATAGGAGAGCAGAACTCAGGTTCATTAACATAATAACTGCAGAGGCTCCTGGGAGGAGATCTGTCTCACCTTGGGTTAAACACATGTCTCCCAGGGCTTGAAGCCGAGGTCTGGCTCATCAGGGGTGCCCACACATGGAGACAGCTTTCCAGCCCTTTGAGCAGCCTGGGCTTGTGCCCATCCAGAGGGAGGGTTTTTTCCCCAACCCCACCCTTCTGGAGGAGTGCTGATGCAGGATAATCACGCTGTGGTCCTGGTATAGGATAAGACAGGTTGGATATTAGGAAAAACTTTTTCATGGAAAGAGTGATAAAGCACTGGAATGATCTGCCCTGGGAGGTGGTGCAGTCACCATCCCTGGATGTTTAAACAAAGCCTGGATGTGGCACTGGGTGCCAGGGTTTAGTTGAGGTGTTGGGGCTGGGTTGGACTCGATGATCTCGGAGGTCTCTTCCAGCCTGGTGACTCTGTGATTGATTCTCTGTGGCAAACTGTTACGGTTTATTATAGATCCTCTCTGTGTGTATGTAAAATGCATCACTGGACCTTTTGCGTTCCAAACCAGCAAGTGTGGCTATCTGGGAGTGCCAATCCTGTGTGGGTGGTGCTGGCAGTACACAGAGTAGGACAAGTGGCACCACAGCCGTGGAGTGGATTTGATCTGAGGGGTGGCCATCAGGTGATTCAAGTGCTCAGAGATTCTGTACTGTTTATGGAGATTAAAAAAGTGCTTTTTAGATCAGTTTGTCTAGCAATTTCTGCTGTTGCCTTTGTGGTAGAATCTGCTCAGCACTTAGCCAGCTGATGTACAAACACTATGCAAAAAGGTCAGCTTGGATCTATGGAAAAAGCTGTAATGATTCATCAGCTGGAATGAGATGACAATCTCGAGCTGTGATGAAGCCGTGAAGACCCTTTGTTTCCTCACTGACAGTCAATACGAGTGTTTATATTCCAACACACTCGAGGTAACTTTTTTTTCCGCCGCCTTTTGTTAAATCTTAATTTCACAAGTGGCTGTTGACATTTTGGTGTGAATAATAAGAGGCGAGCATCAAGCAAACAGTCTAATCAATCTGAAACTACACTGAAGTGGGGCTGCAACAGCACTTTCTCATCCTGCACCTTCATCAGGTCAACCCTGCTCCAATGCTCTGCAGAGGCCTGCCAAAGCACTGCACTTTGCTGAGACATATAAGAATACCGTTATTACAGATTTACCATTATTTATTTACCATCTGACAAATTTGTTCCTCTTTACTTCTCAAGTACTAAAAATATTGTGCTGAATTTCTACTTATTTAGCTTTCTGCTATGGAGTCGGTCCACAGGATGGCCCTTTGCCTTGCCAGGTCTTGGGTCACGAGGGAAGAGCCCAGCGCTGTGGCTGTTGATCTCTCCTGTCCCAAAATCCTATTTGCAGAAACGCACGCTGATTTGTGTGCTCCATTAACATTCGTTTCTTCTTCACCATAATAATGAGCTGTTTGTATCTTGCTCAAAAATAGACGTAGATTAATGCAATGCTGACTGCAAAATCACCAAGGAAGAAAACTGCTGCAGTAGATAAACTTTATAGGTCACGTTCCTCCAGTTTCACAGGCTGGGATGACTCTTTATGTAATAAGGCGTGGCAAGGTTTGTGATTATCATAGGAGAAACCCTGGAGTATTTAAAAAGTGCAAAGCAGAACTGCCAGTGTTTGACTTCCTAGAAACAGAGCTATTTGGCATCATCAGAGATGCCTAATTAGTGAGCACATGCGTGTTTGCAGGTATTTATGCATATCCATCCACACAGAAACTTGCAGGCACAAAGAAAACGATGCACCTCTTCACTGGAGGAAGTGCATTGAGAAATTAGAACTGGAAAAATTGCAAAGCACTTGTACGTGGATGAAGTAAGAATTTCATTGTTTGTAGTATCAGTGATAAGAATTACGGTTCCATTTCTGATGCAGGCGTGCAGGTATCTTGCACTTCAGTAAAACATATCAGCACTAATTCTAGAGGTTTCTGAACATGCCAGAGGCAAGGGATTAGAGTAACAACCTAACCAGAGGTAGGGAATTTCTCAGCAATGTACAACTATCAGTTAAAAATAGACACCTGAACATCGCTGGGACTTTCCACATAGTGGCTGATGGAATGATCTGATCCTCTTTTTTTTCCCCTTGATATATTCCCTGTACTTATTTCAGAGTCTCAGCAGGGTGGATGTAACTGCATATTGCACAGGTTGATTTTTCCCTGTACAGCAGGTGCTGCACTGAGCCAGCAGCTTTGCTTCTCAATTCCTGTGGTTTCATCAGGCCAAGACACAGACACACACGTGCCTTTTGTGTTCCTCCCCGTTGCTTCCTCAGTTTAATGGGAATTCCAGGAAGAGCAGGATGGTTGGGCATATTTCCTCTCCCTATTCTTCACATCTGTTCCCTTAATGGTGTGAGTTCAGTGTAAATCTGCAGGACTGCTTTCATCAGATGGGAACCAGGTGTGTCTTCAGCCCTGTGGAGCCTTAAAATATAGCACCGAGGCACTGGGGCTCCTTTTAGTGTTGTATAGGAAATACTTTTTAGTATAGGAAATAATTTTCTTGCAGGATAAAGCTACAAGAATGTGAAACCCAGTTGGCAGCTCTTAATAATGAATGAACTCAATGGTTATCCTATGCAATCTTTTTAATAATATCTTTCTTCCAAGACACAGTTTTTTTCAGTGCCTAGAGGTTTTCCCCCCTCGCCTTTGAATTAATTATTAAAAAAAATATTCCTTAATATCACTGACACAAGTGCTTGTGACACATCCCCCCGTGAACACAAAACTTTATAAGCCACAAAACTTAATTCTGACCTCGACCATTTACAGTCTCCAGGAAGGCTCAGAGTGGTACCTGCAATTTAGCTGTAAGCCTTGCTGTAGCCTCTCCAAGGAAAAGCACAGATTGCTGCAGATCCTCACCCTGAGGTTCACTGGATCTGAATTCAGCAGAGGCATCATGAGGGGAAATGGCACGAGGCACAAATCTTTAAGCAGAAGTAAGGTGAGTGTATTGCCCCGAGCAACATTTTGGGCTCCCAATCCTCATGGGTTGACCAAGTGCCCCACGGTGGAACCTCCCCAGCGCTCACAGCTAAGGTGCCTGTGCAGACACTGTTATTTAGGCTGTAATAGTCGCTCCTTTGCAGCAGCTCCCTTGTTACCGTGACTAGTCACAGCAGCGGCACTGTGCTTTGTGTTCTGGAGCGCCTCAGTCACGCTGGAGATGCCATAACTTGTTACTGAGACAAATGGCTCTTCATGGGAGAGAGGTCTCACCTGAGGAGAGGAGATTCCACGAGACAACTTGTGCATCGCCCCAGCCCACGATTCCCGGGCTTGCACCGAGGGCAGGAGGTGTTGGATTTCTGACGCTTCCTTTTGTGTTGAGAGATGGGCGAAGTGCGTGAAGAGAAAAGCACACAACATATTTCTTCCTGAAATCACGCTGCTGGCTCTCTAAGCCAAGAATCCTCAGGAGTTTTATGATAAAAATAAACTGTCATCCTGCAGTATTTCACTCAGTCATCATGTTTCTGCATGAATCATCAGATATTTATTTTTTCCTAACATTGCAGAACCCATATTGGTCTCTCTACCAGTTGCAGAACACTTAAAATGGCCTTAAAAATATGAAGTGCTGCTTCAGGCAATCTAGCAAGAATATTGAAGGCCTGAAAGTATAATTTTCTCTGAAAATAATTTTTTTTATTCAGCTAGTGATCTCATACCTACTGGTCATTTAGCAGTAAAGGCCAGTGTAGGACCAATTATCATCTGCAGGGCAATTAATTAGGTACTCCTAATGGTTTTCTGGACAGTTTAAAACAAATGTAAACACAAAGGAAGATGCAAATAAAAATTAGCAAGGCTGCTTAAATTTAGTGCCAGCAAAAGCAACTTGATTCACATTGCTAGGTTACAAATCTATTGAATCTGTTTTCTACCAAACACAGAATTAATCTATAGAACTCATTGCCACAAAATAGCGAGCTCTTAATGGAATTCATCGACCAGATATTTATATGGCTATTGAATGTCACTGGCATGATGGGCACTGTGCAAGCACGGTTCTGACTATTGCAAATCCTCTCAGAGCCTGCAAATTAGAAAGAAACCCTCAGCAGAAAGTGAGTTATTTGAGATTCATCCATTATAGGATCCCCTGAATCTTCAGCTGCCTCTGGTTGCTCTGGGAGATTCACTGTTCTGTCTGACATAGCACAGGTGTTGAGAAGTTAAGATCAGTCTTATTAGTGATTTAATGACAACCAAACTATTCATCAGTGCTCAGTCACTGCTTGTCCTGGAAGGCAGGGAACTCTGAGCAGGTCCCTGAGACACCTGTCCTGCTGGCCAAGCTGAGAGGTGACAGGCAGCAGTTTCTGGGACACCTTGGTGCCACAGACAGAAATATTTTATTTTATTACGATGTGTAGGGCGCTTTCCCCATCCTGCTCTCTCCATGGGAGGCTGCCATTCCTCCCCAGAGCTGCTGAATATTTTAGCTAATAGTGGACACATCTGCTGGTGGTGGCAGAAGTCTCCAGCTGTCTGGGTTTGGAAAGACAAGTGTCTGCTAGGGAAAGCTGGAGCCTCCCTTGGAATGGAGAATGTAAACCCCCTCCCTCAGAATTATTATAATTTTGAAATTAAGGGGCTCTCGGGCAAAGATATGGGAATGGGAATAACAGTTCTTTACTAGGAACATTAAAAATACAAGTGTCGTAGTACAAAAAACCCCACTGCCAGAGTCAGAGCCCAGCCCAGCCTCCTGCAGTGACAGATGTGGTTCTGGCAGCAGGGATCCTGCAGCAGGGTGCAGTTTTCCTCTGCAGCTCCCGTGGTGCTGGGATGGCTCCGGGGCTCCTCTGGCAATCCCGTGCACACGGGCTGTGCTGCTGTTCCCATGCCAGGTGTGATCCAGCCGGGAATGCCGGGCTCCTCCCCTGGCTGCAGCATCTCCCGAGGGAGGATGGAATTGTCTCAGCCACGCAGGGAGGATGGGTCCTGGAAGGGATAAAGAAAACATCCCCAGCCAGTTTCAACAGATGGTGATAGCGTATTTATTTTTGGTTACAAGACAGCAGCCCACTGCGTTCTGACAGACACACCCTGCATGGAGCAGAGCTGGAGTTTCCCTGGGCACAAAGCTGGGCTCCCTGAGCACTCACTGCTGCACCTGCAGACAAGCTCCTCAGCCTTCAGCTTCTCCATCAAAACCAGAAATTCTGGCATTGTATCAATTCGGCCTGGCTTAGCTGGTGCCTGTTTTGCTGAGTTACTTTCAAAAAGGCAGAATTATTTTAGACTTTGAAATGCACTTTTTTTTTTTTTTTTAAGCTAACGAGGTCGTATTGGAAGGAATCTGAAATGGAAATGAACTTAAAAGCAATATGAAACACCAGTCCTTGTAAGGTGAACTGAGAGAAGGTGAACCAATGTTTGTGTAAGGATAAATTCATATATATATATAAACAAACAGAAGATCTTCAGCTTGTGTCATGTAGCTTCAGAAGATTTAGAATTAAAGGGAAATTTAGCAAATAGATGGTTAAATATTCATCTTTAATAAGTAATGCTCTTCAATAATGTGCATTGTTGTACTAATGCATAATAAGGAGTATTAAACGGTGAGGATGGCTTTACTCTCATTTAAAATTCATTCTGCAGTGGTCAGGGCAGTGCTCTCAGTAAGAAGCAAGAGACAAAGTTCCATCTTAGACTGACAGTGCTGAATTCCCAGTGAGGCTGCCGTGGCATTCCTGTGACAGGGATTGTGCTGAGCCCCTGATGTGAAGAACATGTTAAAGGACCTCATCCTTTTGCTGCCTTCAGTCCGTGCTACGTGGTTAAAACCAGGAAAACAGAACTTGCAGCCTTCAGATGCCTATTGCTGTGCTGGCCCTTAAAAGCTGAGAGGTTTAAAATTGCAATTCAGGGTGTTTGGGGGATTATCACCCAGGTTTTTCTGTCACAGAAGTTTTACTCTCTTTATTCTGAAAAGTTGCTGTTACATTATGAAGCTGCTGGAGATGAGATGGGTAACTTTAAACAAATGTCCTTAAAAGCTTGTGTAAGTACACAGTAAGAGCCCTTGGGGAGGGGGGGAAGCTGTTTGTGTGTTCTAAATTTGCAGTTCCCCCCCCAAGATTTGGTCTCAGCTGTTGAAGTCAGCTCACTGCATTTCTGGATTCTTATCCCTGCCTTGTTCAGTGGTGGCACCTCTGCTTCCAGCATGCAGAATCGTTGTTTCTGTGCCATTAATGCTCAGATGGAGGTGGGGATGTTGCCACTGCAGCTGAATTCCCTCTTTTGCTTTGCCATCAGCCGTGCTGTTGATGCAGAAAGCGGAGCAGTGAAGTGCAGTACCCGTGGTGACGTGTGAACGGGTCACCACGTTTTTCAGGCACCTTTGCCAGGAATCATAAAGTGTGTGGAGCATCCATTTAAATTTTTATATTTGGCTGCATCTCATTCAATTAGTCTATCAAATTCCTCATTAAAGTTCTTGAGCATTTAGAACTACATAATTAAAATACCATTACACTTGGTGGAGGGGAAAAAATCTTTAAAGTGCTCTGTATCATTAGGAAAAAAAAAAATCCCATCAAGGAGTGATGTTGCATTAGTATTCATTACTACTAAAACATGTTGGAAGTGGAAGGAATAAAAAGGATTTACTTTATAATGCCAGCTCCAGGAATGACCTAGGGCTTCAGGTTTATATCGATTCCTTGAGTTTCTGGTTTCTGTGTGGTCACTGGGTACAAAGAGGAAGAACTGAGTGAGGAGAGACATTTCAGCAAAGCTCCACAATTCAATATCTACCCACACTTCCCTAAGTCACCAGTTTCACTGCTGATCCTTTTCGAGAACATATTTCTGATGAAGCGATTCCAAGAATGATAATGAACGACGGTTTCGTGAAGAGCACCTTTTATTGCCTCTCAGGGACTGCAGGGTGTGCAATAAATCAATCCATCAATCACAAAGCAGCTCCCCAAACAAACAAAACACACAGAAACGCAGCAACCTCTCCATGCGATGGCGAAACTGTCCCAGATCGAGATGATCTAAGTGGGGATTTAAGAAAACCACTTGAGGTTTTTTTTTTCTCTATGATGTCATGGCTTTTCACCAGAAATCTGCTTTTTTTGGCACAGCAGGCAGCTAATGGCTCGTTTGTGCGTTTGAATGGCAAGGGTGAGAGTGGCAGTGGCACCCCTGGGGATGGCAGAGGGTCACAGCCTCGGGGCGGGGTGCAGAGGTGTGGCACAGACAGCAAAGGCAATGTGCCACCTTCGGCTGTAAAACACAGGACGCAGCACGCTGGAAAAAACACCGGTTTTCATATTTTCATGGAGAATACCCCTCTGGCAAAATTCAATTTGCTCTTCGCTTTTTTTTTACTGCCTTTTAAAAATAATTGTATCTCTAGGATTTCAGTAATTGGTTCTATTGCACTAACAGTTAATTATATATTTTGATTAATGTATTCTATTATGGAATAATTTGCTTAGAATATCTGATAGTGATTTAATTTCCAGGTTATTGTCCTTCTCAGCAACCTGAGGAATTGGCTTCCAGATAGTGATGTGAATGGGTTTTGGTGACAACATTATGATCCGAGATAAATCACTGCATTGTAGTTAGTAAGCTCTGTGTTGTCAGATATGTCAAATATTGCCTCTTAACTGATTTCACTTTTCATTTTAATTAAATGTGGTATTCACAGAAACCGCTGGAAAGAGCAGAGTTTAGAAGTAAAGCTTTTTAAAAGCACAGAAATTGGGTTCAGTAATGCCAAAGACACCTGGGTTTGATCTTGTGGCAGACATGCAAGGATGGAGTTCTGTATTTTCACACTCTTCTGTGGTTTCATTTAAATGGGGCCTTCTGTAATAGAAAAGTTGCTGATTTAAAGTTCATTTTAATTTTGCGTCATACACAGCAATTAAGTGACTTTAACTTTGGGCAAATGGAGAAAAGCGTACTGTCAAAAACAAAACATGAAGAAAGGAAAGTTTCCACATTAGCAAATCACATAGACGTTTCTTTTCAGTAGCTCTGTAATCCCGTACCTTTATTTTCCAGGGTGATTGAATTAGATGAGATATTTATACCTGGAGATCAAATGAGCAATCTTACCATTTTGTGAGAAACCTCTCTTTGAATTTAAATCTCTCAATACCCAAGCCAAGTGGAGAAGTACTTACATTTGCCTAAAACAAATCAGAACGGGAAGGGGATTAAATGACGGACTCTGATTTACCACTTAGAATGTGTGGGTGCCTAAGTGCTGGTGCATTGTGAGGATTAGACTGTCCTTGACTTCCTAAACACGGATTTGCAAAGCATGCCAGGAAGGCTCAGGTAATTGAGGAGGTAATTCAAACAGCGCTGCTTTTGGGAGAAAACCAGTTTAATTTTAATGACCTTTCCAGAAGCCTGAGCTGTTCCCTTGTTTACACGTTTTTGCCTCTTCACTTCAAGAGTGCAGTCAAGGGTAGTTAAAACCCTGCTGGAAATCCTGTCTTTGTGCTCTCCTAGCTGAGGTTATTTTCTGAGAAAACCTTTTTCCAGGAGTTTTCCTGCCTGGGTTGTTTTTGTTTTGTGGGTTTTTTCCATGGCATTGGGAACTTGGATACTGTTAAATTACCTTGCCTGTGCCAGCTGATCTCATGATCAAAATTCTGCAAGTTCTCTGAGATGCTGATTTGCAGCTCCTCAGTTTCAGGTTCTGACAGCTGCAGCCATGGCAAGTGATAAATCTGTTTCCTTCTCTCTTCAGATTGCTCTGGTGTTGTCTGTGTGGTTTTTTTGCTGATGATTATTGGTTTGTCTGGGGTTTTTCTGTTCAGATAATTTCCCCCTCTCTATAGGATTTGCATTTTAGCAAAATACCTTCTTGGGAAGGCTGATTTCTACGAGTGACATCAAAATTAGCTCACCCTGAGCTAAAATGTGAGTTTCTAGGTAGATAATTCCAGTATTTGAGTTTGTAGGTAGAGATTTTTAAAAAACAAAACAACAACCCCAGGCTTCAGAGGAGCATGAAATCTCACCTGTGTTTTCTAGCTATGAGAACTTCTGAATGACCTAAGGTGAAATGTACGCTTCAGTTTGGCATTTTTAATTTAATTTTAGTACTCCCGGGCATGATTATTTGATATTTAAGTTAATGTGATTCTGCAGCGTGATTAAAGAATAGACAAGGTACAAATAATGAAGACCAGTCAAAGGAGATAATTGAAACTGCTGGGGGTTATATTTGCCTTTGCATCAACTTTCTTTTGTACCCCTCCTTCATGTAAATCTGATGAACTGGAACAATCCAAATCTTCACCAGCCGCTAACCAAACACACACAGGGTTTTTTAATGGTGAGAAATGACAGCTCCAGTTGTGGTTTATGGAAGCTGAGCTCACCACTCATTAAAAATGTGGTTTTGTGGGGTTTGTAGGGAAGAGGCAGGATCTGGCAATCACAGGCCAAAAGCCTCTGGGAATAGAGCTGGCCAATATTATATTTTCAGTTAGAAAAGAACCTCCCAAAGCTGTAAACTTTAATTAACTATTTATTAAAAACTCTGAATAAACCTCCTCTGGGACTGCATCAAATAAACACTGATAATGACCTTAATATGAAAAGTTGGACAGTACACGGCTTCTAATCACAGATTAATTTCTTGTATGGATTTGATCAACCACAAAAAATACCAGAAGTGCTTTTTTTTCCATATATACATAATGTTTGTGTAAGCACATGAATATATAAACAGATATGTAAGCATGTACGTGTGCAAACATTTGTATTTATGCTGACATCTAACGTGTATATAAATGTGTGCGTGTGTGTCCAAACACTTTGAATTTGTGGTTAATAAATAAAAAACTTCCTGTGCTAGCAGGGCTCTCAGCACTCACTTCAAATGATGATTGTTTCTCTTGGTGTCCTGAATACATATCCCAGCTATCTTCAAGAGGAACATTTTAATTTAGTGTGTACAACCAGCAGCATTAAATTGATCAGTAAATACAAAAGGCACCAGTTTTACTTTGTTTTTTTTTCTTTGTGTTTCATAATTGAATAGACCCTATAGATAATTAGACTCCTTTATGAATTTTATTAGGTTTTTAAATCGATTGATTTTTAGTGTGAGGCACCCAGAAATCCGAAGCTCTTGGACTTCATATTTCCTATCTGCAAATATATCTAACTCTAACTTGGAGCCAGGGTGTACTGCAGTGGAAGCACTCGAATCCTCATCACCTCTCCAGCAGGCAGAGCTGTGTGTGCAGAGGTTTTTGGGCACAGAAAGGGTCCCCAGGCTGTCCCTGGGTGCTGGGCTTGCCTTGCTGCTGCCCACAGGGCTGCCACAAACCGCACCCACCTTTGGGCTCTTACACTTAACTCAGAGAAACGTGGTGGAGAGGAATATTTTGGTGTTCCCATGCTCTCAAAACCGAGTATTCAATTCATATTTTCATGTGGTTTTGGTGTTGGCCAGCTGTTGTGTTGGGAGTTGAGGTTTCTGCCTATGAACAGGGAAAAATTCCAGACAGAACTTGCTCTAGCAGGAATGCAGGGGAGAGTTTGGGTCTCAGAGGGGAGATGTGGGTTAAAACAAGGTGTAAGTATTTAGAGGAATGTGAACAACTGTGCTGGCTTGGGCACGTTGGGAGGAGAGGCTACCCAAGGACTCAACAGAATCCTTAAATAAAGCTCGGTGTAAATACAACTGAACTAGAGGCAGTGAGTTGTCTGACCTTTTGTTTAAAGCTAAGGATGTTGGGTACTGTAAAGGTGAGAAAAGCAGGATAATAGATCCCTCTGGGGCTCAGGATGTGCAGGTTTGCCATCAGAACCACGGGCTTGGGCTGGCAGGGTGATGGCCTCGAGGGTCAGGGCTGATGCAGAGCCATCCTGATGCCTGGGGAACAGCGCCTGGACAGAGCCAGAGAATAAAGCAGATAGTTATTGAAAGGCCTCAGGGATACACCTTGGGCAGGACAAGAGCCTGGCCAGGGCTGGACCCCAAATGGTCACAAACTGGACCCCAAATGGTCACAAACTGGATCACCTGTTGGTTTGTGGATCAGTGCCTCAGCTTGGGTGTGAATTTGCTCGCAGTTGAAAATAGGTTTCACAGAGCAGGTTGTTTGATCCAGGATCTCATGTAGTGTACAATGAAAGTGTATAATTTCGTATAGAAAATAAGCTGGATTTTATGGCATGTCAGTAGCTATTACAAGGATAGCAATTTTTACCACAAATTTTTGTTTGGAAACAGATTTTCTGCTCGATTTTTGGATGATGCAGACATTCAGGCTCTGCAGAGCTGGCGTAAAACTTCACAAGCTTTTCCATAATTAGCTCAGTGATAACTGAATAACTAAAAATTGAAAATACAAAGTGTTTTAATGTATATTCACCTGGGATACTGCTCATATTGGTGTGGTCATTAAGAAGCTGTGTCTGTAATTGGAGAACATTTGTTATCATTCATGAAACCTCGGCAGCACTAAGTACTTCCTGTGGAGTCCCAGCTCTTCCTGCAGAGTCTCTGTTCTGCTCCTTCACAGCTGCTCCCCCCTTGTAGTTTGTCTGTAACAGAGCTAGAGAAAAATCCCCCGTGTTCCTCTGTAAATTTTACAGCCCAAGTGTGCATTTGCCTGCATGGCTGTGGTTTGGGAAGGGATTTACAGCAGCCACGTCCATGGAAATTCCATTTTCTCAGGTCTACTGCAGAGCTCTCAGCCTGGCTGCTGCTTTGTGGTGTCTCCTCTGTCCTGTGCTTCAGAGCTGCCCTTTGCTCTCTCCCTGTGATGCCTTCAGTTCTATCGTCCATGTATTTCACATTCTGTGCTGCCCAGGTGCAGCTCTGAGCTCACACTCAGGGTCACTCAGCTCTCTGCACACAGCAGCGACACAAAACAAATCCTGCTCCTGCTGCACACCGAGGACAACTTTCAGCCCCAAAGCACAAACAAGGGTGGCTGGAGGGAGGAACAAGAAGGATGGGACCTCACAGCCTGGAGCTGGAATTGGACAATTAAACACCAATGTGCAAATGGACCAAAACTGATCAAAGTGTGAGACCTCGTGTCCATTTTGTGCCCATTTTGGGTCCACCTTGGTTGTAGCCCTGGCAGGTCTCTTGTCCTGCCCAAGGTGGATCCTAAAGGCCTTTCAATAAATATCTCCTTTGTTCCCCTGCTCAGTGCAGTCTCTGTTCCAGCTCAGCCTTCCCAAGGCATCACCTGCACTCCCAGGGGAAGTGTTAGCAGGCTTCTTGTGGTGGCTTCAAAATCACTCTGCTGTGGACAGATGTGTTTGCAAACACCTCAGGAATTTCTGTCTCTTCAGAGTCAGCCGTGCAAACCAACCTTCACCAGGTGTTCAGGGTGCCCCTGCAATCCCACCTGTGTGGAGCACTTTTCATGGGACCATAATAGATATTGGAGTGTTTTGTGCTCATACCCCTTTCACCTTGTTTCATATTTTTTAATAAACTGCACTAGTGTCAGGTTCAGACTTTTCCTGCTTAAACTTTCACAGGACAGGAGATGATTTGTAGAACCACAAAGTACCAATATTGTGGCTGGTGAGCAGCCCAAAAGAAGGTAAACACTCCAGGGAATAGATGTAGAAAAGCAATGACACCCATTATAAGATGCACTTAAAATCCCACTTTTAATGCATTTTTATAACCTGGATTTTTTGTTTTTTTTTTTTTTGTTTTTGTTTACCCCCTCTTTAGCAGACGTGCAGCTCTGTAGGTACTTTTTCTCACTGTGATGCTGTTAGTTAAAAACACTCCTTCTGCATGTCCTCTAGGAAACTGCGACAGAGATCCTGGTAACGTTTATTGAAGCTTTCAGGGTAATTGAGCTTTGATGGAGCATAGACGTAGAAATAAGCTGGACAGCTGCCAGGGGCCGTATCTTAAGTGCAAAGAGGTATTTGCAGCTGGTGGAAGTAATGCACACAGGACACACACAGTCTGGGAAAAGCTGACGGGATAAATCCTGGCTCTAGGTGAATGGCGTTATCTTCACACGGGGTTAAAATTGGCATTCTTTATAAAGCAGTTCCAAATGACTTTTAAAGGAATTAAAGAATGAAATGTTGACTAGTTTTTTGCTGTTACTCCAGAATCTGTGCTCATTATAGAGTTCTCCAGCTACAAATGTAGTGCTACTCCTGTTCTCTTACTTTACTGAGGCCTGTGCTCTCTGATATTTATTTTTTTAGTACTTCCCCTGTGACCTTCCATTAAAAGTGCACTGATTTTTTGCGGTGCAAGTCTGAAATTGAAGGGGGGGGAAAGGTGCTCTCTCCATTTACCTGTCTCTCAAGCATGTAACAGCAAAGCTGGGAGCCCAGGTAATGTCAGAGGAACCTGCCAGCTGCGTTTTTCAGGGCTGACCAGAAACTGTGGTGGGTGGGCACAAAGAGACGTGTGGACACAGCCCTTGACCCTGCTCGAGCCGGGAGGTTGGACGGGGTCCCCACTCTGGATCCTCCCAACCTCATCCATTCCACGTGGATGTGCTTCCAGACAGCCTGGAACAGCTGAGGGTCGGTGATGCTGGCCCAGCCTGGCCTCGCCCTCCCTGGGCTGGTGCCCCCCGACCTCCCTGGGTGCAGGAAGCCTCGAGGGCATTGCAGGAATCTCGCTGTGCCCTCTGGAGAAGCTTGGAGGCACGTCAAAATGCCTCAGGTAGATGGGAGATAAGGCTGGAGAGAATTCTCTGGGTGGAAAGGAAGGAAACAAGCACTTCAGTGAACAAAATTAATAAAATTGAATTGTTTATGTAGCTTTTCTTCACATGTTTTTTGTCTTGATGTAATTTTGAAAGTCTGATGGGAATGCTGTTATTCAAATCCAGGAGCTGGACTTTGATCATCCTTGTGGGTCTCTTCCAGCTCAGGAAGTTCTGGGAGTTTGTCTTGGGCCCTACAAACACCCCAACACAAATCCCAGTGGTTTCCATCTGTAGGTTGTTCTTGCTGGACAGTTTGTGGCCGGTGTAAGAGGGATGATGGATCTCAGAAGGAGCACAAGTTTTAGTGATGTGGATTGTTCTCACTAGGCACATTGTCCCCTTTTCTGGCACACCCCCCAAATCCCGCTCTTAGGATGCTTGGTTTGTAATGGCTGATGGATAATCTTCAGTTTTGCTAATGCGTTTTGCCATCCAAATCTGGGTCAGGGGAACGTGCAGGAATGTACAGCTTGCAGTGCCCTGGATTAGCAGAGCTGCTCATCACAAAGCCACTTGGTAAATCCTTTTCCTTTGTCCTTCCCTGACTCTTTGCCCCTCTGGAGAAACATGGCATTTATTATAAAAACCACTGCAGTTCTGGTAACTGGCAGTGTAATTAAGGATTTCTTAAGTTTCATTCTGATACGTGAGAGTTCCAAGAACAGTTATTGCTCTTGATTAAGAACAAACCCCAACTCAGGAATATAAAAAGAGGTTTATTCTGTGTTCTTTGCCTGTGTGTGTTTCCAAACAAGCCTGTCACATTTTCCCCCTGTTGCTTTGCTCACGTTAAGATGAGATCTCTGGAATCTGGGAGCATCCTGCTCCACAGCCTCCTCCGAGATCTCCCGTGCAAGGAGCTGCAGAAACCTGCCGGGGAGGGAGTGGGTGATGCAGGGTCAGGATCCCCTGAGACCAGTGCTCTCAGAGGTTTTGGTGCTCCCTTGGTGCTTTCTGTCTCCATGTGCTGTCTGTTGGGTGACCTCTCTTGAGGAAAGGAGCTGCTGTTGTTGCTGGTTTATTTGACACCAGGGACAGCCGAATTCTGATCCCATGTCTGCAGCTGCATGCATTATTCAAGTACAAATAAATACCTTTGTACGGTGTGCATCTAAGAAGGAAGGATGCAGCTCTCATAAAGCAGTCCCAGTGTGTCTTAGATAAACTCAGATGTTTTCTGTGCAGTTGTTGTCAGATGTGGAAGGAAATAAACACTTAAATGAACAAATCTAATGACATTCAATTCTTTAAATAGCTTCGCTTCACTTTTTTTTGAAAGTGTGATGGGAACGTTTTAGTTGTTCACGTCTGAGGTGCACAGAGTTCATCTGAGTGGGTCCAAATGGAATATGCTCCATATTGTGTTTGCTGTGTAATAACACAGAGGTCTTGTGTCTGCTGTGTGTGTTGAGACAAAAAAGAGAGGGGGGAAAAAAAAAAGGATATTTGTTGGTATCTCAGTGACTGCCACATATCTAGCAAGAAAAGAGGGAAAGTTCCAGGTCTGTCTGCTAAGCACACCTGGCTCCCACGCTGATTTCCTTTCGTGGTAAATACTTGTTTGCAGGAGATGCTGTTGCTTATTGTTATTATGCAGGCAATTCCATGCTGCAGACAAAAGGTTTGCTTTGGGGCTCCTCTCAGCTTAGAGATATGCAGCATTTTTCTATGCAACTTGCACGAAAATCGGGCAGATTTCAAAATCATCGTGTGCCTTCTGTAAATCCCCTCCCCGTGCGTGAATTCCGCGTACTCCAGGGTCAGATGAGGAAAGCCCCCACTATGTCAGGAAGGAAAATAGCGCTGGTGGTGTGATGTGCTTGTGAGTGAGGCCTGGGCCGTGCCGGGCTGAGGCTGCAGAGCAGTTTATTTTGCAGTAGTTCATAAACCTTCACCCAGCATTAGCGTACAATATCTCACAGCGCGACGACGGCGTGGCTGTGGAGCGAGTGGGGACGGCATTTGCATGCCAACAATAAAGAAGGGATAAACACCGCTTCACTGGGAGGCAAAATTAGGAGGAGAGGCAGCGAGTGTAAATGAAATGTTTGGGATCGTTCCTTCCAAGCCATTTAGGATCTCTCCTCCCTGGCAGGCAGGGCCAGCTCCGTGCCCTAGTGCAGCAGGACACAGGCTGCTCCTGGCAGCTCCTGATGTCTCCTCCTGCCTCCCAAGGGCTGCCCTCGGGCCATCTCACCTTCTGAGGTACGGAACTGCCGCTTGCTGTGGGAGAAAATCACAAAATGTCCTGTGGCAGCCAGAGGCAGCGGCCAGCACGGAAAGGTGGGAGAGAGAACAGCCCTGCCACTGGTGATGCACAGCACAGGAGCCGCAGCAGCGTGGTCCCACGTCTTCTGTGGGGCTGGCTGAGCTCCAGATTGGTTTTGTTTCCTTTAATCTATTTTTTAAAAACGTTATAGAAAGAATATATCGCCTATCTTAACCTGGGGATTATAATAATATATATTATATATATATAATGATTATATTATAGATAATAATATACAATATAACAATATATTATTATATATTAACACATATAATTATTATATAATATATAATATTATAAATAATAATATATGTTCTAGAAAATATTGATTATCATAAACATAACATATAAATCATAATCAGCTTGATGTAATGACTGACAACAGATTTCCTTTTATCTTGTTTCTGTGCTGTTGTGGGTTTTATTTTGCTTTGTTGTTGTTGTTTTGGGGTTTTTTTTTGGTTTTTTTTTTTTTAAATCACAGTAACTATGTTTGTTGTTTCAGTACTTACTGCAAATGTCTTCATTTGCTAAAGGGTTTTAGAAACTATACATAAACCCCACCAAAAGAGAGGAAATAAACCAGACTTCTTTAAAATGTGCATTTACTATCTGAGATTCTCTGGGGATGGCGACGGCTCTGTTAAACTATATATAGGCATTCAAAATTCATCAAGTATTCTGCAGCAGGTCACAAAAGCAGTGTCTGCAGTAAAGGAAACTTCTCCACAGAAGGAGCTGGCAAACATTGGAACACGCTTTTCAGCCAAGTGCTTTAAATCTGAGGGAATTTAAAAGAGGTGCACTTGTGCTTCAGTGGTGGTCTTTGCAGTGCTGGCTTAATGGTTGGACTCGATGATCTTAAAGACGTTTCCCACCTGAAAAAAGCCTCTGATTGTCAGAAGCAGGGTTGTAATGTGCTCTGGAGAGAGGCGAGGGTGCAGGAGGTTGCTGCGGTGCTGTTCTGCCCCCCGACCTCCGGAGACCCACGGGCTCCCCAGAGGTGTCCTGGGCTCAGGAAGGGCTGGGCTGGAGCTTAGGCTCAGAATTAGGGGCTCCGAGAAGTC
The DNA here is from genome assembly GCF_015227805.2 of Hirundo rustica. Classification (NCBI taxonomy): domain Eukaryota; kingdom Metazoa; phylum Chordata; class Aves; order Passeriformes; family Hirundinidae; genus Hirundo; species Hirundo rustica. The sequence continues at coordinate 8,444,430 of NC_053470.1, forward strand.
CTGTGCCCGGAGACGGCGTGTTCCTGTGTGTGGCTCAGGGGCTCAGAGCAGCCCAGCGCTGCTGGAGACCCTTCCTCACAGCTCTGAGCTTTAGGTCTCTCAGGAGATGCTTCAGGCAGCTGCCTTGTGTCTGCACAGGACATTTAAGAGAACTCTTTAAAAGGACTCTTTCAGGAAGAACATTTAAAAGGACTCTTGGTTCCCCGTGCTGGATGGGCACTTTTTGAGTCATGGTACAGAAGGGTGGGATAAACTGTTTATTTTTCTGCTCAGTTTTGTGTCTTTGCCCTTCTCCCTACGAGGAGGGGTGGCCATGGTGGAACAGAATGGAAGAGCAGGGTTCAGCTGGGGCTAAGCTGGACCTAAATTGTGCCACTGTGTTTAAGGCACGGGATGTGTCTTTGTGAACTATTGCAAGCTGCCAATCCAACCTGTGCAGTGCTGACCTGGATGGCATTAATGGATGGCACACATGGCAGATTCCAGACACCACTGAGGTCTTATTCTCAACTTACTTAAAAATAATACTGATTATTTGTAGGAGTTCTGTCATCTTGCTAATCAGAGAGATTGGCCACTTTGCTGGTTTTTTTTCCCCCCAATATTAATAGTTCATGCAATTTTGTTGATTTATTCTCCATCTATTGAGCCATGAGTAATCTTAATTCTGTTTTAAAAAAAACCAACCAAACTCGTCCTCATCTTAAAAAAAAATAATTAAAATTTAACTGCTTTTAGTTATGCTGAGTTTCTGACAGACCACTTGGTGCCTGCTAGTGTCAGTCTCCCTCCTGTTGAATCATCTCGTTGGATTCTCCTCTACAGATAATAAATAATTCTTTACCCTTGAGAATTTGTTTTCATTTTGTTCTGAAATGAAAGCAAGGAGCAGAGGAGCTGATTTGGATTATATTGATTACAATATTTATTTTTTTTCCCTCAATAAAGTCAAAAAGAGTTTTCTCACAATATTAATTCTGTTTTGATACTGAGGGTTTCATGCAGGAAAATCACAAAGGAAAACAAGACAAAACCGCCCTAATGTTAAATTCTGTATGCTTAAACAAACTTTTCTGTTCCATTAATTCCTAAATAGATGGAGATATATGTTTTCTGAGTATCAGTGTTACTCAGTTTCTACAGAAGGAATAACTGGCTAAATCTCTAAATATCTTTTTGGATCTATATTCAAGAGGAGAAGCTGTAAGAACCCCTCCTTTAGAGTAAGGAGCAAATATTTACTTTAAGAAATTTAAGCTTAAAAATGTAAAGTTTGAGAAGTTTCTCTGAAAAATTTTATGTTACTTGGATCTTATAGCTGCATTTCTATGATCAAATTAGCAAGCAAGGTGAAAAGACAAGAGAAATGGAGGCAAATTTTAAATTGACCAGTAGTATAAGAATAAAATGCTTGGGACAGAAGAGATATTGAATTAAGCCTTAAGCATAATTTAATTTCACTTTCTTCTATTAATGTTTTATGACCTACTTTGACATTACTGCACGTGGAAGGCATACTGGTATTTTTGACTGAGTTCTACAAAACCTGAGTTATAAATTCCTATCTTAGCAAAGGTCATTGAGCCAGGGCTTTCTCACAAGAGCACCCCTAGTACACGGGGAGGAACCTGAAACAAGCACTCTGAATAAAAAGGAGCCGTGTTGTCTCCAACGCTGAATTAAAACGTGGGTCCTCCTACCACCATATGTAGTGTCACGTGCAGGGAAGTGATTGGGAACGGCTCCCCGTTCGTGACACGAGCAAAACACGCGTGGGCCCCCGTCCAGCCATCACAGGCCTCAAACTCCTCAGTGACTTGTGGTTTTCTCCCTGAGACACTGCAGAGGAGGGGTCTGTGGCAGCACGAGCCGCGTGCTGTGTCCGGTCCCGTTCCTCGGCGTTACCCAGACTGCAGCACAATTCCCTGGCTCCGAGCATCGCTGCCGCTCCGGCTGGTGCCCTGCTGCCAGGGCTCAGCCCGGTCCTGGCCAGCCCCACCGCGGGTTCGCAGCGTGGGCCACCAGAACTGAGCTCGCCTTCAGCAGGAAAATTCGGGTGTTCCTGTCCAAGTCGCTGCCTTCTAACCTGCAATTCTCAGCCCCTTTCCCCAGAGGAAAAAACAATACCCTTGACAAACTGATGCCACAGGGACAGGGAGTGGTGCATGTTAAATATGCCTGCTGCCTTTCCAAAAAAGAGAAAAAAAAAAAAGAAAAAAAAAATCAAGATTTCAGAGCTGGCCCAGGAGTCTTGGATTTAGAACGCAATGAATTCCATAAGAATTACTTTTGATGCACGTAGTGAAAATGAAATAAAAGTCAGGTTATTTAACGTCAAAAAGAAGGAGCCTGGCGGTTCAGGAGAGCACTCTGGAGCCACTGGTGGTGCCATTGCTGGAAAAGCAATAATGCCTCATGATTAGATCCCAGCTTTCTCCAGCTGTGCTGTTTCCACCACACTGCTAGGGGTGGATGCTTTCTTTCCTCTGGGGTGACACAACTTGATTTAAAAAGGAAGTCATAAACTAGAACACATGACACACAGAAATAAGGTTATTAAAGGAATTAGCAGACAGTAAGCTGCTCAGGGTTGCCAGGGTCTGTAAAATTAGAGTGGAAATGGTATTTCTTGGCATTTGTTTTATTTTCAGTGGCTGATGACAAGAAATCCAAAAAGAGAGCAGAACTGTAGGATTCTGTTTGTATCAAGGTATATATTTTGGATAAAAATGCAGAAGTGATGATAAGACTGAACGGGATTTCTGGTACGTGTAAACAGTCTGCAGGTAATTAAAATGGAAATTTTACAGGCACTGCCTATTAATCACCTGACACAAGTTTGCTTTGTGACCATTTTGCAACGCTTCTGGTACTTGGCTGGTGCCGCTCCTGTCTTCAGAGGAGTCTGTGATACATTTTGGCTGTGCTTTGGCTGAGCAGATGCACAGAGGGAAGCTGGCACGCTGTCTGGATGCCTCCAGACATCCCAACACCTCCCTGGCTTACAGGGAGGGCAGCTAGACACTCGCAGGATTCACAGATTTTGTGATTTTTTGGTGGCTTTTTTTAAATTTTTGTTTAATGTGGGTGTGATGCTTCAGTTGGCAGGATGCAAACTGGTATTAAAATCAATAATTGAAAGGAACAACGCCGAAAGCTCTTGTGATGCTGAGATATTTGGAGACATTCCTCTTCTCCAGCACACCTGCCTTGGGAACGGAGGGCCTGGTTGTGTCTCATCCATCCCAGAGCAGCTTCAGATCCGTTTCAGACCTTGCCCAGCCGTGTGAGGCTCAGAGCCAGCGCCCAAAGCAGCGTTTCTGGGGCTGTGGCCACATCTGTGCCTGCAGAGTCAGGGCCAGAACGACAAACTGCAGTGACACCCCGCGCCTTGCCTCCCCTGTGCTTGTACACGTGTGCACATCTCGCCGTTCCGAGCTCAGTACAAATATTGCCAAATTGTTGGCTTTGGTTTTGGAGGACAAATACGTGTCTGAAAGTTGGTTTTTGGTTTTTTTTTTCTTTTCTTTTCTTTTTTTAGGAGTTGTTAATTAAGCAGAATGTTTCCCCTCTGGGGACACATGAAGGGATTAATGTGCTGTATTCTGCATCTCGGTGTAAATCTCCCTGGGAAGTCAAAATTGATTCACTGCAATGGTGGTTATGTCCTGAAATTTCACTGAAAAGTAGCATAGTTCCCCATCTTGCTGTCCACATTCATGATTCTAAAAACTGTAATAGGATCATATCATCTCATTGGGACCAATTTTCTTCTGTCATATTTAAGCACTACAGAGGTTTTAACGATTTAATGGCTATATTTCATGCTTAACAAGAGAAACACTGTAATATTTCTCATCCTGTTATGAGTGCCCCTCTCCTGGTGCTCTGTTATTAAATATAGATTAGCTTTCCTGGAAAGAAAAAAAAAAAAGTGCTTTCATGTTCTGATATTTTAGATCTTTCTTGTTGTTCTCCTAAATATTTTGCAGAACTCCTTTTACTATTCTCACCCAGAGGATTACAGCTTTTAATTTGAATATTAGCATTTAAAACAAAAGTATTTAAATAACTTTTTTGATCAAAGAAGCTGGAACTCTGAGCAAAGTTTTCTGTCTGTCTCCCGCTGGCTTGTGTCCAAAGGTGATGGGAGTTTGGTGCCCTGCTCTTCCCTGTCCCTGAGCAAATGTGTATTTGAGGAGGAGATTGGATCGTTCTCCCAGAATGGAGTTTGAGACAACACTAATTCTAACAGTTGGACTGAATTATACTGGTTACACTGAATAGTAATTTCGTTTTAATGATGTACTTTATGTAGAACAGAAAATCAGAGCTAATCATATGGAGCACTTTTTTTGGCCCTCAGCCTTTTTACACTTAAGCTCTGTCAGGTAATGAACAGGAACATTCCTTTCAAATGGAGACACTATTTAATGAAGATGCATAATAATTTGCCTATTGCAAAAGCAAACTCAGTATGTGAGCCAAAAAGCAGGATTTTTTCAGAATTTTTTTTTTTCCCCTCTTCATGAATACCCATCAGTTTCATCTTTAGGCTGGTCATAACTCAGCTGCAAAGCACGCTGCTCGGGTGAATCTGTGATTTTCTTTTTCCTTTTGAGATGGGGAGAGAGACCTGTAACCTGTGTGTCAAGAGAAGTTATTGGCTTGAAATAGAAATAGTCTCAGGCTTTCCTTGGTGGGCCAAGATGCTGTGTCCTTGCTAAAGACATCAGGTGAGGAGTGAGAGCAGCTCTGTGCCCTCTTCACGCCCAGCCCTCGGTCTGTAATGAAACGCTGAGCTTTTCTGCTTATCCTGCACTGAAATTATTGGCACTAAAGTTTGTCAGCACAGAGTGCTCGTTTACCATTCTGAACCAAGACTTCCAAAAGTTAAACACCAAGGGGAGCCCTCTTTTTATTTTATTTTATTTTTGCCTGTCATACCTGCAAGAATGGAAGGAAGGAAGGAAGGAAGCACCAGAATATTTGAAAGACACATAATACCACACTTTGGTGAGCAATGATTAAAGCCTGGCTGTGTAAGACAGTAACACTAATGTTGCTATGAATTATAGATACTCCTTTCATTTCAGAACAAACCTTTTGTTTCAAATTTTTATGAATTTGAATTTTTTTTTTTGAAGACTTTATTTTCACATTGAATGTGTGCTTTTCTTCCTTCCTTTTGTCTAGTAAGGCAGAATGTGCCTTTTGAAAAACCTTTGTGTTTCTCCTGACCTATGGAGCCGTGCAGCTTTGATCTTTAGATAGTCTGGGCGAGCAGCTGACCTTTGAGTTTCAAAGGAATCAGGATTTTTAGAACAGCTCCTTCCCGTTTTCCTCCTAACCACCCCCAAAAAATACCCAGGCAAGGCCACCTCTGTCCTGTTCCAGTGGGAATTGATTATTTTGTGACTCAGCTCCTGAAGGTTTCTTGGAAGATGTGATTAATGCCTAGGAAGTGCTTTGGTGGCTGGTGCTCGTGTCCACCCTTGCAAGCATGAGTGACAGGTGTCTTTTATTCTCCATTCCAATATCTGCACTTCTCCACAGGCAGCGACTGCCAGCTGTTTCCCAATAGCCTGTTCAGGAACAGGAGGACTTTTACTCTACTGTCCATAAAAATATGCCTCTGCTGTTGCCACTAAACTTTATGTAAGCCATAAAATATCTTTTGGCTCCGACTCGAAACACAAGGAGAATGTTTGCACAGTGAACATCAGACATTGTCAGTGTTAATGTGTAATGTCTGTTGGCAGAGTTGTCTGTAAAGATTTTTTAGCCAGCCAAATGTTACTTCTATTTCACTCAGAACTCGTGTCTGTCATAGGATCGGAAGAATAACAGGTTGTATTAAAATTGGCTACAGGCAGTTTGATTTTTCCCCCCCCCCCCCCCCCCCGTTGCTAGTCTTTTGAGGAACCCCTGGCAGCAGTTATATATATACAAAACACCTTCTTTTCCAGTCTTCTTTAGCTGGCTGTGGGTAGTGGAGTGCTCTATTGAAAATACTGCTGTAATTTTCGATCTCTACACGTGTCTGTGCATGTATGTGTCTGTTTGATATAGGTATCTTAATATATTTCTCCAAAATTACATGCTGGGTCTTTAACAAAAAACACATCAAAAATGGTTAAGGCTTGCAATTAATTTCAGCAGTTTCTGCAGTTATAGAACTTAGATTATTTTTGTCCATGGTGACAATATTTGAGTCAATTTAGACTAAACTTGGAACAGAGATTTCAAGCTTCGTAACTAACAGCGAGCAAAACCCACAATCTTTTAATGGACATCAAAGCTACACACAGCAAAAGAGAAGAAACAATCCAAGAGTCTTTTGTTATCTTGTGAGGTTGTAAAGCTTCAGTTCTCGCTGCTGTGAACAATGCAGATGTGTTATTGTGCACCTGTGTCTGCACACATCAGCGTCACTGCCAAAGTCCTGATGAAGACTTTCACTAAATCCCCAGATTTTTAATACAGAACTAACAACCAGGCCTCAAGCAGGGGCACTAATTCAGGTGTGGGGCTCGCATTTTGTTTTGCTTTAGCACAATGTTTCCAGAACTTCTTTGAGAACTTTCAGTCAAGAAGTGGCAGTGAAAGGGGAGCTCATTCTGATTTATCACTCTCTATGGCACTGTGGTATCGAACAGAGATGTTTTGTAATAGGGTTTTCTGCATCCTTATCCCAGTGCTTTTTGCAGGCTTGAAGAACATTTGCTTTTCATATGAAAGTAATAGACTGGAAGAAATTTACTAGTAAAATTCATCGAGAATCAGTCTCGGGAGCAATAAAATATATCTTTAAAAATACGTTTATATATTATAAAATATATATTTAAAATCCTTGTCTAAATGCTGTGTGATAAAGCCTGCTGCCTGGAAAGACAAGAGACATTGCCAGTATAAAGGAGTATTAGAGTATCATATACAAAAGAGAGAGAGAGAGAGCTTTATGAATAAAAGTAAGTAACTGGTATGGAAATCAGATCCATGGATGTGGGAAACCCTGACATTAACTTCTGCAAGGTGACAACTCATCCAGTGGGAAGGTTATAGGGGCACAAGCTGATATAAGATGACCATGGTTCCCTGAGTGATGGAGCTGTAAAAAGGCAAATACAGTCTTTCAAAGCACTGCAATGTTTTTTCTGCTAGAGAGGAAAATATACTAATTTTCTAATTGCACAAAATGTTTTTCAGCTGTCTGCTGGAACATCAGCACAGTCTTAGTCACTCATGCTCAAAATAAAAACAAAACCAACCAACCAAACCCTCCCAGCTGATTCTGCTGCCAGGCAGGTCAGAAGCGTCCTCATAAGGAAGAGACTAAAGTCCCTCCTTTAAATCCCCCACCCTAAGCTCAGATACTTCCATGAACATTCCAGAGAGGTAAACGGCATGGAGGGAGGAAAATTAATTGTAGAAAAGTTGAACACAGAGCAAAGAATACCTGGCTGTAAAATGGCTCTGAACATACAGAGAACTCAGGTGAAGTTCCCTCCCTCCAGGCTGGTCAGGCCTGGTGTAACCCAAAGGAAGAAACACGTCCCTGGTGGCTCCTGATGCTCCCAAGGGTAGCATCCAGACAGGATGCACAGATAGTTTATGAAGTTGCCCAATAGTCCAGCTGTATGTGGATTTTGGAAGCATGCTTTGTAACTAAGAACTGGATCCCTGATTTTAGAAACAATAATAAAGTATAAGCAGCCAAGAGAGTAGCACTTACTACTGTACTCTTACACCTGGACAAGCAAAGGGATTTTTACATATAAAATCCCTTTTATCATGTACGGTCTTATTTGTTTTGTGTACTTCTGTAAGTGTGTGCATGAGCAGCTAATACGGACAGAGAGGCCAGAGCCAAATCCCCAGATTGAGGCACTCCTGAGCCGTGGAGTGTTCAAAATCCACATCAGGGCTCTACAGCTCGAGCCCTTCTCTAATATTTATTCAGATTTATGATAAATGTAGTACTTTAGAGCTAATTCGTGTTCCCAGTGTATCTGCTGTTCAGTCATGACTGAAGCGTACAAACACCACGCATTTATCTTTGAGCCTGTTCTCAGCTGTTCCAGCCTCTCCGTTCTTCCGGGCGATATTTATTTATTTACGCCTTTGCTTGTTTGATAGATGGCAGCAGATAAATGTTTCCTAACTGGAGATGTCTCATTAGTTTGTGGTTTTTTGCTTCCACTATCATCTGTCACGCAGCAGCGCGTTCGTGGGACTGCGTCGCGTTTTCGCTCGCGGCCGCCGCCCTGCTCTCGTAGGCGAGGCGATATAAAAGAAATAAATATATATAAAATAAACATGTAGGTGTAATAAATATCTATTAAATGATAAATAAATAACCGATATATATATATAACCAGTAAAGATAACCCTTTCCTCAAAGGCTGCCCTCGATGAAAACGCGTTTAGTGCTCCAGGCAGAGCCCCGTGCTGCTGTCACGGCTCCTCGCAGGGAGGAGAGCTGGTTGTGTGATGTGGAAGGTGGAGACTGGAGCTGGCTGTGCGGAGCCGTGCCTCATGCGAGCTGCTTTGGTATGCACGGCACACGATGCCGGCGGTGCTGCAGGGAGCAGGCGGTGAGCGCACTCCGTCCTCAGCGCCGGCGCTCCGCTGCTCTCCCTCCAGACTGCTCCTCTGGGAGGGACACGAAATAAATAGGCAGCCAGAGAGGCGTTTGAAGTAACCTTCTTTTATTTTTTTGAGAAGGAGGCAGCAGCCAATAGAACCTTCCTTGCTTTTTTTTTTTATTTTTCCTCTTTTTTTTTTTTTTTTTTTCCCCTCTCTCCCCACTTCTTACTAGAGAAATTCGTGTTACCTCAGCAATTAAGGAGAAGAGCCAGCACCTAGGGTTCCAGGCTGTGAGGGGGAGTAGCAGCTTGTACCAGGTAGGAAGCCCTTTCAACATCCTTTTAAATCCGTGCAGCTCAGTTCCCGCTCGCTGTGTTGCTGTGCAGTGCCGGACTTGTGGAGCCCTGGTGTCTGCCAGTCACCGCTCCCGGGGTGAAGGACACCTTGGGGAGCTTGAATTGCCGATGACCTTCGGGGTATTCCTTAGCAAGGCGCTGCCACTTCGTGCTGTAAAGTAAAGCAGATCTATAGTTTCATCTGATGGCTTTAGAGCGTGCATTCAGCATCAGGATGCAGCTGGGTGAAACTGCAGCTGTTACCCATCCACAAAACCATGCCACAAATGAGTAAAAATTAGCCATTTTAGAGTAACTGGAGCAGCTGCTCTGCATTTTTAGCAACACGGCTGTATTACTTTCCAAAACTTATTACCATAAATCCTTCTTGTGCTGGAAAGTCAGCAGATCTGCTTTGCTGTGTTCAAAGTTATTTTGACAGCTATCTACTGTATTTTCCTAGTTGCTTGTGCATATTTTATTAAGACTTTCCCAAACTTTCCCGAGGCAGCTGTCTTGTGGCAGGTTGGCATTCCTGCTGGCAAATACCTGATGTGATAATTGTGCTGAGTGCTCGGGATATTGGCTTTGCAGGCACCTCCGGAGGTGTCTGAGGGCTGGCGTGGGATGGAGTTTGAGGTCACAAATGCTCGTTTATCTGCCTTGGACTGTGGGACAGAGGGCAGAGCGAGGAGGAGGTGGAAGCTGTCGTTGTGCTTTGTGATCCCCCGTGCAGCGTTTCCCTCCTTGTACTTTTATTTGTGTTCACTCGCAGGAGGGAACGGTTGGGTGACATCTGCTCCACCTGTACTGTGTGTGGTGACCGGGACGGGACAGACAGTGATTTTATTAAATGAATTTATTAAAAACAGGAGTGGCACTTCCATGGGTTCTGAGGTTGGGGGTCAGTCCTGTCAGTCTCCCCTGTGGCACTCAGAGTTCCGTGGTGTGATCAGTTGAAGTCGTTGTCTTCTGAGCAGCAAAGGGAGTCTGAGGCAAACTTTTGCAACCTTTAACATCTTCTTCTGTGCATCAGACCAGAACTCCACAGACAGGGAATAGCTAAATAATAAATACACATATTTTTAAAGTGTAAGCAGTGGTGTCAGCAGGTATACCACGCCTAAGGATTCTGTTTCTTGCAAGAATACCTGAAAATAACCTTCAAAACAGCCAGAGCTTAGATACCACTGCTGTAATAAAACAAATACTGATAATAGCACGGCTCTCCCAATACCCACACAACCTTTTCTTGTATGTACTTACTCTATGCAGAAATAGCTCCATATATTTTGTTTAAAGCTATCTCATGACTCTTCTGTAGGAAAAAACTGTAACTGTGGAGGATGTCTAAATCCATAGGGTTGTGGGGGATTTTTTTATTGTGGTGTTTTGTTTTTGTGGGGTTTTTTTGTTTGTTGGTTGGTTTTTTTTTTTTTTTGGGGGGGGGGGGGGGTTGGGTGCTTATGACCATAATGAAAAAAACAATTCCTGGAAAATGAGAATTGTATCTGATAGCAATAAAAGCTAAGGAGGTAGGTACCAAAGAAATAGCTTTGAAAATTACAGCTGTGAAATAGAGGTGAGATCTAGTCAGTGACCAGCACTGGTCAGAGGATCTGGCAGTAGGTGAGAGCAGCTTTACCCCCTGCTTCATCCATTCTGAGAAATTCAATGCTGCAGAAAATTCCCACTTGGAAAGCACCAGTTCAATTAATAACCTGGATGGGAAGGAGACTGGAATGGGAAAGTGACGTCTTGACTCCTTTAATTTCTCTTGATATATGAAATTTGAGATGGTGAAAATTATACTCACGCCCTTCAGGTTGTTTTAACAGGTCGATGTAAAACTGAAGTGAATCATTACCTTAAAGAGAAAAAGGAGGTAATGAGTTGAACTTATCAATGCACTTCAGTAGAGTCTCATAAAATTCAGGTTCCAGAACCATTTAAGGTGAATTACAGTTGGTGGGTTTGAGATTTCTTTTTTTTTTTATTTGTTTGGGATTTTTTTTACACTCCAGTGCCAATGCTCACCCTAGGGATATGTAGAACTTGCAAACATTCTTAAAAAATATACATTAATTGACTCAGGCCCTGAATTTTGGCTTGAAAAGGCTTATTAATTATTAATGCATTGTCCCACTTTGTGGGTTTCTCTGAGATCACAAGGTTTCCCTGTGCATTGGGATCTGTATGTTTCTTAGGTATTTCTTGCAGGTTTCTGCCTTTCTGTGCCTCAGTTTACCCAGAAGAGCAGGTGTTGGCAGCTGCCTGTTTGGAAACACTGCAGATAGGAGTTTTTCTAGATTATCCCCCCTCACACTAGCAGTGCTTTGTGCAGGTTTGCTTTCTTGTGACTCTAGTTCACCTTGCAGCTTATGAACTTGGCTTTAATTACTTCTCTGGGTTTGTTACCTGTTCTTTACCCCACTGAAAACCTGCTGAACAAACGCTGTTTTCTTTGTGACTATAAATCACGTTTAAAACTATAAAACAGCAGAAATCTTTCTGCTCCACCCCTGCCCTTACTGCAGAGAGCTTAGTGGGGCTGTGGGATGGCCCCTTCTGTGGGGGGAACCTGTTACCTTTGACAGGACCCTTCAGGAGCCCCACAGCAAATCTCTAATGTCTGTGTCTCTAGAAGTGGATTGGGGTCGAATCTCAGGGGTCGAATCTGTCCCACTAATCTCAGCATTTCTCAGCAGAAATGGCACCATTGGCTCTGTCTGGTTTGTTTTTTCTCAATCTCAAACCAGACAGAGCTGACTTCCAGAGGTACCAACCCCCACAATCCACAGGCATCAAACTGACATTGCGTTGTCACGTTGCAGTGTGTGGGACTTCCCTTCCCTGGTGGCTTTGACCAAATCTCTCCATCTTTCCATCTTTTAAGATGGGAAACTCGGACTCCTTTGGAAATCACGGGATGAAGTTTCAGCTTTGTTGCAAGGGTCTTCTCTGTTGATGTATGACAAAGTCCCTCTCTACAGCTAATTGACGCTTCTTGGTGCTTTTTGGCATTTTATTGTATCAAATAATCGGCCTAACCTGAGAGCCTGATGTTAGTAAAGGGATTATCAAATGCAGCGTATGACATTCCATGTGTTGGTGGAATTCTGTATTACTGCGGGTCCCCAGAGTGGCCCTTATCTTTTGATCTAGGTTTAGTTAATTTTAATAACTTCCTTGGTTTTTTTGGAAGCAAAACACTAAGCACGTTGCAGTCCCAGTAATGCGTGACGACTGCAGATATTTATGAGAGGATTTCCAAACACCCTCACTGGTGGCAATTATACTGAGCAGACATGTCAGCACTCAGGCACGTCTTCCTTGCACTGCGAGCGTAAACAAGACTGCGAGAAGGAATTTTTCTTTTTCCGCTGGCGGGATGTTCAGTAACGTTTTTCCAAATGAACAGTTGGAGACAATCGGGGACTTTTGTGCTTTGCTTTCGACGTATGCAAGGGATTAGAATTAATGGCTGGACTCGGGGGATCAGGATTAATGGCAAGGCTGACTAACACTAACTAACCATTGGACTTCACTGCCAGCTTTAGGAAAATAGTAGGTTACTTAACAGCACACAACTTTTAAGATTTATTTAAGAAATAATCCTCAAGAAGCCAATCATTACTAGCAATTAACCGTTGGTTTGTGGGTTGTTGGACCATTAAAGTTGTAACAAACTGACTGTTAACTACAGTAGCAGCAACGACAAGTTCTGAGCCACGACTGCGGGCTTTATGTTATGTAACTTTTTTATCTGCCCTGCACTTTTTTCACAGCCAGGGACTCATTAAATAATTTATTCTCTCTTAGTGCCTTTTGATGCTGTGTGGAAAGTCTGTGATGTGGGAGCTGTATTTATCTCATACCTATAAGGCCACACTTCAGACAGAATGTGAAAATTTCGTGATTCTCTGCCTGAAACTTTATTGCTGCTTTTTAAAAGACACTTAATGCAATACTTATGTTTAAATAAGAATTTTAAACAAAATATGTATCTGATTTCTTTTCTTCTTAAGAACTTTTTTCCCTAAATAAAATTATAATAGCCCTGATCTGACTCAATCAGTCCTAGTAGCAGTGTTTAGCACCAGGAAGTTCTGATAAAGGTCACTTGTAGAATAAGCAGAATTGGAAAAAATAGCTTGTCATGTTTTTGCCTTCTCAATGGCCTCAGCCTCATTTAGAGCTTAAAGTGGAAAGCAGAATTGAATGGTGAGACACAGAAAATTAACTGGAAGCTGAAAAGCTGCTATTTTAATAATTTTGCTTAAAGTTCTGGTTTTGTTTAATGCTGTATTCTATTTCATCGTTTTACTTTTCAAGGGTCAGAAGAATAAAAGGAAAGAGGCAGGCTAGATATAAAACTATACCTTTTATAAAGTGGGACAGCTGTTTTATCTCTGTGGGCTTTGCTTGCTTGAGCCAAGAACCACCAATAGCTCAGGGTGCATGTGTTGACTTTTCCTTAATGGAATGGAGGTGGGCAGCTCCAGTGAGCCTGCTTGGAACCATCACAGGATCTGCCATGCTGCAATGAAATGTAGGGAGATGGATTGAGGTCAGTGTTTAATGAGCCCCACATACGATACTGGCAGGAAAGAAAAAACCACCTTAGAAGTTAAATGTGTAATCTGAGCAATTTAGAATAAGAAAACCAACCCAGACACTGGCTGACATGATTATTTAGTCTGACTCTTACCTAGGACAGAAAGATGAGTGTATTTTTACAAACCAGAAGGAAACACCACCCGAGGAGTTGTGCAGTGCCCCGTGAGCAGGTTCGGCAGCAGCACGGAGCAGTGTGGTGTGGTCGGTGCTGGAGGGAAGGGATGGACCCAGAGTGTGGGAAATGGGTTTGTGGAGGATTCCCAAAGCCTGACAGAAGGCTCACACAGTCCTGTGCATCTGTACAAACTCGGAGATGAGGTGTGCTGCCTTGGAAAGGCCGTGGGATGGGACAGACAGTGCTGGGAGAGAAACGGAGCTGGAAACGGGTTTCAGATGATGACTTTGCAAATAGAGCAGATATTTTGGAGAAATAGAACTGTGAAAGATGTGTTGTACCAAGACCCATGTGGAGTATTTTAATAAATGATTGGTTTAGAAGCATTAGCAGCATTGTGTGGCAAAAGCTGACAGGCCAAGAAACACTTACAATGTAATTAGGAGATAGTTCAACTTCTGATTGTGAGGGTGTGAATTTTAACATCTGAACTGTCTCATCCTTCTTGTGAGACTGAAAAGGGAATAAAATCTTTTAAAACCCCTCCCAGGAGCCCTGTCTCTGGGTCAGGAAAAGGGTTTTTCAGACAAATTGGTGCTACATGTGAGGGATATCTCGTCACAGCTTCCCAGTGCCTAAAGGGGATACAAGAGAGCTGGAGAGGGACTTTTACAGAGGCATGGAGTGATGGGAGAGGGGGCAGTGGCTTTAAATTGGTGGGGCAGGTTTGGATGAGATGTCAGGAAGCAATTCTGGTTCTTCCCTGTGAGTGTGGTGTGGCACTGACACAGGTTTCCCAGAGGAGCTGTGGCTGCCCCTGGATCCCTGAAGTGTCCAAGGCCAGGCTGGAGGGGCTCTGAGCAGCCTGGGACAGTGGGAGGTGTCTCTGCCCGTGCAAGGGGTTGGAACCAGGTGATCTTCAAGGTCCATTCCAACCCAAGCCATCCTATGAGTCTATGAAAAATTAATTGCTTTTTTCACAAGAGTTCAAAAAGCTCTTGTTTTTATATTTATTTTATATTTATTTTTTATATTTTATTTTATACTTATTTTATTTTCAGCAACCAGGCAGTGTCAGGGTTGGCTGCTGGTAAAATCTGTCAGGACTGAGGTTAGTTATTGTAGAGCTGCAAGGGAGGCAGAGAGATGGGAGCACAGTTTTTATTATATTACGGTGCATTAGTTTGGTACAATAAATGCATCTCTGAAGTACCTCTTTGGATAAAGCAACTTCTTGTGGAAAGTGTGGGAGGTGGAGAGAAGGAGGATCTCTGTGTTCAGCACCCTACCTAGCACAGTGTGCAGAAATGTGAAGGTACCTGTAAAGAAACACAAATTCTGAGAAGGAAATTACTTTTGTGAAGTGGCCACGCTGTTGGGTGTAGTTTCCTTCTGTGCCTTTTTCTTTTCACTTCAGCGTCACTCAGGCTGGTACAAGTCTCTTGCAGAAGGAGTAAAACAGTTGTTCTTACAGACAACTTGTTTATTTTGTGATGTCCTTTCTTGAAATGACAGCTATTTAATTGAAGTAGGTTTTGCTGGTATAAAATATATCCATCAAGCTGTTGACATGAGTGCTTTGTTGAATGTCAGGCGTACCCCAGTGTTCCAGAGTGGCTGTACCTTTATTTACATCTGCCAACAAAGCACCTGCCAGACTCAACAGCAAATCACCACACAACATAATGGATCTTTAAGCCTGCAGAAAAGAATGACAGGCTTCTGTGTTTGCCATGGCCGGGATAAAAGAATACTTGTGTAGGACAACAAAACAGAAAAATGGTTTGTATAGAATAAAACTATTTTTGCTTCATTAGTGCTTTATCTGTAGACCTAGAAGTCAGAGGGGATAGACACTGTACAGCACGCAGAAGTAAGGAAATCAGAATTTTCAAATGAATTGTGGCCTTTAAGTGCTCAAACATTTGAAATTAATTGTTCTTTGGTATATTAATATCAATTTATCATCTAGGATCAACATTTTTTGCAAGGGAGCGTAATTCAGGCAGAATGACAGATGGAAGTGCATGTTGCACTAACACGGCACCCAAAGAGTTCACTGGGATTTTACTGCAACAGAAACCAGAGGTCAACAGCTTGAAGCTGAATTATCAGCTGCGTTGGAATTCACACAGGACACACACTCCCAGAGTTTGTTTCTCTTCCTGTAGTAAATTTGAATAATGTTTCTCTCTGTGTGACTTTCCTCTCTGAAATTCCATGAGACAATATGACAGGGAGCTACAATGCTTCATTATTAAAAATGTAAATGCATAGTATTCTGCAGAGGGGTAAAAATTGAGCCTTTGTAGATCTCATAAAATTGCTTGAAGGCAATTCTTCCAATTGTGTAATGAAAAATGCGACAAAACCCGAGGAAAAACTTAAAAATCACAAAAATGTCTGTGCTTAATTTTAAGACTATTTAGATTTTCAGAATCTGTGCTCTCATTACAGTGGTTGGAATGAACGTGTTTAGAGTTTGATGTGACACTGGAAGGGTTTTGCTTATTAGACTCAGGTGAGTGCTCCAGGAGCCTCTTGGAAAACCTCCCATTTTCCCACTTCTCCATCAATTAATTACACTCTCGAAGCTCACAAAGTTTGCCTAATTATTTTGGGATGCTTTTGGAGGTGCTTTGAGCAGTGGCAGGGGGTGCGAGGACGGAGCCGTGCGTCGGGAAACCGCCATCGCTAAACGTTCCGCGGCGTTTGGGGAAAGAGGAGCTGGGAGCTGGTGTGGAGGTGTCATCGTGGGCTGCACCCTGCCCTCGGCAGCTGTGATCCCTGCAGGGCGCAGGGAGATGGACCCAGCTGCGTCCTCTGCTCGTGGTCAGAGGGCAGAGCGAAGGTGGCACCCGTGTGCCAGGAGGATGCTGAGAGGCAGAAGGGACAAGAGGAGAGGATTCTCACAAGGCGCTGCATTTTCTCACTTTACAGCGTGTTAGAGTGCCTAGAGCACAGCAGAATGTGACTGTTCTGCTAGTACTTCCCTGCGGGATAGAAATGGACTTGTGAATTCCAAGAATTGTTTTGCGGTGTAAATAAACCCAAGGGCAAAACCGACAGGCAGTTTCTGTGCTTCTGATCTGCCAGTCGAGGGGCAGAAGGGTCCTTCTCCACTCTTCATCCTTTCTTTGACTACTGCTGGTGGTGTGACCAATGCTTCTGAAGTCCTGATGTGTACCAATTGCATTGTTTTCTAAGTATTTCTGAGCTGTCTGGTAAAATACTGTGAAAGCAGTTACTCCCAAGATAGGTCATCACTCAAACCTTTGAGATGGAAAGCCCAAAAGCAGGAGGAAAACTCTAAAAAATAAATTTCTTGGTAGCACAGGTAGATTGATTGTCAGAGGTAGGCCAAGAACTTCATTTTCATGGGGTTAGCCCTGGTTTGTTCATCACTCAAGTTTATATTTCAGTTTTCCAGTGTCCTGGAGCTGGCATACACTTGTTTTTCTCTGAACTTGAGGAAGTTTCCGGTGCCATACACTGATAATGGTTAGAGCTGCCTTTAGAGATAATACAGTTTTCCTTGCAGTAACTTTTTCATGAAGTATCTGCTCTATATCCAGTAAATCTGTGCAGTCACCTGGGACATTTCCAGGCACAGGTACCCATTTAGTGCAGAGAAGTCACAACTGCTGTGAAGTTTTAAGTACCATGGCTTGGTTTAGACAATGTGCTGTATGGAGACAGTCAGAAACGTGAAAGACGCACAAAACAGCTGATACCACGGATAAGTAGAGTGCCTGGGTGTCTCTGAAAACTCTGGCTGTTTTTCAGAGGGAAAGACCAAAATATTCTGGAATTTTGCTTCAAGTAGCTCAGAGTCATTGCAGTGACAATATCCGTCCCTGTAATCTGCCAGGGACACACTGAGGTTGTTTCGGGTGGTGGGGTTACGAGTCAGTCCCTCAAGGAACTCTCCTGGTATGTTTTGTTGTTAAACTTTAGTAATTCCCTTGGAAAAAAGAATTGGCAAAACCAGTTTTTCTGAAGCCCAAAATTGTTGTGGGCCCTGTCATGGGGGGAGTTCAGAATTACATCCAGGAAGAATGAAATGACCTTGAGCTCTACAGTAATGCTATCTGAACGAAATCCAATAGGACAAAGTGCAAGATCATGCACAAAAACAATATATTTCTGTTATATCTAGGAGCTCGTTAATTGGAAATGACAGAAGAGGAGAAAGCCATAGGATGAGTGCAAGTCACCAGTGCAAAACATCAATGAATGGGGCAAATAAAATCTTACACTGTGCCAGACGAGATATTCATGCCAGCAAAGGAAATAACAAACACCTGAACTAGGTTCAGCAGAAACAATAATGTGGGAGATTTGTAATTGTTTTCTTTTACTGCTTTTAATTTAAAGTGAAGCCTAACTGGAACAGGTGCAAAGAAAGGTTACTGGGATGTTCAGGAGAATGGGGAGTCCTAAAAGAAGAGTCCAAGAGACTTTGTTGAGCTTAGTCCAACCAGATAAATACATCAGAAGTTATATATACATTTAAAAATGTATAGAATGTAAATATATAAATATCTATAATTATATAAAGTAGAAAATATAATGTATTTATAGATAATGTATATAATTATATATAAATAATATATTTATATTCTTTCTTAATTTACTGCTGTAAAGTAAGAAAAAAAGTATAAATACATTTATGTTGAAAATAATGGTGTCCAGCTCTCAGAGGTGTGATATTCTGGAGGCACTTTTAATGGTGGTCAAACCCCCACACAGCACCAGCCTTTGATCTAAGGCTCTTCTGCTTTAAAGGGGAAAATCTCACCTGCCTGCTACTCAGTGAAGGGAGCTCCAGAGCAATCATTTCCAGCGCTCCTAAGCATTTGTAAGGAAAAGCCAATATTGAAATCAGTTCTCTAATTCAGGCGCTGCTGGGTTCACGTGTGGTTCCAGCTCTGTTTATTTGGGTTGTAATGGAGATGGAGGAAATCAGCCCGAGACAGGAACTGGCAGAATGGAGGTGCCAGGCCGGGAGGAGCCCCGGTGCTGTAATGGCAGTGATCCTGCAGCTCACGCTCTCTGGCATACTCTCTGTTCTCTCTGAAAGGACACATCCTGCAAGTGCCTTCCTGGATGTTTGCTCAGCTAAAGTATTGCATTCCAATCTACTTTTAGTCTAGTTTTCCCAAATCCCAGTGGCTAGATCTGACTGGAGCCCATGCTGATGACAAACAGCAAAGAAAGGCTTGAACTCCTGTCATGCAAACAGGTCTTTCTTGGGAATTTGCCTTGATGGTATTCATGAACTCCCATAAAATTGCCATCTCTCCCATCCTGCTGGTCTGAAATTCTAGCTTTGCAGGTGTTGGGGGGGTGGTTTTTTGTTTTTTTTTGTTTTGTTTTGTTTTGTTTTGTTTTGTTTGGGTTTTTTGTTTGTTTGTTTTTGTTGGTTTGTTTTTTTTTTCTCTCCTCATAATGAGCTGACGCTAATTTCTTGCTGTTCTTGGCCTTAGCCACTTCCTCCTTGCTGAGCTGAACTGGGGCTTTGAAAAACAGCATCTCTTCTCTGGTGGGGGAAATCAGTGGGCATGAAACAGGAGGATTTGCTTTCTTTGCAATCCATCCAGTGTGGCCATGGAGAGCTGTTCTGGAGAAAATGAGTGAAAAATGCGTGTGACAAATGCAATGGGGACTAGGACGAAGAGAGAAAAACCACAAAGACAGGAAGGTTGATAATGAAAAGCAGAGAAGAGGAGCAGGAATATTAATAAAATCAAGGCCAACATAAGCACGGCAAATTCCCCCTTTGAGCGATTTATTTAGGCCGAAAAGAATTGCCGCAAGTCGAGTCACATCAGTTTTAATTTGTAGCGCAAAGTTTGTAGTAGAGCTGAGTTTTGTACAGGTGCCAGCGTCTGTCAGCCTGCCCCTGAGCAGTACCCAGTGCTGCGCTGAGGGAGGCTGGAAATCACCCACCCGTGTTTAAAGCTATCTTTAAGCCTGGCCTGAGGATGCTGCATTTCAGCCTGGTCTCCACTGGCAGTTTTGCCACCCTGGATGTGGGATCTTTCTGTAGCCCTCTCCGGGCTTCCCATGATGAGTTCACATCCAAGGCTAATCTAGGCTGGGAGCAGAGTTCACATCCAAGGCTAATCTAGGCTGGGAGCAGAGTTCACATCCAAGGCTAATCTAGGCTGGGAGCAGCCATCTCCCCGGGACGGGAGAACCCTGACAGACAGACAGACAGACAATCCTTTCTCCCAGGAGTGTTGTGCCCCTGGAGAGGGAAGGGTGCCCAGGAGAGCTGCCAGGACAGTGAGCCCTGAGCTCTTGTGCTCTGCTCTGCCGTTTCCCTGTTCCTTCCCAGGTTTTCACGTTGGGATCCACATCCCTGCCAGCTCTGTCACCTGGGGAGAACCCAACTCTGTGCTTGTAGAACACAGATTGTATCTGATCCCCTTTCATGCTTACTTACAGGCTACAGCAGCAGAAATTCTGCATCGAAATGTTGAGGAATTCCACAGTGCCTGAGGGTACAGGAGTAGCTCTGAGAGCAGATAATCACTGAAGTTCCTCAAATGCTGTCAAATGGTAATTGTGGGTTTAAATTGCAGCTTCCTTGTCACAAAGTGGAATTGCTGGGGGGGAATTCCTAGAACCACCATGCCCATATACAGCATCTTTTTTTTTTCCTTCTCCCTAACTTGGGTTTTCGCTGGATTATATCTTCTTCACATGCAGTATTAACACTTGTTTATCTTCTGATTTTGTTGCTGAGGTACTGGTTGTACCCAGATAATGGGGAGCGCTTAGGCAGGCAATGATGAGAAGCAAAGATGTTTTCTTCTAGAGTGTGCATTTGAAGGTGACCATGAAGTAACTTTTAACAAGAGATAGCCTTATTCCAAAATATTTTTCCATTTTGCCCTTTACATTTTGTTCCTATGTTGACTGCATATGTTCTTTTCAAAATGGGAGTCAGAGAAATACTCTTCCTGCACACTTTCTAAGGGAGTCAGTTCCTGTGGTGATTAGACAATTCCTGTTTTGGTGGAAATTAACCTTATTTGTTGTCCTCAGAAAGTGAAATAATTTATCTCTGCTGCAGAATCAAAGGCTGATACAGAACCAAAGCCAGTGCCTGCACCCCTAATTGTGCTCTCAAAATACAGTTATTGCCAGGATAAGCTTGAGTTTGTTGGCAGTTTAAACACTTAAGAAGAGGTAGCAAGTAACAGACACCTTGAGTTTTGGGAAAAATATCAGGCTAAGATACTAATTTAAAACTACAAATTCAAGTATTCTTCCTTGAAGCTTGAAAGTTCAGTTTTTTGGTTTTTTTTATAGCATAATGCAGAGAACGACTGCATGATGTAGAAAAAGGAAGCACTGTGACGGATTGATTAGGAGATATGCACTTCTAGCACATTCACTACCAGAAAAATGCATGATTACATGGAGACTGAAGGAATAGAAATGACTCTTCATATCCGTCACCTCTTCTCACACCACTCCAAATCTCTGCCTGTGCCTCATAAAGAGTTTCAGTCCTTGAATCACACAGCTGACAAACTTTCACATAAATTTATCTCAAGGAGCATTGCTTGAATTGATTTAGGATAAACTGTCTTACTTCAGAGAGACACGGGGCTTAACCTGTGCTGTTTGAAGCAATTATTTTAGCTGCAGGTGTGAAGAATACAGTAGTTGTGTTAAAATGTGACAGTTCTATAAGCCTCAGTGATTGCGAACAGGGGAACAAATTGAAGTCCAAAGGCAAGCTTTGGCAGTGTTGTTGAGAGCACTGCAAAGTACGAGGCTGTGCCAGTCCCACTTTGCATCGCCCTCAGTGTTTCTGGAGCTGGAGGAGGCTCCCGTGGGGAGACACGGGGCACAGATGAACTGCTGGAGAACATCTGTGTCGGGCTGACAGCACGCTCAGGAGCTGCGGGTGCTGAGCAGTCAGTCCTGCTGCAGAACCGCGGGCAAAGAGCTAAAGCGTCGCTCCCGCTGCAGCCAAGCGCCAACCTGCCCTAAGAGTGCTTTGAGTCCGGCAGAGACATTAAAACACACCCAGAGCCAGCCCCTTGCGCTGCTTGGTGCGTGTGCACGGGCTCGCTGGTGAGAGCACACACCCTGACAGCACCAGGACTCCCTTGGGCTGTCCAGAGAGAACCTTCCTTGGCCCTCTTGGAGCACGTGGCTGGTTACTGAAAGTGTCAGATGCGTTGTTCCTCTGTTCAGCAGCGCCGGACGTCAGAAGCTCTTTATTCGCAGCTCGGAGCGCTGCTCTTACCAGAGAATCATAAAATATTCTGAGTTGGAAGGAGCCCACGAGGACCATCGAGTCCAGCTCCTGGCCCTGCCCAAAGAACACCAAAAATCCCACTACAATTCTTATTGCTGTGCTGTAGGTGGGTGCTCACGGGGTTGTGACAGCAGCGAGCTGCAGCCCCAAAGTTTAAGGTTATCCGTGGCAGTTTATTTCATGTTCTCATGAAAACCAAGGTCTGGTGCTGCCCTGAAGAGGGTAATTCCTGCTGCAGGAGCTGCAATTGCGCCCTGAATTTGCTCCTCTCCTCTGTCACAGTGAGCGCTCTCACTGCAGAAGCATTTGTGGCATCTGCTCCTGCCACACTGACTCACCTTGGGGAGAGAAGGAATCAGAATTGCACGTTGGTAGTGGCAGGGAGGAGAGCAGCAATCCTCAGCTTGATTTCTTTGTTTCTCATTGAGCCCTTTTTCTCATCTCTTAGCTCTAGTAAGCGTTCCCCATATGTGTTTAGTATTTTCACATATGTTTCTGTGTATATTTAATTGTCTGCAGTAGACTCTTCCCATCTTGTCTTCCTGCTTCTTGTGTCAACTGTCTGTTTAGATTTTAAGCTATTTGAAAGGAGCCATTTCTTTGTCTGTTTCCATGCAGCATTCAGTCAGATGCAACCCTGCAGTTAATTGGAGGCTCTGAATAATCTTGCCAGTTGAAAAGTGTAATTACTGACAGTGCTCAGATTGTGGTAGTTTTTTGGGGTTTTTTTTAAATGTCAGTGTCTATGCAGGAAAAGAAAATGACAGGTTCTTATCAATAACCATTTTCCTGTGTAGATTGCTACGACTCACAGAGAAGGAATCTGCCAGCAGATAGCAGTGTAACTGTAGTACCTCTGCTGGCATTTTAACGAGCCTATTTTTGTGCTGGTTGTAAAACCTCATGGTTTGTGCTATTGGGAAGATTTTAAGGCTATTCTGTATAGAGAACTCAAGCTTTATGAAGGTAAAAAGATAGAAAATAGGAATACTTCCTTTCTGAAGCATGCTCTGCAAAGGCTTGTGATACATGAAGGCTTAGAAGTGTCCAGAACACTGTGTAAATGATTTGTTGTGTCTTTGTACTGATGTTCTATTATTTTAGAATACTCAGTTTAGCTTCAGGAATTCTTCCTTACTGTTTGATCTTAGAGATTTGCAATCTTATTTCTGGTGTGAAACGTTGGTGCAATTAGGTTTTGGTCAATGATTATGATTTTGTCAGCAAATAGATAATATAAAGTATGCCTTAATCTTCTACGCTTATATTACTCTGCTACCATTTACTTTTGGGTTTTCTTTAACTGAAAACAGAAGAATACTTTTTAATTTTTTTTTTTAGTATTTGTATTTGCTGTGGGTTTTAGGCCCTGATTGCTAATATCTAGGTCTTTAGTGGCTGTAGCATTTGTAATCATGGCCAGAACGGCAATACCACAAACACCACGGGAAATGCCAACTTTTCTTAGCGAGTTGGTGCTTCATGAAAGCAGCTCTTTGCACATTCAGCCCCCGCTATCTCGAAGACACGTGAGTGTTAGCCACCTTTCAGAGAGGAGATGAAGTGCTCTCCCTGAGAACTGCTGCGATGAGGTGTTGAAGATAAATGTGAATCTGTCTCCCTGTCCATTTTCATGACGGCAGCGACAGGAAAGCTCCAATCAGTTGGTTAATGAATCCGTGTGATAGCTTCGTGACTCTCATTTTCCTCCCCTGCGCTTCTGGCAGTTGTGGGTTTGTGAATCTCTGCACATTTGCACGGGAGAGGGCTGCCCTCGAGAGCGGCGTTGGCGTGCTCGCCCCATAAGCGCGCAGCGTGTCCCAAGGCAGCGCCGCTGATCTCGTCTGCCTTCCGTCCATTCCGCTCCCCGAGCCTTGCTGTCACCATTCCCTGGGAATCCACGCTCAGGTGACCCTGGGGTGTGATAACAGCTCCCTGGTCCCAGTCTGGGTCACTCTCCACGTTCTCTGATTTGCTCTCCTGCAGTTTTCGTGGTCTGTGTGAGCTGTTGAAGGTGACTCCCTTGGGCAACATAACTACCCTTGCTTCTAATTCCCCAGCTTTGACTATAGTTTGGTTCCACTTTTGCCTTTATTTGGTTTCCAGTTTCAGTTTTGTTTCAGTTCACTTGAAGGTGGGTGTTGATTCAACACAAAACACACTTCGGCTGCACCTCAGAACTAAAATTTAGTTAATTTGGTGAAAGAGCTTTGTCCTGTCCCTTTATGGCACTTGGTATTTTTCACTTTTTGGCCAGGCTTCCTGTGGGCAGAGATACCGCATTGCTTAGGAAATGCTGTTAATGGTTTGGTTTAAATAAGGGCAATTTCACCACCTTGAAATTAAATACATGAAAATAATGCTCATTTTTGTCTTCATGAAAATAAGTAATTTGGGATATTTCTATATATAAACTGAGTAGTGGCTAATGGCATTAGAGAGGACTGAAGTTGACAAACCACCCTTTTGTGGTGGGTTTTATTTGAGGTTTTTTAAATGTTTTTTATTGCATTTGCGATTGTTATAATCCTTCATTTTCATAACTGGTCTGTTGTTGCAATGAGTCAAATCCCCCCATAGTGCATAGATGTGATCAATGCATACCCTATAGAGAAAATAAAGTAAAAATTAAATTTTCTGAGGATCTTGCTGATACTTTCTCCTTTTTTTTTTTTGCATAAGTAAATTATCGTACTTTTTAATTTTTGAACTCATTTGAACAAACAGCATGGGTAATATTTTAAGCCTATTATGCTTTCTACACATAAAAACTAATTATTCCTTTCCTGCCTGATATTGCTATCAATCTTGTGAGGAGAAATACTTTGTGCACTATCAGGATTTTATTTTATTTATTTTTCTTTTTTTGCTAGGCCATTGCCTAAGTGCAAAGCATGTCACTTTACTGTCTCAGGGTGCATATTTCAGTGATGGAGGTGGCAGGGTTACGGCGCTGCAGGTCTCACTGCAGCGCTGAGAAATGGATCACTGAAATCCACCCGGGCTCTGCTGGGGTGGAGCTGGATATTGGGGAACACCGCGGGGCTGCCCTGGATGGCAGCAGCACCAGGCTCAAACCCAACTCAGCAGCAAGGGCTGGAGTGGGAAAACCCTGCACGGATGTGGGGCAGATGATTTCCAGCTCCCACTGCCACTGCTTGGCCTGGCAGCGATGCCTTGGGAAGGCTGAGCTGGAACAGAGCCAGAGAATAAAGGAGATATTTATTGAAAGGCATTTGGGGTACACCTTGGGCAGCACAAGAGCCTGGCCAGGGATACACCCAGGGTGGACCCAAAATGGGCACAAAATGGACAAAGGGTCACGAGGTCTCACACTGTGATCAGTTTTGGTCCATTTGCACATTGGGGTTTAATTGTCCAATTCCAGCTCCAGGCTGTGAGGTCCCATCCTTCTTGTTCCTCCCTCCAGCCACCCTTGTTTGTGCTTTTGGGGCTGAAAGTTGTCCTTGGTGTGCAGCAGGAACAGGATTTGTTTTGTGTCCCTGCTGTGGGCAGAGAGCTGAGTGACCCTGAGTGTGAGCTCAGAATGTGAAATACATGGAAGATAGAACTGGAGGCATCACCACAGTAACGCTGTCACTGTCCCCTTTACTGTGGTTGAGCATGGAAGGTCTTGTTTGGAATGTATGAAAATATTCCACATAGCTTGATGAGATGTTAAATGGTTCACTGAGGGTTTGAAAAGACTTTGGGAGCACCCTACAGGGGCCCTACATTTAAAATAGGATGATTTTAGAGTAACATTTAAGGGGCTTAGAGAAATAAAGAGTAATTTTAGTTGAAGATGCATTGTAATTTTCATAGTTGGGACAATAAACAGAGCACTGACTACAACAGCAGTAAAAGCCTAGAATAGTTAAAATTATGTCAGGTTCATCTTCTGCAAGCAAATGCTGTAGCCCAATCTACAAAACCAAAGTACTATGTCAAATAATAAATAAAATAGAACAAAACAGCTTACAATCACAAGGCGATTATGTTCTTAATGCCTTAAGAGTGGATAAATGTACTGTTTCCTGCACTTGTACTCCTTGATACATGAATGAAAATACATTTAAAGCAGTCCATGCATTAAAATTTCATGGTAATTCATAGCATAAATACTGAATTCAAATGCAATATCACCTGAATTTAAACTGTTCTTTGGAAACACTGTAATACAAGCACACGACACAGATACTGCACTCCAGCTCCTGACAGTTGCCTACTTTTTATTATCTATTAATTATTTGCAAGATGGCTGAAGCATGATTGAACGTGGGAAGCTATTTGTATTTTGTATAGGTCAGTGTTTCTGAAATCCTTATCTTGGAGCAAAACGTTAATAATTCCATGAAACATCCCGTGTTGCTCACAGTTAAATACTGGATCACCTAATTGTTTTTCCTTTAGAGTACTGCTCAGCTTTGCAGTCAAGGGATTACTTTCTTCAGGCACTAGGGAGCAACAGTTCTTCACTTTCCTGTTATCCATATTTTCTGCTCTCTCTGACTTCCCTAAGCAGGATTTATCAACACATGGGACCAATCCTGGGCTATTCCACATCTGTTGCTTGGTTTAAGGCAAACGTCCCAGACATAGTACGTAAATTCTTTTTGTTGTTGTTATTATTTCAGGATCCTCAAAGCTGTTGTTTCAAAAGGAAAAAAAAAAAAAAATTCTTTCCTCAGAGTGGCAAAAGGTGAAGCATCCAAATGGTGCAAATAAAGGCTGTATTTTCAGCCAGGTATTTAATGTGTTTTATTCCTGACAACACTTAGATGCTGTTAAACACCAGTGTGTTTCCTTTCTGCCCTCTGTACCAACAGCCTCAAGCTGAACTGACACGTGCACATATGTACAATGATTGTGCAATTCTGATTACAGTGATTAGGTGGGAAAATGACAAGTGTGAAGCAATAATCTCAAATTTTTTTGGGTTTTTTTTGCAATGGAGATAGGATGAATGCACCACGGCTCTTCTAAATTGACTTGAAAGTGGACTGAAGCATAGCAATGAACACGGAATATTCGTTTTGATTCCTGTAGAGTTGTACGTGGTGAGCTGGGTCCGTGATACTCAATATAAGTACGTGAAATTTTTTCCAGGCTTTTCCTGGTAGTGTCTCAGAACTTTAGAAGGATCCCAGAGTGCCTCTGTCAAGCTGGCTGGATTTCAGATCTGACTTGAGGCTGCCCTGAGCCCCAACGCTTTCCCAGGTGCTCTCTCTGCCCCTGTCCTTTCCTCCTCTGCCCACGCTGCTGGCCCATCACCCATGATTTAGGAAACCTCCTCTTGAGGGTTCCAGCTGCTGAATGAAACAACTGCCAGCGCTGCCCAGTTGATGGTGCCAGCACCAATTTCCCTGCGCCCTCAGTGGCCCTGTGAGCATTAAATGATGTGCAGTGAAGCAGCGTGCCTGGCCACATCGCTGCCGTGTGTGTGACGTGCTCTGCGCTGCCAGCACTGAGCTGCTCAAGGGAACACCTCCCGGGGTCACTGCCTCGCCTGTCTGGAAGGAGGAGGATTGATGGGGAGGGCACTGACCTGCTATGGAGGTTAAAAGATAACTTGGAGTATCTGTCCATTTAAGTGTGCTACAGCACCAGGTAGCCCCGAGCAATGTGTAGCTGGTTTGTGATTACACTGAAGTGTCTCACCACAAGGACCATATCCCTTTAAACTATTTTCTGTTATCTGTGTGACGCACATCTCGACAAAACATTCGGTCTAGAGGACTGTGTGGACAGCCTGACACGCTGCCTTCAGACTCTTGCTGCTTTTGGTGCGCTTGTGCTGGCAGTGTAGGATTTGGACTCTAGATTTTCATGCCAAACAGCAGAGCTCTCTGATTCCTGGCTGTCAGAAACGCACGTTAGGAACTGCTTTGAGGAGTTGTATTTGGAAGTGTGAGGTGACAGCATGCTGGTTATTTTTGAGCATTAATCAGTTTATACATGGTGGAAGTGATTAGGGATACTTCTGCTTTTTCTTGTCTCCTTGCTTACGCATCCCTCCCTTTCTCCTTCCAAAGTTTTGTCAGTGGTTGTCACTCAATCAGATTTTCTGCGCTTTCACTTTGTCATTCTTGTGATTCAGAGCCATAACCTCCGACTCGTGGATATTTTTCTCAGGCATTTTTCCTAGTTTCCATCCAGAATTGCAGATGGAAAGATAGATGCACAGAATATTGGCTTTCACTAGGTATTTGCCAACTATAATTGCACACATGAATTACGAGCCTTGACTGTACATATAACTGCAAAGAAATCGTAGATGAAGTAGTTACACTTCCCTTTGACTCTTAATCCAGTTCATTTCACACTTTCTATTTTCATTTAACGTGGAATAAACTTATTTTTATGCATACACACTTGTCTACTCAAACTTGCTGGCATTGCCACACTTGAAAGCCTAAATCTCATTAGATCATGTTAGTGATACAGATTTTTGAGAATGTCTGTTTCAAAATACAGTCATGTTTTTAAAAAGCAGGGAGGAATAAGTAGGGTTGAGATTTTAAAATGAAAGAGCGCTTTTACCTATTTATCTTGGGAGTCTGAGGTACAATGAACTAACCTGAGAGGTACCCACGCCTGTTGACTGTGAAATGAGCACTGCCCTTAATTAATATTGCTGATGTAATAAACAGTGAGCCAGCTGTGGGGAGGATTATTGCAACTAGCGTCATCGTTGAGGCAGGGCAATTGTCACTCTGGGTTCATCAGGACATAAATGAAAGGAAAAACCCCTCAGTGATGTGACATGTAGGATTATTCTTCCTTCCTTCATTCCCCCGCCACTTTAACAGCTCAAATTGAATTTCAGTGCTGGTCCCTGGAATCTTTATGACCCAGGGCATCTGTGAAAAGGAAGTGCAAGGCTGCCACTCTGTTCAGAGCTGCACTGAGCCCGTGGCTTTCTTCCTTCTCAGCTCCAAGAGAAATGTTTTCTTAAGGGTGGGTGCTTAAGCTTTGACATCTGTGTAGGCAACTGGAAATCGCTGTGCCTGTTGAGGTGGTTGTGCTCCTGTTCTGTTAGCACAGATCAGTTTTTACAAAAGATGCACAGGGAGGCTCAACCTTCCTGACTGAATCGATGTTATGTTCAGAAATGGAGGGATGGGATGGGAGCAGGTGGAATTGTGGCCTTACCTGGTTTTCATAGGAGGAAACTTTTCGTATGACTGCAATTCTAACAGCTTTTGAAACATCTTGTGATCTCCTGGACAATAATTCAGGAGTTAAAAAATGTCTTTGAAATAATCCAATGTTGGCAGAAAGCTTTCAGGAAAGAAATCCTAAGAGTACAAGTCAACTAGCAAACTCTGTATTCAGGGCTGTGCTGACATCTTTAATTACACCATCAATTATGCTAATTTTAATGCATACTTGAGAACGTGATAAAAATAAACCAAAGGAGATTATTTGTTAGCTGCTGTTCCGTGGCTGAAATCGAGCTGAACACTTAAAATAAGTCTGGATAAAACACTAAACACTACATACTGTGCCATGGGGAACAATTCTACGTAGGCAGCAAGTAGAGCAGGGTGGGAACTAATAATTCTTCCATCTTAGTTCTATTTTATGGCTCACTGCAAGAAAAAGTAGCTTAGAATTTTTTTTTTCCCTTTTTTTTTTTTTTTTTTCCCGCCCAAGGGGGCTGTAAGCTCCTAGCTGAAGCCAGGACAGAGCTGAGAACTTCCTAAAGAAAAACCTCTTTAGAGTAAAAAAAAACCCTCATTGCATTTGGGATTACACACACCTGTACTCTTGGTGTTGACCAGAAGTGACTTCAATTCTATCAGCAGAACAAACTGAGGTTCACCTCTCGTGCTGAGTGTCTCTGTCACCAAGCTCTGGTTATCCACATCTGGTTTAGTGATACTTTAAATTGTGCCCGTCTTTGAATGAGTTGTATCTTTCCGAGATTTCTTGTGGAGTACATAATATTTCATTCATTAATGCCCAGAACATTGAAATTAGCTTTTCTGCGATGCTGAGTGTGGCTGACTTACGAGTATCCAACCTGGAATTTCTCCTACTGCCTTGCAACAGGGAAAAACTGCCAGAACAGTAATTTTCACCTTCAGAGAAAGTACATTTATCACTTGGGTCTCGGTGAATATCTCATGGTCTTAGCTCAGACTCTGCGTTTGGGTTGATCCTGATTATATTGTTCACAGTTTACCTCCCATGAACTCAGAAATCCATTTTTCTACAGTACACCTATACAATAAAATCTCTTGAAATACGCAGTATCTCCTAGAGCTATTTGTAATTTTCACAGTACACCCCCCCCCCCCCCAATTTTTTTAACCCAGAACATTCACCTCACAACTAGGAGGGCAGTAATACTCTTTTTTAGAAATAAATGATCTAATATTTATTTCTCCCGAGGCACAAATGAACAGGTTTTAAATGGCAAAGAGGCTACACACAAAAAAACCCAGGAATTGTTTAATGCTGGGGAATAGCTCTTCGTCATGTTTAACTAGTTTTGCTTTAATAAAGTACTTTCCATTAAGATAGTGTGGGAGTCAGCATAAAATACGTGCTGCTGATAAGAACACTCCAAGTTTGCAGGAGGCTGAGGCCAGAGCAGTCCTTGGTGGTGTTGTGCTCAGCAGAAAGGATTCCTCCCCTTCTCTGGGATCTCTTCCACACACCAAAGAAGGAGCTCCAGAGATGAGCAAGGCAGTGATGGGAGGTGAAGGGAGGATGTTTTAGTTCCTGTTTACAATTATATTTCATCTGCTTTTTCTTTTCTTTTTTTCTCACAAGAATAGATGAGGAATTTATTCTTCATTCTTCTGCTGACTTGCTATTAATGCAATGCATTTGCAGTTCTCAGAAGTTTTGCACATGTACACACGTTTGATTTGTGGTTTTTTTTCCTTAATGTGAACACTTTCCTCACGCCTGTCTGTTCAAGGGATGGTAATGTTATCCACCAAACAGGCCTGCATGAAAGGATGCTGACTTCACCAGGCTGGGAGAGCTGGAAACTCCATTTTTAATTGTCTTCTGAACCTCTTTTAAGAAGTCAAGGGGTATTAAATATCATTTGTAGCAAAAGGATCTTGTGTGACGAGAAACATTTTGTATGTAAAAGTGTTATGCCCACAAAGAAATTAATTTCATGAGGAGCAGCTAAGTAACCACAGAATCTTTCTATATAACATCCCTCCTCTGCTCATTCTCCCAAGTCCTTCCCTCAGACAGAGTTTGCTTGTTGGGTTACGTTTGTCACTGAAATGTGAAGTGTCAAACTGATGAATGCACCCAGGTCTTGGTCTGGGTACAGATTTTTGTGTGGTGAGATCAAGATGTTTCAGGTGGAACTGTAATTTTTATCTTTTTCTTCAATTTCCAGTCCTGCTGGGCAATTATTAGAATCACAGAATATCCTGAGTTGGGATGTAAGACTCCTGTTCTGGTTTTGTGAGGGGGTATTTCATTTTGGTACTTTTTATTGCACCAAAGATTTTTGTAGGTAGGACAGGTATGACACTAGGTACACAAATATTCAGCACACAAAACAAAAGGTCACCTAAACCATACCGAAAGTATGGGCTGAAAAGATCACTTGCCTACAGCTGTGGTGTGTGTGAAAACCAGCACTTACTGCCAGTGCTTATGTGCTGCTTTGTACATGATTTGGCAGCACAGACCCTCTTTCAAAATCTTAAATGCATCACAGAAGTTGCTTGTACGTGATTTGGTAGAATAGACCCTCTTTCAAAATATTAAACGCATCATAGAAGCCTTTTCCACACTTGGTAAAAGAGAAAATGGAGGTTAGATTTTTGTGTGTGCTTGTCTGGGGGTGCAATGCCTTGTCTTTGAGAAATTATTCAGATTCTAGGGGTACTAATGAAGTATTTTTGATATGGATTAACACTGAAACATTCATATTTCTGCTAATAGCTGTCTTTCACTATTAGAGTCAATAGAAATACTGCAGCAATAGGAATGGCCAAATTCAAGTCATCAAACCATCAGTCTAAAGCTGCCAGTAACCAACAACTGGTCTCAGTTTATCCAGATCCACTCAACACAACTGTTTTACAGAGTTATGCAGGGGGAGCTGCTGCTTTTGGTTCAGGCTTAGGAACTTTGTCACAGGCACTTCTTTAGAACTTTAGAGAAACAGAAGCATATATACAAGTTTTGCTCAGCGTGCAGTTTTCCCACCACTTGTCCCACAGCTCCAGAGGAATTCTTACAGGGGTGCTTCTGATGCATTTTAGGAAGATGGATGCACTCTGTAAAAGCTTTGTGAGGCCCTTAGCAGCGATGCCTTGGGACATGAACCACTGCTGTGACAAACAATTCCCGCTGCAGGCACAGGGGATTTGCAGCCAGCTCTGCTTGAGGAGGGGGCTCGTGGCAATCCCCTCAGAGAGGAACCAAATTTGCTTCCAGACCTGAAAAATGAGTCCCTCCTCCACCGGCATTAGCAAAAACGTTTGTGCACCATGTGGTGACGTTACACTCCTGGAAAAAGAGAACAAAATGTTTTGCTTGGCGTGGAGCGCGTTTGAAAGATCAGATCTTCCCTTCTCACTTAGCGTAGGATAAATCAGGGTGTTTTGACAAGGGGTTTAAAAGGCAGTGGAAATAAGCACGGCATTAAAGAGGCTGTTTTTCTCTCCCGC
Organism: Hirundo rustica; assembly: GCF_015227805.2. Taxonomy (NCBI): domain Eukaryota; kingdom Metazoa; phylum Chordata; class Aves; order Passeriformes; family Hirundinidae; genus Hirundo; species Hirundo rustica. Next base: position 8,477,034 of record NC_053470.1, read on the forward strand.
ACATCCAGGGCGGTGAGATGTGATAATGGAAAGGTCAGGTTTGGAAAGGTTCAGAGCCGTGGCTCCGAAGGCACTCAGCAGCGCGCTGGGCTCAGGAATGCGATGCTAACTGGTGACACTGTGCAAGTGGCCTTCAGAAGGGAGACCTGAGAGCACCCCCAGCTTATCAGGCTGGCCGAGATCACAGGATCCAGTGTAATAATTCTGCTTTTTTTGCCTATGATTTGTCTTTTATTTTCTTCTTTTGCTCCTTTGTGTTCCTCCTGCGGTTTATTTATTTGTAAATAAATGAGATCCTACATGAGCTGTATCCAGCAGTAGAGCCTCCACTTTTATATTTCCCAGAGAGACACTGTGCCATGCCAGGCACTTCACTGTCTCATTGCTGAAAAGAGCTGAGCTAATACTGACCTTCAAAGATGCCTATTCTGCCCAAAAAGTATTGCTTTCTAGGAGGAACACTTTATTTTCCAAACCAGGAAGCGAGGAGCAAATTGATAGAAATAGTTTCTTATCTGAAATAGGTCTGAATTTATATTTTTGCTTTTTTTTTTTTTTTTACTATTAAATTTTCATTTTCCCTGATCTGGGAACCTCCTTACCCTGAACTATGAAGCTGCAGTCCTTGTGCCAGTTTTCTCCCCTGAGCACCAGCAATTACTGCTCCTTTAGTCAAGGTCTCTGTGTTCTGGTGTGAATGCAAACCTCATCCACCGTGATGGTGGCAGTCAGCCCACTGCCCCATTTCCTTATTTACGTGCTTTAAAAATATACAAACTACTGAGTTGAACAGAAACTCCAGTGTTTTATGTGTAGCAGTTGGTACCTCTGTTCTTTGTGGCTGAGGAATAGGCATTAAGTGCACAGGATCAAAGCCTGCACTGTGAGTGTGGGATATTGAGTTGGACTCACCATTTTTAACCCCCTGTGCTGCCTAGCAGAAAGCAGGGAAAGGTGAAATGAGCCCGTTTAAAAGGCATCACTCACCACGTTGTAATGAGTTTTTCCAGAACGTAAATAAAACTTGCATCCTTGCGTTTTTCTCTTGAAGCTATTTTGACCCTTCTCGACCACGTTGTGCCATTTAGGAGGCCAAGTTCACCTGAAGCAGACGAGGATTTTCAGCAAAGGCTCTGCCCCTGGAGCCCCCAGCAGGGCTCACACCTGCACAGAGCTGCTGCCAGGTGATGCCTTGGGAAGGCTGAGCTGGAACAGAGCCTGCACTGAGCTGAGAATAAAGGAGATATTTACTGAGAGGCCCTTAGGGTACACCTTGGGCAGGACAAGAGACCTGCCAGGGCTACACCCAGGGTGGACCCAAAAATGGGCACAAAATGGACAAAGGGTCACGAGGTCTCACACTTTGATCAGTTTTGGTCCATTTGCACATTGGGGTTTAATTGTCCCATTCCAGCTCCAGGCTGTGAGGCCCCACCCTTCTTGTTCCTCCCTCCAGCCACCCTTGTTTGTGCTTTTGGGGCTGAAAGTTGTCCTTGGTGTGCAGCAGGAACAGGATTTGTTTTGTGTCCCTGCTGTGTGCAGAGAGCTGAGTGACCCTGAGTGTGAGCTCAGAGCTGCACCTGGGCAGCACAGAATGGGAAATACATGGACGATAGAACTGAAGGCATCAAGTTCATTCAGATCCATGGATCTCACTGTAGGGAAGGAAGCTCATTGGAGCCCTGCCCCTGAGCTCCCTGCATTGCTGCACCAAACAGGCTCTGGGAAAAGCTGCCTGTCACACACCACTTTCACCATATGCTCAGCTTCAAAACCAAATGAAACAGGCAAATATTCGGGCTTATTTATGTGGTCAAACCCATCCTGGGTTTGTATTTTTTCCCCATGTTGAAAACTGCTAAATTTTGAGGCTGTGTCCTCCTGTTGATACAGCCCCAGGACGTGGCAGGAGGAATAGGAGCAGCAGGATAAAGCAAAATATTAAGTGATCATGAAAGTCGATTATCCTGCTACTTCTGTAACTACAGCAGAAGTGTTTAGCCTAGCAGCTGCCAAGGCTCTTCTTTTTTGTCATCTGTTTCTGCAGAGTTCATTTGCTTGAGTGTTTTTATATCCCAAACTAAATCTTCAGGGCCATTTTTAAATAGCAGAAGGGAGAACTCTTTGCCAGCAATTCCACGTTTGCAAGCATTCTTTCAATAAAAAGGTGTGCTAATCCTCTTAATAGGTGGAAAAAGGTGTCAGGAAGGAAATGTTTTTACAATTTTGTAAATACTTTGGTTCACACTTTTAAATGTCAGCGTTTTAAAAGCCAAGTCAGATGCTGCACAAGAGATCCTCTCCATCTGATGGGGAGAATTTTTTTATTATTTTCCAAGACTTTGGTTCATTTCTAGTCTTTCTTTTTTTCTTTTCCTTTCCTTTCCATGTTTTTGTGGGTTTTGTTTGTTTGTTTGTTTGTTTGTTCATGGGCATTCCTATGGTTATCACCACTGTCAGTGGCATGTAGAACTTTTACCATGAAATCATGAGCTGGTGAGATTATTTTTTATGAGAGGGCAAAGGGTTGTTTGGTTGCTTTTTTATCCTCTTTTATCTTTTTTTTTTTTTGAAACAAAGGTATTTTGAAACATAAGACAGATAAAGTATCTTTTGCAGTGGATTCATGAAAAGAACAGTATTATGAACTGAGCATGACGTTAAGCAAAGATGCAGATTGAGGGAGTGAGAAATGGAGGAATTAAAGATGCTGGCACATCTGGAATTTGCAGTTTAATGAGGGAACTCAGCTGTACGCTGTGCTTTAGGGTCTGTCTGCATTTGCCCACAGCAGCAGGATGGAGGTGCCAGCCCTGAGGTGGAGCCTCAAGAGCTCTCTTTGAAGTGAGCACGGCAAAATGCACCAGGAGCCTTCTGGTCTTTGGAGCTGTGCTTTACTAGAACATAAAATAAGCTGGTTGGAGGCAGCTTTTTAAAGAGGAAAAAACCCAATCCCCTGAGCTGGACAGAACAGACCAAGTGAGAAGACTTTAAAATAAACTTCTCTTGTCCACTGCAGGATCTGTTAGAGGCAGATTATTATCTGGGAGTTGGAAGAGTAAAACTCTTGCTCATCACGCTGTGTGCTGGTCAGACTCAGTTCTGAGTCTGCTGTGGTTCAGGAGATCTGGGAATCCTCAGGCTCACCCCGAAATAGCTCATGGGTATCACATCTTTACATCTGTGCATTTTTAACACCCAGTTTTGCTGGGGCTAGGAGAGACTGTTTGTGTCAAGTAGGTGGAAGTCGCCTTTTGAAGGCATGAAGCATCCATTTATTATGACATAAAGCCAAAGATATCCACTTCACCGTGTCTGCATGATGTGCAAAAGGGGCTTCAGGCAAGAGTGGGGTTTTTTTTTCAAGAAGGGATTCCACCTCTTGAAGAATTGAACATATCCCTGATAAAGCACTTTTTTTTTTTTTTTTTTTTTTTTTTTTTTCCTAAGAGCATGTCAAAGGTGCTCTGCAGCTTGGAGGATCAGGTGAGTCACCAGGGAGACAGGTCAGCAGCCAAGCAATGGCATTAGAGTAGGTGCTGCGTTTATTTGTGTCATGGTGCACGGTTCAGTGCGAGGGTTCGCATCTTCCTCACGTGTGAGGGGTGGGCATGAGTTCTGGTAAATATGAGGTGTCGATAAACGTCATTCTTCTCCCCCTGAGATGATTTTACTCGCCCTGTTGAATCATTTCAGTAGTGGTGACGAGACCACCGTGGTGTGGTTGTACATTTGTGTTTGGAGTGTGATCCCACTGACTGCTGGAGGGTTTCTTCCAAGAGTACTCACCAACATGAAAGAAATGTCTTTAAAAACTGAGAGAAGCAGTTAGATGTGAAACCATTTTTTTATTTTTTTGTGCATAACCTTCAGTTTTTATTAAAGCCTCCTTTTTTTTTTTGCTGCGTTTACAAGCTAAACCAGCTGTGAAAGGTGCAAGCATATAGTTTGTATTCTGCAAAGATCTGTCATTTTGTGCTTACTGCAAGGCAAATGGCTCTGCCAGTTGGGGCTACAATTTATCAAGTTGGCAGAGTGACAATTTTCATTGCTCTTGAGAATTTATCATGGACAGTCATTTTTGAAGGGTTGACTCTTTTGTTTCAGCAGGCTTTTTTATATTTAGACTTATCAAAATGGCAATTATTAATGCCATTAACCCATGAGGCAAAGATCAGTTTTGTCCCTGGGACCTTGAGTATGTCTTCTTGACAAAGGGATTTATCTGCTTCTGTGGCTTCATGGAAATATAACAAAGTATAATGGTAACATAACAAAAAGCCATTTCCCTAAAGGCCACAAGTGAAAGCCACTTTCATCCCAGCTGTTTTAGCAGGAAAGCAGTGTAAAGCAGGGAGAAAAAGGTAAAATATTAAATATTTGTTGTCAAAGTTATTTTTCTGTTTGTTGTTGTGGCTGCCTCTCCTGCCCTTAGAGGCATCGAGAGGATCAGTAACATCCCCCTAACCCCAGCCAGAACTGAGACCCTTCCATGTGGCATTGCAGGGAATAATTCAGCAGCACCAGCCAGGAGTGGGTTCAGACACAGCTGTGTGAGGCACCCATGGGACCCCCAAAGACCCTGAGCATCCTCGCCTTGGTGTCTCTGAAGGGAAGGACGAAGTGCCACCACCTCTGCAGGCTCGGGCCACAGCGAGGACAGCACTCCCAGCTCTGGTGGCAGCATGGCTGAAGGGCTGTAATTTGTTCAAAGCTCTCCTTGTCACTCTGTGTGTCTGCATGTCACTCGTGTTTCCCTGTACCAGCTGGAAAAACTCTGTCTGGAGCAGCTGAGGGCAGCTTGCTCTGTAGTAAAGATGGGGAAGGCACATTCCCACAAGCAGTAGAAAGCAAAAGTGAGTGAGTTCCTGGTTCTGGGTTGATTCTAGCAGTTCTGGTGCTCTCTCTAGCTCCGTTTCTGTCCCAGTCCTGTTTTTCTCACACAGGATTTTCTCTGGAATGTCTGCTGTGGTGTTCTTTCTGTGTCCACAGCAGTTCACGATCTCACAATAAAGCAAGTTTTAGCTTAAATGTCAGATGCTAAAGCAAAGCGCTGCTAATGAATAGAGCTGAGGCCCGCAAAGAGGGGTTTTGGACCATCCAGGGGGAATTCATTTATCAGACACGTCTAACCTTGCATTTCTGAGAATGTCACCTGAGGGGAATGCTCATCTGAACTAGAATTCGGGAAAATTAACAATCGATGGAATTGAGCGGCACAGTTCAAAGAGAAGATCTTATCCCTTGCAACAGATCCGGCAGCAGTGCCCTTGTCTCTGAAAGGCTTTCAGCACTCAGAGTGACGAGGAGCTGTCAGGAACTCAGATTCCAGATCTCTGAACCGCTGCGTTACACTTGGCCCCTTTCACTGAAATGTCTTGAATTGAAGTACCAAAAGAAGACCTGAGAGCAGTTCTGGGTTTCTGCCTGTGTGTCCTGAAAGCTGCCATGGACTTGGAAGAAAGCAGATCTTTAAGATCTTTCACAAGTATAGTCAATAACAGAGGCAAATCCTGGCAGTACAAATCTGAGTTTTCCTTGTTTAATGCTTTCAGATTTAGAGCTAAATAATCACTACTTTATTCCTGTCTTTTCTGGAGTTAATGCTTTTGGTGAAATGCCATTATCAACCTGTTCAGTGTGGTGTGGTTCGGGGGTTTTTTGATCAAAAAAAGGTTTTTCTTCATATTAATTTTAATTACAGCTTCTCATAGAGCTATGAAGTGTAATATTTACAAGGAATGCTTTTTCATGCTCAGGACAGCAAATGTCAGATTGAATAGTTCTTTACTAAATTTCCTTTGGGCTTTTTTTTTAAGTGAGATAGATGTGAGTGGTTTCAAATGGTATTAGATCTTCATAAATCATATTCCACCTTTTTTCCTTGTCAAAAGCAATGTGCTCCCACTTGTCAACAGGAAATTCCCACTTTTGAGTTGGGCTTTACCCTTGGGAGAGAGAACATGCCCTTCTAACCAGAAGGAAATGCAGCTAGAGCTGCAGTATGCAATGCAGCCATGAACTTGGGGAAGTTTTAGAGCAGACTTAGCTTTTCATGCCGTTTATAGGGCCATATTTTCATCTTTTGAAATCATCGCTGCAAGAGTGTTTGCTGATTTCTCTGCCCTAGAATACCTCCAGGAATTTTGTCTGGCTAGCTGGTCATTAGTGCCTGAGTATCTGAGCTAAATGATGTTATGGGAGGTGCAAAGTTCATGTAGGAACTGATTTCCAGTCCTGCAGCACTGCAATAAATAACTTGTAATGTTTTTAATGAGTAAGAGGTTTAAGTATGGCTTTCTCATTGAAGTTTATGGGCATGCAGTTTTACCTATGGGCCTGCAGCTTTAATGAACACATCAATTAACTCTGGGTATCTATGATAAATTCCTTTTTTAGAACATGTCCAAGTGGTCAACAAATGAAATAACCGATTTCATAAATTGAAATGAAGATGCTCTGTAGCCTTATCCAGCCCTCATTACATTCAGGATAATTTCTCTGTAGTCTTCAGAGAGTGTTCAGGATGATCACTGCTTCTCAAATGACCGTTTTGATTAACAGAGAAATAAAATTAGGTTCAGTGTTTTGACAGTTATTGCAAAGGGATTTCAGTTATTGTCTGTGGATGGGCTGGGAAAAAAAAAAGGGGGGTTTTAAAAAGATTTTTTGATGTGTTTTCTCACCCAGTTGATACTCTTAGGGCTAGATATAAAATGGAATTTACGTGAAAACTGCAGGCCACAGTTATAAACCTTAACAGCACCACTTAATTGCTACTCAACATGGTACCTATCCTGTTTGCTTAAAATCCCCCCATGGAGAGGCACTGCTAGGTAAATGGTCTAATGATATGAAACATATAAATACTATTACCTGTCATAGTGGTAATAGCAATCTTCTGAAAGAAAAGTTCTGGCCTGTGCAGCCCCTCAAAAGAAGCTGTGTGAATACCATTTTCCACCTGTGGCAGCCATAACCAAGCAGACAAAAGTGTCCTAACTCAAATTTAATATTTATTCCTGTCTTCAGTAAAGGGAATTCTGGTGAGAGGAAGCTCTCCTGCCTGGGCCTTTGTCTCCGTTTGGAAGGGTCTGTGCTCTCTCGTGTGCTGTGCAGAGTGTCTGGGCACCTGACAGGGATAGGGGCTCATCCTAAGGGACAGGAAATCTGAGGCTGTGCTGCTAAAATACTCCTGTTAGACCGGGCTTTGTAAGCCAGTCACAACTAACATCATTAAATGCATTAAGCTTGCTGAGCATTTTAAAGGAGGATGTATTTCTGTTTCAGTTCAGCTCTAATCAAATGACCTCTTAGGTTTTATAATGAAAGGTCTGAAAAGCTGAGTCTGCTTTGCAATGTATTATTCCAATTTTGCTTGTTAGCGGCGGCGTCTTTATTTAACTTTTCTCATTGAGTGGTCACATTTACCATGAAAAATCAGGATCGTTATCTAGCGGGCCAGACCCGACGCCAGATAAATGGCACAGTTCAATGTGGCCTGTGGCTGCATTCACTTAGAATTGGATGTACTTGAGCACAAAAGTCCTGCCTGAAAAGCAGCACGGCCCTGTGCGTTTATTTAGACACCAAAGTGAACGGAGAGAAAGTAATAGCTGGTCACCTAATGGTTTTCTCAGCTGTGCTGGAGAAAGAAGGGCTATGATTATATACCCACTTACAGTAAATTGTAGTAATAAATCCTGCTTGCTCATTGTGCCCCCGTGGCTAATAGTGGGCTGGTTTTGTGTGACCATCACAACAAATGTGTTTCCTCCAGATGCTTATAAAATAAAACAATACAGGTCAGTTCAGGAGGAAGGGATTTCTGTGCAATGATCACAGGCCTGCTTGTGCCAACAGCAAGAAAAGGTTTTCAAAACTGAAATAATTCACAGTGAGAAGGTGATGGAGTAGTTCTTTAATTTCAATTAGTAGTTCTAACCTAAATTAGCAGCAAGATGCAATTTTGTGTATTTGATTTGCCTGTGGTTTATTTCTTTCCTTTCCCCAGACCTTTCCATTGAATACTGTGTATCATTTTACATGTTATCTCCCTGCTACTGCCATCAGGTGCAAAATCCTTCAGAATATTAAACAGAATGACTTTATTAGTTCTTAAACCAATTGGAATTTTGTTCTTGAGGTGTTAGTGTGATGTATTTGATGGAGCAGAGCAGTACAGATTGCAACTCTTGCCTGGTACTACCGACTTAACTAGACTTCATTCTCAGAGAAAACGTGAAGACATGCTTTTCTGTTGGATAAATAAATAACAGCATTTTAAAAAAATAAATCGGTTTACGTTGAGCTGGCTCCAGTTTACTTGATTACCAGGACAAGTTACAGTTCACAGGATCACAGAACAGTTTGGGTAGGAAGGGACCTGTTAGGGTCCCTTTGGGAGGTCATCCTGCCCAATCCTCCTGCAGTGAGCATCTTCAGCTACCTGGGATTGCTCCGAGCCACCTCCAGCCTGGCCTGGAATGTTCCCAGGAAGGGGCATCCAGCACCTCACTGGGCAGCCGGTTTCAGAGTTTCACCATCCCTTCTTCCTCTTGCCTGATCTAAATCTGCCCTCTTTTAGTCTAAAGCCATTTTTCCTTGCCCTGTTACAACAAGCCCAGCTAAAAAGCATCCCCATCTTTCTCCTAAACCTCATAAAAATCATCCCCACCTTTCTCATCAACCTCATAAAAATCATCCCCACCTTTCTCATCAACCTCATAAAAATCATCCCCATCTTTCTCACCAACCTCATAAAAATCATCCCCATCTTTCTCACCAACCTCCTCACGATGAGGTAAAAATTGGTTTGGCCAAACCAGCATTTCCCACCAAGTACACGCAAAAATCAGTCCAGGGCCGTGCTTTTAATTCTGCAACAACTTCTCTTTTAGTGTACAGCACCAATAAAATTGATGGGTTTTTTTTTAATCCTACTTCGAATTAAAAATGAAAACGTCAGTAGCAGTGATATCAGGTTGTCAGAAAATACGTGATCTTTCGGTACTCTACTGTGCCAAGTTTCAGAAAGAGGTCTTTGGATTGATCAGATAACTCCTTCCTTCTCCAAGAGATTTTGAAAAAATAAAACTGCTGCACCTCAGATCTTTTTTTCCAAAGTGGCTCCATATTCTTTTGTCTTCCTGACAAATTTTAATCTCTTTTAAGGTTTCATCTCATTTGGACTCCCTTAGGATACAGAAACATTCTGTCTCAATTTGATGTGGGAAAGCACCTAAATCACTGCTATTGCAAACCTGCCAAGTCTAATTAAATTTTTGTTCTGTTTAATTTATTAATTCCCAAGATGAAAATCATAATACAAAAAAAAAAAAACCCAAAAACAACTCAAAACCAGGCACGACTGCAGTTAAGTAATAGAGAACTAAAACATCAAGCCATTCTTTTATTGAGAAGAGACAAATAATTTCGTCTCTTTCCTGACATGAAAGGAAAAGGAGAGTGTAACAAATAACACAGACAGGAGAAAGAGAAGAATGGAGTGAAAATTTTCCAAATGTCAGGGGAAATGAAATAATGAACTCTAAAGGAAGCAGCGCCCATTTTACTCGGTAGAGTCTTTTCTCTCAAAGCTGTCATGTTGGGAAAAATGGAAAAGCTCAGAAATGAATTTTAGACCTGTTTGTGCTACAGTTTGGATTTCTTAGACCTGTTGGCAGCAGGTGTCTTTTCTTAATATTCATTATTCATGTGGCCTCACAATGCATTTCAATTTACAAATGAAGAGGTATACAAGCCTTTCTCCACTGCATTAAATAGATGAAATATATTACTGCCTTTGAGGCCATAATGCCATAGCCTGAGAGTTATTTGCCTGCTGCAGCTGATAGCAGTACGAGGTGCAAATAAGTTTTATTTTGATGAATATGCGGATGAGCAGAGTTCTTCCACGCGTCTCTATATTTTACTGGATTATAATGTACTCTCTAATATCATCCTGGAATAGTAAGTCTCTTCCTCATAACTCAGGGAAATGAGTCAAATAGAGACAGGTTTCATTTTCTGCCATCATTTTCCACTTAAAGCAATGTGTGTGTGCCTGGTCCCGTTGGGTGCCCGGGCTGGGTCTGGGGTTCTTCATCTCTGTTCAAGCCACGTCCCTCTGCCTTCGGTGTAAAACTTGCACGAGCCAGGCCCGAGGTGAAGCTCAACTCCCAATCCTGTCTGACTGAAAGCAGTACAAAGTTTTTGTCTATTCATCTCAGCAGGAGCTGAAGCACAACTAAATCACAGCCTTAGAATTTTGCCCATTAACCCCGGTGGGATTGGAAGGGTACAGCAGCTTGCAATGTCTCTTATTTAAAAATAGAGCCAAAACCCAGTAAGTCATCTCTCAGTGTGAAGTGTTGCATTTTAAAGGGGAAATCCTCCTCCTGGACCTGAGCTGCTGTGAGTCCCATGCTGAGAGATCCCTACGTGAAGGAGGATAGCTCTGAAGATGAAAGGTTGAAGGATTAAACTCCTAAACCATTACCAGAGTTTTATTTATGTACTTTAGGTCCCATTTTGTAACAGCCTGATGATGAATACTAATGGGGGCGGAAAAAAAGTGGATGCAGGCTTTTAAAAATGTTCAGTTCTTGGCAATTCCTGTTGCCTTTGAGCATCTTTATTCCCACGAGCAAAATTGCCTCTGTCCAAGGGTTTGCAATTTGTGAGTCTTTTAAAAGGAGTGTTTCCTGGGAGCATGCAGGTGTGACTAAGGTCTGCTTAGAGCTCTGCTGTGGTTCTCCTAAAGATCTCTATTTGCCAGGGTTAGACTTGCCCATCATTTCAGTGCAGTGTACGAATTCTGAATACTGAAAGGATCCTGGAGGTGGCTGGAACAAAACTTCTTTTGGAGGAAGTAATGGAATAATTAAAAAGCCTCTAACAAAACAAATTTTTAGTTTAAGCCCAGCAAATAAGAGATTTTTGAGACTTCATATTGAGAAAACTGGAGGGGAAAAAAAAAAAAAAGTTAATCCACTGTAAAAAGGCCTAAATCTCTCTGAGCTTGATGGGCCATGCTGCTTTTGCAGCCTGGGACTGCTGAGCAGTGCAGCTGGTAGACTGAATCTATCTGTGTGCTTGGGCTGCTAAGTGAACTTTTCCAGACAGGGGCAGGATTCTGTTGGAATCAATGAAAATTTAGAAATGTCCATTGCATGAAACCAGCGCTGATTTTCACTTCTATCTGGAGATGGCTGAAACAACACCACTGCCAGCTGCAGTCTCTGTGGTACACACAAGCCTTGCTCCTGAGCCACTCTGCTTTTAACATGTTTTCTTTACGTGCTGTGATTGCACCATTTCAACCAGAGTAATACTTTTTGTTTGTTTGTTTTTTGGGGTTTTTTTCCCCCCACTCAGAACAAGTTATGTGGTTTTCCCAAATTAGAACTGGAAGCAATGCTGGCATCTCACAAGTTCATTTTGTTCAGTTATAATTAGGGGATTGAGAAGTAGGTGGTGGTATTCCGTGTGTGAGATTTAGGTTTCAAGGCTGTTCAGTAATGTGCATCAGAGAGTGCATTTTATAATAAATTTCTGCTGCTATTAGCTTTCATGAATATATTTTGCAAATGTTAATGACTTTTTGATGTACCTCCCCAACAGTTCTACAGAAATATTATAAATATTTTAGTCTGCTTTTTTTTATTACCAAAACTGCAGTTATAATTGCCTATCAAATGACAGCTTCTCCACCTTGCTGTGAAATAGAAAAGCATTTGTTTTCACATCACAGGATTCAGTTAGCAGTGGTTACAGTCAGAAGTATTACATTCCCTGTTTGTGTATGATATTCAGCCCCAAGGCAAATATTGAACAGGAATATGTTGGTTCTGATGGTGAATTTTTATGATTCAGAAAACAGTGTCAGGGTTGACTCTGAGGATGTGACTCGGTGCAGCAGCAGTGAAATCTGTACAACTGGAGTACAAGGGACGCCTTTGCTTCTATAAATCTTTTGCATCTCCAAAATAAGAGGCCAAGGGTGGAAGTGGTGAGAGTGTTAATTTATTCCCGGTGATGAAGGGTAAATTAAAGCATAAATAGATAGAAATGTGACGTTCCTTTGCAATGCCATTTTGGATTGATGAGAGGAATTTACAGATCTCAGTGTATTTTCTCTCTGAAGTTTTTTTTTTGATTAATCTTTCACCTTAAAACTTTTGTATTGTGTATATAACCTTTCTAGCAGCCTTTGAAAATGGGGAGGGTTTATTATTTACAGACACTTTCTATAAATGAAAGAGTTGGAGCAACAACGTAAACTGCTAAACCTCGTTCATAACGCTGTGAAGAAAAACTAATTAGCTGTTGGTTCAAAAGCAGAGGAAGATTAATAAGATAGTGAAGTCATGATTTTGGAGAAGAAATTACTATGGAGACTGAGTGTGAAACCATTCAGCTCAAGAACACAGCTCTCACACTGTGAAAGCCTGTGATTGTGTCAGTTTGGGTGCCTCAGAGCAGCAGAGAACTCCAAGAGCAGAAACCATCCGTGTGCCGTGAGGTGATTCTGATTTAAAGGCTCCAGCCTGGCTGAGGGCTTGTGTTTGCATCAGGATTGTGCAGGAGCACCTGCAGAGGGTGGAGATCCTGGGCAGAGTCCAGGGCTGGGGCAGTGAAGCAAGGCTGGGAGCTGCTGCTGCCACATCAAAGCAAACCAAAGCAGCACTTGTCCTTGACAAGGAAAATTATCAATTGTCTGACGGAACTTATTTCAAACTGAATGAGTAGTAGAAACAAAGTTAGGGTTTTGTAGAAGGCTTTTTATGAAATGTTGTTTATCAGAAATAAAATGAGCATGAACTAAGGGGCTCCAGTAGAAAAGAAATAATTTAAGATGTAGATTTTTAGCTTTTCCATGTGTTACTAGTATTGGTGTTGTTAGTATTTGTTCCCTTGTCTGATTGCCGTTTCCAGTAAATTTTTTGTATCCTCAAGCTGTGATCTTCATCTTTTGTGCTTCCAGTTGGTGGTGGAGGGGGAGCAGTGCCATGGTTTTAGGGGACTGCTAATTTGGAGAATATCATTCCTAAACCATGACACTTGGGAGGGAGGGGAGGAAGGAGATATTTCCTTTTACCTCCAAGTACACAGTCCTTTGATGGCTCCCTCTCAATTTGTTTTTTTCAAAATATTGATTTTTGTCTTGTTTCTTGCCAGTTTTCACTTCAGCTGCTGCTGTCCCTTGGTAGAGAACAGGCAGTAATGTCAGGAACAGGAGGAGGTAAAGGCACTAACAAAGGCGTCCTGAAACAAGGGGCTCCTTTGGTGGGACAAACTGCATTCCCTAAACAAAAATCTGACATCTCTTTATTTTTAACAAGTCCTTTGATAAATAATGGGGAAGCTGAAGAGGGAAATCTGTTATAGTTCAACCCCAGCCAGCAACCCAGCCCCACACATCACCAGACTCAGTCCTGCTGGGGGCATGGAGGAGAGAGTCAAAGGGTAAAAGTGACGAAATTCACGGCTCAGGATAAGGACAGTTTGATAAGCACGGCTCAGGGATACTGCTCTCAGCACACAGGCTTGCCCTGTCTTGTCTCAGGGAATATCACCCAGGAGAATACGATTTTGGGGTTTGGATTCTACACCTGGGCTCAATAAACGAGCATCCAGAGATGATAGCATCCATTGCACTGCAGACTGTGAGGTTTTCTCTTGCTTCTCTTTTTTTTGTTGTTGTTGCTAGCCTGTTTCAATAGTCAGCAAAAGGGTCTTGTGGAAGAGAATTTTGGATCAAAGACATTGGTCTTTTCAAAAGAAACGTTGGCTGTTTTGCTCATAAACTTGTTAGAGGGATGAAATTTGAGATCAGAACACCCCTGACAGAGGGGCTCTGCCGTTGGGGAAGGGTTTGATTTTTGTGAGGCGAGGAAAAAGTTTTAAGAAAGGGAAGATTGTTGGAGTAAACTGAAGGCTGTGGAGATGGTTGTCATCTCGCTGGGGCTTTGTGAAGATGACAGTCACAGGAAGACATCTGTTAGAAACGTGCACCAGAGACCCTCGTGAGCAGGGAACAGAAGTGTCTGTGCTAGGAAGGGAAGGAGCCACGCTGGCAAAAACAAACATCAGCACAGATGTGCCTGAGAGAACCTGTGATAAATCACATTTTCATCTGTCAATTGGTATTTGATATGTTCTAGTAATTCTGGTAAAAGTTAACTGTGTAAAACAGGCAAGTAAAGCCACTTCTTGAGTTTAACTCTGATTCCTCCAGAAAGCTCAGATTCACCCCCAGGGCCTGAGTCCTTTTCCTTGTGCCCCTCAGTGTCTGCAGCAAGCGCTGGGAAACCAACTTCTGCTCTCTCCCGTCTCAAAGTGGTTTCCATAATCCTGTATTTATGTTTCAGTTTGGGGGATTTTATCTAAGGAATCCTTTTACTGAACTGTATTTACCTCCTTTTGAAACTGTATTTGATCTGTAATATAAAATATTAAACAATTATTCTCAAAGGAAGCAAGAAAATTGGCAGAGAAGCTCCAGAGGACAAACTGAAATAAATCACATTTTCGGCATTTGCGCTGTCTTCATCCAATTATCTTCTTAGTATTTTATATCTTTAGTATCACTGTTTTTGTTTTGTTTTTATTTTTAATAGAAAGCCAGAATGGAGACGGTAGCCGTGCTTGTTTGTTTGTTGAGCCTCCAAAGATGTTTGATTTGTTTTATGTGATAAATACAAGACAAGAACTGTAATCACATTATGTTTTTTCCTGATCTTTTTACAGAGTACCATTGTACACTATATCACTGAAATTTTGAAAGCTTCTTTAAGAAATTCAAAATTGAATTATGAAATTGCTCTTCCATAACTTGTCAGATTTATTTCCTCTTTTCCCTTTAGGGAGGTAGGTGAAGAAAATGCTCTTTAAGGCAGCATTTCTCAGGTGAGCTCAGGGGCTCTCCATCTCTTGGCGTTGTGTGTAAACCTTTAAAGCTGATTGTACAAACGATGTTTGCAGTACAGTTAAGCCAGGTCTGGGGTCACTCACCCTCTCCCATCTGCTGAATTTGTCTTTGCATGGGAGAGAACACAGATCCTCCAGTGGGAAGGTTTTAAACCCAGGGGACTGAAAGCATTTTCTTTGATTGTCATTCCTGTTTATTTTCTGTAGGGAACGTGCACCGACCACGGAGACCTCCCCTCTCAGCAGTGTGCCAGGCTCACTCTCCCTCTGTCTCTTCCAACATTTCTCCTTTATGTCCTGTTCCATTTTGCTAGCATATTATTTTTTAATTAATTCCGTTTTGATTTGGCTCTTTGCAGGTGTCAGTGCTTCTGTCTCATCTTTTCCTCTGTGACACCTGCGTACCAGAGAAATTTAATTTTTTTTTTTAACCACAATTTTGTTGTTCATCAGCCCCTCCAGCACGACATGGGTGTTCTCTTAGACCTCAACAAGAACACTCCACTCTTGGAGGGCAGCATTTTGCAGAAATGGTCTTGTTAGAGAGGAAAAGGTGTTTCTGCATTTTCTTAATGAGGAAATAACATTTCAGCGTGCTTAGTTTAATTCCCTATTGGTTTGATAGCAGTGGAGTGATCCACTCCTGCACTTGCCATCAGCAAATCCATGAAGTTGCTAATTAGGAGAAGATTTACAGGTAGGGGTAACATCTTTAATTAGACTAAGTATAGTTGGGAAATAAAAAACAGATAAGCTCTCAGGCACATAAGTAGTTCTTGAGGTCTGAAACAGAGACAGGAAACTTCAAAGCAAACTTCAAGTTGGAAGCAACTGCTCTGACTTAATTAAAGAATGACCTACAAAATAGATAAGCCTGGAAACTCAAATTCCTGATTTAGTAAATACCAAAAGCTATGGACTCAGTGCAGATCCTGTATTTCTGGTCCTTTACAGCCTTGTCCGAGTCCTTGTCCACCCCCAGCCTCCCATTAATGTCACAGGGTTCCACAGGTTACAGATGACACAGCTTTGACCCCCCAAGCAAATTTTCCTCTTCTCCCGAGCAGTGAAACTCATCTCTAATTAAATCCTAAGCAATTGCCCTTAATGTCTAATTACAGTTCTTTTTAGAATCCTCTCCTTTTGTTTCTGATCTGAAAAAGGACTTGCCAGAACCTTCATCTGCTTTTTCTGAACCTGCTGGTCCAACTAAAATGTATCAGCTCATTCTAAAACTCTTGGTTTGACTTGGTATTTTTAAACCATACATCTCCAATGACTCCCACCCTTACTCCGCCCCACCACCCCTCAAAAACTGATTAAGGAATTAGAAGGGGGTTTTTTTGTTGTTTTTTTTTTTTTTTTTTTTTTTTTAGTATTCCTTACATAATTGTGTGCTCCTCCTTTATTTTATTGGTGAAGTGGTGCTCAATCACCAGCATTAACATACACATGAACGGTTCTGCACTTTGGTGTAACGGGAACAACTGCTGGATTAAACAATTGCTTCACTTCTCTCTGAGATGCAATATGATGAATCAAAGCACATTTCAAGGCTGGAGTGAGGGTTTCAGTTTTATGGTATTACTGCATAAATCTATATACCTGTAAATGACAGGCTCAATATATCGAGGTCTTCCCCTTATTTGCGATACTTGGTTTCTTTTTTCCGTGGCGTGATGGAAAAAGAGAGGCAGGATCATAATCATATTCATTATGGTGAGACACCTGACAGCTCTGTGCATCTACAAGTAGCTCTCAATACCCAGAGAAATGATTTCCCATTTCTTTGCACAAACAGTTTTGATATGGGATTCAGAGCTCCTGATTTGTGTAACTGAGCATGGAACAAGCCCAGACTGCAGAAATGCACAGCGCAGAGGAAAAACCCATCCCAGCTTTGTCTCACCGGGCAGAGTGCACTGACTTGCAGCTGTGGGAATCAAATCGCACTCTGCTTTCTGATTGGAATGTGAAAGATGCCTGTCATGAACATGGAATTTCTACAGGTTAAAAAAAACCCAAGAAGCCATGCCCTTGGAGGGGTTATAAGGAGTGTAGTGCATTTTATTTCAATGGAGTTTTTTTATACCTGGAGACATGCAGTTAAAAAAAGTAAAACACTTTCCCTAAACTGTTTGCCAGCAACAGCTGGGAAACAATACTGTCAATTTAGAGTGTGATTTTTCAACAGTGCTGTTAAGCAACTTTCAGAGAACAGGTCCATTAGCCTGTTTAGAATGAGACTCTTAACACATTCTTCCCAAGTGCAGTTGGCTCCATTTTTCAGTGTAAATCACAGAAGTGATCCAATAGTTACACTTATTGCAAATAAAATTTACCAGAAAGTCTTGAGCTATCGTCTGCAATTTATTTGTGTAAAAGAACCTGATGTTCTCCTGGATTCCTTAATTCTGGCTCCTGTCCTCCTCTATGGAAGCCATGGTTGTATGGTCAACGTGAGCCAAATAAATGTAATAAATGCCATTGTGGGAATAGGTGTCTGGGCTGCTCCATCCAGCAACCAGCTGAGGTCGTGTCTCATTGTTTGGCTTTTCTTTTCCACCCCTAACCTTTGGTAAGAATAGGCAGAGAAAGAGTGTATTACCAAATACCTGGAAAATGCATGTATATCCTTAAGTTCATCTCATTTTCGGATTAGAAATTAGAATAAGATTTAAAATACATAATGTGACAACTGAGCCACAGAATTTCAATTGAGTGATTTTTGATGTGCATAATAGAAAAGCATAATAGTGTGCATATACATATATATTCAACTGTAAAAGTGTGAGATGATGCTCCTAAAACACCCTTCCATCCTTTCTTTCCATATTCTGCTGACTCCTGTGGGATGAAAAGCCTCAGGAAATACTGGTTTTGGTGTTAGGACTTGTGAAGCAGAATCCTGCTGTCCTCATGGACACTGGCTGCCTGTGTGTTCTTTTATTAAGAGAAGATACATGTGTGTGTTCTTTTATTAAGAGAAAATACATGACAAGGGTTGTGAATGTTTTGCTGGAAGATATTTAATGACATGTTTTGTCTTCAATATTATTTATCCAGTTTGATGAAATGCGCCTTTTTTTTTTTTTTTTTTTTTTGCTGTGAAAGGAAATAAGATTTTTTATTTTTATCACTGCTTCCCCCCAAATAAGAATTTTCAATCACTCTTTCTGTATTTGGATTTTTGATTGGCCAATATTTTATATCTGACAGAAACCTGGAAGAATTGAAGTGTTAAGCTCCGAATTCATGTTTCTGAGTGGAGGAGAAAGACCCTATTATTATAAGTTATTAACTCCAAAGCTAATTAGCTTTCCTTTTATGAAGCACCAGAAGCTTCCCATGGAGATTTGTAAACCTGGCTCCATTAGTTCTGCTGCTCACACATCTTCTTGTTTACCTCTGGTAACAAGGAAAGGAACCTTCCTCAGAGTGGAAAACAAGAACCTGCAGACAAAACAGGCAGGAAATTATTTGAACTAATGATGACAGATGAAGAGAGGTTCTGTCTCTGGATCAGAGTGCTGTTATATTTAATTATGGAATTGCTGGGCTGGTCATGATGTTGGTTTGGGTATCTTCATATATTGGTAGGCTCAGTAAATAACTGGGACACAGAAATAACCTCAAGCCCACGGAAATCTGAGTCTGGAGTTCAGAGGTAAACTCTGTGATGTCATTTAATATGAATGGGAAATCTATTCCAGCAAATTTAATCTAAAGGTCAGTCACATCAGAGAGTTAAATAGAAAAGCAATCCAGATGTATCCCTGCCTCTTCTGAATTGGAAGAAGTGTCATTTATATAGTAAATTATCCAGAATGTTTGGAATTCCACTGACAACCCTGGCCTTTTCTAAATAACCACCTATTTATGAAGAAGTTTGAAAAATACCTCACTTGTTAATGATACCATTGTATCAACTCAGTCTGGGTTCAGTTTTCTTTTCTTGCAGCAAATCTCCTCTAGCCTGAAACCTCCCTTCATGGCCCTGGTTTCTCCTGACAGTCCCTATAAATGTGAGTTTCCTTCCTTGAGCCTCAAGATGTTCAGGGTTATCCCCATTTTAGATGATTTTGGAGGCTTATAAATAATGCAGAACAAACATTGCCCCGTCTTTTCTACTTGGAAGGAAGGACTGCATTTCAAGCTCCTGATGTAGTAAATGCCAAATTGTTCTAAAGATCACAAATAAGTTTTTATCAGCACACAACATGTTTGATCCTATTCTACAGTAGCCCTGTTGAGTTGTTTAGTGGGCAAAAGGGATGTGAAATTCTTCCAGAAACATGAGAATACATTAAATTTGCACGGGCCAGATAAAATTATTACGCATTATACAAAAGTGTCTTGTGAAGAACCCAAACCACACTGATAATTCTGAAATGAAGAAGAGATGGAGTTTGTTCAAGGACACTTGAAAGCTGATTGAATTTCTTTTTGAACCTTGAGAGTAAAAAATTACTGGTGAATTTGGGTTGGAGCACAGCCCAAGTATTAAATCAGAAGATTTGCTGCAATTCCCATTGAACCCAGAGCCATTCAGTGACTTATCACTAGAGAAGCATCGTTATAGCAAATAAAACACAGCCTGTGCCCTCTGAGTGAGGAGGATTCAGCCAGCAGGGATATTGTCTCCTTCTGTCCAGCTTCTGGCACACTGAGCTTTTCCTGAGCTGATTTTGTTTTCTTTTTGGCAGATTATTGCTTCAGTGAGGGTTTTTATCCATGGCAGCATTTTGGCTTTCATTGTTGCAGTGACATTGGGGTAAACTCTGCTTTATGGACATCCACCTGTGAGCAGGGGGATCTCTGGCTGCCTTTGGGTTCCAGGTACTCAGAAACAAAACATTTCTGCTTCGTTTCTTCTGCTTGTTAGGCCACCACGTGTGAGAAGCCTCTCAGTGCGGTTCCACAGTTCTGTGTTAGGATGGACTTTAACTATTGATAGATTAGAGCTTTGCACAGAAATGGTTGTAGACCCAAAGGGGTGAGGCAGGATTTGTGTCTCAAATGTCGGTCAAACCACCCCTTGGTCTGAAACACTGCCACACCCATCATTTTCCTCTCTTCCCTCTAGGAAATGTTAAGATTTTATTTTATTCTGTAAGAAACGTTTGTTGCACTAATTCATTGTGGGGAGGAGGTACAAAAACGCTTTCAGAAGGTGAAAAATGTATATTTTGCTCCCATAGACAGTACTACATCAGCAAACGTGAATGTCTGATCACACAGATATTCTGTAAGATATATTTTATCTGCATTGCTCCTCTGGCAGAGTGAAAAATGTTTAATACAGGCTTTTCAAGGCATGAAAACAATCTGGGATTTGCTTTCCTGTGAAGGTATCTTTGAAGACAACATTTAATAAAACAGTGAAATACTTGATTTCTCCTGAAAGCTTTTCTACTTTTTCTTACCAATGAAAATGAAACTTTACCGTTGTATATAACTTGTATTTTACTACTGAGCCTGTGTTTGGGGAGTGCGGCACTTCTGCAGGTTGGAGGCAAAGGAGCTTTTTGTTCCCAGCAGTTCTGATTTTACTTCATCTTTCCTAAGTGCATTCTGCAGTAATCAGAGGCAGCTTGTTGGAATTGGTCTTGGAAAACAATTTTAGTGTGTTTTTAATATTTCATTTTGGGGAGGACAGCCTATATCTGTGCTTTGTCATCTATAAAAATCCATTAGTGATTTCCAGTGAAATGTTGATCCCACACGTTCTTAGTGGAAAAAAGGCCCTAGCAAGTTGTATTTTGGGGATTGAACTCTTACATTTTGCAGGGCTCAAATTTAAGGAACTTGTCACAATTAACTCAATGTTAGTTTGTTGCTCTTAGCCTATGCTCAGCCAGGAGGATTTGAAAACCAGGACATTTGTTGTCTACTTGCTGCATGAAATTCTTCTCTGGTAGCATCTTAGGACTTGCACTGACAAGCTTAATTATTTGCAGTTTGCACGGGATTAATTTGCTGTTCTTATTTAGTCTTCAGTTGTTTTGTTATATACAGTGATGGGGTTGTACACTCCCTTACCTTGTAAATACATTTGTACCCGCATTGCCCAAGGGACTCCTGTTGCCATGCCTGGGTATAGAGATGAAGTATAATTTCTGCATATAAACCAGGAACTTTTACAAGTTCTTTTTGTGATCATCCCTTCTTTTGGAGGGATCACCTGATTTTTTTTGTTGTAGAATGGTCTGCAGTCCTGCTGATGTTATCAAAGAGCAGTGAGCAGTGGAACAGCTGTGAACTAATACAGCATTGATCCTATCCTTTGAGAACTATCGGAGGTATTTGCTTTTTCTAATCCCGTAATCCTATCCCATATTTGCCAGTATTAGGCATTATGTCGTGTCATACCATTAAACGCTGCTCACACACGTATTAAATTCACATATTTAAAGCATAATTGAATCACTGTACATTCTGTGCCCTAAATAACGTCCTGTGGCACATTTTCTGCACTCTGGAAGGTTCATCTTGTGTTCCCTCATGCCTCTGAAGAGTCCTGTGCCCTTTTATAGCTCACGCAATGCAGACAAGGGCCACGGCGGAGCGAGTGGCTCTGAGACAAAGCTGAGGCTGTGGAAGTTTTTCTCTGCACTCACTGAGTCTAGAATCCCATCCTGTGTCATGGAAGGGTTTCTTCTTAAAGAAATCATGGAGCCAAAACACAAGTTTGGGTTTTTTTTAATAAGGCGGGTGTTTTGCTCACTCCAAACCCATGTTGTTTGCTGCTGTGGATGGATTGTGGCTTTTTAGAGTTTTCTCACATTTCATTGCATTCAGAGTTCCTGCAAACCCCTGCACAATTCTTGTCACAGAAGGCACCTGGCACGTCAGTATCGTTTTACATCTGGCTGCAGACTCTGATGAATCCTGGGACCCAGAGGTGCATCACAGAGAGGAGTGGTGGCAATCCATCCATCAGTCGATCAGTGCAGGCAGGGCTTCAGCCTGGAAATGTGTGAAACAGGAGTGCCAGTGCAGCCACAAGTCCTCTCCCCAGACAGGGGATTCTGTGTCTCACCTCTGACACTTTAACGCACACAGCGTGGATTATCTCCATTGGAAATGTCCCACTAACATTTGCACTTCCCTGCTTCTGGTCTTGCATTTGCCTCAGACATGTTGCACAGCTGTTAGCTTTTTACTTGACTATGCAAAAACCTGCAACACCAACAAATATTTCAAATTATTATCCTCGGAATCTGGGATGCTTTCATCTAGCTACATGTATTTTGAGCAGCCACCTCGCATTCTGTCGTTAAATTAAGGTTGCTTCTTACATGCTACCAAGAAATTATGGTTTTTGTTGAAATCAGTGGTAATTTTTTCCATATATGAGATAGGATTTTATTTACTCTCTTTAAAGAAAACTAGCTGGCACCTTCAGTTGTACATCATATTGCAGAGGTGACACTTTGTTATAATTGATCCATGGGTGGTTTTCTAGATCCAGCGTTCTGTGAAAAGGCAGTTCAGGCAGAGATGGCCGAGACAGGTCAAACTGTTTCACTTACTCTTGTTTTCTTCAGGTATTCAGCAGCCAGTACCTATTGACAGACTTAATTGTGGTTGCTTCAAAAGCTAGAGACTACTTATTTTGCCAAAGATTTCCCATATAAACATGACATTAATAATGTGTGTTTTAATTAAGTTGCAGATAGCTTTTTAGTGGGCTATTTGCGAAAGCCGACGAGAAGAAAAGCGATAATGGTCGAGCTGACAGAAACAGAATTTGTGAAAAGAACAAAGTGTGCTTTATTTAACACAAATAATAACACTGAAGAGCATGTCAGACTTTGATTGCAGCCCCGTGTCAGTGGAGCAGGCTCAAGTGAGCCTCCCAAAAGAATTCTTTTTGGTGGCCAGCGTTACAGAGTGGCAGATTTTGGATCCTTCCTGGGAAAGGTTTGGGGTGTTTTATGTGTGAGGTGGGCCCGTGGTCACGCTTGTTATGTGTGCTCCTGATTTTCCTATCGTGTCCTGCAGCGTGCACAGTCACAGCAGTGCCGATGTAACGATGAATTTTCATTTCCTCATTCTACGTGGCTCTCAGCAATCAATGTCAGTCCTTGCCAGGGTGTTGGGTTAGTATTTAACAACAGGACAGAGTAGCTGAGAGGTGTTCCATGAGTTTTTATTCCATTGTGAAGGTGGGGACGTTAAAGATGGTGAAACTCATGCTGTATATAAAGTTTTCTTTGGTGCTCTGTGGTGTCCCCAGGCTCTGCCTCAGCGTCCTGCCAGGGTTTGAGGCTCCCTTGCTCCAGTGTTTTTCCCACCAATCTTGACCTACTAAATCCAATCAGGTTTCTTGAGCTTAATTAAGGCCGGTTGAAAAACCAACAGAAAGCGCTCTACGTTTAGAAATCATGATGTTTATATTTTTAAAGCTCTTTTTAATCTGCTTTAGGATTTGGACCTCACAGAACTAATTATGCTGTGAGAGCCCACTCGCAGTCTTTGTTATCAAAGCAACTGCAAGGCTTTTCTTGCTTTTCTTTCTTTCTTTTTTTTTCTTTTTTTTGTGAGAGATAAAGCAACATTTGGAGGAGGGGGTGGAGATCACTTCTTGAGGACTTGAAAAGCGTTTATGGAACGGTCAAGGACTTGGATGTCTTCTTTCACCATGACATTCTGCTGATTCATTTAGGTATTAAAGAATGACTGAGTGTGTAATTAAATATATTCAAAGGTTTGAAGAATTTCTTGTGTGTTCATTAAGCTTCTTCTGTCTTTCAGCAGGGGTTATAGATGCAATTCTGTACATTACTAAAGTGAAATAAAACATAATAGGCCAAAGACATGAGTTTAAAAAATCCTCTATTTTCTTTTTCCCTGTGGTGAGGTAATTAATATAATGAGTGGATCCTGGGCATTTTTCTCCATATTGTATCCTAGTGAAATTGATAGTGCTTTGTAGTGGGGGGAAAAACATTCATATTCTCAAAGACTCCAGCATGGAAGGTCTAAATAATAAAACAGAAAACCTAAAATTACAATTTTTTTAAAAAATTAAACATAAAGGGTAATTTATTTCCATTAGAAGATGTTACCTATCCTTCAAGCCTGAGTGGATATAATTACCATAATATAAATCTCTTGAAAAATAGTGCCCTAAGGCAGCCTGACACTAATAATTGTTCAATTACAGACTTTTAGCTTTTCAAATGGCCAGAGTCATCATTATCATTTTGTTAATAGAAATAAAGGCATAGTTTAAATGCATAGGAAAAATATTATTCTTTTGAAGATGAGTTTCCCTTTACATTTAATGTCTTTTGTAATTACCTCTAATAATTTCTAGTAATCATTATTTAATTCTCTTTAATTATAATTGCACTCTGATCTGATTGTTTACTGAAAAAAGGAGGAATTTAATGTTTGTGCATTAAATTTCAAATAATATGTTAGTGAGATATTTACCCTTTTGAGAAATTTTCTTCGTTCTACCTCGGTGGCTTCAGGGTATTTTAAATGTTTCTAACGTATCAAATTTATTCTCTGAGCCAGCTCAGTCATCAGATGGTTGAGTATTACACTGCTGCTCTCAACCTCAATTCTTGATTCTCAGTCTTGCAATTTAAAGGTACTGAAAACAGGCTGAAATTGGTGATCTGATAACTCCTGCAGGTCAGACAATCGTTGAGGGTGAAATGGAAAATCACAGCTGTTCCTTAGATTGTTGTTCCTCTTCCATTATAACGTGAGGGTGTGAGAGGGAAAACACCTGGGACTCCTCCTCTAAGGATATTTGATTGCAGAAACCAGGGAGGCCCACTGTTATCAAAATATCCAGGCACAGTAAATGGTAAATAAATATGTCACTCCTTGCAAACACCAGCCAGCCCCAGTGGTACTCATCCCATTGCCCTGCACTAATTATTCTAATTAGTGTTACTGTGCTCAGATCACCATAAATACACACAATACTGGGTGATTGTCCAGGACTGCAGAGCCTGGACAGAAAACTTGGAAGGGGGATTGAGTAACTGATGCTCTCAGCTTCAGATCTCTGCTCCTTCTCTTGTACCCTGAGCTGGTCCAGCTGCTGTTGGCCTGGAAGGTTTTGGATGTGCTGAATACACTTTGGTTACAAAAATGCAGAATTTTGATTTTTGAGGTTCCAGGAGTCTTGCTGGGGTGAAATGCCAGCAGGGAAGAAGAGTTTATCAGTAGTTTCAGAGTAGGCTAGGATTAGATTTAGAATAAATCTCAGGTAATCTCAGGGCTCAGACAGGCTTACTGCTTTTCAGTGAGTGAGAATATTATTAACAGTGAAGGTTTATGGTAAATTCAGCCAAAGTATGGCTTTCCAGGCTTGCCTAGGGGCAAAGGATTTTGCATTGTTAGGGCCAAAGATAAAATCTCGTCACTAAGTCATATCATACAAGCCTCAAGCAGTTAAGAAAAAGGGTAAGTGGCTTGGGTTTTGTTCAGTTATAAGTTCCTGATTTCATTTAGAGTGTGACTGGCTCTTGGGTTGGAATTTGGGTCTCCAGGGACAGGAGAACTGAGTTTAGTGTTACATGCCTGCAGACTGGAGTGAGGACCAGGGCTGGAGATGATGGTGTGTAGATAAAATATCATCACCTTTCCTGAGCCGGCAGAAGACACCAAAACCTGGATTTCTGTAGGATTTTCCAATCAGCCAAGGGAAAAAAAAAAAAGGTTTTGGAAACTAAAGCATGTTGAAAAAAGCTCTTTTATTCATCCCTTGATGCAGCCATCACTGTTGGCAGATACAGCTGTCCTGCACTCTTCTATTGAAAGCAACACCCAGAGAGTTTCCATGTAAAACAAAGCAGCTTCTTTTACTTATTTATGTAAGTGGAGAAAGGGACATGCTTGGGTTTTGAAGTTAAAAATGCTTATTTTCAAGGGAGAGTTTTTCTCTAACAGCATCCTTTGATTTCACTGTGCAATTTACAGATGAGGTGATCGAGGCAGCGAGGACCTGAGTGATGGCTGGGCTCAGGCAGCACGGGCTGCAGGAGCTGCACACTGAGCCTGGCTGGTTTTTTGAAGCAAACACTGAGTGCTGAAGTCTCCTGTACAGCAGCAGTGTGCTGTTCTAAAAATGACAGTGTTCCTATCCCATAGCTCCGTCTGTTGTTGTTGGAGCCTGGATGTGCACACTTTACAAGTGACATTTTAAAAAATGGAAGTCAAGGTCCCATTCTTTAATGTCTCACCTTTAACAGCTGAAGACACTAAATGATTCATTTCTGCTGTGGTGTGATTGGGAGTTCAGGATGCTGGGCTCACTCTTGCTCACCAGAAGGTCTGCACGTGAGGAGCTGTGTGTTGTAGATCTGTAAGGGGTACAAGTGAGAGGAAAAATCCTGAGGAAATAAGAAAATTGCTTGATTCTGCAGCTGCTTTCTATGTCGTGATTCTCCAGGGTCCACTTAGGAGAAATCAAGATTTGCATTGAGGCATGAGAAGGGAAATGTTTTCTGCTTTGTCACTCCTCAGCATAAAACTCCAGTGTGTTTCCAGCCCTTATTGAATGTGACCTATTCCTCATTAGCCATTTGTGCTTTCATAAATCAAATGTGAAGCGTGTAGTCAGAATGTCAAGAGCAAAAAGACTGAGAGTGGTTATGGCTGAGAAATAAAGTACTGCAAATACTACACTGAAATCTCCTACCTCTGGACTTGAGAGAGTTTTATCATTCTGACAAATTTGCTCAAAGAAAAAATTTAAAACATTTTTTTAAAATCTGAATGCAAACTTTCAAGCCCTGAACAATACCAAACATCTATAGTTTATTTTTTTAAAAATTCACGGAGCTACGGGAGATACTTAATGTGTCAGGAGATGCTTAAGAGCTAATTATCAAAAAGTTGTTAGAAGATGGGGATTAAAGCCAACAACTTCTGGATATTTTTCTACTTCCTGTGGATTGAAGCAATTAGCAAAAATGTTGCCATCAGCAAAGTTTCCATCATTATTTCCCACGTGTATTCTTTCCAATTGTACAAGTTCTTTCAATGATAAATAAAAATTAATCTTCTTTCTCATTTTCAAGGAAAAAACCAGACACAAGATTAAAAGTGTCCTACTGATACTAATATGAGCAGTATAATTTTTCATTAAAGGCAGGAGTTGTTTATATCCTGATATCTCGATAAAAATAGTCAAGTTTCTTTTGAGCCCTGTGGGACAACAATAAAGGCTTTTGCTTTAACAATTGGAATAGAGAGCTTTTAGAAACCCTTGAGTTTCTGCAATGAAACTGAACATTGCTCTGTTGAACAAGTTTTTGCCTCTGACATGGCTGACTCCAAGGTGGTCTGTCAAATAATCTGGCTGTATAAAGAACAGCATAAATTCATCAGAAAACTACCTAACTGTACCATGAGAAACATGGATTTCTGTTCCTAGCATTTCAATTATTTAATTTGTATTACGGGATCATCTCATAGTAAGATGGTTGCTGTATTTTAAACCAAGCTGTTCGTTCACAGGCGCTGTCAGTGTCCAGAAGTTCAGCTCAGCTCCTGCTGCTGTGCCAATTCCACACACAGTACCAAATCAACCCAGGGTCCCCTCCCGTCCACTCTGGTTCAAATCATGCAAACTTTGGTTCGATTTTGCCTGATCTGGCAAAGAGTTTCTTTCCTTTTCTTTCCTCCAGGAGAAGCCCAGCTTTCTTTTGGAGAGAAGGTAGATGCAGCTTTTCTCACCTGTCTGACTCGGTTCAGGGTGTGTCAGGATAATCAGGATGAGCAGAGCCTGTGCAAAGGGGGAGTTCCTCACATCTGGCAGCCGACACTGTGGGAGATATTAAGGGTTGGTTGTGCTTTTGGGCTGAAAGTTGTCCTTGGTGTGCAGCAGGAACAGGATTTGTTTTGTGTCCCTGCTGTGTGCAGAGAGCTGAGTGACCCTGAGTGTGAGCTCAGAGCTGCACCTGGGCAGCACAGAATATGGAACACGTGGAAGATAAAACTTAAAGGAATCCTTTTAAGCAATGGGTAAAATACTTATTTCCTTTCAAGGAAATGTAGCATATTGGCTCCATTAAAGATGAGTGGACACTTTGCTAGCGTGTTGTGTCACAGCTTCAACTCGTGACAAGGCAACTGAGTGTGCCTTGCAGTTGGAAGCTGTTCTCAGCATGTGATGGCTTTGATTAAAATCAATATATGGAATGGCAGTTACTAAAATGCAGATGAGAACTAGTACAAAGAATTAATAAGGGACAGTGATAATAGAATGGCCTCACTTAATATTTTATGTAGATTCATAACACATCTTTCAGATTTTGAATCAACAGCTGGTAAAAAATGCAATGGTAATGAACTCATTTGTATGTAAATGACTGTCATTCTATTCTAGGCTACCCATGCTTTATGGGATCCTGCTAGATATCACTAAGTATGGTCAGGGAAATAGGCCTTTTCAGGAAACCCTTCAGAAAAATCAATTTAAATGCAAACTCTTCGCCTGGCTTTTAAGTTTTCAAAAGTCATTCATAAGGTTCTCTCAGTCTGAAAGTTCTGTATACATGTATTTAAAATAGTAATCCAGTACCTTGTTGGGAGCTGAGTATCATACAAATTAGGAGCTCTAGGGTAATTCTGGCAACAGCAGAAGGTAAATTCTCTGTGTGTTCCAACTCCCTTGGTCAAATGTCTGTGTACCCAGAGATGAGAACATGCCAAAGAATCCATATTTTGTGCTTTCCTTTGTATTTCTTATACTCAGTATCCACTAAAGCCCCATATTTTCTGTAAAAACCTGGATTTAGAGCTAGAAAGAGCAAATTCATGATGAGGAAATTCTGCATGGACCCCTCGGCTTGGTGAGTTTTTGTAGTACACCTGGTGCAGAAGTGCCCCGTGTGCCTTTCATCCTTTCTAAAGGATGGTCATAAAGATGAACATTTTGACCTTGGCATGAAGGGCTGATGGATGAACAGCTCAAGCTTTATGAGTTTAAATAAATTATTTTAGGGAAATGAAATAACAGCGGGTTTTTTTCTGACAGTATGCCCCATTATACAGAATAATTAATAATTAATTACTATTAGTAGTTTTATGGGGGAAATAATTTTTCCAATGTTTGGAGCAATCTTGATCTTCATAAAGCTTCAATTTAGTTAAGTTCTAAAGGAAAGAATTGAATTTCACTCATATTAACTAAAATGTTTAGCTCCTTCTTGTTTTTAATAATATGTTTTTAAGTGTAAGTGGCTTACAAACACTTTAAGCGAAAGTCTTAAATGGAGATTGGAGATTAGAAGTGTGTTTTAACAGGAAAACCAGAAAGAAATGTTTTGATTGATATCTCAGAAGGAAATGCCAAGGATAAATATAAATACAGTTGATTGCAATTGATGTGGGCAAGTGGTAATCAGCTGCTAATCTAAACAAACAAGACTCCAGCAGATATTTCAACTCTTCACCTTTCCACTTGTCTTTGAGTTGCCTTTCCCAATCCCACTTGCAAACAATTTTTCTGCTTGCAATATTGCTATTACATTCCTTATGCCTTGGGCAGTCAATGAAAATTCTCTTTTTAAAAAGAAAGAAGTGGATGGTTGCAGTTTGGGGGGAAGTGTCCTCTTTGTTACCTTTACAGAAACCTGACATACTGTAGGGCTTTTTTCTCCCTGAAAGATAAAGTACACTGCCTTATTATAGATCTATATTTATATATGTATTTACTAGAGACATATAATATGGGAATACCACAAGAATATCCAGACGCACAAATTCTGTGTGAATTGTGACTCTCTTTAGAGCGCTGGGAAATGCGAGGAGCGGTACTTTGAGTTTCTGCTCCCGTCCTTATGGTGCCAGGGAAAGGTTTTGCCGAGACAAGAGCTGGCGCTCTCCCTTGCCGTGTGAATAGCAGGGTGAGCCCAGTTCTCAGGGGCTCTGCCACGGGCAGGGTCCGTGCCAGGAGCTGTCACCTCCAGTGACACACACTGAAGGAATTCAAGCGTCACAAAATGAATTCTGATGAAGCCTGAGTGCTGGAAATGAGCTGGTGGGACTGGGCAGTTTTTATTAAATCCCGTGTTGCCACAGAGGGTTTGGAGCTGTCTGTTAATGCCTCAGCTCCTCGTGATTGAGTGATAGAGACACTTTAAAGCACGCTTGCCTTTTCCAGTCCTCCCTTTTAGTTTCCTGGAGGATTGCCTGGACTACTCCATGGAAATAAAAAACCTGAAACATTTAATGATTGCTTTCTGACATCTTTTCAGGAAATCTATTTGCGAAACTGTAAAATACGCTGTTGGTGTACGTTTGATTGCTGTTTTTACCACCAGTTTAAATCTGTGTAGGTTCTTTAAATTGCAAAACAGTAAAAGAAGAGACTTTTTCCTCCGCATAAGACCACGTGTGGAAAGCCAAGTATAAAAGTTAAAGACAGATAAGCTGAAGTAAATTTTAGGAAATATTAAAAAAAGTTGAAATTGCCTCTGGAAATTTAGGTGTTTGCACATTGAATTGAAGAATTATGTTAATTTAGAGAAGAAATAATAGCATGTGAACTGAACTTCTAATTAGAATGAATTATCTTACTGTGGATTTTGAGTGGATAAACTAAAAGCTTTTTGCACTTAAGTTACTAACTGTGAAGTAAGAAGAGAGACGAATACTCTCAAAAATCAGCCCACGAATTGCTTGCTCAGGAAATGGTTGTCTATGGATCGAAGCAAAAATTGAAAAAAATTAATTATGCATAATTACTGAGGAGCGTGAATAGAGGATTGTGTTGTTTTCTGGCTTGTTTATTGTAGATCCTGAGAAAAAATACAGCTGGAACTGAAAGAGAAATTGAGCTGATAGGAGCTAATGCTACTGTGGGAAGTTTGAGAGCTGCCCACCAAGGGACTTCACACAGCTTTTTGATAACACTGAAGTTTAGCAAGGTTTTAGCAAAGAAAAACAATAGTCTGATGGAATTTCAGACTACTGTAAAGAATTACCAGCAGACCCTATTAAAGCCTACAAAACTACATTGGGAAGTCTCTCAAGGCTCCTTTGTCAAGGCCACTTTATTGTCCACGTTGTTTGTTAAAAGGCTTTTAGAGCCTTTGTGGTCGATCGGATCCGTGTGGTTGTTGTGGATGAGCACTAAGTCAACATTAAAGCTCTCATGAAACTTTAATGCCGAAAAATTAAAAGCACAAGCGCTGCGATCGGTTCAGAGATAAAACATTTGGGTCTCTCCAGCCGTGCTGCCAGGTGGGATCACAAATCCTGCAGGGTTTTCTTTGCCTTCTCCCTGGCAGGAGCGTTTGTAACCTTTCCCCCGCGCACCTGTCCCGGTGCCGTGTGCTGGTGAAGGATTTCTGCACTGCAGGTGAGCGCAGCGCCCGTCCCTGGTGTTCTGTGCGCGAACACCGCGCCTCTCTAACTGCACGGGTTACTGTGCGCTGCACTCCCCTCAAAGCTCCAGAGCTTGTGCTCAGCCACGTGGATTTTCCGGGTATTTTTGTGTTTTCTCAGTTTTGTGATCAGGAGTGAGTGAAGGCTGGCGTGTTTATTCGGAAAAAGTTGCTTACTTGCTTTTTTGGTAAAAGTAATATTTTTAACGTGGGCCTGGAGTCAGAGTGTTTCTCGTGGACTGGACCTATAGTAAATAAACCAAGTTGTGTGAATTTGTTTTATTTTGTTGTTTGTTTGGGGTTTTTTCCCCCTTAAGCTTCTCACATTCACCTGTTCTGTTCCCACCCTGATAGTTATAATCTCTATTTTTCAGTGTAGTACATATTCTTTTATTTTTCCCTTAATCTATCTCAGTCTCTGCCAATTCTCCATCAAATCAGAGACCATTCTGAACTCGATTGTCGACTTGAACTTGAAGCTGATCGTTTGTTTTTTACCAGCATATTTCAGGGTTTGGCACCAAGCTCAAAACCTTTTAAAGTAACAATATAAATCAAACCTGAAAGTGGTGGGATGTATGGGCACTTAAAATACAACAAAATACATCTTTGCACAATGCTGAAATTATGTAAAAGGCTTAGAGATGATCCATGTGTTTGTTTAGTGTGCAGATGGATGACAGAACAAATGTCAAGAGCCTCTCAGGACTATAACAGAAAAGAAGTTTCTTGTCTTCTTTTAAAACATAGAGCAGAAAAAGTTTTGAAATGTAGACACTTCATAAACTGCATCGCTGGCATGCAGAATACGCTCAATTAACTAAAATGCAAGGTTAATTTAGAAATACAATTATGGATCTTCAAAATAGAATCAGGCATATGGACAGGGGTGAAAAAAAAAAAAAAAAAAAAGCCTGGCATGGAAAATTTGTTTCCAAGCAGTGATTTTTTTTTTGTGCTGGGAGGAATTATTAGGAAACTTGTAAATATTAAATAATTTGAAGGAGAAAAAATAAAAGAAGGGTACTATGATTTATGTCATGCTGAAGTAACAGTGGCATGTAATGTTGTTAGCCTCAGAGAGGGAATGATTGCATTTCTGAAAGTCATCTGCAGTGGAGGCTTGTCACGGTGTGACTGAGGAATAATGGCTCGGCCAATTTTAGAATGGCCATCCATAATGGCAGGGAATGTAAACAAAAAGCCCTGAATAACCAACCACCTACCCCTTGAAGAATATATTTTTGGGAAAAGTAAAGCAGCCACAAAGGCAGAATGTGTCTGATTTTGTATCTTGAGTTACCACCTGTTGCAAGGAAAATCTAATGCCTGTTCTGGCTGTTACTCCGATTGACTGTGAGTGAATAAAATTGATTTTCATTGAAAACTATGATCTAAATCCTCATTACTGCAGTCATAGCAGGACTGGACGTTGCACTGAGGGGGAATATGTTGTGCTTTTTAATTCACAGTAAACTGTTGCAATAGTTGCTGTCTTTGGGATGGATGTCATTAGGATTTGCTCGTATTTTGGTGATTTTTTTTTTTTTTTAAATAAACATAGTGATTGCTAAAATCCTCTAGAGAAGTTCTTTGCCAACTGTGCTCCAGTGAGTTTTATCAAGTTATTCCTCTCTCCATCCTAAGGTGTCTTTCTTAGTTGAGTTTTAGGATTTCCTTCATGCCATGAGAAGGGATGCAGCGTCCGCTCAGCAGTGATGCAGTTTTGTTGATCTCTGCGTGAGCACTGCTGGCTTTCACTTCTCCATCAGAGACAGCAAACCTTTCTTTCTGGCAGTTTATTTACTTAGCATTTTGTGCAAAAGCATTGATTCAGATCACCATGAGGCAGATAGAAACCAATTTTCTACTATCATATATTTTATTTGCCCGCTATCTGTTTGATCTAGTCTGCATTTTTATCTAAATTAAATGTCATTTGGAAAAAAACTTTTTTCTTAACAGTATAGAATACATTGAAAGTTCAAACACAGCGCAGTTTAAAAAAAGAAGAGTAAAGGAAGGATCCAATGCAATAGTTTTCTGTCTGATTTGGACCAGAGTGGTGCCCAGCTCTTTTGTTAAACATGGGTAAAGCAGAGTATGAGAAGGTGATCAGAAGAAATTAGAAGAATTTGCCTATTAATGCTCATGTAGAAAGCTGAAATAGTTGGAAAGTTTTTCCAGTGGGAAGCTGATGCATTCTTCTTTATATTGGATTTTTTTTTTCTTGGAGAAGATACACAGAACTGTTCAAGGACAAGAAGTTGACAAGGCCATATTTTTTATTTTTACAGAGATTAAATTGCTGTTGAATCATAACAAGAATATTCTAGATATAAACATAACACAATGCTTTTATTTCAAAGCACTTGATCTTCCACAGATGTTTACTTCAGCAATTACAAGAACAAGGTTATTTTCATTTACCATTTTCTTGGTCGCTCGTAATCCCTGTCCCAGCTGGAACTGAGCACGCAGTTTTCTTGCAGAGGTGCTGTGGAACTGCAGACAGCTCGCTCAGACAGTGGTGATAAGGTGCTAGAGGAAGATTTTATTTCATCTGAGGGCAGCTTCAAAACCCCACTGATACAATAGTGCTAAAAATTAATTTGCCACATATACAGTATACATTTAATTACTGCCCAGGTTAATGCACCAGGCAAGCCTTTGGACAGATTTGGGTGAACGAGTGATGCTCTGTGCTCGTCTTTGTGTTCCCCAACAGGGGAAGTTTGTTGTCAGAGGAAACACAGTGTGTGCACTAAACAGGAGGGTCTGAATGCCAAAACAGACAAAAACTTCCCCAAACAAGGACCTAGTGTCTAACTTCATTTATTTACACCCTAAAAATAGTCAGAGGCTGAGGACAGCAGAGTCCTGATGGAAGCAATGCCACAAAGAAAGCCTGTCTAAATTAAAAATCTCCCAATTTAAAATACCAAAGGGTCCTGTAATGCCAGGCTGACACCTGTGCAAATGGTTCTGGTTTGTTGTTCATCTCTTGGCAAGGGTTTTCTGGGTGAACTTTTGTTCACTCTGGTTGTTTCAGCACTGCCTTAGTGTGGAACCCCTGGCAGCAGTCGCTCACTCTGACGTGAGAAAATGCTGAAAAACACTCAGTCACTTCTTAAATAACCAACCAGTGTTCCCTGTGCTTTTATGGTTTAAGATGGCTGGTACTGCTTCACTTTCTGTTACCCCTAACTTTGAAATGACTTCTGAAAGGTTTAATAAGATAGCTGGGAGATGAGTAAGAAGTGACTGTTCAGTAATGTAGCTTCCTTGGATGTTTTGAGAGGCAAATATTTGTATTTACAAGAAATAATAATCTAACTATGATTCTCAACAGGGTGTCGTAAGATTTTCAGCCAGAACAGTTTGGGAGTACGTCGTTTCAGGCTATTTATTCCAGAAGTGGGAATAGATGAAATTCTCCAATGGGATTGAAAAAGTTCCATAATGATACCATAAGACATTAACTTAGCAGTTGGAAATAACATTTATGAACCACTGGAAGTGAAGTTCTCATGGGTTTAATATTTTCTATAGCCTCATAAATCTGATAGAGACATAATCTCTTTATTAAGTCAGAAATTCTATTTGTTTTTTAGAAGATATCAACAATTCTGCCTTGAAATAAATGAGCCCCTCCTGGTAAGCCAATCTGCACACAGGAGATACTAAGGGAGTCCTCCACAAGTAAATGATCAAATATTAAGCCTCTCCTTGAAATTCAGTGTTAAAAGAAACAAATGCAACTTGAGAAGGTGGACAAATGTCTGTGGTAAGATTAAATATATGCATCCATCTTCTAGGTCCTGTGAGTTCTGTGCTTGCTAAATGGAAAAGCTTTGGAATAAATGGACAATGAAACCAGCTGTAATGTAAAGGCTGTTAAAAGAATTAGCCTCTTTTATGTAGCTGTGGAAAATTCTGCATGAGATCAATCCATGTTTTCCTGTCATGGTTGCAAAGGCTCACACGGATCTGCCACTGTACAAGAGTTAAAAACTAGGCAGACACCATGCCCTGGTTCATATATCTAATGGATTCACTGATTCCATCAATGTGCTTATACAGCAACCTGTTTCT
Source organism: Hirundo rustica (assembly GCF_015227805.2). NCBI lineage: Eukaryota > Metazoa > Chordata > Aves > Passeriformes > Hirundinidae > Hirundo > Hirundo rustica. The sequence goes on from NC_053470.1 coordinate 8,512,430, forward strand.
TGCATTTTTTGAAAGAGTACATGAAAGAATTTGCATCCAGCTGTTTTGCCTGGGGCAAATGTGCGCTTTAGTTTTTAGTTGGATAGGAAATAACAGGAAGGGATTTGGCTAATTCTTCAGAATTTGTGTGGATTAAGGAATCAAGTCTGTTAGTACTGTGTGTACTACAGAAATATCTAGAAATGAAGGGAACGAATAGAAAGTCAGGGAAATGGCTGTCAAAACATTAGGATTTGCTATTTCCTATAATAATCCATATTTACTGTTTTATAGGAAAATCAAAGGACTTTTTAAAATTTGAATTCCCTGAGCTGGAAGCAGTGCTTTCTATCAGGGTATTTCCATGAGGAATATTGCCTTTTATTGCTCTCATGTTAAGCTCTATTTTTAAAAGAGGAGAATTAAAATGTGTGTAGAGATGAGATGATGGTGGATTCCACTCCTGGAGGGAGTAAGCAGCTTACAGGAGGCTGGCTGAGACCTTCGTCTCCCTTTAGCTGCAGTAGCGAGCCTGCCTGATTTACTTTTGCTTGCTGCAGAGCTGCATCATTGTAATGACTTTTCCAATGTTCTGCTGCTGAAACTTTCCAGCTCGTGCACGGGTGTGCTTTGGAGGGAGGAAATGGAAAAGGGAGGGAATGACTTGGCTTCTCTGGGAGCGACATTTCTCTGTTAGGAATGCTGCAAACCATCCCTTACCCTGATTTTGTCACTGCAGAAAGGTGACTCGAGTTCCTTGGCCATTCCACAGAGTGACCCCTAAGGGCACCGCTTTTCATGGCACTGAGGGGACAGGGGCACAGCTGTGAGGGGGACACTGCACTCAGAGGTGGCACCTTGCATGGCTGACTCCTAAAATGAGAAATGACAGCTGACCACAGGGATGAAAGCAGCAGGCCCCAACAGGGCAAGAGAGGGAAGATGAATGGAAATGGGGACGTCTCCACATCACTGAGCAATCACTGGGGAAAGAAGTGGACTGCTGTGTTTCCTCCCCTATTTATTTATTTATAATTTTATTGTTATGTATATTTATGTAAATATTTTTATATGAACAGATAATATACAATATTATATTTATTTATAGTATTTATATAGTTACATAAATATATATAATACATATATACACATTATACACATATATTATTTTTAATATTATATACTATAATACCTATAATATCTATATATAATATATATTTTATATATTAAAAGATATAAATGTATTATTAAAAAATAATCCCTCTTTTTTTTTTTTTTCGGGACTCTCTGACAAATGCTGACTTGCCTTCATCAAAGGCAAATTCTCCAGACGTTAAGATTGACAGTTTGATTGCTGTTCCCACGCAGATACAGTCGGAAGGCATCTGTCCCGCCATGCTGGCGGCTGGAGGGGATTTTGTGTCTGCCCCTGACTCCCTGTCCTGCTGGTGGCATTTGTGCCCTCCGCGGTGGGCTTCGTGCTTGGGAGCAGCACCTGTGGCCGCTGCGTGCTCTGCCAGCTGCAGGGCTCCGATGCCAAGCTCCTGAGTGTGTTTTTCCTGTTGCTGTGGTGTGGGTTGAGGGAGAGCTTCCAGGCAGACAGCTCAGCTGTGTCGGGGTTCATTGCTCGCAGCTGGGCAGCAAGGTGTTATTAACTTTTCACAGTTTCATTTACAGTACACCCATGAGTGCAAACAGTCAGATTTTTAGCATGTGCAGCTCCAGAGAGGAAGTTCTGCTCTATGTTCAGTGTGTTTGCAACTCTTTTTAGATCATCGTGTGCTCTGGACAGAGTTCAGAGCTTCTCCTGTGCTCTGCATGTGGTCAGGAACAGTCTGGGTCTGTAGCAAATCAGGGACACTGGTACAAACATCTCATCAGCATTTCCTCCTTGACTGCTGTGGGGTGTCTGAGCTCTGAGCCGGTGTTTGGGAGCTGGGTTCCATCCTGCACATCCGCAGGAAGGAGGGGGTCACTCAGTGACCCAGGCACGGGTGAGCTTTGTGGCTTTTACCTGTGCTCTGCAGAGAACCAGGGATGCCTTTGGGCTGGGATTAGGGTCAGCAGAGGACGATAAAGTCAGCTCTAGGTTTGCTCTGGATCATGGAAGAGGACAAGATTCAATAACATTTATCTGGGGGAGATGATTTTTTTTCTCCCATGATTTCTTTGCAGCTTTGTTTTCCCATGTAACTTTCTGGAGAGGATTTTGAGGTACACCGTGGCTAACACAGGCTTGTTCCTGAGTGACACTGGGGGAGAAGTTGGTGAATTCTCGACTTTGTGACCTTACTTCTGTCTCGTGTGTGCACTGGCACATGGCAATGTATCGTGCAGCTCTGTGACTGCTCTGGACAGGAAAAAACTCTTGAAACAGGAAGGATTCCTTTGGCCTAGAGGAGGTGTTGAGTGTCAGTGGAACCAGACATCCAAACAGACCTAAAAACTCAATCTCTCCAAGGCTGGTTGTGACTTTAAAGAGCAGAATTAGAATTAGAAACTGCAATTCAAGTTTGATGAGATAAATTTAGAAACATCAGTAATTTCTTCCCTGCCACAAGTCCAGTGAGCAACACCTTGTAACTCCATTTCTGTTCAACAGGCTGTAAGCTGGAGAAGATGTAGATGCAACTTTTCTGCATGAGATATAAAGACATTTGTGGGAAATCATATTTCCACTAGTGGGCTGATGCTCTGCATTCTTTTTTGGCTCTTTAATGCTGAATTTTGCATGCACAGCTCCCAGTTTCAATATTCACACAATTTTTCTCTAAAGACAATTAATTTATACATAATCTCTTGTACACAGCTCTAGGCCTCAGAAAACTTTTTGTGGAAAATGGGCACACAAATTAATTTGGCTCATACAATTTAGTGAGGCAACATGATGGAAAATACAGTATCTTTTCTGCTGTAAGCAAAATGTGTTGGGGGGAGAGATGACCTTTGGAGATAAAGCTGAAATCAAGCAAAAATGCATTCTCTCCTCCTATTTCACACCAAGGCTGATCTTTATCAGAACACTTGGATGCTCTTAGAAAAGGCATTTAAGAGCAGGGATGGACCTTCAAATGTACCTGTGTGACTCTAAACATTACCTGGGCAATTATTTTCCCTCTGCTTGTGGTATACTAGCCCTTGAGGTGAAATCTCAAAGTGATCTAGGTAGTTAAATGCCTTGTGTGCAGTCTGGGAGCGGTTATTTGTCTGTGTGTAAATACAAAAACTTCTTTTAAAATAGGATGCTTTAATATAAAGGGGGTTTTTTTTAGTAATTTATTTTTGTGCGCACATAAAAACACATTCCAGCCTGTTTTATTTCCGCAGCAAACGAACACCAAAGATTATTTTTATCCCCTGCTTGTACATGGCCAAGTTCCCACTGAACCACAGAGCTGCTGCAGGACCTGCACAGAGTCATTTTTGTAAGGGGAAAAGGCTTGTGGGCTGCAGTGCTGTAACCAGAGCAAAGATCTCTGACTCAAACCATCCCTGCCCATCCCCGGAGCTGGTGGATTTACAGGGTTTGAGGGTGAGGGCTGAGCAGAGAGCTGGGGTTTTCCAGGGGTTTTGAAGTGTTGAACTGCTTTGTTTTACCTGCTGTGTTCACAGATATGAAATTAATGAGAGCATTCTTGTAGAAGTGCCAAAGGGGTGGCCAGGAAGGTTTTAAATAAGCAATGCTTCCTTACACGCAGCACTCTAAGTTTCATCCTGCACTTTTCATGGTTTTCCTCTAAAGATATGCATCTGCACAGCTGACTGCAGAGATATCTTCAGCCTCACTATTTTAGTCCCTGAAATAATAAAAGATTTTTCAATCAATTTTGTTTTGGAAAGGAAGCGCAGGAACAGGTTTCTTTAAATTCGTTTCCTATTGGCACGAAATTTTTGTGATTTTTTTTTTCTTTTTCCTCTTTTTTTCCCCCCAAATCCATCTCATATTTCACAGGCTGGAAGCAGAGTGATGGGGTGTCACATGCAGTCACATCAGTCACTCTGGCAGTCGTTACTGACACAGCTGAATGCAGTCTGACTGATGTAATCAGACATGGTGCCTCTCACCACGCCCAGCGTCACCCTGAGAAATGGACAGAGACACAGATCTCGGAAAAACACGGTTAAGGGTTGTTTTACACGAGAAATAATAACCCATGGCATTGTGTCTGCAGACTGGCGCCCGAAACAAGCAGGTCCTTCTGGGCAGGACAACACAAGTGTGTTAAATTCATTTCCTCAGGGAATATCAGGGGGTTTTGGGCCCCCTTGAATCAACCTCATTTATAAAGAGGTTAATGAAACTTTCTGCAGTAGTAATTCTCTTTCTGTTCCTCACTTAAAGCGTGATTTCTGTCTCCAAAAGGGGTTCTGAGTGCTTCCCCTTTTGGGATCCCCAGCTCGTGAACTCCTCAGGGCTCCTGCTTTTCAGTGAGCTGATCTCTCTCACACCTGCCTTTCAGAGCTGGGAATGTCCAAACGATTGCGCTGTTGATAAAGACAAAGAAGGACAGGTTAACTTTGGGTGCAGCATCAGTGCCATCATTTGTTTCCGTGCTGGGGTATTCCTTGATGGCATTTCGAATGTGTTTTACTCTCCCCACAGCTCAGCTGCTAACCAAGCTCGCATTTCTACTTCTGGCTGTGTGCTGAGGGCAGGGACAGCTTCTGTGACCACCGGAGGCAGGTGCTCCACTGGAGCCGGCGATTTCCGAGTTAGTGCGAATGTACTGACGCCGGTCTCGGCTCCCCTGACCTCTGGAGCGGTGTGCGGGCTCCGAGGAGCTCCGGCGGGCCCGGGCTGCGCGCCCCCGCAGCAGCACGGGCAGGGGCCACTCGCCGCAGGCGCCGGCCGCTGGGGAAACTGTCCGGCGGGTTAAAGTGACAACTGGGTAAGACCCCGGGCCGGGTGTCTCTGAGGGGTGTTGAGCCCGTGAAAAACCACCCATCACTGTCACCTGAGCAGGTGAGAACTGAAAATTCCACTGAGATGGAGAAAATACTGATCAGTAACGGGGAGAGAAACGCTTGTCCGTACTTAAAAAAAAAAAAAGTGGCTTCAAGCCTTGATCCGTTCATGGCTAAAATCAAAGTAATAAACACTAATGTGATTCTAGACTCATAAACTTTGCTGGAGACACCATCAAGCTGTAATTATAACAGGCATTTAAATTAATGGGTTGGACATAAATTTAGCTAACGAAACAGTTTTAAAAATATAGAACTTAATCTTTACTTCTGTCTCCATCTCCAGAAGTATCTTTTCATGGCTCTTCTTAAAACAGCACTTTTAACTTGATTGGGTTGTGTTTTTTCCTCCCCTAAAAGTGAAAATGAATGCAAATAATATGTGTTTTAAAATAGGGGGGGGGGGGAAGCAAAGTATCTATGCCGGAAAACAAACGTGTCTCAGCTCCTCTCCCTGTCCCCAGCATTTTAATGATCGCTTCACAACTTTGCTGTCTCTGAACTTGGATCTCTTTCAGCTTCCTCAGCTTGATTTGCATTCAGAGCTATTTTGCAGTTTTGGGGAGTATTGATTGAGAGAGCAGTAGAACAGGTTTTTGTACATTTAGATGGAAAATGGAGTAATGAGTGTGGAGCTGCTCCGCACAGGGACCTGTTGATAATTCTACTTAAAACTACATAAAAATATTAAGTCCCTATAAAGGTGGCATTGCCTGGTGTGTCCAACACATGCTGCTATTTATTCTTTCCGGAGGGGTAGCAGTTGAAATGTTTAATGTGCTACGTAATTTTAGGTGGAAATTAATTAGTGTGAATAGGCACAGCACCCTTTGGTGTCACTGTTCAGTCAGATTTCTATGGAGAACCACGCTTCAACAGGAAAAACAATGGATTTTTTTGTGTTCTGAAGACATAACAAAACCAAACAAATTAAAATTAGTAACTGATGTGTCATCCTATCATCTGTTTTCTCTCTTTGTTTGCCATCCATTCTGCTGCCATCAGCGAAGGAAATCATGTGGGGGAAAAGATGAACAAAACCTAAGTGAAAAACCCAAGACAAATGCTATTTTTCTTTTCTAGGGCAGGCATTGCCAACGCCTGCTTGGAAAAAAACCGCTTCCAACCTTTCATCCATGCTTTTGGATGGTGGCACCAGGGAAATTTGTCTCAGTAACGAGATTAGAATCACCTGGATGGGAGAGCTGTCGGGGTGTTTTAAACGCTCCCAGTTTGGTGCTGTGTGACAAGTGATGGACACACACAGCATTTTGGGTTTCTAAACTGCTGAGATAACTGACCCAGCAAAGAGAGAAACAAGAGACTGCTTCAAAACTTTATCAGGAGTAACTCCTTAATAAATACAGTGGGGAGGGAACAAAGAGAGCAGTGAGGCTGTGCTGGGGGTTAAGTTTTCCTGTGGAATTTCCCCCCCCATAAGTTGCTAGGACACTAAATACTGATGCTTAAAGGGTACTTGACCCACACAAAAGGTAGGAGGTCACTTAGTCTGAGGGGGAGGGAAAGGCCCGGGGGCTTCGGGAGCTGAGGGCGGGCTCTTGTGCCCCGGCTCTCGGCGAGGACGGGCGGGCGGCTGCTGGCTGCGTGGGGGCCCGCTGCTAACGGAGGGCCTGGGAATGCCATCATCTGCCGGAGCGCCCAGCAATTCGGAGCCCCTCGCCTGCCCTGCTGGAGCTGGGTCAGCCCCGTCCAGCCGTGGCGACTTCTCCAGCACTGCTCACTTTGCCTACTGGGACACCCCAGCATCGTCCAGCCATCAGCCACGGAGTTTCCACCGCTTCGGTCCCAAGAGATCAGACTGCCCGGGACTTGTGAGACAAAGCCCCTCGGGGTTCTTGGTTCTGCTTATTACTATTATTATTACTGCTGTTGTTGTTTGTTTGTCCTGTTATATTTACTAGCAGAGCACTGTTACTCCTTTCCCCATAGCTCTGACTGAAAAGTTTTTTTAAGTCTTCCAAATTATATGAACTTGGAGGGAAGGGATTGGGATTCCCCATTCCTAGAGAGGCCTCGCCTCTCCCTAGCAGATACCTGTATTTTCCAACCAGGACAGGCTGTTCATGTGTTCATTCATTAAATCTGTTCGGATGTAATTGACCAGAGTTTGAGAGGATGAATGGTCACGGCGTGGCTCCCCTGAGATGTGAGCAGAGGTGAAATGTCTGGGCGATTTGTGCAGGTGGGTGTTGGACAGCAGGAGGGAAGGGTTTGGGGTTCCCCATTCCTAGAGAGCCTCTCCCTAGCAGGTACCTGTATTTTCAAAGCAGGACAAGCTGTTCGTGTGTTCATCTCTTTGGATGTAATTGGCCAGAGTTTGAGAGGATGCATGGTCACGGCGCGGCTCCCCTGAGATGTGAGCAGAGGTGAAATGTCTGGCTGATTTGTGCAGGTGGGTGTTGGACAGAAGTGTTGATTGGGATGACCTCGTTCTTGTAACAAGTTTGAGGGGGATTGGTTGGATTTTTAATAACGAAATCAGTCCACATGGCTGTGGCCATGTGTGGTCATTGTTTTACTCCCTCCCCTCTGATCCTTGTCCTTTTGGAGGTTTTATGGGGTGTGGCAGGGCAGAGCTGAAATCTCTCGTGTCACATCTCTTAGGGGTCAGAGGCAAATAAAACCACCCCAGGAACCTGCTGCTAATGAGGAGGTAAAATACAACGCACTAGAAGACTTTCAGCTTTTCTTTCTCCATTCTTGGCTAAATCTATACCAATTTCTAATACAAATATTGCTTTAAGAGGCTGTAAAGTTTTTCTTCAATCACATCCACTGCAGCTATGATTATGGGCTGCTCCATCTGCAAGGATATTTTCAGGTATATTTAGCTTTAAGCATGTGTGTAGATTTTGCTGAATAACCAGATTGCTTGCACATAAAGATGAATGAACAGACGTAAAGTCGTGAAGATAATCCTCCCCAGTGCCAAAAAGTGGCATTTCAGCGTGGTTACTCCATAGATTTGTGTAGAAATACCTTGCTCAATGATGTAATGAAGAAATAATTGGATTATTCCCAAAACACTAAGATGTTCTTAGATTGGGGGGTTTGGGGGGGATTTTTTTTTTTTTAAATTACGGCATTGTATTTTAATTATATACAGAATTTGCACTTCTCCCCCCCTTGGAAAAGGATTTGGCTCTTTGCTGTCCGAAAAAGTACCTTAGCACATGGTCTAAGGAACCACTCAGGGTCTGTGTTTGCAACCTTAAAAATGACTTTTCCTTCCATGCAGGAAGCTCTGTGGTAGACATTTGGTGTAGAAAATCTGTGACAGAATAACGTAATCTAACAAGAGGATATCAGGGCATTTTGTGGTGTAAATCAGTTTATTGATTCTTTGGTAGGGATATGCTTCTGATTTCTTTTCGTTGTATTCAGGGGAAACTATTTGCTTGATAAAGACTTCCTGAGAATAATGGTAATAATGATAAATATATTTATATAATATCAAACGCTTCCTGAGGAAATCCCAGCTTCCTGTTAGTAAGAGTGAGGCAGGTGAGAGGTGCCAGCTTGGCTTTCTTTGCTTTCCCCGCTGACAGGAGTTTGTGTGAACTGCGTTTCCCTTAAGGGCACAACGTGAGCAGGGTAAAAGAGCAAACTTTGTAAGGAACAGAAAATGGCTTGGGTTTGCCTCCCTGAATCGGCAGGGGAGACTTCAGGCAGTTTGTGGTACCTGAAATAGTTTTTCTTCTTTTTGTTTCTCCTTGGGAAGGTTTGAGGCTGGGGACGTCTCTCTAAATCTGCTGTTTGTGCTGCCTGGGAGCAGGTACACTGATCTCTTGTGTTTGCTCTGCTGTCAGCTGCGATGAAGAAGACAGGCAGGCAAAAGTAATTAATTTGTGATATTTCACATCCTTCTACAGATGGAGGAGGGACAATTTCAAATTAAAGCAGCTTTTCTACTGCAAGGAAAAGACCATATATTTTCTTGCATCACTTCAAATCTGTATTAGAGTGTATTTTATTGTTGAGAAGTGTCGTGTTGCTGCAGTGAATAATGTAACATGGGCTGACCCATTGAACACTGAAACATTGATTTACCTGTCAGCGTTTTTGAGCAAATGGAAATATTTGTTCTTGTCTTCAAATGGAAGTACAAAACAGAGCAGATGTCTGCAGGCATGAGCAAATCTCAGTGGAGCAAGCTTATGATATATATTGTGAACTTCTAATTTCATCAAGATCGTTCTTTATTTAAAGATGGTGGACCAGAAATCTGTGACCAGTGACACAAATATTCATGACCATGCTGGAGTATGTCACATTAGTAGTTGATATCTACTGCCTGTATTTCATGAGAATATTTGAAATATTCTATTATAAAGCTGAGTATTTCCTATAAACATATTCTGAAGCTTCTGCACATAATTGTCAATAAAAGAAAAAGCAGTTCATCTCCTGAGCTAGAGGGCACATCTTTCAGTAGCCTATAAAAGGAGACAACATGTCCCAGCATTTGTTATGTAGGTGTCTTTGCAGAGTATTCAATTTCTGCGCTGAAAGCGCTCCCCAAATTTTTATTAGCCATCTGTTTATAGTAGGTGTGCACTTGTTTTTTGGTTGTGGTTTTTTAATTTTTTTTGTTCTATTTCTGGCAACGAGAACAAGTTGAAATCGTGGTTTGTCTCCTGGAAGTTCTGCTTTTGTTACGAACGGTTCTCTCCCTTGAAGCACAGACCGGTTGCTCCAGCAGCCTGAAGGGGAGAGCACTGGGCAGGCTGCTCCCCAAACTGGGCACACAGGCTCGTTAGCAGCAGCAGTAATTGCCTACATTATTTGTTGGCTGCAGCCCTGACTGTGTGTATAAATTTTCAAATTATTGTACTAGCGGCAGCTCGCTGCTAGTGAGCATCCACTGCCACCTCCTTTCCCAGGGAATGAAATCTCCTCTCGAGGTCACTGTTTATGTTTATATTTAGGGTTCACAATGACTAGTGACAAATGTTTTCATGTTCGCTGCCCTGAATTGCATGCCATACGTGCTGGCCTGACATTTGAATGAACAATGTGATGGGTGCTGTTTAGAGAATATGGAACAGACTGGATTAAGTGTAGATTTTATCCAGCTAAGGCAAACAGGAGGAGAGGAATCCACTCGGTTCTTGAGGAGCAGGATCTGCTCTAGACACAAAGCCAGTCTGAGAAATGCTTCTGTCTGATCACAGCAGGCTTTCCCTGCTGCTGCTGAGCTTTTCTCTGGACATGTTTGCCCATGAAAGGAGGGATGGGGCTGCTTTCCTCTTCTGACTGAGTGGAGAGGCTGCCCAAGCTGCTCCTGCAGGTCCTGGTGCTCCAAGGGCCATTCCAAGGTGCTCCTGTGCAGGAACGGAAGCTGTGCCTTGTGCTGTGCACAGAACCTGGACTGAAACGGAGAGGATTATCCCCAGAGGTACTGAGATATGAATGATCTCAGCCACACCAGGCACCTCTGGGGTTGACTGTGTCTTCTTGAGAGAAAACGTGTTGGAATTCCTCTCTTCAGCTTTGGAATTGCATTCAGTAAAGAATGCGTATGACTAAAATCCTGCCAGACCTTCCTGTGTGCCAGCCGTGTCTTACTCTTACCTCCTGTTCCATTTGTTGTCACTGCTGTGCTGCTGAGATTCCGTTTATCCACTTTGGAACTACCTGGTGCTCCACCACTTCCTACAAGCTTATGAGGGCTGGCTCCATCCTGCATTTCCACAGACCTGTCAAAACCCACGGTGACAGTATCGATGCATTGTGGCACTATCTAAAATAATCTGCTTTTCCTAGGATAGCTTGTATTTTTGTTTTTATTTTTTTAGTATGGATAGTTTGCAATGCGTCCAGATTAACAAATCCTAGTGAATGCTGATTTACTCGAGGTCGTGGATAAGTACAATACAGTCCTCAATTTCATATGTGTGTACAGAACTTCCTCAGCTCTTTAAAGGAAATAGAAATTGGGGTTTCAACAAAGAATGGAAGAAGGAGACTCAGAATTGCTGAAAAAGTGTTTTTTCTGTTTCAGCCCTATTTTTAGATGCTTCTCAAGAAAGCCTGTGAAAGTTTTCCTTGCTCATCTCAGCTACTCACCACCGAGTTAATTATCACCCATTTAAAATTCTGTGTAGTTCAAATAATTGCTGTCTCCGCTCCTCTCCCCTTCTTTCTTTTCCACAAACATTCAGAACATTTCTATTTCTATGGCTTTCAGGCACTTAAGTTGTGGTATCAAGCATGTACTCTCAATTATCTGTCAGAATTAATGAGCAAGTTTACCCACAAGTGTCTCATTTTTCACTGTGTGCAAAACAAGCAGGAAGGGCATATTTTACTGTCTGTGGGCTGCTGTAGGTATAACATTATTTTGATATATGGCACAGCCTCCTTTAGGAGATCATTGCTGGAGTGTTTTGCACGTGGAAATGTGTAAGGTGCAGATGATTTTTGTAGCTGCCAGCAGCCACTGACTCATGCAAGACTTGTGCTGTGAATTTTCTCTGAGCTGCAGACACTCAGCAGCGCCCCTTGCATATTTAAATATTGTAATTTGCACGTTTTCACCTGAGTTCAGGTAGTGCTGTGGCCTAGTTTGTTCTATCCTTGGGAAGCAATATTTGAATGCTAGTGTTTTCCTGTTTTCCATCGAGCAACATTGAGGGAAAAGTGTTACTGCCCTGAAAACAAAAGATTGTTGACAAAGACGAGATATTAGTGGTCTTCCTTGACATAAACTTGCACATCTATTCCTGATTTAGAGTTTAGATTGGGTCTGAACCCCTGCTGTATCAAAACAGCAACATGGGCTGAAGGAAACTTGGAGAACCGAGGCTTTTTCCACCTAGCCCTTGGTGATTTTTGAAAATTCACTCTTTTTAACAAGTTAACACTTGATCATTTGGCATCTCCGTATTATCTAAAATCGTGGCCTTGAGCTTGATGGACCCATTATCACTCTTTGCTCAGACAGACTTCAGTTTGCTTTGATTTTTTTTTTGCCCACCAGATAAACTCATCTATGACCAAAATAGATACTGCTCACATTCTGTTCATTGAATTAATTTTCCTTACATATCACTGTGGATGCTTTCTGGTGTAGATGAGCCCATATTCTGGTTTTTTTCACCAAAATGGGAAACTGAAAGTAATGCATTGGGAATGCTTCTCTGGTTAGTTTTTCCCTGATCCTAAGTGTGCTGGTTGTTAGATGAAATAATGAACGTTCTATCTGCTTGAAATCAGTGCCAGCTTTAAGGCAGTAATTCTTTGCAGTATTTTGCAGCTGTTCTGAATGTATTTATTTCTCACAGCATGAAAAATATTCTAATGCATATGAAGAATAAAAAGTGCAACAGTGCAAATGGAGACAGAGCTCCATTTTTTCCTCTGTAGAAGAGAATTGCGAGTAGCCTTGTTCCCGGTTCCCAGACAAGCAATATGTGTTAATAACTGCCTTTATTCATTTTCCAGTATCCTGCAGCCCTGTTAATCTGTGCAATATAAACACATTAATGCAAGAAAATCCCTTTTCAGACAATGCCTTGACCTTCAAAATTTGAGTAAACTGATGTCCCTTAAGCCCAGTTCCAAATTTAGTAATTAATGGGCACAGTCCTTGTTATCAGGAAGCAGAGAAGGGGACTTTGATGTTGCAGCTGTACTGGTGCAAATCACATGGAGTTCCAGTAGATTTAGCCTAGTAGAACACAAATCTGATTAATTTTTTCTTGCTATTTTCTTAATGAAAAAAAAATTCTGCTATAGAATTTTTCTCTATGGTGTGTCTTGCTTTTGCACGTTGTTTCTCTGTTATTCCTAAATATTTTCTACATTTCAGTGTAAATAAAAGCAAGTATTTTTAATGTGGGGGGGGCTGCTGCCAAATCTAGAGGGTCCCAAATATCATTAATTCTTTGATTAAGCAATGCTTTTTAATGCTGAAGTCATTGTATTAGAACATTTGCTTTAAAATGTCTGCTTTGAACACATCTGCTATATTTTGCAGCTCTGTTGCGAGTCCAATTTATTTTTCAGATCTGAATAAAATTGTCTTCATCTGTCATTTCCTTTACAGCAGCACAGCCCTGCCATTCGCCAGCTGAGCTTGCAGGACACGGAGAGAGGCTTCACTGGGTCTTCACGAAGGGAAGAGTCTTCAAATTAATAATCAGGTGAGTTTAAAAGAAGCAACTGCAGCAGGATTTTCTGTGAATCGCCTGGTCTCAGGTATGGCATCGGATTAAATTCTGGGAAAAACATAGGCATAAAAAGCCAGTGAATTATTAGAGCTAAGAATTCAATCAATAGTTGGTTCCTTGTAGATGGGGTTTGTACAGATCTCGCGTTTTTCAGAGTTACTTTGGCATAATATTTAAAATGCAGATTATGTGTATTCCACCAAGTCCTTGTGAGCAGAGACTACCTACTCAAAATATGTTGTGAGAAAACTGGTCTGGTCTCATAGGTCAGTAGGGAAGTTTTTCTACACCAAAGGAATTAAAGCTTTCAGAACCAAGTTTATAATAGCAGCAAAATAATTAACTAAAGATTGACTTTGCAGACATACTTTTTTCTTTATTTTTGCCGGTGCTGTAGAATTCCTGTTAACTGACTTCTGAGCTGGAAATGTATTAAAAATTAAGCTGAGCAGCGTGAAGACAAAGTGATAATTAGATTCAGGAGTTCAGCTGATCATTCAAAGAAGCATTTCTTTGCTTGCAGTGTTTGGGAGTAATCTCAAGATTCATTGCTGATCAAGTGCACGTGTTTTGGTTTAATTCTAAATTAAACCAGACAGGGAAGGTGCCATAAAGGGATTGGTTTTGGAGCCAGAGCTGACCTTTGTTCCAGCCATTTTAGCAGTAGCTGTGGGTGATGTGGATGTCTTGGCATCGCCCATGGGGAGAGAACTCCCCGCGAGTGAAATGCTGCTCTCTCCTTTCTGCCCGTGCGCCGCTTTCAGACTGGGACAGCCCTCTGCATGGCAAGTACAGTTTGTGCTGCGTGAACGGGGCTGGTGTTTCCCTTTTCCAAGAAAAATAAACATGCTGAAAAGATACACATTTCCTAAGAAACAGCTGCACCTGGAGCTTTACTCACCAAACAAAAGTTTCTCTTTATTTTCAAGCAGTTTTCAATTTTCTGTAGTGTTGTGTATTTTTAATTAACTCCCTGAATTCTGACTATTTTTCTTGAAGTTGAAGCAGTGAAGGTCAAGTATAATCATGATGACTTTGCTCACTCAAAAGCAGTTTATAAGATACAAATAAATATTTTTTTTTTACCTAATAATGCAAAACTGATTGACTAACAGATGCCTTAAGCAGTAATTCTTCAGGCCTTTCACATTTTTAGTGAGTGCTTTAGTTACTAGGAAGAAAATAACAAGATTAAGACCCTGTTATATTGTTACACCAAGGACTGAAAAACAGTCCTTAAAACCAAAATTCTGTCGTACGCCTCTTCCTAATCCCGATTTAATGTGACTTTTTCCTTCAGGAGGAAAATACCATTTCCCAAAAACACCTGAATTATGCAGCAAAAGAACCCCCACACCATTGTCTCCCGTACTTTGTGAATTTTGCCTTTCAGTATGTTTGTTTCCTTAGTAGCAAAATTATTCTTGAGGAAAAGTTATATTATAGATACATCTAATGGCAACTATGCAAAGAGCAAGTTCATTAATTTCAAATACACAGGACAGATTTTTTACCTTTGGTAGTACAGAATCACACAGGACAGAAATGGCATTATTTTTCCTGGCAGTTTTTGAATGCTGGATTTTTGTACTGGTTTTTTTTTGGAATTGCCTTCCAGAAGTTGAGCAAAAAATGTTCTGATATTGCTCGGATTTTCTTCTTTCACTCTTAAGTGTTCTGTAAAAGTGCTACCACTGAGCAACTCTCCTAGAACTAGTTTTTGAGGGAGGAAGGACTTTAATATAAAGTGAATGAAGTCAGTAACTCGTGCTAAATCATCCACGTGGCTTTACCCCATGTACAGGGTGGAATATGTTCCAGGTAACACCATGAGGAACCTTTATTCAGTGATTTCATGCAACAGACGTAGGTGTAGATAAGAGATAAAGCCTTCTTTAACACCACCATATTATGACAAATTAAGTTCCTGCTGAGTAGGAATAACTTTACTGTGAAATAATTTATCGCCAATATTAATTCAAATGATCTTGAATCAGCTGGCTGCATTGTTTAAATCCCACAGATTTTTACTTTTGTAAGTCAAAGTACTTTCATTAATATCATGTTCTTTTAGGATAAAAGTGCCGTGTTCCCTACTCTGAAAAATAAAACAGCTCACAGTCAAAATAATTCTTTATTGCCAACTTTACCGGGAAATTTTAAAAAATACACTCCTTCTGTCAGTAACTGTGTAATCAAGAGGCAGAAGGTCATGAGGTGCATCTAAAATTTCCTTAAAAATAATTGTCTGTCCTCCATCTAGAATCCAGAGGTTAAAGAAACCCCAAACAAAGACATCAGAAACTTACATTTCATGTTGGCTGTACCATACTATAATACTGCGTGGAGATTTTCAGCCCTAATTGTCCTTAAGGAGCATTATGGAGTTTAATTCTTTTTCTTTTGGAAAATAATTTAAATGCCACAGTGACGAGCACTCTAGAAAAACCCACAACAAAATGAATTATGACATCTTCAGCTCACAATTTGAATTTTGTGCGGTAAATACCAGAGTGTGCATCCTCTCCTTGTCCTGCTAGTGCCTGTGTTTCTTAAAGCACAGAGCTTTGTCCATAAATAAATGAGGCCAGGGTTAATGCCAGCAAAGGAATGCTGATTGTGTCCCCTCTCATCTTTTACCTGCACTCAGGTTTTTTGTTCCAGATACCAGGGGGAGACACAAATTAATGCCAGTGAAGGCATCGCAGCTTCAGAAAGGTAGAGCGCACTCCTGAATAAATTATCACGAGGATTTGAATGTAAAATTAAAGCTCCCGCCAGCAATGCTATAAATTCTTCTTACGCTGCAGAATTCTGACACAACCATCTGTTTTCAAACTGTCTGGAATCCTCATCCAGCGTTAAATGAGTGGATATCAGCGCAGTGCCCGTTTCCTTCCTTCCTTTCCCAGAGCAGTTCTCTCGGTGCCAAGCGCTCCTGAGCTATTGATCTCTGGTTTTGGCCGCATTTTGGGCTTTGTTACAGGAAGCCATTCTCAGGAGCAGGAACGCTGAGGGCTTAGCTGGAGCTCCTTGAAGCGGCGCTGACTTTGATCTTTGGAGTGACCCATCGCGGCTCAGGGATGATGAGGGAGCGAGGTGCGGAGGTTTGGGAGGTTGGGCTGGCGTCAGCGCAGCCTGCGTGGCAGCGAGCTCCTCGCTGGGATTTCCTGCGCTCGGTGCTGCTCACGGAGTCAAGGCAGGGTTTGGCATCTCAGGGGCTTGTGCTTAGCTCCCAGTTACTGTTCTGATCTTTAATCACCATTTCATTGCCCATTGCCCTGCTGCTCCTACACCCCTGTCGCATTGGGGTGTGCTGTGGGTCGCCAGAGGCCTTTGGGTGATAAATACTGGAATTTCAGCTCACTCCTCATTATATATTCCGTTACTTTTATGTTATCCCTAACGTGACTTTGATGCAAAATTTGGGATGTTTTAGTTCTGGACCTGTAGCGTACCAGCTATTGAATATGCTGTTGTAAAATCAGTGTAGAGAAGTTAATGTTACTAAAAACAGTTGAACAGCTCTTGCCTGATGTCTAAAGTCAAGAATCTAAGCGTACAATGATATGATCAGCAGAATGAATTGAAATTCATAGACTGGAGGGGAGATTTTTTTTTTTTTCCCTATTCCGAGCTAGGCTGAATGTTTTTGGCCCCTTTTGAAAGATGCACCATTAAACCAAAGTTGAAGAATGTTGTCAGCACTTCATAGGGTGTGGATTAAAAAAAACAAAACAAAATATTAGTTTTGTAATCCTGCCTGTGGAGCCCATGGAAATACAAGAGGTTACATGAACCCCCTCTGCCCTGACACAGTTTGGGTTTGAGAGCCTGTAAGATTTTTTTTTTTTAAATTATTATTAGTATTTCCCAAAGTTTGTGAATCTGTGCCTGTTTTTGGCATTCACTGTGTATCTTTTGTCAGGGAGTTCCACAGTCCATCTCTGCCTAAAGTGGAGTGGTGCCTGCCTGATTTTGAATTGAATCTTCACCTGTGAATTTGTACTTCAGGGTTTCTTGTTATTGCAATGGAAGGGGCAGCTAACTGATTTTCCTTTCACCTTTTCCATGCCTGTCATGATTTTTAGTTGGCTCTTGTTTGATGTTTTGCTAGTTTGGGAGTCCTAGTCTGGAAATATCTTCTCTCTGTGGAAGTTATTTGGTTATCTTTAATAATTTTGTCAAGTTCTAATCCAAATTCTGCTCAAATGCATTTTCTCAGATGAAAGGACCACATCACAATCATGATGTGGACACAATGCAAGCTTTACACAGTGGTATTACACTTTCAGAGCTTCTCCTGTGATTATAATTCCAAATCCACTGAACAGATCTGTTCACAAGGCCATGATTTTAACCTGAGATCTCTGTTGCCTCTGGAGCTGTCTCAGAATCAATTCCTGGGTACATAAAGTGAAATCTGTTTGGTTGTTTTGGGTTCATTATTTACATTTGTTTGGTTTGACTGTCAGCTGCCATTTTATCCTCAATCACTCAGTGCCACAGAGCTTTTCTGCGACTTTTCTTGTTTGGTTTTTTTTTGTTTTTTTAATCCACTATTGGTTTTCTCCCCTTGAAAACCTTGTCTTCAGCAGCAAACTCAATCTCCTTCCCATTCTCCTTTTCCTGATCATTGCTGAGTGCGCTGAGCAGCTGAGGCCGTAGCAAAGGTCCCTGTGGGATTGCACTTGCGCCTTCCCTTGGCTGGGAAAATGGACTGGTTACTGCAGCTCCTTCTTCCCCATCCTTCAGTTGGTTATCCCTGTGAGGACCTTCCCTCTTACCTTATGTCAGCCTAATTTGAGAGCCTTTGGTGCTTGGATCTCGCTGAATACCTCATGGAAATCAGAGCTGGCTGTGTTAGCCATCTCATCCCCTATACTCACTCTGTTTATTTAGTTTATTTCCAGTTACTTTTTTCTCTCAGGAAATTCTGGTGGATCGAGGGGTTGGACTGTTTAAAGAATAAGAAAAAGAAGTCCTGTTGATTCTATTCTAAAGTGAGGTCGCTGATTGATAAAGTGGGCAGACCAAGAGCCTATTTAGGTGCAAGTTTGCTTGGTTTCTGTTGGGAAAAACGTTATTTACAACCTCGACAAGAGAGCTATTTTTATTCAGGAGACATGCTACCTGGGCTTGGTATTGTTTCAGTAAGCACCTTCTAATAACAGACCATTCAGGGCTTTCTGGGGATAATGAGGAGTGGTAGATGAGAGTCTTTAGTGAATTCAGCCACACTTGGCTCCTGTAACACCTCAGTACTGATGGCACCACCTCAGTATTCAGTCAAATTATGTCAGCTCGCACTGTTTGAAAGCAGAGAAAAATGTGCGTTTTTGGTCCAGCTGTTTGTAGCCACACACCAAAGCAAAAACTGCCCCGTACTATTTGCATTACAGATCAAACCCTAACACTCTGAAAATCAGGGGATTAAGAGTGGTGTGACATTTTCTAAATTGCAGTTTACCCACTTGCCATTTCAATGTACAAAGAAAACAGTACTTGCAAATCTTTTTAAAAGTGCTCTTAAGACAAAGTTGTGGTTTGTGGAGCAGCAGAATTTGCCCCTACATTTTCTGATAACTTGCGCAGTAGTGGAAGTTGCACTTTACACTCTAGTGTTCAAAATACATGCAACACGTAAATTCCATCTTCTGAAACTCAGTCATTATGGCTTGGAATTACGTGGGGATTTATTGATAAGACACCTAACAAACATAAGATCCTTCTGGTCATATTTATTTTAAGGATAAAGGACCAAAAGCCTGGTATTTTGGAAAATAAAAAAAAAAAATGCAGTCTGCCTCTGGATGTGTATAGAGGATGATCTGTGTTGGTAGTTTGGTAAGGCTCAGAAGGAATCCAGCAGGTCTGGCTGGGCGCTGTTTGTGGAACTCTTTTAACAAGCCACAGCACAGATGAGCATCACTGCGGGGCTGACGTGGGGATTTTCTGAGCCCACGTGGAATTTACTGTTTGGCTCAGGGCTCCTTCTACCTTCTCTAAGCACTGGTTTATTGGATCAAATGCAATGCCCCTTTTCAGAATCCTGGCTGACCCAGGGCGAGGTGGCTGCAGGAAGCAGCCGGGGTTCACCCACTGAAGGTGCCAGGGACACCACAAGGACAGGTGCCCTCGCTCAGGATACCTTTTTATCTTTAATTTTTGTGCAGGACAGGAGCATGGTCACAGCACATACCTGGTTTGCAAGGGTCCAGTTTTTAATACTCTGCTCTCATTATTACGCTTCCCTCCAAATGAGAGCTAATGTGTGGAAACCTAAAAAAGTAGAATACTTAAAAAAATAAAGTTCTGCTGCCAAGCATGTGAGGCTGAATACTGATTAATTCCACTGGTATCAGCGCTGCTGCTCGCACGTGCATTGGTGTGGTGTAAAACAGAAGTCAAAGAATGGGAGAAATGAACAGTAAGAGTGATAGTCACCACGAGAGAGAATGGCCTGACACTTTCAGCACAGATATTTTTATCCTTAGGGTTCAGGGACGTGTCTCTCTGCCAGGAGAGCATATCTGATATGGGAGTGCTCAGTGTTTCTCAGTATCAGATGAAGTGCATTGTGTGTGTGCAGCAGAGCCATCACCCCAGCAGCACTTGGAATCCTGGCTGGTTCTGCTCCCTCATTTCAGCCAGTGCTTTTCATTCATAGAAAAGATTGTATTTGAGAAGAACAAATATTTTTTTTCCTCCTTCTTGCAATCCCAGTGACGTGCAGGGTTAATAAAACCCCTGTATGTGGGAAGATTTACCAATATTATAAAAAGCTGATGTGTGCAGCCATTACAGCAGCTGTAGAGGCACAATATGTTATTGAGTGTTAGAGGAAACATCTCCTGCCTGGCCCCAGGGATGACACAGGGATGAGCCTGCCTGTCCTGACACCAGAGATCAATCATATTGCATTAGTTGGTTTTATTTGACTCTGTCATTTTGCTTTATATTTCTTGGAGGTAATAGAAACTCAACAGAAGAGAATTCTCGAGCCTGGCAGTACACAGATTAGACACATGCACTGTTTGGGGTGTATGTGTCTCTCCTAGATTGATTGCTTGTGTGTTTTAAGGCAGCTCACATAATTTGTTGCACCAAACCTGAAAATAACCCTCTAGGTTGTTTATTTTTTAGCTTGAAGGATCTAAATTCTAATGACAGAACCCATTGAGGCAATATTTGAACACTGCTTTAGAAGCTCAGAGTAATTCTGGAACCTCAGTGCCTTTCTTCTTTAAATGTCTTTATGACACAAACGTCGTATTCCCAGACTCCAGACTGATAAAGCTGTAGAACAAAAAGCTGTTGCTGTGCTTGGGAATGGTTTGAATTCAGAGATGTTTTCATGGCATAGTTCAAATTTAGAGGTTGAGCTGAGCATTTGTTTGGTGCATGTTGCTGCAGCCTTAATTAGAGTGGTAAAATACTTCTCAGGCAGTTCAGGGGCTGCTGTGGAGGAACATGGGCTGCAGAGACTTGGTGTAGCCGTAAAATTCTGCAAAATATGGAACTGGGAGCAAGGAGAGAGAGAGAATTACCTCACCAGGCATTGAGGACTTGGCAACCATAAATCCAGCCTCATCCACTAATTTTTCTTTCATGAAATCCGTTGTAGGAATAGCATTTTCTAAATATTTCCCAACATGAGGGATATTAATTATTAATAAATTAATTATTAAGAAATGCTTTTAAATTATAACTCTCAGCAATCTACATTGGAGACTGTACTTGATGGTGCAGTGAATACCTATCAAATGCAGAATGATCTTTCACAAAACTCTGGGATTCGTTCTTCTTTAAAACAATAAAATACTTTGGAATGCTGTTATGAGATGTGGCTAAATCTAACCTAGAAACAATTCAATAAATAAAGTCAAAATTGCAGGAAAGTTTGTTAAGAACAGAAAACAAAAGCACCTCGTCAATAATTTTAATGAAACTGCACATTTATGTCTGAGGTGTTTTCACCTTCACTGATCCTACCAGTGTGCAGGACATTTAAATCATGAAAAAGGAGGCTGAAAATGCTTTCCTCTTTCACAAAAACTAATGCAGTTACCTGCTTAAACCTGAAGCAAGATAAATAAAAATTCATATTCAAAGCAAGCCCATACAGCATGTTGAAGATCTTATATGAAGGAGATGAGGGGGAAAAAAAGGGAAAAGTTGTGCAGGCGCTTTGAATGATTCTTTAATCTTCTGCTGTGTGTTTAGGAGTTAGCAAATTCTTTGTTGTCCCTAGAAATATTTTATTTTCCCATCCTAATTAATAGTCTTGGGTTTTGTGTTCTGCCTTTCCTCAACAGGAGAGGGTAATGCCATTGAGGATGTTGGAGTTTTTCCTTTAGAAAACTCTTAATAGCTCATGGAGCACAAGTGGGTTTTTTAATAGTGGAAAGGATCAGAGAAATTGGATTTGAGGTGTTTAATTAAGTCTGTTCACAGACAAATGGTCTTGATGAGTGACAGGTTGGCATGGTTAAGTCCACCAGGAAAAACAGCAATTAGAATGAACCTGTGGACTCTGCATCACAATCTTTTCAAGGTCAAGCCACAGAACTAATTTAGAAAGGAACTAACATGATGTTGACAGAGAATCAATAATGTAAGGCACCATAGGATATTCTACTAATGTGAAGTTGCTTTAACCCCACCCCCCAATTCAACATTTGTTCACAGTTTATTCAGTTTTAACTCTCCTGAGGTGTCAGGTTTTATGAATGTGAATATATGAGTTTTTTTACCTTTCCCTCCTTTCACAAAATGTTGAAAAATAAAATTACTCATGGATTTTAAAACCCTATTTAGTGAAATAAGTCAATTTTATACATGCTAAATATTTTAAAGAAATTTGAGTTCCATTTGAGTTGGTGACAAATACTTTGTCAAATACATTTAGGATTGAAACAACATAATACAAGGCTGTGTAACTTAAATGTTCATGTCTTTAGAACTAAGGCAAACATCTGCATTTGAGTATCCATTGAGAGGAATGAATCCACTTCATGTCTGCCTGCTAAGTTCTGCTGTTCTGTTCGGTATCATTTTTATTTTACATACTGTCTAACCAGTTTCAGGTTTTGGTTTCTTTTCTTGGCGGAATTCTTCTTATTGTTTCTGTGCATTTATTCGAGGTGGAATTGATGTTAAATCGAAATTCAGTATGTTATCTACATACAGGAAAAATACATTGTCAGTTTTTTCTCTCATATGGAAGCGCAGATGTTTTTCTGGAGAGACACTGGCAGGAACAAAATTCAGAGAATGTGAATTGACAATTGACAAGGTGCTTTTGCTCAACAAACTTTCTTGCAATTTTAATTTGATTAAATTATTTCCAAATCACATTTAGCCGTCTTCTAATTGCATTCCAAAGTATTTTGTGTTTTAAAAAAGAACAAATCCCACAATTTTGTAAAAGATCATTCTGCATTTGATAGGTATTCACTGCACCATCAAGTACAGTCTCCAATGTAGATTGCTGAGAGTCATAATTTAATAGCATTTCTTAATAATTAATTTATGAATAATTAATATCTCTCACATTGGGAAATACTTAGGAAATGGGGCCTGACACTGGTTATTGTCATTATTAGTGATCTGAAAGATGGGACCAAGTGTACCCTAAGAAGTTTTCTAATAAAGCCCAGAAAGTGGTTTGAGGTGGAAGAATCCCACCTTTTTTCTTGCCATCTGACTTTTACTGGGGAGAGAGGCAAACTGGTTAAATGCCAGACACTGCAGTGGGAAATGAGTGTGGAAGAAGAATAATTTCAAAATAAAAAATTGCATTCATGACAGTGGGGAGCCCAAAGGGTTCAGATTTCCATCAGGAGACATCAGAAAAGCAGTGATGCTTTTCCTTGAAAAACAATTTCCTGAGAAACCCCTTGGGTTCATCACAGTGCATTCTCTGCCAGGTTTTACTAAATTATCACAATTAATTACTGCTTTGGATGGGTGACAGTCACACTTCTGCTTTAAGAAGGGCAAACCTTGGGGTTTGGGAGTCAAATTTGGAATTACTGAAATGACAGAGGGATTTTATTTTTTCTCTGTGGAGAACTGTCAGCTAAAAGAGAACCATGCAGCCTGTGGTTTCTGCTCCTGCTCCAGTGTAGCATTAGGTTCTTTCTTTTCTTCCTTTGCTAAGATGTCATTTCAGAGCATTTTCTTGCTCGTTGAGACTCCAGAGGAGCACACACAGAATTCTGTGCACTGGGGCATGCTGTGTTCACTCATCAGGTGTTTGCTAAATCTCCAGGATACTAAAACAAGTTTCTCAGAATTAATGCGTGGCAGTTATTTCAATTAAACATTTGCTAAAGGCTTTTAATGTCCTTATCAGTAAAATTCAGCGTAAGCCCTAGATTAATTTGTTCATGATTGCGTGGTGCTTTGGAAATACAAACTACTAAATAAGAAAGAAATGCTATTATTGAACTGTCTTCTAGATCCTGCATATTCGTGCTCATATTTCTCTTCAGTGCTGGAAATGCATAAAACTTAACTTACCTAACCATTGAAATGCTAATAAATACCAGTGATATGCAGAATTATTTGCATAAATCTGTCAGATAAACACATTCTGTGTATTATGGCTCATCCTGTTTGGATCAAGGAGTCTCAGAACCAAACAAGACTTTGCTGTCTTGTAGAGCGGTTTTAGATCTGTTTTGGTCCATGTTTGAATCTTCCCTGTTTTCAAACTTTGATTTTTTTTTCCCCTCCTAATTTGTTTTACAAGAACTTCATCCAACTTCTGTAATTTCTTTATTAATAAAAAATAACTTTATGCATGTCACTGGGTTAAATCAGCCCATTAACAGTTTTACGAATTGCTCTTTTCCCTTTCCCCCTCTTTTCCTCTTTCCCTTTCCTTTTCTTTTTCTTTGATTTTTTTTAAAGTCTTTCTCTCCATCACTCTTGCCAGCTGTGTCCTATTTCCAAAGCTTCATCTACTCACACAAAACAGCTTGGAACGGTGAGGTAGATTTTAGGAGATTAAAGATTGCCCTGCAATACTCCAGACTTAATCCTAATGCCAGTAAACTCTTTATATGCCATCCTCCCCTCAGGATTACAAAGATTTATGTAACCATATTTTTTCACATCCAAAGGAGCTTAAAGGAATAGACATAGATTGTTCTGGGTGTTGAATAAAAGCAGTAAGCCCAGATAAAGTCTTTTTGTTCCTCAGATAATAGATCAGAATGTAACGTTTTCAGACTGAGTGGTCGGAGCAGAATGGGGTGAAGGGGGAAAGTTGACTCTGATCTCAACCTCCTGTCTCTGGGATGTAGTGGCACACATTTAACATCTGTGACAGCAGGAACGGGAAACACGCCTTGTCTAACAGTCTGTAACGTAATACTGAGCTTTGCTACCTAAGGTTTGCCTCTCCTCGCCCGGAGCATTAAATACTCACTGATGTGGATGTGCACTCGTGCAGTTTTCCGAGGCACGTTGTGTGCGGAGCACAGAGATGGTGGCAGTGGAAGTTGTTCCAGAGCCAGCAGCGTGTCAGCAGCGAGCTCTTTAAATATCATTATCACACCCACGAATATTCTAAAATGATGTTCCTTCAATATTTAGCTTAAGCTTTTAAAATTTCAGAGGACATAACTGTGTGTGAGCGGTGCTTTGCAGCCTTCAGTCCTCTTTGCTGGAAGGTTCCTGAACAGCAGCAGTGTCTGAGGTTGATTTCTGCTGTTCCCAGGGTGAGTGCAAGACTGTAACTTTTGTTTACCTGCACTGTTTTGACATGCCATAGCTCTTTTCTCCATGTTTTGACACCGCCTTGTCTGCCAAATGATGATTTTATTTTTTTCTTTTTTTGTGAAGGAGTGAAAAACCGCTGCGATAAAATGGGATCTCAGGAGATTATGAGTTTTGGAGTGAAAAACCTTTCAAAGAGGGCCTGTTTGGGTGATGTTTGTCACTACCAGGATGCCTAATATTTTGGGTTTTTGTAAATAAGATATGTAATTTTACCATTAACTTTTAGAGGAACAAAACTATAAATAGGCAAGCCTAATCTTGAAACTCACACTTGGAACCTCCAAAATCAAGGCAATCAGCTGTCACATGGGAAAATATTTGAAAAAGATTGCTGGCTTATCACGATAGAGGAATACATTAGAAAGATTTCAACTGGCCCTCATTATTTTTAAAAGGAATGGAGAGACGGGAGAATGTTTGATTTCACCGAGCGGCTGAGTAGCTTCAGCAAAGTGCTTATTCAGTGGGCAGAGTCAGAGGGAGGAAGAAAGGATGAGAAAAGCAGCCAGTGTACAAAGAAAACTCTATTTATAGCTGGGCTCTTAACAATAGTAGAAAACTTTGGAAGTGTCTTTTGCAACAAACTGTCATTTCCAGAAGTGGAGCTTCATCACCTTTCCAGAGGTGCACAGAGCCTTTGACAGCTGCTCTGTAACTAGATGCAGGGAGATGTATGAGGTGCAGCACTTAGCATTTAATCAGCCATCCAGGAAAAAGTAAAGGCGCAGTCTGATACACTGAAAAATTAGTGGGGGGGAAAAAATTGTTTCCGTCTTTGGTGATGTCTGAAAGTTCGAAATACTTAAGAAGTAGTGCTCTGCTTTTATCCTTTATTTTCCTGTTGAAAAACACCCTAATGTATGCCACTTTGGAGCCTATAAATGTACTTTATGTTGTAGGACACACACAGCCACAGAAATACTTTTGCAGGAAAGTGAAGAATGTAATTTCAAAAGCGTTTCAATGTTCTGCTGTCTCCCTTTATAGGATGTGTAAATCTTGTGTCCCCTCTGCAGGGGAAAGGAAACATTTTCTGTCTGGGTGACCGCTGGTCCCCGCAACATGAGACAAGACAGGAGAGTCTGTGATTCTGCAGGAAACGTCAGAGGGAAATGAAAGGAAATCATTGGTTTCTCTGAGCCACAAGTCTGGCCTTCAAGTGTTCCAGTTGTGGCCAAGAGATGGATTTGCTTCTGATCTCATTGGTGTCAGTGATTTTGGTTTGGTTTGGTTTGGTTTTCCCACTGCAGGATTGGAGGGCGGGCTGTCTGTGTGTCTGTCTCTCCACAGTCACTAAATTTACACTAAATTCTGAATCACGTCAGCTCAGAGCACGTGACTCCATGGAATGTCACCATTCTATCGAGGTCATGCAATCATCAGCAGGTTCCTTGACGTCCCTCTCTCTGCTGGATTCTTACTGTGCCGTGATAAATAACCAGGTTGAAATTTCCAGGCCCGTTTTAGGCACTCAGCATACTCCAGCAGCGCTGAGGTGACAGTGATTTCTAGTAGGAAACCTGTGGAATGTTCTCCAGGAAGAGTTAATCCCGTTTATTCAGCAAACAGAGCTCCCAGGGAATAGTGCTAAATTGTGGGGGAAATTCCCACAAGGGTTGAGTGTCATTACAAAGTTTCCATTCCAGATGCAAGACAGACTTCTTCAATCTTTTTCCTAATGTAAGCTAAACCTCCAGTGAGCGCAGATTAATTTCAGTCTAGAAATAAAAACCTAATCCAAGCGTTTTGTCTTGTGGGCAATAAAGATGCCATTAAGTTTTCCTGCTACATTTGTGGCAGATGTGCAGGGCCCAGTTGGGTCCATTTTTAAAAAACACATTAGATGTGACTGCTGCTGTCAATTTGTAATGGTCTGCTTAAACATCAATTAAAAATTCCTGTTTCTTCATCACTGTTGGCAAACACAGAGGGCAACATTAAAGCAAAGGCAAAATTTCACCTGTCCTGGGTTTGTGTGAATTCCACTGCATGCCTTTGAGCCTTTGTTTTGAAAGGAGGGAACTGTGAGGCTTGAGAGAGTAAAATCAAATCATTCATTTAGAATGAAAGTCACTGCAGTAGCTCAGATGTAGTAAATCTAATAGTGAAGTTTGCCAGGTCTTTTCCATGATGTTGATGAATCTTCTTTATGCCTAGATTAATTGAACTGTGAGGCTGCATTTAGCCAGGAGGTGATAGCCCTACCTGCTCTAACGTGGAGACATTTAATTGCCTCACCCTAAAAAGAAATGCTGTAAAATGAAGGATAACCTGTACACTGGAGGTAGTTTATAATGATAATTTCCCCCTCTAACATCATCTGTCTGGCAGTAAAGATTGAACCCGTCTGCTCTTGAATTACCCCTTCAAAACAGCTCGAGAAAAGAGGTTCATGTTCCCCCAAATTGCTGAAATTGCCAGACAGAGCCCATAGTAATGACTGGTAAAATGAGCTCCAGTGATCTGGTGATTCATCTTAATCAATTGCCTGGTCCTGTGTATAAAATTGTCTTTCTCAATGATACATGTGGATAACACAGATACAACATTAATCTCTCCAGATACTGCATAATTAACCATGCCCATTTATCTTCTCACGCACGTGTGCGTCATTAGTAACAACTGCTGAACTCGTCTGAGAGCCAGTTCCGCAGGGAAAATGGAGACATTGGGAAGAAAACTCACACTGAGTCCAAACACCTTTAAGTCTGAACACTGGTTTTGAGAAAATGTTCGTAGTTGTTGTGTTTGGTGCCATGTACGCACAAGCTGAAGGTTGTATCCTAGATGTTTGATCTGTTAAGACCTTTAAATCACCTCTGGCAGGTGAGGAGGTGCTCTGCTGTTTGTTGTTTTGGTTGAAAAAGCTGAGTCGTCAGCCTTTCAAACCAACAGCCATAAGAGATGCGCTGGAAGCCGTTTGATTTAGAAAATAATTTGTCACAGATGCACATTCTTTGTGATCAGATGTTAGCAGATGTTATTAGCAGGATTTTGGGTGTCCACATTCTGATACCTCTCATGTGAGCTGGCAAGGGAGTTCCATCTGCCCCTGGGTGCCTGAGCGGGTGGCAGTGCTCCTGGAAGCTGGTTTTCCTCCGCAGTGGAAATTCTGGACCACCCTCGCATTGCCTGGCTCTTACTGGTACTTTATTACTCAGTTTCATTAGGGAGAAGTCCAGCTAAACACAACTGGACTCTTAAATTTCAGAAGCATTAGTTTCCTGTAATTAGTTTCTTACAGTGCGAGTATTTTAAGGTTTGGTTGTTTTTTAGTATTAAGCATAACACTCAGCGGTGCGTGCAGTCAGGATTCGTGCTGTAAGAGGCACCTAAAATGTTGCCTCAGGGTTTGGAAGCGTTAATATGAAAGGGCTGATTTTAACTGCTCTTCAGCTGAAAGCAAAGCGAGAATAGTTTCCCTAACAGTAGAAATAATGAACAATTAACGAGCAAAATCAAAATTTCACAAGTAGTGTGCCATCTAAATGCATTCAGACTTTAGGAGAAAGAAAGACTGCAATAAGTTTTAATCAAATTTCACAGCTGCTGAAGTATATTCATGCCTGAGCTGATTGACAAGTCCAACACAAATAACTCAATCTATAAAGCAGAGTGTTACATTTAAGGTCAGGCATGTCATTTTCATCTACCTGTGTTCAAAATGCAGAGCCCTGAGAGACTGTCCCTGTTTCCAAAAGACTCTATTCATTTCCTTTATCAACTTCATTTTTATCTCCTATCTGTAGCAGTGCTTCTCTAGAGGGCTGAAATGAACCTGATGAAAGCTATTAGTTTTCGAGAATACAGTAATAATTCCTCACATTCTGTTTGCGTTATTTTCTTGTCCTCGTGCATTTAGAGATCCATTCAGTTTGCTTTGTGTGTCAGCCAAATTGCAGCTAAAAGTGGAAGTGTTCCTAAAACCCCATAGACGGTGCAGAAAGTTTTTTTACATTTTTATGCTGTGTTTATTTGGTCGAGATCAGTACTTCTTTCAGCAGGCTGCTTTGCTGAGCTGGATTCTGTGGAAGAGACAGACATGGTACAAAGAATCACTGGGGAGGAATCTGGGAGAAAAAAAAATAAATAGATGCTAAATCTGTTTCGAATAAACAGATGCTGAAACAATGGGGAGGTCTTGATTAAGTCTGACAGTCAGCAGCTTACTGTGTTGAAATAACTAAAATATTTCTCCAGGAATTACCAGGAGGAAATTAGACAGAATACCTTCGTTAACAGAAGTGGGATGTACATAGGTGATGTCTAGATTTGAAGAGTTAAAGGTGATGATGGTTCTCTAGATCTGTGAAGCAGAAGTTTCAGGTAGGGACTGTTGCTAAGAAGGAAGATAATTTGAAAAATACTTTTGAAAGTAAAGTACCAAGGCCATGGAGAGGTGCTGGGGGAGCACGATGTGAAGCAGGAATGTCTGATCGTGGGAAGAGGGAATTTTGCCAGCTGCAGGGAAGTGCCACCAGTGTCAGGGACTGGGACTTATGCTTAGGTTGGCACACTAATTCCCTCTGCTTTTTACCTCCTGTTCTTTCTCAGTAAATACCTTCTAATTTTCAGAATTACTCTGTGAGAAAATTAACATACACCTCCATAGAAATGTAAAATTAAAAAAAAAAAAAAAAAATCTCACTAGCATGGACTGGCCTTGGGAGCACGTGAGGTTTTTTTATCCAGCTCCTTTCCTTTTCCAGAAGAGTGGTAGGGTTGAGACTCTGGCCATACTAGAGCTGCAGATTACCACAGAGCTGGAAGATTCAGGAATTTTAAAATCCTGGAGACGCTGATCCCTTTTGGCTCTTGTTTTAAAGGCCAAGCAAATGGAGCACCTGTCAGTGCTTGCGTTTCCTGCCAGAACAGTAGTGACAACATCTGTGCCCATCCAGGGCTGAAAATCTCATGTCAGAGAATACAGCTCTCCAAGTGAGCAAAGCACAATTCATGCATAATGGGAACTCGTTTCTCCAACACATAAAAAGAGGGGTCTTAGGGAAGGAATGGGGATCTAAATGTGCCATCTGAAAGCGACAGACAACAACGTTTTTCAGCTCATCTGAGCACTTGAGAGAGTAGAGAAAGGAGCTCTTCTGTAGCTGTGTTAGATGGAGGCTTAGGGTGAACCTCTGAATACCCGGATAAATCAGTGTGCAGTTTGTTCTGCTCTGTAAATACAGATGTGTGTGCTGTGGGATGACGCTGGTGGGGCTAAAAGCAGAGCCCTGTGCCCAGTTCTGGCTCCCTGGTCCAGCAGAGACGTGGGCAGGTTCAGCAGGCACCGGGGAGGGTGTCCCAGGAGGGCAGCACCTGGCACACGGAGGAGGCTGAGCTGGAGCTGCCGTACCCGAGGCTCCCCGGGCTCAGGGGATCCCATCCGTGGGTTTGCATCCATCCCTGGTGGGCGAGGGAAACCACGGGGACAGGATCTGCGCTGGGTGATCAGTGACAGCACAAGGGTCAGCTCCACCAGCTGAAATACGGGAATTCCATTGAAACACAGGAAACCACAAGGGTTTTTTCCTTTTTTTTTTCTTTTTACGTGGTGGATGTTGGATGCTGAAACAATTGCCAAGAGAGGTGGTGGAATCACCATTTCTGCAGTGTTTAAAACCTGGTGGGATACAGTCCTGGGCTTTAGCAGGCTTCAGGTGATCTCCAGAGGTCCCTGCACACCTCAGCTCCCCTGTGGTGTGGCTCTTTGGGCAGAAGTTGAACTTAAATAAATTCAAACTACATTTTTAAGTGAAGGCAATTAATTTTTAAATATTTGCCAAGGATCTCGATAAATTCTATAGCTGCGAAGTTTTCATGCCGAGAGTTAAATGTTTTCCCAAAAAAGTGAACTTAATTCAAATGTAGATAATTTTTAATGATAATTTTTAATGCAAGTCAGAACCTTTCAAGAATTCTCAGCTGGGTAGGGTTGGATAATGTCACCTTAAGATTAAGAGTAAAATAACTTTTTAGAAAGAATGATATTCCTGATGTAGTTTCTGAAATTTAATTTTAAAATTCCATAAATAATTATATAAGCTGTCCCTGCAAGGATGTCACTGAAAAACATGAATCTGGTTAATTAAACTTTAATCTGTGTCTTAGCACATTTATATGTAGTGAAATCTTTCTTATGTAATGGTCTTAGAGCCAAGCAGTAGAGAAAATTGTAAAACCTGCAGAAAATGCTGTGTCATGAGCTCTGAGAGTAAGACCAAAGTCTTGTTTAAAATCATCAAAGCAAAGACTTTTTACTGGGAAACTTTAACTCTCTGGGACACCTCCAGCAAGTGCTTTGAAAGTTGTCTTTGTCTGCAGATGTGTCTCCTAACCAGTAAGAAAATTTAGGTTATGGTGGTTGTTTTATTTAGAAACTATTAAGCAATACTGGATGAATATAATTGTTGAGTTGATCAATTCATGAGGAAGGGTTGAGGTTTTATTTCTAATTGTTTTCTTCTAAAGTACAACAGACAGTTTAGAAAATACATGGCTTCCAGGGGCTTTCTGCTTCATTTTGTTTGTTTGTTTTTGGAGGTTTTTTGTTTGTTGGTGTTCTTTTATTCTGTGTTTTAACTGAGAACAAAGCAGTTGCTTTTCTGACCTTACCCAGTGAAACTGTGTTCAAAGAGTTTTAAGACTTCAGGGACTTAATTCTCTCCAGAAGATAATTAATGTGCTCCTCTTTGGCAAAATCTGCTTTACTTTTTCTCTTTATTTCAGCTGCGTATCTGCCAGTTTTCCATCATCCAAGAACACAGCACTTGATCTGGTCCTCAGTTTCTTCTCGTTTCCTGACCAGCTAAACCAAAGTTTCCACTTAAACCAATTCCTCTTTTCCTGATTCAAGGCGAATATCTTAGGTCCGGAGTCTGAATGAAGCTTCAAGTGAGCATTTCCCTGGTGACCAAATTTATCTAATTCATATTGTTTCCTGCTCAGTTTCACAGCATCTCTCTTAAGCTGCATTTTCTGCCTTCCCTTCAGCCACCTCCTGTCGTTCTCCTGGAGAGCTCTCAGGGCCTTGGCCAGTGGGAAATCTGCCATCTCTGGGCTCCCGCCGTGTCCTATTGCAGCATCTTTCTCGTTCACAGTGGGTGGTTCAGGTCCAGGGAAAGGCAGAGGACTAAAAGAGACTGCAACAGGTTAAGGCTGGTACTTCCAATTCTGTACTGGGTGAGGGGAGCAGAGCAGCAGTGACACCTTCTGTAAGGTGGCTGGAATGTTCACACTCGTGGAAACGTTTTGTCTGCAAGAGGTGACCTCCAGCACCTCGCAGAGGGGAAAAACTTTATTATTTAGATCCTCAGAATGTTGCCTCTGTGTTTGTGTCTTTGTCTTTGTTGATTACAATGATGAGTAGGGTTAAGGATCCATAATGAGGTTGGGATTAAATCTTTTGCCTTTTGAAACTTGCTGTCAGAGGTGCTCATTGCTGCCTGTGTGTGTTGAGCATGATAAAAAAAAACCACCTGCAACCTGGTAGGGATTGGATCAGCTGGAGTTTGGCTTTCCATAAATCCTGACTCCTTGCCTTGCAGTGTGGTGAGTTACTGCCACCAAGGCACTGTCGTTTGTCCCCCATTGTGAGTGGAAAAAGGAGGTCTCCTGAGTCTGTGACTGCAGAGCTGTCCTGCAGGGAAGCCCCCTGCTCACTTACTGCTTAGCCTGCAGTTACACGTGCAGAACTTCAGCACCCGTGCTTTAACACTCAAGTTGCTCACCCGTATTTTTCACCCATTGCTGTTTGTTTTTGGGTTTGTCTAAGCATTAAGCCACCAGCTAGCCATCAAAACATGTATTTTGACTGTGTTGTTAAGTGTATTTTCTAATTCATGCATGGAGCAGTAATTTAGTAGTAATAAAACTCCATAGCTCTGAGCTACCCTTGAATTAGTAGAGTCTGTGTTGGCTTGTGACTATTGAAACCAACATTGTCTTGTTTTCCTGATCCCCTTGCACATAAAAAAGATTGACATGGCAGAGTGATAGAAAGAGTATTGCATTAGGGTTTAGTATTAAAGATAAACACCACAAATGAAGCTGAAAGCATATGGCACTCCTTGCCTTCTCTGCCAGCCCATGAGCAATACATTTTGTATTATGATCCACTTTGGAGGGTTTAAACCATTAAAACCTTGCTGCTTTGTTTGGCGTGCATGAAAGTTGCCAGTTAAAGCAACTGGAGTAGCCTAATTTAGCTGATTGTGTGGCTGATGTGTCAGAGCCCTGGCTCTGAATTTTCTAGGCTGG
Source organism: Hirundo rustica (assembly GCF_015227805.2). Taxonomy (NCBI): domain Eukaryota; kingdom Metazoa; phylum Chordata; class Aves; order Passeriformes; family Hirundinidae; genus Hirundo; species Hirundo rustica. The sequence goes on from NC_053470.1 coordinate 8,545,621, forward strand.
AAGGGAAAATTTGGACAAAGTGGATTGCATACAGCACATCGTAACAGAACCTTAAAGATGGAACTCTGAAAATGGACCTAAGGCATTGTTTAGGAAAAACCTGGAAAGCAAATAGAGTACAGCAACAGATAATTCTTATATTCAGTTAATACATTTGAGAACTCACATTAGGATTTCCTCATGGCTGTGTACTAGTATATCATAGAATTTGGTATGAAAATTCGGTTAAGCTGTCATCTTGTTTGATCTTCAGACAGCTCTAGCCCACAGTCTAATGACTTAGAATCACCGAGTTCAATGGTTTTCCCCCAAACAAAGGATTTGCAATAGTGACAGTGACTGCACTTGAATGGATGCATTTAGAGGCACAGAATCATTTAGGTTGGAAAAGACCTCCAAGATGTTCAGTTCAGCAGTTCACCCCGTACTTCTAAACCCATGTCCCCAGGAATCACACATCTTTTAGAGTGTACACAACTCTGAAATCCCTCCAGGGGTGTGACTCCACCAGGGCTCTGTGCCAGTGCTTGACAGCCCCTTCCGTGATGACATTTTCCCCTAATACCCAATTTGTTTTCTTGATATGATGACGCCAAGTAGGTCAAAATAACTCAATAGGAACAACAGCAGGAAAAAAGGGATCTTACTGTGAGATCTCTTACTGAGATCTTACTGTGAAAATTATTTTTTATTTGTTTTTTCAGGTTTTTTAATGATTCCTATTTCACCACTATCTAGGTAGTATCATCTGTTATTTTTGTGGCTGCCATCTTAACTAACATAGGGATGGAATGAAGAGATTGACCTAGAGAGTGTGGGTTGAATGTTTGTTTAAAAAATAAATAGATTCACCATTGGTTTGTGTTACATCAGTTTAAAAGTTTAAAACATGATTGCCTAGAAACTCATAAACATTCAGGTATTGATTCTACTTTTTAATGAAGTATTTGTTAATCTCAGACTCTTAAAGGTCAAAGGAATGTTAGCTCAAACCACACATTTCTTTTGATTGAATTTCTTGGAAATATTTGATCAATTTGTTGTAGAATAAAATCAACATTCTCTGGGGCATTATTTATCTATTTCAATTTGTGTCCTTCCTATTTTGCATCAGACTTTTTTTCCCAGAGATACAGATCTAGTTAGACAGGTCTGGTGTCGTGTGAGACTGTTTGTTCGTGGCTTTTTTTGAAACTTGAAAGTGGAGGAAAGGCGAACGCTCTTTGCATATTTTCTTTTAACTTTTCTGTGATTAAATGTGTTCTGTCAGTGAGTGATAGCCTGATTGAAGGCTCAGCTCTTGGCTGTTGTGCGATGATTATAGTACTGTCTAGCTGTAGGAGGGCGGCCTCAACGCGGCAGAACGACCGCAGGCAGGGTTTTACCGCAGCAGAGGCTGGAGAGCTGCAGGAGTGGAAGGGAATGCCAGAGGGTTCTGGAAGCCAGGATGGGCAGGGCTGAAGGAGCCTTTCTCTGAAGCCGCTCCTCTCCCAGGTGTCCTCACATCAGGACAGCTGATCCGATCTCATCAGTGTTCTGGTCTCTTCTGGGGGCTCTTCGTGCTGTGTTGGGGACAGATGTGGTGCCCATTTAAGCTGAGAATTACCCAGTCCCTCACAACGCAGGCTGACATGCTCCATGTGAGTTTTTACTTTATTACAGTCCTGAGATCTTCCTTGTGCTTTTGGGCTGGGCTGGGGTAACTTCACAAGAGCCTCCAGTCGTGCTGTTCTTCTTTCTCAATGTAGTGAGGCCAAATATTAAAATATACTGACATTTCTTGTGATTACAACAATGCTAAAAAGCTGTTTGTTGTTTCTTATTTCTCTGCAGGCATTTAAATAACTAGATTATGTTTTTCTGCTTTCTAATCTTCTAGAGTAAGCTATGGAGAAAAATTGAGGGTTTGAGGTTTTTTACCAGATCTCTCTCATGCTCATCCTTCTGCATTATCTCCTAAATAATTCAGTGAGTGGCAGAATATGGGTCATTCACAAAAGTGTTGCTGCTCCTCAGAAGCTGCTAAGTGACGAGATTTGTAAATAGCCAATCTTGTGAGCGTAGACAATCTTCTTGAATTGGTTGAGAGTGTAACCTGTGGCGTATTGTAGCTGAGCAAAAAAAAATGAAAACAGTTTCAGAGTTGGAAAAACCGTTGTTCACCAGTATGAATGTTTTTGTCTCACTCAGCATATTTCTGAATAAATCTTGTGTTGAAATTGTGTGTCAGAAGAAATTGGTACATTAATGTTCAGTTTGCATGTCTATCTAAATTCAATCATTCAATCTCTTAATAAAACTCTGCTATTGATTTTTACATTCTAATTTGCCTCAAGGCTCTTCTGCGCAATTATGGGAAAGAAACAAAAGAAAAGAGATGTTCATGAACAGAATTATTAAAAAATAGAGAAACAAACCTGAGTTAAATTTATATTCTGGACAGCTTTAAATTTAACAGAGAGCTTTAGCAAGTAGAAAGCTACAGGACGTTAAGACAGCGACACAGAAAGCACTGGAATGCCAAAGTGCTCTGAAAGTTACAGAGGGTAAAAGCGAATGTACATTTGGCTCATGAGACTTCCAAGGGCAGGGTAGCTAAACACTCTTAAAAGTTAGATTTGAGGATTCTAGCTGAAGGTCTTTGCCTTTCATTCCCAGCACACAAAATCTTGGAATTTTTTGTGCTCTGACAGTAGCTGGCACAAATAAGCCTTTCTGCAGTGATGGCATTCTGCTCCTGGAAGTAGTTCAGGAAGCTTCTAGGTTGTGTGGCTTAATGTGGAAAACTAAAGAGATGCTGCTGATAATAAATTACTCACAGGGCTTTTTTTTCACCTAGGTAGTAAAGTTAGTAGCCAATTATGAATTGTATAATGAATAAAGGAAAAGCTGTTAGCTGACAGAAGAATCCATATAATATAATGAAGAAAGGAGAATACACAATATAGTGAAGAAGGAATCAGTGGGTGTGGGACACCACAGTGCCTGTCTGGATCAGAAGTGGGATTTGTTTAACCCAGTTGGTTTCCTGCCTGTCACCAGTGGAGTGGAGCACAGGAGTGTGTCAGTAATGGCTGGGGAGGAGGATGCTGGAAAAAGAGGCCTTTCATGTGAGGAGAGCATCAATTTCCGAGCACGGACAGAAAGTTCCTTGTGCTCTGCGATCTTAGGCAGGGAACTCAGCCTGCAGTCTCTGCTGTTGTCACCAGAAAACAGCAATAAAGCAACCACATGATGCCGTAGGTGGTGGTGAAGTGCTAATCTTAAATATTGAAACAAATTTTAATTTCTGAGAGGTTATCATGGATAAACATCCCTACAGATTTTATTATGCTTCTGTCTAACGTGGGTTTATACTTTATCTTCTGTAATGATAAGGGTGATGAGAATTTAATGCCACAAGGCAGTAGAGCAAAGTATGGTTTTTTTCCAGAGGTAACTAAATACAAAAACCTTATGGCAAAATAGTGAATATATTTCCTGTTGCAGTGAGACGCCTCATTATTTATTTGACCTTTCAAAATTCTAGTCATTTAAAGTTGAACACAAACTTTAAGAGATATACTCATATATGAAAAATATAATGAGATCTATTAATAACTCTAAAACTCTGGTGAATATTTCAAGTATGGAACATATTTCTTGAACTCTGATGACCTTTAAAACTTGAAGAAACATCTTAAGTGAGCACACTGAAAATGCTGCTGTGAAGTGTTGGAAGGAGTGAAAACTGGAATGTATTTAATGCACGTGCACATCTGGGAAAAAAAAATGAACAAAAAACCAAAACGTTGTCAAAACGTGTTTAAAGTTCCATGAGTGAAATCTTTAAGAATTCCTCCAATCTGTGTTCCCCTTGCAAACATTCAGAACAAATGATGAATGGAATGAGAATTCAAAGAGAAATAATAATAATAATGTATTGTCAGGAAATGTTATAAAATGTGTTATATATAATGATTAGTTTTACCTTAATTACATCAAAATATAATTCATTCAAATTACCGTGTGTTTGAGTAGAAAATAATTGCATTTTGAATTTCATTGGAGAGACTTGGCAAACAAAATGGTAATTAAAAGCAGTTATCATATAAACAAAAAGCATCAAAGCCTATGGGCTATGGGCTTTTTATTCGTGGATTTGAAATCAAGCTAGGCAAAGTAATGATTGAGATTTATCCTAGATTAGCTGAAGTTGGAATGAAAATTAAAAATGTATGTACCATAGCTTCGATATAAAACTCAGATAGAAATTACAATGTCAGTGTCAAGGTGAGCTCCTCAAGAATTGGTACAGACCAAGCAGCTGAATTGTTTTGCTATCACTTGAATAATTACCTTTCAACAAATTAAATAATTATACCATAGTGCTGCCTGTATAATGTACTCTTTTAGTTATGGATTTCACTGAATTTTTATTCTCACTTCCTCTCTTATCATTCCCTGACTTTGGAGCTTTTTTCCCGGTCTGTTTTTCCTGTAATTTTTTTTTGCATTTCCTTCAGAAGCAAAGCCACCTTAACCAGTGCAGCTTTGGACCTGCAGAAAGGCATTAAAGAGTAATCCTCACGGAAGGTTCAATATTCCTTCAATATTCCAATATTCAGTATTGCTCCAATATTACAAATAGTTCAATATTCCTACACAATTTCCTTTCAAGCACAGAGGTGTCTTGCACATATAGCGGAGGTCAAGACCTGAGTTTATTTTCTGCAGTTTTCCATTTGTGCTGTAGAGTTTCTTGGTAGTTTTAAGTGAGAGCAGGACACTAAGATGAGTTTTCCTTTCTGCTTGTGTGTGTATATTTACATGTGCAATTCCTGTCTTGGCACAGCCCCTGTCTTGAAGAGCTCCTGATCTGTGGAAAAGACTAAAAAAGGTTATTATTGTTTTTATCATGTTCTAAATGGGAAACTGACACCAAAAATCCTTAAGGTTGTACTGAGCCAAGAACAGAACACCAGTTCTTTTCAATCCCATTCTAAAATAGCACAGTTGCCAGCAGCCTTTCTGCCTTCCAACCCCAGAATGTTTTTGAAATGGCAATTTCCAGAATTCAGTGTTTTACTCTCATTTGAGGCACCCCCAATGAACTTCTCAAGCCATTGTATGCAGCAAATGGCATTTTCCTCAGGAAAGATTAAAAAATGGGTTTATAACGCTGAGCAGAGTGAGCAGAGCTGGAGTGCACAGCTGGTCTGTCCTTTTCTCCTTGGGGCTCCCCTGGTGTCTCGTGCCTCCAGCAGGAGCAGATGTGTTTGTGTCACTGCAGAGATGTGTTCTGAGGAACTCACTGTTGGACATTCCAGCGTAGAACACCGTGGCACCTTCAGCTTCTCACTCTCTCGTTGCTTTGCAAATGCAAAAGCAAAGGGAACACACGTGAGGAAACCAATACTCCTCCAGATTCCATTCTGAATGGGGTTTTTTCTTTGGAATTATTGATATAAAAATCTTTTACATCTCTGTTCTACTCCAAAGGTTGCTACTTCTTATTGCTGCATGATGAGTGATTTTTTCATGAGCTGGGTCCAATTTCTTTAGGATTGGTATAAGCTTTTGCCTTGAGAACAGGGAAAGATTTTATTCTTTTGGAGGCTGACTCTTATTGATTTGATGTCCCCTAGAAATCTCTTCAGAGGAATATGCTCTCCTTACAGAGGTAGATTAACTGTTTGACCTTTAAGAACCACATGAAAATCAACTCTCTTTTAAATGTAAAAATGTCACCTGGCAATAAAAGGGACTTCTTAATGTGTTTGGGAGAAAACTGAAGCTTTCCTTAGTATTTTTGCTAGAGCTTCACTCTATATTCACGACTTGCCTTGTGGCAGATTGTTTCATTATACAGCAGTATCATTAATCTTTTTTATTATCACCTTAAAGATAAACAAACAATGATTTTGTTGTGTTTCACACAAGTAGTGCATTTTAATTTCGTAGGCTTGTGTTATTGACTTAAAAAACCTGCAGTGTTTCAGCTTGAAATACTGACTTACAAATATGAAAACTCTATTCAGATGTGAGGAGATGGCATCTGCTGTGAATATTAAACAAAGTGTGATTTTTATCTCTTCCACATGGAGCTTAGTATTAACTAGGAGAGCTGGTATTAATTAATTTGAGAAGTAATCACTTGTCATTCATTTTGCTTTCATGAAAATAATTGTGCTGTTTCTGTGGGTCATACTGAAAGCAGGTCTTTTCAAGGATCTAAAGGTCACACAGTGAAGTCCATTCCAGTGATAATAATTGAAAATTCAGGTGATTTGATAATCTACCTCTGATTGATTTATATATATATATATATATATATATATTTTGCCACTTCTCAAAATGTTGTTTTTCTTTTTTTGTGTCTAACAGTGAAAGATAATAGTCCTGCTGATTATGATGAATTAATTATTTATGGGGATTAGAGATAATTTCCTCAATTCTAGAGTGTGGAAACACGGAGAGTTGACATTTATTGGCATTTATTTCTACTAGTGTTATGATTTGAGATTAGCAGGATAATTGTGCACTTCCAAATGGAATAAGTGAGAACTCTTCTGGGGATGCCCTTATTAAAAACTGTGGCCAGTGGAATTAAGTTTTCTTCCATTTTTTTTGCATTCAAAGTGAAGACATTTCAGTCCTGGGGGGGGAAAAAAAAGGCATCAAAAGCAAAACAAAACCCAGCAGACAATCTTACGTGCTACAGCCAGCGATGTAATTGGCCCATCTTTAGGGCTTTGAGAAGTGTGACAATGATGGAAGTGACCAGAATTGGAGGATGAGGTTTGTTTAGAAGGTTTGTAGGGGAAATCCAGATAGGAATTTCTGTTATTCCTTGACTCAGGTGTTCAGAGCTCTGCATTCTCACTGCTCCTGCTGGCCTGCATCATACATGACAAACTGAAATACGTCGGTAAGAATGAGCAGTGATTTAAAACATGCATGCACAAAGCACGGGCAACCAGAGTTATTCAAGAAACAACAAACAGCAAAAATTTATAGCCAGTGTGATTTAACTTGAGGATTGCAACATTATGTTTTGTTTCAGAGCATTGGCCTAGATTCATTTAGCATAAGTAGCGTGTTGGTGACATTTCTGCTGCTGTAAACTAAGATAACTTGAAGGCTCCTCCTTTGGCATGGTTTTTCATAGCGGGCAGGGATTTTGGTTCTTCTTACCTGAGAATTGAACATTTACAGAACAAATACGTGTGTGCAATGAATGAGTTTATTTTAAACCGCCTTTCTCGAAGACTCTCACCACTTTTAGCCCGGTTCAATTATGATTACTAAAGAAAAGAGGTTCTGGAGACTATATTTCTCTAAGTGCTCAGGGCGAAAGCGTCAAATTTTCTCGCTCTTCCTTGGAATTCATCCAAAGCCAATTCAGTTCAATCTGCCTGCTGCTGCTCTGGAAGTGACATCTGTTCAAATTTACACTCTTTATCATGGCTGACGTGTTGTTTGTGTGTCTGTTTACCCCAAGCCCTTGTTCCAACTGCCTCTTGCAGATAATTTGTGATTTTCTTCCTTTCGGTCTCTCACAGGTTGCTAGGCATTGAATTGCTGTATTTGGAGCTTTGCTATTATTTTTTATTTCTTTTCCTCGGCTTTGCAATTACGTTTTGAAGAACAAATGAGAAGTCTGGATGCAACATGTGTATCAACAAAAATAACAGAGGCAGTGAATGGGCTGTGGGGGACGTGGCTCCCCAGCAAGAACCTATCAGGTTGTCATATGTACATCTAGTGAAGTATGGGCACTCGTATCCATACGTCCATTTTGTAAAATAAATACTGCTTCATGATTTTAGCTATAGAAGTAGTCCTAGGTCGAACAACTACATCCAGAGCATATTTTTCTGACAGGGGGTTCATGTTTATTTATATGTAGATGAAGACATTTGCATTTAGTCTTTTAAATTTAGTGAATTTAGTCTTGAAAGCTATGAGGTGGCCTTTGAATCAGAATTCTGTTGTTTAAAAATATTCTGAATATCCATTGAAGTTTTTGATAAATGCAGATTTCCTTTTTGAAATTTTCCCCAAAATCTTGCAATCGTGAAATCGCCGTCAAATATATTTCCAGCTGGTCACCCCAGGAGTGAGATTTACAATAAATGAGAATTGCAAGAGAGAGGAGAAGAGCTGTCATCTTTATGTGTATGAGGACAAGAAACTCTGTGGAGCAGCACGGTTTCAAAAGAGCCTCAGTAGCTAGTGTAGACGCTGAAGGGTAACCCTGAGACTCTTCATTTTTGTAGTTTTGGAGCATCTTGAGAGTTTCTGTAGTTTGGGCATCTTGTTCCCTCCCTTTCCCCTGCTGCTGCTCCTCCTCCTGCGGTGGCAGTTTTTCTGGAGGAGCCCTGACAGGACCTGTGCCGTGTCACACGCTCTTGTTTCAGTGCATTTCAGTGATGTAAACTGGGCAGGCACCGTTAGCTCCCACTGTTTGCTGTTTTATGGCCTCTTTAGCTTTTGGAGAGGAAAGGCAGGGAGTCCTTTTCATCTCTCTGCCATATCTCCCTGAGCAGAGGGGAAATTGGAGCAGACAGTTTTAATGTCTTAACGTATGGTGAGGAAGGCAGGAACAGGCAGAATATAAAAAAGCAATCTAAAATTCAGCATATTAAGTGCCTTGAGCTTGAAAGGTACTAAGGTGTTATAACTTAATAATATCTTTTTGGAATCATATTTTTGAACTAAAAATAAGGGAGGAAATGCTGCTCAGATTTGTGACGGAGTCTATTGCTCTGTGGAGGATAGTCCGTTCATTACCCTGCACTCTGCATGGAAATGAAAGCTGGTTTAAATTAGCATTTATGTGTTATTTGGCATTTAGTTTATGATAGTTTAGATCAATAATTAAAAGACAGACGTTTTCCTGTTATTAAAATCTTTCCCATGACCTTCACTACACCCCAGAAGTGAATGTTTAAAAAAGAATAAAGTGATGCTTGCCTCAATAGATCTTAAATTTGTTTCAGACAATTCTGTAGTAACTGCAAATATTAATTAGCAGCTGATCAATGATTTTTTTTTTTTTTTTTCATATTCTTTGTATCAAAATGTCAGGGGCAGCCCTTATGGCCTCCAAGCTGTTTGCCTAAGCCAAGCAGTAATGGTTTGGGTAGCTCATGCAGGGGATCTGCTTTTCCACTTCAGGTTGGTTGGTGTGCGTCAAGGCTGAATTATAGAGGGCTGGAAAAGGCAGGAAGAGAAAAACCAAATTGTAAACCCTGTAGAGAGCCTGAAAATGCTCAGAAATACACAGAAAATTTGTAAAATGTTTCAAATACTACAGCTGCAATCCCAAACATTTTGACATTAAGAAAAATTAAATATAATTTACCTTCTTGTGATGGCTTGACTGTTACATCATTTGCAGTTAAAAATCTAATTAAGAAGACTTTTGGAACAGTTTATAGATGAGTTTTTTCTTCAGCTTGCATTTTTCAAAAAAACATTATTTCTGAATATATATGAAATAATATTACTTTGCCTGGTTCTATCAAGCACATATATAATGGGAATAGGCAGGAATAGTAATTTAAAACACCGTTCATCATAATTCCAGAAATTACTGCAACGCTATGTCATTAAATATGAGAACATAAATAAGCAAAGTGTTTGGTTTATATTTGCAATTATTCTGAAAATTCAGTAACTAAAAGGAAGGTTGTGAAAGGGTGTGAACATCTTGCTGTGGTAGGAGTATTGCTTTAATCTCGTGGCAGCCAGGCTCCAGAAGGACCCAGACATTTCTCAGCCCAGAGCTGGACTGGGATGGAGCTGAGCAGGGGCTGTGCCAGTATTAGACCTGGGCTGTAAAAAACACATTTCTTCTGGGAAGATATTATTAAAAACTGACCTGAACCAATTGAAAATAGACCTGTGTGCCTTGATTCCCAGCTTTCTAGAGCTGAGACATGCCTCCTCCCTATTTACTCCCTCTCTCCTAGGTACTTCCAAACTGAGAGTGACAGGTTAGTAAATATTAGTAGACCTGGCTGATAACAGCGCTGTTTTATTTCAGATTAGCTCATGTAAGTCACTGCAGATAGAAACACTGAGCGCACCCCCGGTGAGAGATTTGACAGGCAGCATTTTAAGGGTGGGTGTTCAGTTCCAGCCATTTTGAATACAAAGAGCTGCACAGTTTTAGGTTGGGTGTTTTAGAAGGATTTCCTGACAGCAGGGCTTGTGGGGTGTTGGTGCAGCTGCCCTGGGAAATGGTGACATCGCTGTCCTGCTGTGTTCCAAAGAGGTGGAGGAGTGGCACCTGGGGACAAGGCTGGCTGGTGAACGTGGCGCTGCTGGGTTAACAGATGGACCTGATGATCTCAGAGGGCTTTCCAGCCTAAATGATTCTGTGCTTCAGAAATAACTTCTTGTACTCTTTTCACATCTGCCTGCTCTGTCCCTTGTTTTGCAAAAAAACTCACATGATGAAGTATTAAAGCATAAATTTCTGTTTTGCTGTTTCACCCTCCTCAATCCACCCCCTGACTGTAAGGAAAAAGCCCCTGAGCTGCTGTGGAGAGGATACAGTGATGTTCTGTAAGTCAAGAAGGAAATTTTATATGACAACATAAATCTTTACTACGGGTCTACACTCAGTTGTGTAGACCGAGACTGAGTTCCTCTTAGACTTCATCCAAAAATGTGAAAAACATAAAAGAAATATTTACTGGGATCCATACTGTGTTAGAAAAACTGCAAAGATGCAAAGTGCCTGCAGTTAAGAGTTCATTTATTGTTGACTTTATTGTGCATTTGATGATGGTAACATTCAAAGGAAATGAATTATCAAAGATACAATCTTCATATGCATGTAGAAGGGAATAAAGATGAGGGACAGGAATGTTACTATGTGAAAAAGTTTGGAATGAACTAGGAAAAAGTGAAAAACATGCTGAAAAATAATTTTACAACTATTACTGATACTAATAAATCCTAAGGTCTTATTTCATTTGATGTCAAACTGGATGACTGTTAAACTTGTTAAATTTTAAGACAGAAACTTGTAAATAATGGCAGAGGATGAGCTAAAACTTTATGATTAAAAAGAACTCTAGCTCTTTTATTTAGGTTTAAAAGTTGACAGCTTAGAAGTCTCTAGAGATATATTTTAGAACTTCATAAATTAACGAAGTTAAATTGAGATTATTTTCATTCTTGCATATTAGAAGTATTTAAATCTAAGCTGGCTTGAGCTGTTTATTATAAATTCCAGTGTTACTTTCTTAGCTGTTGCTCAGTCTATTGAGTATTTGATGGAAGGGAGTAGATATAGTTTTAGATATGATAAAATTAGACATCCTTATTCACTTTAAGGTGTCTGCCCAAGGCTGGAATTTAAATTTATGGAAACTCTGTTGACTATTTCCATCATCCTAAGCACAAGTTTATGAAGTCCTAGAGTAGTACTAATTGTTAATCGATTTCAATTTTGCTTGATAAATTTCATTTTTCAGGAGGTACTCGCTTCTTAGTACCTTTTTTTTTTTTTTTTGCTTTGCAAATGTATTTTTAATTGGCAGTCTTACGAACTGTGTTAAAATGTCTTTATAGTATAAGCAGTTAATATCTCATCATTTCCTCAATAAATCAGTCAGCCGGTCTATCCCATTTATTTCACGTAACCTAGTCATTTGCTTTAGTTTAAATTACGGATTTCATTACGTGGAGGCCACTTGTTCATGTTCCCTACTGCTGCACAGCACACAGCCCCAAACTCACTGAGCTGCGCACTGCAGTGGAACTAAGGGAGAATCTAAATATTTTAGAGGTCTGTAGTGTCTCTGCAATAAAAATTGATTGCTGGCGACCGTTTATTTCCTTTCCCGACTGCTTAGTCCAGGACAGACATTAAGAGTCTGAGTTAAAATACTGCTGTTTCCAGAGCTGTGGCTGCCCCAGATGGCTGTGTCACAAACTGGACTTTGCTGAGCCGTGCCCGTCCTGTTTCTGAGACACGTCTTTGGATGTTGTCATGTCAGAGTGACTGAGAGTGGGTTTTGGAAACTTTGCTCCCAGGCACACAAACTGATTTTTCTGTGGTGCTTTGTGCACCTTCAGTTACCAGTAGGGCAGCAGGTGCCAAACACAGGAACATTTCGGCTGTGTTAATCTTCCATTTTATATGATGTTAAACTGAAAACCCCAATTAAATAAATAGAAACCTTGATGGAAAACACGAGTAAGGGGAAATGCTGATAGGATCTAAGCTTTGCAGTGGCGCTTCTGTGGTTTGCCTGTTGGCTCTGTGCTCTCCCAAACCTGCTGCTCCCCAGGGTTCGGCTCAGCCCGTAACTCAGTCTCTGGGGGTGGTGTTGCCATCACCTGTCTCTCATCCTGACCCCTGGGCTTTGCAGACAGAGCTGTGCAGGGTGTGTGATGTATGTGAATGTGTGAAGCCAGCTGGGTGCTAATCTGCTTTTGCTTACTCTCTTTCAAGAAAAACGTTTCTCTCCCAGTATGGGCAATCTGCTGAAGAGCTGGACTCACTGGTCCTTGTGGGACCCTTCCAGCCCAGAATATTCTGTGGCTCTGTGGAAACTGCAGCTCAGGTCATCACACTCCATAGTGCCACAGTTACTGTCCCAGTAAAATTAATTTTTTATTCTGTTTTCAAGAGCGTTCTCTAAGCCCGCTGCAGATAAATGGAAAATGATTTGATTTCCAGCTTAAAGTTAATGCTTTTACATAAACGTTAAACTTCCTTCCAATGAGTCTTTACCCTGCCATTGCTACAAACGACAGATAGATCATAAATGGAGGTCTTTTTTTCAGATCGTCTGTTTTATGTCTGATTATTTCACACAGCAGCAAAGGAGAGAGAAATGTTTGGGGAAAAAAAAAGAGTTTGTAAAATCACAGAATTCGGCAGAGTGAGCCAGGGGCCAGTGTAGTGTCTGATGCTGCTTTTAATTCTCTTTTTAACTGACTAGATGTAAATGTGAAAATACCCCATTAAAGAAAGGCACAGTAAGTCATTAGCAAAAAAAAGCACACCAGAATACAGATTCACTTAGTCTTCCTTCTTAAGTTCTTGTTTTTCTTTGTCCTTTTTGCCATGATGAATACAGAAATGAACAGCCTAATTAAAGCTGAAATTGTGTGAAGTTTCTAGAAATGTCTTTCCATACAGTCTGTAATGTTGTTAGCTAAATTAATAATAATTATCTTAGGTAAAGGCTATCCTGGTTTTATTTTTTAACAGGATCTCACCATGACTAATAGGTGTTAAAGATTGTCTCTAATACTTCCTAAAGCTTTAGGGGCTCCACTTTGACAAAAGTGCTTAGAGATTTCAGGTAATTGTTTAATCTTGTGGCTTATGGAGAAGAGAAAGGGTCTAGTTTGGGCCAGTAAATGCAAAACAGCAGCTGTCTTCATGGTGCAATTAAAATTTATTTTGAATCAATCAATAAAATTAAATAATTTACTTTTAATGTGATGACTACAAATAATTGGAAAAGGAGCCTCTATCCTTGGAAAATATCCAATTTCCTATGAACAGTCTAAATCTGGCAAAAAATTCTTGGAAATACCAGTGTAACTTTTGCAGAGATTGATAGGTAAACCTGGTAAAAGGGATGCTCCAGGAAGTGCAGAGGAGAGAACCAAGCTGGGGAGAAATCACACTCTAATGTACACAATATAAAAAGAAAAGTAATTCAATTTTTTATGGGAACGCTGAGTTTTTGAATACCTGATTTCTCAGTTTTGTTGTGAAGAACTGGAGATTCTTGTGCAAATCTGACTTTTTAGACACATATGTGGAGAACATTCTTAATATATTTTTTATTATTTCTTTCTAGAGGATAAAGTAATTGCAGGTTGTTTCTGCCTAATGATAGAGGGTAAATGACATCAGTAATGAAATACTAGCCAAAGGGGACCAAATGTATTTCTTGCAGATCACCTCATTAGTTTGTTTCCAAAGCATGTTCACCAGAGTGAAATTGCAGCCTGTGACTGGCTGTAGTGACAAACATCTGGTGCCTTAGCTCCTAAAGGGCTTTGGGGAGTGGATAAAGACAAACAGTTCTTATTTAATCAGGTTAAATACAACCTGGGAGATGCTTTTTTGTCACCTGTGGTCTTGTCACAATCTGCTGTTACTCCTTAAAAATTACTTAGGGGGTTAAGTTTCTCTTTAAAGTTGCATGATCTTTTGGTGAAAGAATGATTTCCTTCTGCTTTGCGATGATTACGAGGGTGAGCATTGTTGATCATCAGACAAACCCAAACCAACCAGCCAAGGCTGGCTGTGCTCCAGAAAAGCACCGCAGGGACTGAGCAGGCCCCTCTTCAGAACAGGGAAATGTGGTAGCTCCAGAGCACTGTGCAGATGAACAGAACTTAGCTGAAGTTCTAAACCTGTTCCTAATTGATGGTACTGAAAAGGAGGCAACTGCATTGGGTATCCCGTGTTCTCTGTGCAGGAGCAAAACCTGTGTTTCAGCTCTGAATACCTTTGTTCAGCTGCTGATATAATGACAAGCCTGCCTTTAAAGTGGTTAAAAAACTCAGGAAATGATCTGGAGAAAGTTTCTAAGACACTCTCAAGAGTTAAGCATGAGGTTATAACAAAGTAGTTTCAGTTGGCTTTGAGGGAGGTGATGTACCTTTAACTGAAAGAACTAATTTGGCACTGCTTGATTTGTCAGTGCTGGGAAAATGACTGCCCTTGTTTGGCTAATTAAGAACCCTGATCTTGGAGGATTTGAAGCTCAAACATTAAAAAGTGTAAAACGTTTCTTAGTGCCTGCACGTTTCTAAAATTAGGAGCTCTGGATATTCCCAGATCGGTGAGATGCTACTGGGGTTAGTGCTGACTAAGCTTTGGGGTATCTCATAGCTAATTAACAGCCTTGCTTTGAACTCAGCCCTCTCCCTCCTCCCCAAAGAGCATTTCCAGTGCTGTTGGCACGCGCCATCAGATGGGTTCCCCGTGGCATTTCTGGAGGCTGGGGCTGGCTCAGACCCTCTCAGCAGCGCTCCCTGCTCCTCCCCAGCTGATGCTGCTGGCCCAGGAGGGCTGTGCTCGCCGAGACTCTTCCTGCCACACGCGGCCTCTTCCAGCTGCTCTGCTGTGACTGAGAGGCGTTTGGGCTTTGTTTTGCTTTGGGTTTATTTTTAAGAGACTGGGAAGGGCCAGCTAGAAGGCCAGAGAGATGAAACTTGAGGAAAGGGAGATGTTAAACTGAAGCAGTGTTCTTGGGAAGGGAACAAACCCTGTTTCTGTCTTGTGAATAATGCATCACTGCATCAAGGGAGCTTGCTCCTGCTCTGCTCACACTGGGTGCCAGCACTGTATCAGCTACGACTGCAGGCACGTCCAGTGAACACAGAAATGGAGGAGAAACGTTTTCCCTTGTCTCCATGTAGAGCCTGTAGCCCTGGGGAGTATTTGATGTGATGCAGCACCACAGCTTGTGTTTGACTGGAGTGCAGGCTGTGCCAAACACACTGCATGCACTTCAGAGGGGATGTCTGGGAGAACCAGCCCTGCTGGGGCTGACTGAGGACATGCACAGAAAGAAAAGCTGCTATTTTGAGGAGGAAACTGGAGTGTTAACAACTGCTGTTAGCTACAGGCATTGCCAGAGCCCTCGTGGAAAGAATCAATTAATTCAGCTGAGTTTAGTTTGGGGTGTAGTGGTGTAAATACCTTTTATGAAATATTGCAGTGGGCAGAGATTTCACCTGGCACCTCTGGGTGACCTGGGCACAGAGGAATCCTGACGTTTGTTTATTCCAAGCTGGGGATTCTGCTGTAACTCCCAGGAACCCACGTTTCTTTTTTCTGGCTGGGAGAGAAGAAGGGTTTAGGAGGTAGTCTCAATATTCACTCACTGAATTAAAATTGGTTCTGAAGCAGAGCCAGGGATGTTTGGAAGAGCTTCCAAGTTCCCTACTACAGATCAAGGAAAAAAACCCATCCCAAACCAACAAGAACAGGCATTAAGGGGCCAATAGAGATGATGCCTTTTCAAAAGTGAGGTGATGGGTTTGGGAAGACTTATTTTGGGGGGCATATGTGATGTAGAACCATCTGAACTGTGTGTAATTATAATAGGACTGTCACAAAGAAAGCAACTTAGGAAAATTAGGAAGCCTAAAAAGACTCGATTTTCAGCTTATTAAAATTCAATTAGACCACTTGTCAGCAGAAAAAATTCAGCTTGAGGTCCTTGAGAAGTTGAAGTTATCCTTGAAATTCTGTGACATACAGCTGCCATTCCTCATTAGCCAGGTGATGGATTAATTAACCACGGCAACCCAACTGGATATTGCAACATTTTCATACAGAAGGAAAAAATCCGGTGTTAGTAAAATTTTGAGTATTGCCACTAAAGAGGAGCAGTATTTTGTAGTCAGGTAACAATTACCAGAGGTTTCATGGTTATTTGCAGATTTGCACCTGTGATTTACGGTGCTTTTCTCAGATGCAGACAGTATTGCCCTTACAGAGAATTATCAGGTACCTTATGGATGCATCAAATCTGATCAGAATACTTAGAGATCTTTCTTTCTGTATCACTGTTTCATTTAAATATGTATTTAAATGTGTAATAAATTGATAGGCATTTGTCGATAACAGTCGTTTAGAGACTTGTTCAGGGGTTCACCCCTAGGAAGCCCAGGATGGGAAAAAACACTGTTTCTCTTTATTGGAGTTCATACTTTTGGAAGCACATTTAAATAAACTGCCTTTAAGAGATCATGTGAGTTGCAGTTTA
This sequence comes from Hirundo rustica, assembly GCF_015227805.2. Taxonomy (NCBI): domain Eukaryota; kingdom Metazoa; phylum Chordata; class Aves; order Passeriformes; family Hirundinidae; genus Hirundo; species Hirundo rustica. Next base: position 8,562,372 of record NC_053470.1, read on the forward strand.
GTCTTGTCAGAATGGACGTGAACAAGGTGTCACCACGACACCAGTTGACAAAAGGACACGAAATACAAGTTAAATGAATAAAAGTCCTTTTTAAAAATTGGTAAAAGTACCGATGATGGGGAGTATTAGAAATTATAATAATACATATGCGTTATGGAAAGGAATATCTGATCAGATTGTGTTACTCTGAACAGTTCTTCCCACTTTCCCTTGACTTAATGACCTGAACCCTGACAAGTTTTGCTTTTAAATCAGGAACTGACAAAACCAGTGAGAATTATCTTTCTTGTGAATTCTTTATGAGGAGAAAACACTTGATTGCAGTGCTTCAGGGCTTGGCCAGGAGTGAGGAGCAGCTCTCAGTTAACTCAGCCTCGGTCGATGGCACCTGCTGGTATTAACAGAAATGGATTTTGACCATTAGAATAAAAATGTTAGATATTGATGGTAACACAGAACAAGGTTACAGGGATCGAGAAAGACACGGCAAAAAACCCCACACTGCCAGAGGTGTGATCAATAACATTTTCCTTCCTTAAATCTGCCCTGTGAAAGGCGGTGTCAGTACAGACTGATGCCTGAGATGGCTCCCAGCAAGGTTTTGGAGCAGATGTGGGCATTCTATGCCTTAGAGGATATTGTCTGAGCATGAGGTATAAATTATCCTTTGTGTGACACAGATGAGAAGTGTCTTTCTGATCTGCTCCTGCGTGTCTGTGTGTCTCTGCAGCCTTCCCACCGTTCCAGCTGATGAATTCATTTCAGAGGGACTCACACTGGGATCCCAAGTCCTTCACAGACCCCACCCAACTTTCTTCAGAGCTGCTGCTGTAGATTAAAAGGTGCTCAAGCGCCTTCCAGGAGCAGTAGTTCGGCTTCTCCGCTTTCCAGTCCTTGGGAATCCTGCTTTTATTCTCTAGGACATAATTATTCATCGATGCACCAGTAGAAAGACTCGAGGATTAATCTAGATGTGTTCTCTCATACTTAAAGCAAAGTTGTGGGGCTTTTACTATTTCACTGTCTGGTCCCAGAGGAAATATGATTAAAATGTTTTGAGCTTAGTGCAGTTATGATAATAAGGTAGTCGCTTTCTTTAAAAAAATTATCCTCATTCTAACAGGCTTTGGTTAATTCAATCGTCTTCGCTTCAGAAAAAGGTTTTACTTTGCTAAGTCACCATCCCTGGAGGGATTTAAGGGACATGTAGATGTGGTGCTTAAGGACGTGGTTTAGTGGTGGATCTGGCAGTGTCTTGTCACTGGTTGGACTCGATGATCTCAGAGCTCTTTTCAAACATGTGATTCTATTCACGTGAACACAATCAAATGCTGGGTTTCACACTACCTGCACATAGCAGGTAGCTCTCAGGCAGACAGAGAATGCAAAGGGTAAGCTAACCTTTTCAACTGGATGGAAACAAAAACAAATGGAAATTACTATGTTTCAACAAATGGCGTACTGTGTGGTCTTACCTTTTCCCTGATTCCTCCAAAACCATACAAGACTTCATAGTTACTTTTCTCACTCAGAGTTGTATAGATGCTAATCTCCTTCAAATACTTACTTACAGCCAACTCCACTGTTCACGTGCCAAACACTTTAGGGGGCTGGGAAGAGAAGAAGGGAGAACCCCCCCAAAAGTGATAGAAAATTAATAGAAGTGAGCAGCTTTTAGGGTGTTTATCTGGATACAGCATGAAAGGATACTGCAGAGAGGAAAGGGATGAGACTGCTAGGGCTCCATTGATGGGTGCTTCTCTGCCCACAGTTATCCTGTTCGTCATAATCCCTCAAAGGAAATTTGCCCTTGTAGCAAGTGTTGGCTCATGTATTATTCTGTGTAATATAAAGAGGGTTCATCTATTCTCTACATCCAAACCCAGCGTGCAGCCCCTGTGTTCTAAAGTGCCTGGCTTACTCTGAGCCTGTTTACAGAGCAGCTGACATTCTGAACTGCAGAATGTGACGAGCTGACAGTGCCTCTGATTAGAAAATCGGCTCATCTGCTGATATTAGCAAAGAGCAAGATGATGCATGAAATAGGTTTTAAACAGCTCATGCCATGCCCAAAATATGCACATTTCAACTACTTTAAGAAGAAAAGGCAGACAGTATGTGGCTTTAAATTGTTTGTGTGTTCATTTGGCTTGGAGACTGTGCTGTATTACAATTCCTGTAATGTACAGTGGGCACTAAAGCCAAGCCACTGCTTTAAAAGTTAATGCAATGCCACACTTTCCAAAGTTCCCTGTCTGCAGTTGTGACCCAGAGCTCAGCTTTACTTCCAATGGCCTGAGCAGCAACTTAACCAGGAGCTGCCACTGGGACAGCAGCAGTGTCCCATTATGACACCCCTTGCCAATCGTCAAAAGTTCAATGTATGCTGCCCAAAATGTGTCCCTGCTACAGTATTTAACTCTCTGTACAGCAGGGGGCAAAGTGACTCAAAAGTAAAGGGAAATAATCCAAGATGTAGATTCTGGCCTGAAAAAATAATGAGATACAAACATTAATAAATAAAGTCATGAACATAAAATCCTAGATTCAGTGAAAAACCTGAGCCTAAAGGGCATCCTGGGGGGGAAAAAAAAAAAAAAAAAAAAAAAAAAAAAAAAAAAAAAAAAAAAAAATTACTTATTTAGGTTTTTCTATGACTGCAGTGAAAATACAACAGATTCCAAAAGAATACCTTGTGTAATTAGAATTTCTGATCAAAGCAAATGAAGACAATAGAACAGGCACTGAGGGGGTGACAGAGACCACTGAGTCTAGCTGCCTGACCAGCTCAGGGCTGACAGAAATTTAAAGCATGGCCCAAATTCTTCCAGGTCTGACAGGCTTGGGGCATCCTGAGGAGCCCTGCTCCAGTGTCTGAGCAGTCCCTTGGCAGAGAAATGCTTCCTAATGTCCAGTCCAAGGAGAAAAGGTTTCAGTAAACCTTTGCCACTTTCAATTTAAATGCAAGTTCTGAAGTTGCTTTGCAATACAAACTATTAGAAAGGAAAGCTTTTATTTAACACCAGAGTGTTAAACTTTTGAGGAACTTTTCAAAATCCCTTCTCTTTTGCATATTGCAGGGAATGATGCAGCAGTGTTGGACCACTTGATTCTCTACCCTTTCACTTGCAGCATGTGCAATAAACCTGCTTTTACTCAGCCCCGCTTTTACTCAGCACCCCAAGGGCACATATGCCAAATGTTTTGGAAAAGTGTTCCCCGGAATCCCCAAACTGCGAGAGAAACTGCCACATGTCAGGATCTAAACTGTCCAACAGCCTCAATTGCTGTAGTGATAAATAAAAGTCAAAGGTTGAAGTATTCCTACAGGTAGAGGGCTGAGAAGCCCTCTGAATTATTTAACTTCCCTGGTCGGATTTATCTTTAAATCAGAATATCTGTGTTAGTATATGGATTTGTTTGTTTGTTTTTTCCCATTTCAGCAGTTTAGTTAATATTATTGTAATATTTTTTTCCCACTAAAAATTGATTTAGCTCTGTGCTGGTATGCACACCCTTTCAATTATGACCCTGGCCATGTTTGTGAATTGGAAAATCATACACAAGTGAATAAACATTTCAGATTACTGCTTTATTCACATGAAGCTAAGTTTTCAAAAAGATTTTTAGGAAAAAAAAAAATAGTGGAAGACATCACAGTGTTTTGATTAAAGTGAAGGTTCTTTGAGCTTTACAGTCACGGAATCTCACATATGGAAATTGCAGTTGGTCTTAATCTGCTTTCAGAAGGCTGGTGCAAATATTAAAAAGTAATGAAGTAACAAGATTGTTTGTTAATGCCACATAAAAGTGCTAATTATGCTTCATTTCCTGCCTACAGCTAAACCCAAGAGACATTGCCTAGGAAATCGTTAAATAAGTTGCCTCACTTGCAGTGGGACTGGAGCTGCAGTGTTGATGGATTTGTGTTTTAGGAGTTGTGTGCCACACAGGGTCTTTCAGAGCGAGGCAGATGAAGGATGACTGCCGAGAAACTTGTTTAGTTCACAGAAAGTTCATTATTATCCTTTCTGTGATCCCAGCCACCTCACTGAAGAGGAGAGGGCTTCATTCTGAATTGCCCTTCCGCTGCAAATTCAGTGTGTAGCATTGTAGGATACTGCAATTACATGTAAATTGTTTTATTAGGGCTTTAATATTTCAGGACCATCGTGATTGTTTTTCCTCCAGAAAGCATACTTGAAATCTGTCACGCTGGCTGTGAATATTTCTGAAATGTTTTACTTTGCATCTCTAACATCCGTTTCTCCAGTGTTAGGGACAGGTGCAATGTGAAAGTGTCTGCAGAAATACCATTATGACAATTGAAGCCTAGAGGGGAAAATCAGTTCACCTTTTGCTGTTTTTCTACTGTAAATCTAGCCTTCCCTTCTAGGATAAAATATGGAATTTAAAAATGCTATTGCACTTGATCCTTATTCTGAACGTACATATATACTGAATGTACAGCAGTTAATAGTTAAACCTTTCACCTGCAATAATTCAAAAGCTAATGTTATCTTTTCTCAAAGGTCCAACATAAGCTGAATGTTATAATCTGCAGAGCTTTTCGTGTTCCGCTTAAATGATGGTTGTGGTCAGAAGGAAATCTGAATAATATTTACAGTTGGGGATATCCCAATGGCTCTTCTGCCTGATTTTGTTTTAGTGTCACCTCTTGATTGGGAGAAAGGGGAGAAAGAGCTCTACAATACTGAGGAGGAAAGGTAATAGGCAATACAGGAGCGTTCAAAATAATACGAGAGTCTGGACACAGGAATTTCTGATTCTGGATTTACAATTAAAGAAGCTCCAGGAAAATTTCATCACATATCTCACCAACATTTGTTTGGAGAGTGAGAAATTGTTGGAACTCTGGAAGCTTGGATTTTGGGATTTTGGGATGTGAGTTAAGATGGAGGACTTTGGGCATTGTCTGAGTCCTTCTTCTTCACCTTGTTCTTCACCTTCTTCTTCACCTTGTTCTTCATGGGTTCGGGAGGTTTTCTGTAAATGGTTGATGGAGTCCGCAATGCAGACTTTGAGTAGTTAGTTATTGAGTTTAAAATGAAAATAATTTAGGTGACATTTCATAATTGGACAGATTGTCCTTGAAAAGACCTGGTAGAGCTAGAGAGGTGCTCCATTTCACCTCGTTTCTCTGCCTTGCTGGTTAGAGCTCAGGGCTGGTGAGTCTGTGAATAGATAAGAGATAATAATCATCCGAGTCTGAACACGAACGGAGACTCCCGTGCATTAATCCCGATCCTGGCAGGGAAAAAGAGGCCAGAACCATCCCAGGAAGTGCTGCTCAGCTTCTTGGGGTGCTGGCTGAGGGCTCCCTGAGGGATCCAGCTGGGGGAGGACAGTGCCAGGGCTGGAGACACAAACCAAAAGGGCTCCAGGGCCTTGGGGTGAATTCTCCTGCACCTGGCCGAGCCAAATGTGGTGCAAGCCTAATGCAGGCAGCTCACGTGAAGGAAAAGGCTCGTGCTGATAGGAGACTGAAATCTCCACAGTGCTCTGCATAAGAATAACCTGTTTCATGCAGTGTGTGGAAATGTTTCTGATTGACAAAACAATTTTGGTGCAGAAGCCTTTGCAAGCACAAGGTGAGCTTGTGCTGGGTGTAGAGGCAGCGTTATACAGTCAGTGCACTGGTCCAAGAAAAAGCAGGGGGTTAAATTAGTACCTGGAAAACATTTTTATCCTGTGATTTGTGTAAATATATTATGTTCTATTGTTGATCTTTAAAGAATTCCTATTACACAAATATACTTGGCTTTAAAAAATAATTTATGCCTAGAGTTAGCCACGATACTGCACAAGTGACCTATTACTAGTAGAAGTTTCTTTTTAAGGGATAATCAGCACTCAGGCTGTGACATTATGCATTGTCTTTAGCACATTTATAATGCTATGAGTTCCTGATTAGCTATTGAGTGACTATAAGGACTCAAAATATATGGCCATTTTTACACGGGGGAGGCAATAATGCCTACTGTGGGAAGAGCAATAAAATACATTTATTGGCTGCTTGATGAAGACTGCATTGAACAAAAACATGTATATCCCTCCTAGCTTCAGCTCTGCAAATTGTTAACTGCACAGGGGCTGAGGATAGGGGAAAGGGGAACAAAGAGCTCTCAGAAAAGCAAAAAGGAAAAAGTGCAGCAGTGTCTGTTATGGCAAAGTGCTTGAAGTAGAAGATAAATCCTCCATGGGCCTATTGCTCTAACAAAGCTGATTTATTATTGATAGTGTCCTGTGTTTAATTTTTCTGTGGATACATGGTAAAACCAGATTTTCGTAGGAGCCAGGCAGAGAAGTTCACAGAATTCTGTTTACTTCATTGGTTTATTTATAGTTTCCATTCAGAATGCTGTATTGTGTTGAGAAATACATCTGTTCTGGGAGATTCAGCATAACCAAATTTTTATAAATTCCTTATTAGTTTAGGGAATTGTTGAGCTGTAGAATCTTCTATATGCACGGCAGCGTATAATGTGGTTTATTTTAAGCTAAGCAAAGGCACATAAAGGATATGGCTGCCATTTTATCACTTGTTGAACTTCTAACCAAATTTGAATTAATTTTGCTTTTAAATTGTGACCATGTGGTAGTAAACATTTCTTACCTCTCCTCTATACTCTGATACTGTTTTCATTTGCTATCAGCATCATTATATTTGTTATAATAGGAATGCATTTATATTGTACTCAAGAGTTTAGTTGTATAGCACAGTAAACACTGCCTAAGAAATCATTTGAGAATACTTGCTGATCATGAAATAATTGTGTATCAGCTGCTTCAGCTTTCCTACTTGAAATCCTCTTTATTGTGAGGTGAAATACAAGTTTGTTTTTCAATATAGTTTCCTTCACAGTGTCTCACAAGCAGCACTTCTCTCTGGCACTTATAATATCATTACTGCATGACAATGCAGTGGTTACAGCATTTCCTCAGACTGCACCTATGACCTGGATACAAATTGATGGACATGGTATGTGACAAACAGACTATATATTGAGCTCATTCACCTCTGACTCTTTCAGAAAGCAAAGGCTTTCCATCTCAAAAGTGACTGTAAGTAGTTTATTTACACTACTTGTATTGCAGTGACAGCCCTTGCCAGAAGACCCAGATGTAATTTTTGTACTAAGCATAGTTTGGAAAGGATTGTAAACTGACTAGATTTATAAATCTAGATTTTTAACCTTTTCAATATTCTGCTTTTTGGTTGGTTGCCTGAGCTACCTCTTCCCAGGTTACTGATGCTGTTAATGGGAGAGAATAGGAATGGCTAATGAATCAAACTGCAGGACACTGAAAAGGTCAGAGCAGCACACTTTACTATTATCTCCCACAGAATATATGGGGCATTAAAATTCTGATTCCGTGGTCCTGTGACAAAGAATATAATGAGAACCATAAATAATAAACAGCACAACATGAATCTCTTTTTGTAATAATGATTGTAACAAGCATTAGAGGGAGAAAATCCTCAACTCATTCTCACTGTACTGAGATGTTTCCTTGGATGTATGTTCTAAACATCTGTAGTTGTAAGAAAGAAGGAAGGGGTTTCAAAGCATAATTGGATCCAGGCAAGGATCTCAAATGCTCTGTCTTCCCTGGACACTCTCTTCTAAAAGGTAACATTTTTGCATGAAAGGCATTTGTGCATAAATGCAGATACTTCCAATAACATGAATACCAATGAGATTGAAAAAGGTTTGTAGACCTGAAATAAAGTCATTTTTAAATATAAAACTGCCCACCGAGCCATACCACTGGATGCTGTTGTCAGACACTTTGTCTGTATCTGGTGTAGGTTTTACAGCTGCAGGTAGCCCAGGTGTTATTTTTGATGTCCATGAGGGTTCCCAGCTCCCTTGCTCTGAAGATGCAGGGAGGGTTTATCACTCTGTGGCTGAGCCTCCCTGCAAGGAGAAGTTGTGACCTGATTTGCTGTAAATGTCTCTGTTGAAGGCACTGCTGGTTTTTGGAATAAATTCCCACTTCCCAGGGTACAATGGGAAGCTCATCTGCCGTATCCAGATGTCCCTTTCAAAATCCCTTTCTGCTGTTTGTTAGATTGCTATTACTATACAGGAGTAGCTTATTAAAGAGAAATGTATTCATCTTGAGGAACCCTGTGATGGAGCTACTGAAAACTGTAAGGAAATCAAAATAAATTGCCAAAACTTCAGCTCAGCATCCTCTGAAACTGCTGACTTCTCTGAGACTGCTCCCAAGGAATTCTGCTTGTTTTCATCAAGCTGTTGCCAAGACTATTTGAGATTAACATTTGGGTATTTCGGTTGATATAAAATGTTGATTTTTAGATATTTCAATGAATTATATACATGACCCCAAAGCCCAGTGATGTTGGATGAAAAGGAATTCCTTCAGATGGAAGTAAATCCAAGAGGAAGTAACAAATCACCTTTTCTAACTGCCAATGAGATGAAAAATAATTTCCACACTTAAATACTGTCTCAGTGATAGAATCTTGGTGGTGCTACTGCATCATCTAAAAATCAGAAGCTGCTTCTCTTATAAAATTCTGAGCAATCTACAGGTAGAGGATCAAGACCTGCAAATCAGCTTTATGCCACCAGTGTTCTCTTCACATCTCCAGGTGTACTTTAGGCATCTCCACGCAGCATGACCTTGGTGTAACAGGATTGTAAGTCGTGTTTCTCCCACACCTGTCACAGAATCCAATAAACACCGCTGTACTAATCTAAATCCATTCTCTCTATACCACTGGCGCTCTTGCAGATTGGTTTAGGAGATCAGGTTCCTCCTCTAGCCTCTCTTTGGCATTAGAAAGGATTTCTGAGGTCACTTGGTGGTTTTTTCCTGGAGCTTTGAAATAATTCTTGGCTGTTTCAGGTTTTTACTGCTCCTGTTCTTGGCTCTCGTGTTAGGTTCTCTGGTGCCATCTGAGGCTGCCTGTTGTCAGAAGCTGTCAGGGAGCTGGGGCCACTTCTCCACCCCAAAGCACCCCAAGTCCAGCCACGGGGCTGCTGTGATGGTCACTGTGGAGTGATGGAATCTCTAAACCGTCGTGAAGGGGAAGAGATGCACACAACTGGAAAATGAAACATCTGACCTCGGGAGCGTTGGGTTGAGAACTTTCCAGAAAAGCATCTGAGTCTTTGGCCTATAGTGATTGTCCATGGCCTCTCAACTGGAATGAACTTCAAAGATTACTCTGGGTTGCTGAGCTGTTTTGAGGATTGAGGTGAAATTCCGGCTGGAAACCTTACATGTGCATATTTACTCTTTCTTAATAACAGCGAACCAGTTAAAATTCCCATTGTCAAAATAACGCAGTTTTCTCACACAGAGCATTATAGAGAAAGGGCCAATTATTTTTTTCTTCATTATTTTGTGTATTATGTAGGTCTTAAAATGCATCTAAAAAAGCCTCGCTCCAGCATAATTGTGCTTCCTGAAGGTGAAGTCTGAGGAATGAGAGGTGTGCTAGCGGCTGTGGCTCTGCTGTAAGCGTGCACACGCCTCGGTTTCCGAGTGTTGCTAGGGAACAGTGAGGATGGAAAGGAAAGAGTGTGCTTCTGTGGGATTGGCGCTTGCTAATTAGTAAATAACAAATGTTTTTAAAAAGTTAAGCTGTGGAATGGTGGAAGTGGGCTGCCAGTCAGCAGATACCCTCCAACCTCTCCTGTAATCAGGCCAGGAAGGTCAAAGGAGAGAAAGATTGAACTCTGCCACCCTGGGCTGGCTGAGTCAAGGCTGAGAAGTTTCTAGTTAAATCAATAGCAGCTACTTCAGCAGCCAGATAGCTCCAGGCAGCCCTTCACACTGATAATTATATTTGTTAGCTGCTTTCTTCTTGCTCTTACTGGGATGTATATGACCGAGGGGAAGCTGGCAGGTGAGAGCAGCATCAGAAGATTTAGGGACAGCATTTTATCCGTAATGTGCTGCCCTTGGTGTCCCCGTTGTGCAGAAGATCACATGGCTGCCACTTGGCAGGGGGAGGAAGTTTGGGAAGGAAGAGATAAGGAAGGGATCTAAAGAACACCAGGGGGGAGGATTGGAGTGATTCCCTGCCTCACTCTTAGGTGTGCTGGGGCCTCCAGCAAGGAGGATTCCATTTTCAACCATTTAAGTATACAGGACTTTTTCCTAGTAGTTTTCAATGAATACAGGTCATGTTGCAGAATATTTTATTTCCAGTCTGAATAGCATAAAATCCATGGCTAGGCTTTTAGTTCCAAAAAACACGAAGAGAGCTTTATGAAAATGAAAATTAGAGAGGAAATGTTGTCTGAGGTTCAGCTGTTCATTGTCCGCTGCATTAAGTATAAAGTAGTCTTGCCAAGGCGTATTTTGACTTCTAATGAGTTGTGACCACGTTTCTGGCACTGACTACTCTCAAAACTCCGCAAATAAACTGCATTTTTATTTGTATGCCTCATGTCCTACGTAACTGGCTGCTGTTGTTTTTCTGGTCAGAACGCTTAAGAAAATAAGAAAATATCTTATCCAGACATGGGAACTCTTTCATTTCATTTAGTGACTGCAACACACAGCAGCATGTGTGGAGTTCTCCAGGAGCCTGAAAACATTCATGTCTTTCTTTTCTGTAACACAGCACTCCCCTTTTTGTGACTGCAATCAGCATTTCAACTTTCAAGAAGGTTTAGTTTAACAGAAAAAAAAGCAACTGAAAGTGTTTGGATGATTAGTTCAATGAGGGAGGAACCAGGATGGCTGTTTCCTGTTCCTTTTGAGAGTGCTTGTCTGATCTACAAAGTGATTTCAATGCATTAAAAAATTTCAGCAATATTTTTTCTTCTTACACAGTCAAATAAACAGCTTGCAAGATGAGAGGTAATATACTGCCTGTAATTCAAGATGTGAGAAAATATGCTGATGAGGCCCCAAATTAAACTAATGATAGAAGTCCACCCAGACGAAGCAATCCCAATTCTTTGTTAATTTACAGTTGCTATGACCTGTGTTCAGTAAAAATGCCTTTTAATCATTACTGGTAAAAACGACTCTTTCCTCATTTGTGGACGACTATAGGACCGGTCCTGGTGCCTCTGTGTGTATTTAGCTTGTCATTTGATATAAAATTGTTTTGCTTATATCTTTTTGGGGGAAAAACCTAACAAAAAACATTTATTAAATGTGCTTTTAGCTTCGCAACGGAGAAATTTTTCCTCGGTTCTGAAGTGCCATTGCAGGTCCAATGTCAGTTGAAGGCTGCTGCTTTGCCTTGAAATTGTTTGCTATTATATGGAAATAGATTGTTGTTATTTTTGTGCATTTTATTTATTTATGCCAAGAAACAAAGCATTCAGTACAAACCAGCATGTAAAATTTAAACTGCAGCGAAAGAGACATAAAGCAAAGGACGAGAAGCAGATTACAGATGATTTACCTGGTCTAAATTCTGAAATGGTGTTTGGAGATGGTAAATACGCACATGCAATGCCCAGCATTGCATCAGCATTTAGGAATTGGTGAACTACACGCCTGAGTGCCAACGGCAAAGCACCAGAGCCCTGTTCAGCTCCTGTGTGGAGCTGGCACGGGGCTGTTTGAAATGGAGACCATTGACTTCCTGCATTAGCAGCACTGTGCAAATTCATATTAATGAGTTCATAATGCAGCGACAGATTTAATTGTTCTTCACCTTGCTGCAGTCAGCTCCAGCCCATTTTCTGAGCGTTTCCTAATTTGGAGGGATTGAGAATCACCAGATCTTATTTAAAGGAATTAGTGCTCAGGCTCTGACTTCAAGGCCTTTGAACAAGGACATTGTGTTCTTCTCAAGAAACAATAATTTCCCCGTACATTTCATAAATGCCTCTTCCCAGTCAGTGTTCTGCACTTTTGTACATTATTCATAATTAATCAATAAATTACAGTGTAATAGAAACATAAATATGAACTTGCTCTTAGCACTGAAACCAATTAAAGCAAATAAATTGAGTGTAAGATGGATTCCAATGGGCAGAAAACCACACCTTAATGATGGGACCTCCAAAGAGGTCTGCACTCCTGAGTGCAGGAGCAAAAACAGGAGCAAAATCCTCAGGAGAAGGCTTAAAAATGACATCTGCATCCCTTGGAAATGCTCTGAGGAAGGGAAAGCTCTGAAATGTTTATTCAGAATCAGCCTGTTGTGATAATGGAAACACCAGCACGTCCTAGCAGAGGAACTGATGAAGGTGCATGGCTCTTTATTTCTCTCTTACCCTTTTTAATTTAATTTCTGTTTCCTTTCCAAGTGTTTGGGACAAAGTTTGTGTTGTTAGACCTGAGCAGTGAGGCCGTGGTGAAAGCATCTCCCAGGGATGACGTGGGCATGGGGAAACAATTTAATCAAATGCCAAAAATCTCAGGTGCATGCTTTGCTTCTTCTCTGTCTCATCTGCATATTAATCTAATGTGTGCACACCAAGAACTCAGCAAATCTTCCATAAATTAACTCAAGTCCTGCTCTTTTTTCTTCCATTCTTGTACTTTCTCTTCATGAAAGATCCATTAACCAATCTGTAGGAAACACCAGGAGAAATTCTAAAGAATTCTAATTATGTAAATGTAAATTTCACAAGGAAAGAACAAGAAAAGCCATATTAGGTGACTTGGATGAAACTGCTTTGAAATACTTACTTGTGCCATCAAATTAACTTCTGTCTTATATTTAGTGTAAAGCTTACAGCATTTAAACAAACAATAACTTTATGCAGCAAAAACTAATTATATTTGTTTAGCCTAGCTAAAATGCAGATATGTGTTTTGGCTAATTTACAAGAAAGTTTAGAAGTGCCAATGTAATGCATTTATTATTCATTGCAATATACAGCTTGTCGGGGCTGTGGTCTAGATTTTAACTTATAAAGTCTTCTGAAGACAGGAAGAAAATACTCTGGAAGGCTTGCAGAAAATCCTTGGTGCAGATGAATCTCTTTTGAGTATAAAGCCATGAAGGGCTGTTCATAAACATTGTTCAGATTTAATATAGTATTGTAGAGGAGTCTGAGCATGACATGCAAATTGCCCACGTAACACAGATGATGAAGTATTAAGTGTGGCGGCTTTTGTGCCAAAATAAGGGCTCAGTTCTTTTAGGAGGGGGTTCTAAAATTTTAGTAAGTATTGCAAATGCATGTGAATTCTATTACTATTTCGGCTTTGCGTGCCAGGCTGCGATTCCAGCCTGCCTCTGTGGGTAAGTGCCAGCAGAAGCAAGGGCCGGTGTCTGCAGTGCTGCAGGCAGGGTAATGCGTGCAGGAGGTGAAGTGGGAAATGGAACGTGTGCAGGAGAACCTCATCTGCTCAGAGGCTCACAAGAGATCCAACATCCCCGCAGAACCCATGGGGTTTGCTTTAGTTGTATTTCTCTCTGGCCATCAGGATTTCTGCTGTCTCGTACATGTAGTAAACAGCATCTGATACCAAATAATATCAGAGGCCTTAAATTTGGTGGGAAGTGTGTATTTGCCAGTTTAAACTGTCCAGTATTGTTTATGTGATATCACTGCATGGATCTGATCTTCTCCCTTCAAAATAAATAATTTTTATGTATTTACTTTGATATCCGAGTTTAAAAACTGTCTTTTATGCCTGTTGTCTAAGTTAGAATCAAAAATCGGGGCATAAAATACTTTTGGAAAGTAAAGGATATTAAAATAATATTTCACTGTATCATGTGATATTTAAGGAGACTTCTGAAATTGTTTTGGGGTCGTTTATTTTGTTCAAAAGTATATATTACCATCACAGAAGAAAATCAAGCAGGCTTGGCTGAATAAAGGAAGAAGAGCTATGTGACTTTCACAACTAGTAATTTCTTTTCAAGTTATATTCATAGTATTATTTTACCTGTAAATTTTTCTATGATAGATACGCTTTCAGAAAGAAATTATATCCTACTATCACCTCAGAATTACACCTTCCACCTATTTGTGATGACTGTCATTCCCATGCGTGCAGTTTCTGTACAAAAAAAAAAGGAAAAAAGATGGATTTCTGCTAGAAAAAGGCTGATTTTAGAGATTCCAGGGATACATGTTTGCATGGCTTATTTCAATGTGGTTCAAGACTTGGAGTTTCTACAGCTCAGTTTTTATTGTTGTGTAGTTTGGCAGGAGTGGTGGGGCTCATTGTGAAGGAAAAAATAAATGAATATTGGGATTTTGAATTTCCTAAGTTAGATTTAAATAATCATAGCTTCAATTCATGTGGGGTTTTTATATATTATAAGCAAAGTGAGTATGTGGCAAATTTTAAAGGTTCTTACTTTGTTTAATTAATTTACTTTGCTGAGGATTGCCTAAGGTGAGAGTCTGTTGACTGAGGCCTTCATTAGCATAATAAAATAAGCATAGTCTTAAATATCTGACAGAATTACACCAACCCCCTCCTTGGTGAGATTTTCTCTGAACGCACCCTGCTCATGCATGAAAAGAGCTTAATGTAAGAATATAATGAAACTTTTTCGGTGTAATCACAAACTTTGCACGCTCTGGGACAAACACCTCCAATTATCTCTTTTTTTGCCTCATCCATTATGCACACCTGTCACAAAGTACTGTCTTTTTCCAGGGCACTTGATTAACATCGACCAGTTCTTCAGTTTCTGCTCAAATGAGTGTGGTGAGATTAACACCACAATTATTTGTGGTGGGTTGAGCCTGAGGTTTAATTAAAATAAAATAAGGCTGTCCACAAAAAGCAACTAGTTTGCTTTTATTTGTGCAAGTAGAACTGATTCTGGGGTTTAATTTATGCGGGAATCATCTTATTCCCCTTCCCAACAAGATAAAATGTTCATTTTCTTGTTAATACATCTTACTCATTTTAAATGACTGAAGAGATGGTGATTTTGTTGGGCAAACTTTGCGTGAGGGAGGGAGTTTGCTGATGTGACGTGGTGGTAAAAGCTTGAAATTGCCCTAAATGTTTGTGCTACCAGCCTGCAGTGCTAATTATTTCTTTAATTACAATGTGTCTGATTATATTCCGCATTTGTATACAAACACAAAAAGGATCAAATAATGGGAAAAGAAAAAAAAAAGGCGTTCTTTAATTAAAATTCAATTTCTTGTGTGTTATTAAAATGATATTAGCATTTCTAGAGAGAGAGATTGCATTCAGCTGCCCAAAGCAGGGGTCAGAAAATGTGCATCTCAAGTGGCGTATTTTCAAATGTATGTTAAATATACACATAACGAGGTTCACAGGTTAGCAGTCCATGGGGGCACTTCAGACACACTTGGTATGATTTTTCTGCAAGGAACGCGGCATTTTAATCAGTAATGTGAAATCAAAAAAGCAGAAGAACAAGGAACAATTGTACGTGCTATGTACCACAGGAACATTTATTTTCATCCTTGCCAAATGGATGAAAAGAATTCTCAACAGTTGTTTTCTTTTCGTTGACTGTATAAGTAATTAATATGTTTTTAATTGTAACACCATGGAGCTTTTACAGTGCTGCTGCTTCCAAGCAAGGGGATCTCCAAGGCAAGACTTGGGATTTCTTTGTGTCAAGATGATGAAACTTTGCCTGAGGCACAGCCACAGGCTGGGAGCGCTTTGAATGGATAAAAAAGGAGACAGATGGACATCTGTGAGTTCCTTACCCTTCCAAGCCTGAGCATGGCTCTTTATTAGAAACTGATGCAAAAAATACATGAGAGTTTGTGATAATGGATTTTAAATATAGGCGTGTGAAGTAAGGTGTCACGAGTTTTGAAGAGCTGCTCTCATTCCAGAGTTGCTAGTTTTTTAAACTACGTATTTTCAGAAATAACCCCAAAAGACCTTGGGGTTTCAGTGAGAAAAGAAAAAAGATATTTTTGTTAATTTGAAAATGGAGGCGGAATTTAATACACCCACTCAGACAGGTCTGTTGTGTTAAGGGCTTATATTCTATTATGTTTTATGTTCTATTAATAAGTATTTTCAATATTTAATGTGCAACAAGCATTAAATATTTCTGCTACGCTGCTAAAAATTAAGTTAGGGATTCAGCAGTCCAAGTTTCTTGCCAGTGAAACAAGTGGACATTTAAACAGTGACTCTGCTGTACTGAAGTTTGCACTAGTGATGAATCTGGAAATAGAATTGTCCATTTCCATATAGCACACTGGTGGAGACAGAGAACTGGAAAGGGTGGAAAGAGCAGCCTTTGTGCCTATGAACAGCTTGATACTGAATATCAAGCTTACGAATACTTTGATCAGGTGTGAAGAGTTTTTACTTGGTTTTGTGGGGTGTGTCCCACATTATGTGAATGGTACTCCTGCACACTTGCTTCTGCTCCCAGTCCAGCAGCTGAGAGAACAGAAAAAGTGATTTGAGAGAGTGGACTTAATTTATTTATTTCAGTGACTTCAGTGACTTAGTTCATTTCTATCTATTTGGTAGTAACGTGAAAAGAATCCACACATGTCCATTTCCAGTTTATTTCTATCTATTTGCTATTAACATTAAAGAATCCACACATGTCCATTTCCAGTTCATTTCTATTTGCTATTAACATTAAAGAATCCACACATGTCCATGTCCAGTTTGTTTCTGTTTGCTGTTAACATTAAAGAATCCACACATGTCCATGTCCAGTTCATTTCTATCTATTTGCTATTAACATTAAAGAATCCACACATGTCCATGTCCAGTTCGTTTCTATTTGCTGTTAACATTAAAGAATCCACACATGTCCATGTCCAGTTCATTTCTATCTATTTGCTGTTAACATTAAAGAATCCACACATGTCCATGTCCAGTTTGTTTCTGTTTGCTGTTAACATTAAAGAATCCACACATGTCCATGTCCAGTTTGTTTCTGTTTGCTGTTAACATTAAAGAATCCACACATGTCCATGTCCAGTTCGTTTCTATCTATTTGCTATTAACATTAAAGAATCCACACGTGTCCATGTCCGGTTTGTTTCTATTTGCTATTAACATTAAAGAATCCACACATGTCCATGTCCAGTTCGTTTCTGCCTGTTTGCTGTTAGCAGTTTAGCATCTGTACAGTCCCTGCAATGTTGTTACCAGCTGGTTTACTGACCATTGCTCCTCTCCAGGCTGCACAGGGGTACATCTGCAGAGCTGCTGAGGCACGTGCTGGCTGATTGGAAGTTGGTGGCAGAGCAGCTGAAGAGAGCTCATGGAAGTCTCTTCAGGGAACGTGTGAGCTGCCCATGGGAGCAGACTGGGAAAAGGGAGGAATTAATCTGTGTCTGTTTAGCTGCTTGACACCCATCCCGTGTGGGCAGCCGATAGCACACCTGGAGATGGTGTCGCCTTTGCTTAGGGGAGCACAGAGCTGGAGAAAAGCAAGGGGCTGTTCGTTTTGTCTCTCCCCTCTCTTATGGCCATGGCAGGTCTGTGTAGTGCACTCAGGGTTGGTTTTGAAATGAGAGGAAGAAAAAAAATTTAAAGACGGTTCTGAGAGACTGTGTAAAAGGAAAGTTTAATGTTCATTTTCTGTGTGTGAATGGGGGACTCAACTGCTCAGTTTAAATGACTGTTTCTGGAAGTGTAATACCCATAACAGTCAGAGGAAGGGCAGAAACCCAATTAATTGTGCTCTGAATTGACAGAAAAAGATCTTTCCTCTAATGCTTATTGTCACCTACCTACAATTTAGGCAAAAGTCAAACTGTCAGCATGATAAATGTGTGAGATTGATTCAAATAATGCTCAAAATGATTGTGCTAGTTTACTGCACACTTTTGCATTAACTATGAGCTGGTGGCAAACTCACTCAAAACAATCGCCTCTTTTGAGGGAGACTGCAACAAATTCTGACAGGCCTTTTAAATTTCCTTTGGCAGAGTACTTCATTACAAGTGTCTGGTGGGTGAATCCAAGGAATAATCAGTTATTACTGACCGTCTCCTCATACAAGTACTAGCTGAGACGTTAGTCAGGGTTTTCTCCAGTGTCATGAAGGTAACTTGTGCTTTTAATTTCTGCCTGAGCTTCACATCTGCTCTCTCACATTGAGGAGTGCTGGCTGTGCTCAGAGGATGGAGTGGATGCTACGCTGCACTCTGATTGCAGTCTGCAAAGAAATGAGATGATCTTGCAAGGTGGTGTCCCTTGAAGGCTCAACAGCTTTGTAGCTGTTACTGTTTCGGAGTAAATTTTAAGGATTATGAAGTTTGGTACCACTGGGGCTTTACAAGGGCTGCACACTTGAGGGAAGTAGAATCCAACACAGAACATATCACAACATTTTGGGGATCTTTCTGGCAAGGGGACTTTGGATTGTCACAGCTAATTGATCCCAAAATGGAAGGAAAGTATAAGTTCTGCTGTGATAAGCTATTCTATGATTTGTGTAGATTTTAATCTCTGTGTGATGAATTTTAAGTGAAGTTATGAATACTCTAATTATGCACTTCTCTGAATGGTCAGAAGGTGTTTATGGAGTGTTGGGAAACTCCAGAATAATTCTAGCAGCTCTAGGAGGGGAAGGGAGCAAGGTGGCTGTATCAGCGCCCATAAAACACTTCCCTTCCTCTTCTGTGCTTCTGCGTGTAAGTTTGGCAATTTGAAAGCCCAGTTAAGTGGATACAGTGGAAGAAGGACCTTGTTTAACAATTTGGTCCTTCGGGAATTGGGACCAAGGCACGTTTGTCAGGTG
This sequence comes from Hirundo rustica, assembly GCF_015227805.2. NCBI lineage: Eukaryota > Metazoa > Chordata > Aves > Passeriformes > Hirundinidae > Hirundo > Hirundo rustica. Next base: position 8,581,030 of record NC_053470.1, read on the forward strand.
TCCCCAGGGCTCCCTTGTTCTGAATTCTGAGATGAAAACCACCAGGGCTGTGCTCTCTCCTTTGGCCTCAGCAGCTTCACCAACTCCTGTTCTCAGCTTCCACGCTCAGGGACTGCTGTGATACATCCAGGCTCTCACCCAGCCTGTAAAGGAGTTCCCAGTTTTCACTGGGGCAGTTCCCACGCTCAGTCCCTGCTGGCCCCACAGGGGAGTTGTGCCAGCACCAGGCAGGAAGGAGCAGTGAGGGGTGCAGGAGCAGGGAGAGGTGGGATCTGGATGGAGGCAGAGCAGGGGCGAGCAGCAGGAGGGGCTGGGAAAGGCAGGGAGAGCCTGGGGGACAGAGCGTCGCGGCAGCAGAGAGCCCAGGGACACGGGGAACCAGGGGCTCCCTGTCTGGGGAGCACAGGAGGGCCAAGCACAGCATGCAGAGGCAGTAGATGGTAGGAAAAAATAAATAAGGTTAGAGAGCTGCCCTCATGATAAGAACGGTTAATCAGGAGGACATTTTCTGCTCTGAAAGCTTCATGTGATTTACCCGAGATAAAAGCCTTGAAGTGTAGCAGCTGAGGAGGATATGCTTGGGGAATTTACAAAGAGGTTGGAGAAACTATTAGTTTGAAGCATGACAGGGCCTTTTCATCATTTTCATTCCTGCCATAAGACACATTGAGGTAGTATATACACTTAGGAAACTAATTACTATAAGCCTAGCAGGCCAGACCCAGATTACTTACTGCAAACAAATCTTCTGAAGGATCAAAGTGTTAAGAGATTTCAAAATGCCAGTGAGTTATGATGCCTGTCAGTTTTCAATATCAAGTAATGATAAAACCAAGTGGCTGTAACAAATTATTTTGTGTCCAGTTGAATAGATAATGATGGCTATCCATCCCAAACGTGCTGCTGTTTAAAGTTTAGTTGCTGCACTAACAAACCTAAGCTGTATCACCGAGGTGCCAGGCTCAGTTGTGACTGTGCTGTGTGGTGATTCACCTCTGTAGCCAATTCCATGAAAATGAAATGAATTGAAAATTACGAATTCAGCTTTTCCAGCATGAAAACCCTCATTCAGCATGGATTTGGGGATCATTTCAAAGATAACTGATTTTCTTGGAGTGCTGTTTTTTTCTCCTGATGAAACCTTCTTGCAATGGGCAGGTGAGCCCTAAATCAGACTGCAGCAGGAAAGCAAGGAGAGTTCTTTAATTTGGGTAGGCAGATTCACAGTTCCTTAGAAATAACAGGCTGGGCTTAGTTACTCCCTGAAAGTGCAGGGAACTGTGCTGGTCTGTGTGCAGATGGAAAAGGTGGCGCAGCCAATTTGTGATGGGTTTGTGGCTGCTGTGAAAGGGAAGATCAGAATCTCACTGCTGCCCTAAGAGCACTACAGAAATCTGTGCTAGACTGGCTCGTCTCTGAACCTGACAAAGAAGACTGAGGGGCTTTGGGGTTTGGGGCCTGCTGGGGTTGTTTTTCCTTTCTTTTTTCTTAGTCTGTTGCCTTTTGCTGAGATGTAAAGTAGTTGGTAGCACAAGAAACTCCAGCATCTGGATGTAGGTGAAGATGATAACATTATTGTTGTGTACATCTGAGGCACAGTCCCTTTGAGAAAGAAGTGTTCTCAAAGTCATTGAAAAAGAAGGAGTTTGAAATGATGCCTTTCCAGTGAAAGCCTTTTCTCTTGGAGAGTAATTTCAGGCATCAAGCAGTGGGGTTATTGGACTTACTTTTTTTCTGCAGTCACATTTTCGTCTAGTATACTGCAGTATTAAAAAAAAAGGAAAAAAAAAAGAAGAAGAAAAGAAAGCAGCCTTGCATCATAGCAAGTGAACTGTGGAAACATAAAAGATACAGGAAATTTGTGTCTTCTTGTTTTTGAGATTGCTTAAGGGGAATGGGGATTTCTGTATCATTTTTATAGTGGATCAAAACAGCAACAGCAAACTCCCTTCAGTCTTATTGATTTAAATTTGTTAGCCAAGGGAAACGATCAGAATCAGTAAACAGAACCTGTTCTTTTGTTTGCTTTAATGAGCAACTTTGAGCTGGCTTCATACACATGATTGTGTGTTTTGGCATGTGTAATTTATAATTACAGTGCAGCTCTTCACAGTACGGCATCTTCCAATTTCCCCTCTCCAGACCTCTGTGAGTGCTGCAGTACCCATTTGCAGGAGGGTCAGAGGATCTGTTGGGGCAGCTTCTAGACAGCCCAGACAGACTCCAGGATAAACAGAGCTGTGCTGGCCCAGGCAGATTTGCAGAACCACGAGCAGTGAAGCCTCCCTGCTTTTCCTCCTGAGCCTGGTGTGTGTGAGCAGTCAGACACGCCGGCTCCTCTCGAGGCATTTCTGATACAGAAAGTGTCTGCTGGAGCAGCCACTGGGCAATGTGCTGTTTAAAAATGTATAAAATCATCACTTGTTTGGGAGAGCTAGCCATGATGTGAACTGCTGTACTAAACGTGGTGCATCTCACTCAGAATTTGACTTCTGATGGAGCTTACTGCAGGCACTGGCAACTGCAAAGTAGATGCTTGTGAAATAAGGTTTTCATACTCCTCTTCCTCCTGAGGTCAGATTTTAAGCTGCCCTACTTAGATATCAACTTAGAGGACGAGGTGGAATTTTCTTTTTAGTGTTCTTTCCTATGACAGCAGTTCAGGATATCCTTCCTATCAGAGTCCAGTCCCAAATGCCACAGGACAGGCTCCTGTGTGCACACCTGCAGTACCTGGTGGCAGGAGTCTCACGGTGTAATTGTCACAGTGAAAGCATTTATTCAGTGTTTGCAATTCTACCATCTTGCATTGGCTTTCCTCTCACTCTTGCTTTATGATTAGTGCAATGGTGATGTCAGATCTATCTTCCCTGTCTCTTTTCTTCGGGACGTGCCCTTTTCGTGTCCTTTGTTATTTGTCTCTTTTCCAAGACAAACTGCTGGAGCCTCGCAGTGTCTCTCTCTGTGATGGTTTCTCTATGCTCGTATTGCTTTTATTGTCCTCCTTCAGTGCAGCCTCTGGCATTCCAGAGGAGGCAGAATTAGGATGGATTGCACATCATCCTCCCCTCACACCCAGCGCATCCCAATGCCCGAGCAGCGGCTCTCCCCGAGCCTCCTGAGCTGCAGCAGCCGCATCCAAACCTAGCAGCACTGCAAGGAGTTTCAATTCTTTCCTTCCCCTTGCACTTCTGCCCACTGCCTGCTCACCCAGTGAATGGTGAAATTCCCCCAGACTTCTTCACGGCTTTCCCTGAATCGAATTTGTTTTTGCAAACACTGCTGCTCTGTTGTTCACCTGCACTGCCACTAATAAATGTATTAAACTTCAGATTGGGTATGAAACCTTGGGGCATTTTACTGGTCAATACATTACACTTGTCACAAATGATTAGCTTGATGCTTTTGGATCATTAATCCTTTTTAATGTTTACCTTGTTACTGTATTTTATTGACAACAGGCAAACAAGGTTTTTGGTGCTGTGCACATATTTGGCTAAATACAGGGAGAAAACTCGGGAACAAAAACTACTTACTAATCCTTTTTTTGTTAAATCCTTTTTACTTGGAGCAATGTTGTTAGTTTCATCACAACAGAATAAATTGTTTTCCGCGTGCTGAAGCCAGAGTGAAAATTTCACTCAAACATGGCAAACATTCAAATTGAAATCATGTTTTATGACTGCACATTAACCCTGCTGCTCCCCTTTCCTTATAAAATACTGCTGGCTGGTGTTAGATAACTCTAGCTTCAGTGCAAGCTCTGAGCTTAGTTTTTTCCACTTTATTCTGTTTGGAAGGTTAAGCCCAAGTACGAGCCCAGAGGAGCTCGTTCATCGCTGTTGGAATCTAATGAGCTCTAAGTAGGTTATGGGTCTCTTAAATTAGCAAACAGCTCCACAGCCTCACAATGCCACCTGTTCTTAAGATGAGTTCTTCAGAATCCAGGATTCCCCTGAAGCTAGCACCTATCCACACACCTCGTTCCTGACAGATGGAAACTGGGGGCTCCAGCTCCCTAAAAATCCAGTGAGGCAAAGACAGCGTTTGCATACAAACTGCAACATCTTACCATCACCAGGAAGGATCCTTACTCTTTAAAATTGAACTCCAAACTTTATTTGGCACCAGGTGATGGCCTCACATGTAATGAAAAAGTGCCTTTATTTGGTGAAGAAAAGGAAAATCCTGCTCCCTGCTGGTATCCCCTCAGTGGGGACCCAGCATCCTTCCCGTAGCCTTCCTTAGTCCAGAAAATGCCTGTGCTTTCCTTGGGCTGGCACTCACACACACAGCGTACACACACAGCGTACACTCACTGCCCTTTCCAGAGGGGAACTCCCAACAGCCACACCTGGGAGGCAGAGGAGAGCCCTGGCTGGTGTGGGAGGAGGGATTGTCAGGAACAGGGACAGGGCTGAAGGCAATCCCCTGATGGGTTGCAGCTGCACTGACTGCCAGAGTGGGAACAGCCCTGCCCTCACAGCTCACAGCACAGGAGAACAGGGGTTATAAAGGAGTGGCTTAGCTGCTCTGGAGTCTGCTGGAGTCTGCTGGGAGGAGGAAGGGTCCAGGGGCACATCAGGTAAGATGCTCTGCGAGGGACAAACAGGGTTGGGCGGTTGTGGAAGGGGTGGGAAGGAGCTGTGAGCTGGTCCTGCAGAGGAGGAGTCCCTGTTGTGAGGAGTTGTCCATGGGAAGGGCACAGAGCAAAGGTCAGTGCCCTCAGAGGTCTCTGGCCTCTTGGGGGTCAGTGGTACCTGCAGTGTCATGCAGGACAAAGGTGTCACCTGCAGGAATGCTGCACCAGGGACCTTGTCTGCCTTCTCCTGTAAAACAGGGGGGATAGGTGATCCTGCATTCCTCTTGGAATGCTGGTGCTCCTGGGTTATCCCCTCTACAACCAAGGGAAGAGTCCTGGCAGGGTACAGAGGGCATGTGTTGCATTCTCGTGATGGAATTGAGTCTCTGTAAGGACTCAGGAGCAGCTGATCCCTGGTGTGCCCAGTGACCCCAGGCAGCTCTCTCCCAGCTCCTGCCTCGCTCAGGAGCTGTTTGTGGGGCTGGAGCCTGGCTGGCCCTGCAGGGCCACGCTGCCCTGCTGCTGTCAGGGCTCGTCAGGACAGACGTGTCACTGCCGAGGCTCCGCGCCTCCTGTGCCCTTTGTTTTGTACTGAAATGTAAAACGCACGTGAGCAGAGACCCTTGTTAAGTCTCCTTGTCACCTGCCATAGCTTTTGCAAATCAAGGTCAAGAGGAAGGCATTTCAAGACTGGTTATTCCACTTAACTGCTCCTTAATGACTGCTTCAAGGATGGCAGTGTCTGAACTCTTGATATAAAATTTCCTTTTTTTTTTTTTTTTTTTTTTTTTCCCTCTCAGAAAGGCTAGAGGAGCAATTATATGTCTTTTATATTTCTATGGCTCAACTAAATACAGAGAACTGCACTTAAAAACCTATGTAGATGATTGGTATCCTTCAGCTACTCTCAGGCAGTACTTTCTAAGCAGGTTGAATTAGGCTTTAGTATTCATTCACCTATCCTTATCAATTATCCAGCTTTAAAGTACTGGGTTTTGCTGATAGTTTCCTTAAGTTTGTTTTTTCACTTTTGGGATAGGTGAAGTTGGTGCTGCTCCCTAAGGTTTTACACCTGCTGAGCTTCCCACACCTGCTTAGTTTCTTTCTCATTAATAAGATAATGATGCATTCTGTTATGGCTCTCCCACCCCATAACACTGTTTTGAACTGGATCATCAACTGCGCTGAGCTCCATTCTAAATGAAAATTGCTTTCCAGGTGTTGAAATTCATTATCTCACTGCAGTGGAAACAAAGGTAGAGGTAATGGGGTTATATATTAATGTGAAACCCAATAAACTGTGGTGTGAGTAGACAACTCCACGACTGGGAGTCATAAGGATTTGAGTGTAACCAGGGCAAGAAATTAATAAACACGTGAGGAGTGAATGAATGAATGCTGAATGATGTCTCACCAAAGATAAAAGAGGACAATACAGATTTTTAACAGTGCTAGGAGGTTGCTGCTTCTCCAGGATGTCTTATCTGAAATCTTTTGTGCCAAAAGACAGTACAAGGAGGACTTGTAGAGCAGGGAAGGTTGTTCTGATCCTGCAGAACAAAACCAAGCCTAAGTCTTCAGTCTAGACTATTTTATGTACTTAACAGCAAATGAACCTCGCTTTGTCACTGCTTCTCCCAGTTGTGAAAATTGGATAATTAGGCTTTTGTAAAAGTATTTCACAGTATTCAGATGAAAAATGCCGTGGGGGGTATGTTGTTGGTTTTTTTTTTTTTTTTTTAAGGAAGATACAGCCATTTGTGAGTTTATCAATGTTCAAATTTTATTTTCTTGTGTTCGGTAAACCACACCAGCAAGTGCATAAAATTGTGGTTTAAAAAAAATTACTATGGGTTTAAAAATGATGGGTATAAAACAGTCCTGGTTCAGCTATCCCCACCTTCTATCCAAATCTATGTCATTTCATAAACTCTTCATATGAAGCAGGATCAGATTGAAATAATGAAATATTGAGTTGAAATAATGAAAATAATAAGGATTACCTACAGCCTGGGAGTGCTTATAAGCAGTAAGTAACGTTAATGCCAATATCCCCTCAGGCAGGTGAAAATGGAATTGTAAGTGGTGTGAGGAGAGCTCTGTGTTGCTGATAAATTCATATCAAGGTGTGCTCGTGCCTCTGACTATGTACTACAATTTTTATGTATATTTATCACCTTCAGATAGAATTCATCTTTCTCAGAAGCAAAGGGAAAATTTAACAAGGGTTTGTAAGAAGTGATCAGAGGAAGGGGGAACCTTGAAGAATGCCTTTCCTAAACCCTGTACTAAGAGAAGAGTTGAGCTGTGTTTAACAAAAAACTTGAGCTCTGTCTAAGCAGGTGCAGTGGGAATCCCCAAACCCGGGCACTGCAGGACAGGGTGGATTTTGACTCTTGCTAGATCTTGATTTACGTTACAAAGGTTAGAATTGTGTAAAACTGGTGGGTTTTGAACAATCCTAACGACTTTGTTATTAGTACATTTTATGTGAAGGTAAAACAAATACTTCATTGACTTAGAAACCTGTTTGCTCTTTCTGCTCCAGTGGGACTCTGGTGCCCCATGGGAGTTCTTTTCAATTAATTATCATACTTGAGAGTGTTTTGTGGCTCACTGCAGAGATGTTTGCTTCCTCTAGCAAGAAGAAATTGTCTGATTCTCAGGAAGTCACAAATATTAATTTAATCTCGGAATTTTCACCATGATAGAATTTTCTGTAACTGCACAAGGCGGCCACTACCTTATGGCTGTAAGTGTCTTTGGATATATAAACTTTATTTTGCGTGATGCACTGAGTTATTACTCTATAATGGACTGAGAAAACCCTTTGAGACAGCTGAGATTTTTGGCCTCACCTCTTCAAGTTTTCTTTTTTGCTCAATTTCAGTTCTCTTTTAAAGAGCCCATTTTTGAATGCAGCACCTCGAGTAAGCCATTTGACAAATGAGTTAAATACCCTTAAATGGGTTAATCACATTGGACAAATTGAGCTTGAATTCTGTTGGCATGTAATACTGAATATGTAACAGAGGAGAGTAAAAATCCATATAGTACATGTAAATGAATAAAGCACAGAAGGACATTGAAGAGTTTTGAAATATCCATGGATTTGTGATTTTGGTGATAACTTAACAAATTGCCTAAAACACTTCATATAAAGACCAACAAAGTGGTGGCAGAGGTGGTTTTTATTCTGCTTAGCATGTGTAGCCTAAGAATTGCTGCAAATCCTTTGGTAAATGCATCTTTTCGTGTCTTGCCACTCAACAGTGTTCTCTAGTTACAATATTCCTACTTCACCAGATGGAGTAAGAGATGGGAATAACTGTCAGGGCATTGTATGTCCTGAGCAGAGTGAGAGACTGTGAGAATATTGCTTCTCTGGGATGAGGAACAGAGAGAGGATGTTTCAGGGAAGCCCTCATGGATGGACTACCCGCTTCCAGTGGTGGTAACCCATTTTTGTACAAAAAGGTGGCTGTGGAACAGGATGGTTGGTGTGCAGAGCACTTTAACAAAGGTGGTTTTGAGCTGCATTTCAGAGCAGTCACGTTCAGGTGTGGCTCACACACACCTTGTGCAGGAGCTACAGCAGAAAGCAATTCCCTCCTCTTTCCTCTGGGTTCTGAGGGCAGAATGCAACATCCCCTTGAACATGTGTCTAACACCACAGTGCCTCGTGCCTCACGACAGAGAAACAGAAGAGCCCAGTGCTGGACTCTGAAATCCAAATTATTTCTAAGGAAGATTGAGGACAAAGGTTCTCCAGGTTTTTCTGGCATAAATCATTCTGCTGAATTCAGCTTAGTGATGCTGGCACAATTTGTTTTTGTCTTTCAGCTGCTGTGTAGCCCTTTCTGAACTATTTTCTAGTATTGTTTTGAGAGAGATCATAATATAGCAGAAGGGGAAATAAAGGCATCTGGCTAGACTCTTCTTCAACTAACCATGGCCAAGAAAGTCATTAAAGCAAATTAAAAACCAAACACGGTTTTCTCACTTCTTCACTAAATGCCACAGTTATTCATCTCTGAAAATGGACAAACACAATCTCAGTCAAGCTGTCATTACGGAGAGGAATGGAGAAGTTGTAATTTGAATGCTAATCAAATTCTTATTTATCAGTCTCAGCTGTGCTGGTTTGGTAGGCATATGCCAACAAACTTAACAAACATTTTCTCTTCCAAAGAGCAAAGTCTGTGTTTGCTTGTCTTCCCTATAAGTGGTTTTTAATACACACCATTAATGAAAGACAAAATAGAACACAATGAAATGAAAGGATTGGCCCTGCTGAGGGCACCTCCTGTGAGACAGTATTGACAGAATGGCTGTGTTACATCTGAATAGAAAAGATTTGATGGTAAAAACTAGTTTGTGATGGAGAGCATTGCAGGTTTTGGATGTTTGCCTGAGGTACCTGATGACAGAAAGAGAACGATCGCAAGGATGAGTAAGACAAAAATTTAGTAAATTCCTTCAAGATAAGTAAAAATGCTTTGAAATTAGACTGTTTTATTGATTTGTCTGTCTTGTTTTCCAGTGAATTTCCTGTAAAACGCTGTCTTTAGTTTGGCTGGGGTGTAATCCCTGGGAGTGCTCAGGGCCACGTTGGGTGGGGATTTGAGCAGCCTGCTCTAGTGGAAGGTGTCTCTGCCCCTGGCAGGGATTGAAAGGAGAGGATCTTCAGGTCCCTCCCAACTGTTCTCTGATTCTGTGATGGCAGTGCTGTGTCTTCTGCTAGAAAATATTATCAGTTAATTTGTTTAAAGGCTTTGCTGATGCTAGTGTTCAACACTTCTAAAACCCCCCTCTTCTGTTAATATAATTGACTTTTTTTTGTAATATGTACTTGCCTTTAGCAAATGCATTAAACAACTTTCCCAGTGACCATTTTGCTATCTCTGATCATGCTGAGGATAGGCTGCCTTTTATCTTTGCCTTTCAAGAAATAACCTTACCCTAAAACTTGTCTGGATTTAAAGTGGTGAATTCAGGATGTGGCCTGTGTGTGGGTGGCTTTAATAACTCCAGAGTACTGTTAATAACTCCAGTGCTCACTGTTCTGGGCAGATCTCTTCGGGGAGTTTATGGGTCACCAGTACTGGATATTTAGAAGAGGAAGCATTGATTTTGTGCCACAGTTGATGTTTGCCTTGCTCTTGGAGCTTTAGCCTAACCCAAGCACAATGAATGAAGGAATTTAATGCCTTTGGTTCTGGTAGGACTTAATGTTGGAGTTTACAAGTTGAGTTTCTTACGTGATATCCCCATTGACTTCCACAGAGAAATCAGAATGATTTACAGTCACTGCTGGACTTCAGAATGGTTCCCAGAAGTCGAAGCCCAGCAGCACTTCAGCAAGCCACTGTAATAAGATATTTTATTGTTATGGCTTTGAATGTCCTGCAGTGTACGGTAATTCAGATATAAAATAATTAGGGGCAATTAAAGACCATTATAGTAAGGATTACTTTGTGCTAATGGCAGACTGTTTGACTGGAGGAGAAATACTCCTAAAGTCATTCAGGGAACACGATACCTAGTGAGGGTGGGAAAAGGAGCACGTCTGAGATTTCAGTGGGAAGGAGCCTAAATAAATGAGGACTTTTTTCTTTCACCACAACCTCCTTTTCTTCAACTATCCCCCAAATTCCGGTATATCTTATAATTTTGTTCATTAAAGATATTCATAAAACTACAGCAGCAATGTACAGCTTTACTTCATGAAAGGGAGTATCTCAACACATAAGAAATGATACAGTGTTTTGTGTTTAGCTGCTGATGTTTGATAGCAGTGTTTCATTAAATGTGATAAAATCAATAATGCTAATTTTCCACCTCTGTCAGCAAAATGTTTTTAGTAAAATGGATATTTTATTTACTTTTTAATAAGATTCAGCAACCCTCAAGAGTCTTTTAGGAGAGAAGGCATTCAGCTTAGACTGCTTGCAAAATATATATATCACAGATATCCTAAGTCTTGAACATTTAGGATTACCACAGCCACTTCTAATTCACATTATGTGGATACAATATATTAGTGATGTGACATCTGCCCTTGTCTGGAAGAAAAACTCTGAAGTTCTCTGACCTGTACCACAATTTTCTCCAAAAGCAGAATAGAACACAAGAGCTGGCTAAACATGAGAGGCTCGTTATAAATGTGATAAATTGTGATTTCAGTTTATGCACAGCTGAATAAGGCTTGTGTGTGTGTAAGATCTGTGACAGGCAGCTGTCCTTCTGAGCTCCATGGCTCTGTCCCTCACAGCAGATTCCTCTGCAAGGAGCCACTCATAAAGTTCTCCAAATAAGTGATTTTCTCTTTTATAGGTAAACAGGAAAATAAATGGGTTTACAAATATCCAGCAGGAGAGTTGTACAAGTGTTAGTGCATCCAACTGCTTTAATGCATCATCGTTGAAAAGAATTCAGTTTTACCAAGCTGAGTGCAAACAGCATTGCCAGATCCTCACCTGCAGTGAAGCTGAGGAAAATACAGCTTTTAACACACAAACACTGGAAACTAAGGAAAAATATTTGTGAGTCCGTGAAGAATGCAAATGTTAGCACAGTTTTATGTGAAGCATAAAGACAAGCATATAACTTAAATATTGCTCTTTAGGTGAAAATAAGCAATTTTGTGTGTGGCTTCTTTCTAGCTGTCTTAAAATCAGTGATTATTTCTCCTCTGAGAAGTTTTAAAATCAAAAATGGTAACATTTAATCCCTGCAAATGGGCTGTAATTTCAAGTTTCAGCAATACTTGTGAAGAGGGTCTAAGTACAGAATTCTCTCTGGGGTCTTTTTGCAATCTCAAAAGTGTGAACTCTAATTTCCAGCACTGGTACATGAATGGCTGACTCCTATGGGATAAAATCCTTTTGTGTCCCTGTTTTCTAAGCTGGAAGACCTTGACAGAGAGTGGTGAATTTATAACCTGACAGAAACTCTAATCTGGGGTGCAGTGATGTGAGCCATCCAGTGCAAGAAATGTTACTGAGCTTGTGAACATGAGTAAGAAAGGTGCGTGCATTAAAAACATAAAGCAGCTGAGAACGTTTCCTAGACCTTTAGTGATGGCTCCATTTATCTAACTTTGTGCACGACTGCGGAAGGTGTGCCTGCTGCAAGGTCCTGCACGTCCTCCTGTCTGTTCAGAACTCACCATGATCTCCTGGAGAGGAGCAGCAGAGTCGCTGTTCAAGGATCCAAACGTAACAAAACTTACACTGAGGAGAAAAGGATCGGTTCTGTGTGGTTGTGCAGATGAAAGGAAGTGGGGCATTGTCTTAGGCACGTGTTACCCGTTGGAATTGCCACGCCACCAGCCACAAAGGCTTAATTTAGATCATGGTATCAGTATCCAGTCCCCACAGTGATTCTTTAGCAGTCACTGTCATCAGAAGATCCTTCCCTTATTTTGTAAAGAGTCATGAGCCTGGAAGCTGGTTTTTTTTCCCCCCTATAGCTGAAGAAATGGGAATTGGAAACAGATACTTCATTCGCTGTAGTTCCAGACGAGAGCACGAGTTCTTATCACTATAATCACAGCTAAGAGACTGAAAAAGATGAAGGAATCTCTTTAGATCTGGTGAACTTTTTATCCTCAATTAGATTTTGACTTCCCTAACTTTGTTTATATGCAAAAGAAAATCTGTTTTTATTTACTCTTTATTAATTGCATAATGAAGGGGAAAATCTATTTTAAAATAACAGATTTTTAAAAATTATTAACCAAAGATCATAATGCTGTATTTACTTAGTTAATTTTATACCTATTCCTATTAGCATCTTTTCTATATTCGATTGCTTTACAGTGCTAAAAAGCAAGGGAAAATAAGCTTTGAAAAACCTATTCTTAAATTGGTAACTGCAGGCTCTCTAGTGAAACTCTCCAGGTTCTTCTGGCTTACACTTGATTTGCTTTAGTAAGGGTTATGGGGAATGAAACACTATTGAAAGCGCATTTTAGAACGCCTGGCAGCAGCCGGGAGGAAGGGAGTTGGAACGCCTGTTTCTGACTGCGGAGCGCCCCTGAGGGCTGCGCTGGGAGGAATCCTGCGTGCCCAGAGGAGTGCCCGGCGGCTCCGCGCGGCGGTCAGCCGCGGCGCCGGCACCGCGCGCCTCCGCGCCGCGTGCTCGCCAGGGTGGGAGATGTGCCGTGCGTCGCCTTCCGGGGAACGGTCGTGGACAGCGTTAATATGCTGATGAGGAGGGAAAAGGAAAAAAATAGACATCTAGAGAGAGAAATTCTGGAGGAGCAAACCCAGCTGTGGTAGTGAGCCTGGCAGATCTGCTGTGCGCTACGTACTAACTCTTCTATTTCGTGTGTAAATTTGAGTTACCAGGTGCTGGAACCCTGGGTGCTGAGAATTCCGGGCTTTTCTCTGCTCACAGGCACCGACCCTCAGGCAGGCACTGCATCTGACCTGTGGAACAGCTCCCAAAATTGAGTGACAGCACTGGCATTGTGAGTGTGGAGTTTGGATAGAAGTGTGTGATGTCATAGGGTAGAAAACTTAAAGTTCTAGTATATAGTAATATATATAAAGCAATATGGAGGATTTAGGATATTGGTTAAGTTCTTCTTTGTGGGTTTGGGTGGTTTTTTCTAATTGGGTGAAAAGGTCTTCATTTGCGGGTCACAAGTGGTCATTATTGAGTTAAAAGTACAAATAATTTAGGTGTCATCTCATCATTAGATAATTAGCTCTTTAAAAAAACATGGAAAGAGAGAAGAATCTATTTCATACCTTGTTGGCTGGAACTCACAGCTCATGAGACTGTGCTATAGATAGGAATTAATAAACATCTGAGTCTGAACACAAGAATATTGCATCTCCTGAGCTTTAATCCCAGCTCTAACACAAGAAAAGATGATAAGAAACTGACAGCCATGAAGCCTACATAACACTGAATTACTTGGTGTCTTCCTTCCTCTTCCTCTGCCAGTATGTTCTCTCTTTTGAGAACAAACGGCTAGTGGATGGACAAATGATGAACAGGTCACAAGGAGCTGTTCTTGAGCTTTTTCTGGGGGGGCCTCATCCAGTGGCCTTTAATGCACAAAACTGCAGAGCAAGTTAGGGGTTGGCAGAAGCAGATGAAATCCCAGCAACTTCTATATTTAACATGGAAAAATCTTCATATCTCTCCAATTTTTTATAAATTCTACTAACCCATGTAAAGGAGGAACAGAAATGCAGTGTGGGAAGAATTGCAGAGTAGTTGTTTAAAACAACGGAACAAAACATCGAGAGACGGCTGCACCAATGAGATCTTTTAATCAGTGAAAGCCAACATGCCCTGTGAGGAAACAGGGAATTCCAAGTAACCCAAAACATAATTTCTAGTTGAAGATAGCCATACCAAAGCCTCAAAGATATGGATGTATTTAATGATCTTCTCTGATATCATTACAGCAATAAATTTTCATAACATAGACTGGGATGTGCTAAATTTGCCAGGACTGTGAGGTATAATGGCTTGTACAGTGTGCTTTTCTAAAGAGCACTGACATCAAATTCCCAGATTCAGACAGCTTTTGAGGGCTGAGTTGTCTGTAGGCTGAATAGATGTCTTAGTTTGGGAGGATGCTCTCATTTTCCTTTGTCACTCTAACAAAAGTCACTGATTAACAATGCATTCAATTGTTATGAGATAAATTACAGGTCTTTTCACATTTCTTCTTTTTTATGCCATCCTTTTGGCTTTCTGATTACTCATGAATTTTCTTTGGCACTTCCCTCTATTCCCAAATAAAAATTAAGGTTACATATTCTGTGGCAGTCCATGTGAGGTTAAGTTCCAGCCTTGTGGAACTAAATGAATATTGGTTTTGATTGTGTAGAGAAGAATGCAGGTAATAATTTTTTATATAAAACCTCTTAACATGGACTGATTGTCTAAATGTAGTAGCTCCCTCTGATTTATGATTATCAGGGTTTGGGTATGGTTTGTATGGATGTTTGTTTTTCCTACCAGAGCCGGTACATATTACTGAAAGTGGAATTTCAGGGTGAAGTTCTCAGAATCTCTTCACCGTGGTGGTGAACCCACTGTGTTGTTTGAGGTTGCAGTGTGCTGTTGGTGCTCACTTCCACAGAATCAGCTGGGCTTGGGTTTGACAGAGAAGTGATATTGTGTTAAAAGGCCTGGCCTTCTGTCTGTGTTTGACCATGCAACTTGTAGGAAAATTTCTAACTTTTCTTGACCCTTGTTCATTACAACAACAACAATAACAAATTAAAAATCTTGTCTTTATCTGGAGCAAACACAAGTGTTATACTTGCTGTAGTTAGTTCTTTAAGACAGAAGAGTGTGAAGCTGGTTAATAATAAATGGAAGCTGTGCCAGTGCCTTGTGTGCTGAAAGCTTTTTCTGGAGAAATGATTAAATGCATTGAATTCCCCATCTGATCAATATAAAAAGTATTCTGGCTGTTTCTGGACCCAGCGAACATTTTCATCAGATTTGGCTTCGATCTCCAGTGAGACGTGTTTACAGAACTAATTTCTAAATGCTTCTCTTATCAAAGGAAATTTTTATTATTTTTAATAAAATATTACTATCTCCTGAACTGCATTATTTAAAATTGAAATAGAAAGCTATTTTCTTTCAGCTCCTTTGAAAACTCCCTAAGAACGTTTCCTTGAATAAAAGACATTCTCTTTGGTTCGAGCAGGCTTCCCGCACTTAATGAAGTATCACTGTAGCACAACAGCTTTTAATTCTTTTTCCATTATCACCTTCACTCTAATTCTGCCAGAGCTTCCTATGTGCCTCGTTCCTTTGTGCAGAACGTGGCTTTCTCTCAGGCAGAGAAGCTGAACCGGAATTTCTGGGTTTCAGTTGTTGACGAGGCAGCTGCAGCGCACGGCCCGGGGGATGTCTGAGCAGGGATGCAGGTACCAGCACAGCCACGTGTGTGGGGTCCCCCGGGCTGCATCCCTGACACTGAGCTCTCACTGGAGTCTGGGGCCGGCTGCTGGAACCCTGGGCGCTGAGAATTCCAGAGTTTTGTGCTCACAGGCACCGACCCCCCAGCAAACACTGCATTGACCTGAGGCCATGGAGAAGGCTCCCAAAATCGAGTGACAGCACTGGGATTGTGGGTGTGGAGTTGAATACAAGTGTGTGACACCACAGGGTGCAAAACTTGGAGTTTAAGGGTTTAGAATACAGTAATAGAGATAAAGCAATATGGAGGATTTAGGATGTAGGCTAAGCCCTTCTTCTTATTCTTCGTATTTTGTAATCGGGTAAAAAAATCCACATTGCGAACCACAGGTGGTTATTGGGTTAAAAGTAAAAATAATTTAGGTGTCATCTTGTTATTGGACAATTGGCATTTAAAAGACCTTGGGAAGAGTTAGAGTCAGAGCCATTTTCTACCTTGTTATCCAGAGCTCACAGCTCGTGAGACTGCGCTGTAGATAAGAATTAATAAACATCTGAGTCTGAGCACAAGAAAACTGCATCTCCTGTGCTTTAATCCTGGCTCTAGCAGGAGAAAGAAGATACAAAGCAGGCAGGAGTAGCAGAAGGATGCTCTGAGGCACGGAGCAGCTCACGGTGCTCACCCTGGGCACTGCCCAGCTGCAGCGGGTGGAAGGCAGGGAAACAGCAGCTCGTTGTTGTGTTCCACTCAAAACTGCCAGGTGTCAGTGCTCATTCTCTCCTGGTTCCAAATCAGTCTGTTTGAATCCTGACATGGCAGCACTCTGCCTTCCTTGCCCCTCAGCTCCTGTTTCTCCTCGCTGCCTGTATCCCACTGCAGCTTCCACCTCCCGGGGCACTTTCTCTCGCTTTTGACTTTTCAGGGAATGTGGCCTGGCAGAAGACCAGTCCTGCCTTTCTGCCAGTTCCTCCTTCAGCTTTATTTCATCAGAGTCAGAATTAAGTGTGATTACAGTAAGTGCAGTTACTGATATATTTTCTTCATTTTGAGATTGGACCATCTAATTTGGCAGCTTTGAAGCGTGTTGCTAGCTCAGATGGGAAACGTTTCATACAAGGGGTGAGGTTTGTGTTTGAAGGTGCCAATGAAATAACAAATAAATAAACAAAATTCAAACTGTTCTCATTTCAAGGTGGTTCATTATTTAGCCAGAGAATTTTAAGTAATGTGGAACTTGAGTGTTAGACAGCTGAGTATCTGTGAGAAGGGACTTTGGATGGACAAGTCTCGGGTGTTTCTCTGCATCAGTTAGTGAGGAAGGACAGTGAGATGTTTTGGACAGCAGGAGGGTAAAAGCCATGGTCACAGAAGTTTTATTTCGACCTGATCACCAATGGGTGAAATGAAGTTGTTCAGTCCATCTTTAGTCATTTGGTCAGTGCCTGATTTGGTGTCCCTCATTTGTCTGCTGATGTGGAAATGGAGCTCCTGGGCACCAGGACATGCACAGCCTTACCCACAGATAATTCTGGTTGGTTCTATTTGGGGTTTTTTTCTTTGTTTTTAATGCTTTTAGTGAGGGTTTGGGGTTTTTCTCCCCCTGGATTCTGACCTACAGATTTTATTTTTTTGAAACAGGAGTAATGATGATGAAAACAATTATGATTGCCTTGTTTAATAGAAGTTGTATAGCACCTTAGATTAATTCAGTCCAGCCTCCAGCTGAAAGGACAAGCTTTAAATAACATCTCAGGTTCTGCTGATTTTGTTTAAAAGGAGGAACAAATGAGGCTCAGGGATATTTCTTTACAATTCAAAAAAAATACAAACACTATTATCTGCCTTGAAATTTTTAATATCCTGTCGTGCATTTACCCTGAAGTGTATTTGTAAATGTGCCTTATATAGCTCATGTAAATAGTATATAATGATAAAGTGTGGTTTCAAGGATAAACTTGGTTTTAATTCTCCTAGTTTAGGTGGCCTTGTCCAGACAAACCCTGTCTTTATGGTAATGTCACCCTTTTGATGAAGCTCAGGGCAGAGCTGTAGGAAGGAACGTAATATGTATGAAATGATCAAATACGTAGCTTACGCTATAAAACAGCATAAAACCCAGAAGGTATTTTTAAATCCTCTTGCTCAGGGATTTCTGAATGTAATTCCATATCTTCTCACTGAGATAAAAACATTCTCTGTGGATTACTCTAATTAAGCAATATTAGATACAGCTTAAATCTATTTTGAATATATGTTTAATTTTAATAGATATCACCATTCAATTTCCAGATCTGTTTTGTGTCTAGAATCCAATAAATCCAGTTTGCTGAGCTTGGTTGAGGGTTCAGCAGCCTGGTAATTTTCCATTCTGTGTCCTGGGTTTTTTGAAGGTTCTGTTTGTTGAAATACTTAAGTAGCAGATTAGAGGAGATAAAGGCCAAACATTGAAAAGCTGTAGAGCATTGAGATAAAATTCAGCAAAAATGGCCAGGATAGCCTAATTCAGATGCCCCACTGCAGCAAGAAATGTTCTTTATTTCAGTGTAACACTGGCATTTTTGTTTTGAACACCTATCCTTTCGGTGGGAAAGGCTCAGTATATAATATCATGTAATTTTAGGCTGCTTGAGCACGGGCAGACCAATTAGCAGAGGTTGCTAAAGCAGGACACCTGTGGCTGGCTTCAGTGGCAGGTGTTTCCTGGGGACAGAGGAAACTGATTTTTGACAGGGTGTAGCCCCTGGAGCTCGGCTTCTGCAATAACCAGTTTTCTGGTTTGTTTTATTGGCTTTCTAATTCCATTCAGAACAGGCACAAGGGGTATTTTGGGGCACTTTCCTGTGATGTCTCTGCTTCTAAGGCTAAGAACCATGTTAGAGATGTAGGACAATCAGAAGGAGAATGAACTTGAGTCCACAAGTGAGCAAATATAATGGAGGAAGAAATTACCGTGTGTTCTTCTTGCCTGTATTTAAAATGTTTAGAACAGAAATACATCAAGTGTGTATGTGTGGTTTCCCCCTCAATCTTTTTTTCTTTTCCCAAGAATATAATCTGAATGGTTCAGCGTATTTAGGCTTTAAGTTAATAATAGTTTAAATTTTGAGATAGAAGTTACCTCTAATCCAGGTGCCAAAACCTTACACTGACCTTCCCCTGAGTGAGTGAACCAAAACATTTTGTGTGGCTCAGGGTAACACTTGGAAATGCAGCAATAGCATAATTTTCTATAACATATTTCTATATGGAATCAAAAACTTTCACCTGCCATCTGGTGGGGAAAAAAATGAAAAGCTCTGTACAATATGTGAACCTCCTAACTAAGGACTACACCTGTTTTCTACTTGCTAGTAGTACTGAAATATGCAGTGCTACTTCTATATAAAGAAGACTTTACACTCACATTCCTGACTTCTCTGTGCATGCTACAGGAATGAGAATTTTTTGGTGCTTTTCTTTTCCCTCCATATCAATAGGGCAAAAGAGTAATTGAGTTCACCAGTTCCTCAGATTTGCCTGAATAATAACCAGCTACCCTTCATGGTCAGAGCATGCTCGTAGGAAATAAAACAAGGCAGATATGATAGGAAAACATAAAAATGTATTGATTAAACCCTCTGGGAGATTTGGTTCTACAGTGATACTCAATCACACGTCACCTGCAGTGCACTAAATAAGTCCTAAAAGTTTTTAATATTCCATATCCCAGAATAAATCACAGAGGAAATCACTGGCTGCAGCAGTTCTCTCTTAATCAGGAATATTGCTATAATGAGCACTATATTCTTCCCTTAGAATTATGGGTTTGGAAATAGGGTAGGGAAAAATTCTTAACTTTGCTCTTAGGAGAAAAGTTTCACTTAAGACTGGGAAATTTGTACCACTGCCAGGGTGTAGTTAAGTTCTAAGTGTGCATTTCAGTAAGAAACAAGTAGCTGCCAGCTTTTAATTGTGATATTCCCACAGCAGGGGCAGCAGCACTGGGTACATTTGAGCTGGGTTCTCTTTGGGACTCGTGCTGGTAAATGTTCCAGTCAAGGAAACAATTCCACTTTCGTGCTGGACTAGTGCAAACAAGCAATAAAGCAGTGAGATTAACTTCCACGTTTTTACTAGAATCTGTAGCTCTGACAACTTGGAGAATAAAACCCCTTTTACTACCAGCTGAGGAAACAGACTCTGAATATCTTAGAGACAACAAACGT
Source organism: Hirundo rustica (assembly GCF_015227805.2). Taxonomy (NCBI): domain Eukaryota; kingdom Metazoa; phylum Chordata; class Aves; order Passeriformes; family Hirundinidae; genus Hirundo; species Hirundo rustica. The sequence continues at coordinate 8,600,723 of NC_053470.1, forward strand.
GAATCAACAGGAGTTTTTTCGCCCACTTCAGTAGGCCAGCCTCTTCCTAGTCTAAAATAACCACAGTGGCAGCATTTAATTAGGGCTCATCCATAATGGGGAGTAAAAACAGTGCTGAATTTGTGGTATGTTGGCTACCCACATTAATTTGTTACGTGGAAAAGTCTGAAGCTGATTAGTTATCCCCTGTAAAGACACTTCTTTTGGGCACGTGGGATTGTCCACATGGGAGCCCAGCAGCAGCATCAAACACCTGCTGGATGCACGACCTACCCAACAGTCTTCTGAGGAAAAAAACCTCTCCCTATGAGCTTGTGGCCTCCAGAACATTTTTATCCTGAGCTATTCCACCTCCTCTGTGAGGTGGAAATGTCCACAGCCTATACTGATCTGAGTGCTTGTGTAGGGATTTTATTCTTTCAGGCTGTGGTGTAGTTCTAGGCAATATTAAAAAGTTTGGGAGTTTCGCCTGCCCCTTAGGTTTTGTTCTAGTACACAGGGGATTCATTTTGGAGGATATAATGGGTCTTAAGCTTGTCAGTCTGCACTATTTATTAAACCATTAAACTGTTTTCAAGTTGTTTAATAAATAAATGATGACATTTTAAAATGTCAGCAGGAGTCAATGAAATCTTCCAGACTCAGAAATTCTGGAAGCTCTAAACCTGCTTGGCTCTGGCTTGTCCAACACAGAACTGAGGTGCCTGTGCCCCTTTGCAGGTTAAAGGTCCAGGATTAGCCCTAGTTCCATTTTGTGTAGTTTAATTTTTCTTGTACTATAATTCATTATTTCAAATAATCTCACGTCAGTCATTGCAAACATCATTAACAGGAAATAAAACCCAAATGAACCCAAAATAACAAACAAAAAAAAGAAAAAAAAAAAACCCTAAACCATCAAAGACCGGTGATAGGAAAGGTAACAGCAGGTTAATTCAGCAGATTTATAGAGGCAGATAAAGCCTGAGCTTGGAAAAGGGCGTGTCTTTGAGTTGCTCCCAAAACAATGAAAACCTACCGGAAATGGAAGTTTGTAGAATCCATTCTTCTCCTCCCTCCACCTGTTACAGTCTGCAACACTGATGCAGTGAATTACTCATGTAAACATTGGGCTTTTCCAAAGATCCCTGCCTTCTACCTGGCAGGGATTTTCCATCTGATTTTATTCTGGTTGGCTTTGGTCATCAGGACGATTTCAGGGCTCAGGTTCTCTGTCCTGTATCGCAGTTTGTTCCTTGCACTGAGCTTTGCATATTTGGGAAAGGTTTCACAGACTCTCTGCTGTTCAAAATGTCGTCACCACTTCCTTTTCCTTCTCCAGGCCCATTAAATAACCATTAGTTTGTAACATTTTTTCACAGCTGATACCTTGCAATGTGTTTTTTCCCATTCGCTATAGTATAAAAATGAAACATGGAAATGCTGCCATGCGTTTTTCACTCAACTCCTCTGTTGTCTGTCTGAGTATGTTGGCCTCGTGCATTTAAATAATTAATTCTCTTTTTCAATATCTATTGGTGATACTCGTTGCAGCTGATATTTCCACATGAAAATTCAATTATTTTTGTAGCTCTGAAAGATGTGGAGTGCATAATAACTTTGATAATTAACCCAGTGTTTGGCAGTATATTGAAAGTGATGTTTAAGGATTACAATCAATTGCTTTTTGTTGCAGTCTTTGTTTGCAATCTTACAGCTGACTGGCATTCTTTTTGTTTGGTTATTGTTCTGGTTTGTTATATATATTTTGGTTGGTTATTGTTCTGCTAGAGGTCCTGAAGAGTCTTAATTACAATGCCAGTTTTCCATAACTGGACAGCAAGGTGTTGGTCCTAGTCTTGCAAAAAATAATTAATGAATGTGCAGGGTGTAAATGCTAAATACCACAGTTATAATATTAAATAAGTATTTACTTCAGGAAATGGCACAAAAATCTAGGTTTGACCTACCTTCATACAGTTACCTGCTTCATCTGGGAGCAAAGATGATTAAATACTGCACTGGGGGATTTCTTACCTAAAACTATTTTGTCTGTGAGGGAAGGGGGATATTAGAAGCAGCTGCTGTTTCAAATAAGTATCAGGTACAAAAATATGTTTGGGGAGCTGTGGTTAAGTGTAAAATACTGGAATATTGACTAAAATCCAGTTAAGTAATGAGACTGACATTTCCTTACGGCGCACTGTATTCTACCACTGAAATCAGGGAAAATCCAGAGGCTTCATCATCTAAACAAGGAGCAGTATTTCCTTGGGATGTGCAGTAGGAGGATCTTCACAAGACCAGCAGTCTGGCAGTTCCTAAAATGTCTTGTAACTTTGTTGGGAAATTGTGAATTCAATTGCCCTTCAGTAGTCTCCGTACCTAATGGTGGTGGTCAGGCTGTTCCTGCTGCCTGAAATGAGCTCCACCGTACTGCTTAATTCAGAGGTGCTTTCCCTCCTGCCCCACGTCTCAAAGGTGCTCTGTCCCAGCTGCTCTCAAACACCTGGGGCAGTTCCTGGCCCCGGAGCTGCACAGTTCCTGTTCTGTCGGACGATCTCCTCTGTGCATTGGACAGCTCTGTCAGGAGCCTGGGGTGGTTCTTCAGCCCCAGAGGAGCAGGGATGTTGAGCAGGACGCTGCTGTCTCTCCTGGGGTTTGTGCTGTGAACTAATTTCTGGAAGAAGCAGTTGATGCTCATCTTGGAGTGCGTGTCCAAGGGGGGTCTCAGCCCTTCCCTGCAGCTCCTGGGAGCTCCATCAGGCTCTGAGCTGGACGGGTTTTATTTCACCCACTCTCCAGCAGGAGGTGAAACTGCACGGGGCTGATGGATAAGGTGGGTTTGGTACCGTAGGGATCTGTAACTGCTGTGCTTTTATGTGGGAATCTTTGCAAAAGAGAGCAGGAGGAGCTGAACTGTTCTGCTGAGCTGCCTGCAAGACACAGCAAAACAAACACTCTGCTTTTTGGGCTGTTGGTGTCTTTGTTCAGATATAATTTCCATAGGTGTTCCTAAGTGTCAGCTTTCTAGGAGGGAAAGTGAACTTTTTACCTTAATAACCCCTGACTCTTTAGAGAACTCCTCTGGAGGAACATTTTCAAGGCTCTTCATTCACAGAGATTAATGACCTGGCACTCCAATTCCCAATGGTGCTCCTGGGCACAGGAAAGCATTTATGCATTTACTTTCACACTAATGGGGGATAACTCGTTTCACCCTCACTGGGACAGTCTAAATACTCCTTATTTCATTGGAAAATTACTGTTTTCAACATGTCAGGGAACATGTAACCAACAGTTCTAGATAGCAATGTGTCACCTTCAGTGAGAGAACAGCAAACGTAATCAAAAACTTGTTATTAAAAAACAATCGTGTCAGAAATAACACTTGTTTACATTCTCTAGATGTTTGCTATTATACTGTCTGGCAACTTGACCTTTTCTTATTTTTACTTCTGAAATACATAACTTTTCCTAATTTAAAAAAAATCCTTTTAATATTCCTTTTTTTGGGGGGGAGGGGGGCTGAAGTGGCAGGGGTATTAGGGAACTAATTAGGTAATATATAGGAGCTAGAGAAGCAAATATGGCCATGTAGAAGCAGTTATAAAACAGTTCAAAATGTAAAGAAATGGAAGATATGTCTTATTTGAATCTGTGTCGTATTTATAAGACACAGATTCAATTATAAAAATTATAAATAAAATTAATATGGGATAATCAGGATCAGAAGGGGAAAAAAAAAGACAAACCACGAAACAGGAAATGGAAACCGGTGCTTCAAAAAGTACTTTTTTTAATTCAATATTTTAAGGCTTTATTAAAGGAAAAAATAGCATCTGACACATCCAATAATAGTCTGTGTTCTGATTAGTGATTACCTGAATGCTCCTGTGTGTTTTGCTCTCAAGTAAGTGAGCAGTCCTGAAGAATTCTTGGATTTTTTCCTTTTTACCGAGGAAAACAGAACAAGCAAGCAGAAGCCTGTGGTTTTCCCAGTGGAATCTGAGTTCAGGGAGATCAGTGTGGTTTACAAGATACTGAAGTTGTTTCAGCAGCTGTTTTTCCCCGTTAACTGTTCAGGTAAATGTTACTGGGAGCTCATGCTCGGGAACCTCCCACTAACAACACCCCCTGTATCCTTATGAGACAAATCCACTTCATTTCCTCCCCGCTGGGAGCTGGGAAGTTGGAAGGAGTTGAATTGCTGGGGACGACAGAGAGGCAGGAGGAGCCAGGCTTGGGAAGGGCTCAGGTGAGCAATGAAGATCAGGGATCAGCTCTCAGGAGCTGTTTGTGGGCAGAGTTCCACACCGGGGCTCTGGGCTGTGCCCCCTGAGCAGTGGGCAAGGACACATCTCCAGGAGACGGGACAGCGGGGAGAAATGCGATTTCACTGGCAGCCCTACGCTGCTGGGAGAGGAGCTTCCCTCTGCCATTGCCAGGTGAAAGCGTTTCCTCCGCCTCTGAGGGCATTGGAACGAGGCAGCTGGATGAAATTTATTAGTGCAAGCCCAACTGCCTTTCCCCAGTTTGCCGGTTTCCTTCGCCACCAGCCCGGAGCCTGTGCAGATCCCAACTTGCTCACAATTCAGGTAACTTCTGCAGTGGAAGAATAAGCCTCTTAACAAGATTGAATTTGCTATTGTGCAAGTTGCAAGCTGAACAAACAGAGATTGGGCAAATTTCTGTTCGTTCATGTGCCTCTTTTAAAAAACAAATACCAGTTTAATATAAATGGAAATGAGAGCACTGTTAGTGTGGACATAAATCTTGATCTATTGTAACCTAATAATGAAATCCACTCTGTTCAGAGTCTAGATAAATGAAATAAAGTCATAGGGTGCTTTGGGGTTTTTTAATAAGAATAAGAATCATCACTTTTAACTTAGATTTGTCTCCTTTTGTTTGCTCGCTGTGATTTTGGGCAAAGCCATTATTTATGGAGAAGCAGTTGTTAGTCTCAGGAGGGAAGCGCGTCACCCTACTACGCGTGACGTGTGATTGTTTCTGGGAAAAGAGAAAAATAACGTGGCGAGATGTTTGAGAAGAAAGTTTCCTGGCTGACTTCATAAACTTTAATATTTATATAACCTTTAAGCAGTCAGGAGACTCTGCCTAATGACAGTCAACTAACAGCTTGACCTTTATTGAACGGGAGAACGGTAGCACACTTCCAGGAGTTTCATTCCAACAGCAACCTAATGTCGAATTTCTTTGGGCTGTTAATGTACAGTGAGCACACTGAAATTCATCTGCAGCCTGGAAATGTATTGTTTCCATTAAATAAGTCCTAGGCCACTGAAGAAAAGAGGATTTAAGAAGCAGTCACCTTCAGATTCCGTAATTCCGTTTTGATAATCTTGTTACAAATTAAATGTGAAATATCTCAACTTCCCAAAAAATATTAGAAGAGGTACATATGCAAATTGGCTATTACCATATCCAAAATCTTTATGTTAATCAGCAGCTCAGTAATTTGTATGTGAATGCAAAGCCTGAGCACTGTGCTGTTTTTTCCCTGCCTTTCATGGAGGAATTAATCATACTGTCATAGTGGTTTGAAATAATTATAAAAGTGAGTTTGAATGATTAAGATTAAATACTTTCAAAATGCTTAACTGAGATGTTTTCCTCAAACATACAGTGGAAGGACAAATAATATTTGAATGTCACTGGGTCCTTTGTGATGATTTAGAACATAACAAAGCAATTATATTCTGTAGGAGGTAAGCTTTAAATAGCTATTGCTAGTTCAGAACAGTTGTACGTAGACAAACATCAAGAACCCTTACTTTACCCGATGGAAGTGCCAAGAATATGGTTGTGAGGTGTAAGGAGGCAGTTACAGGGATCTTTTGCACGCTTTGGGTTGGTGTTTGGTTATTTTGTTGGTTTGGGGTTGCTCCGCTGCCTGGGGGATGGCTGGGCACAGATTTTTGGGGCAGTCCCTCTCTGCCTTCCCTGTCTGCTGCCTGCCACGCTCCTCGTTGCAGGGATGGGATCCTGCAGTCAGGCACTTGGCTTTACACTCCTGCTCAATATGCTTATTAAAATGAACCAGAGGTTAGCTCATTTTAAAGGCCTGAAGAAGAATTATTAAGGAGCTGATTAAGTCAATTACGCTGCTCAGGGAATCCTTTTTGCTGTGTTGTTGTTAGCCAGGAACCTTAATGGGACAATTAGGATTAATTAAAATCAGCCTGATTGATTAGGATATATAAACCTGCACGTGAGCTGTGGCTGTGTGGTTGTGTTTGTGCAGTCTGGGAAGAGGGGCAGTGCAAATATTTCTGCAGATATGATCTGCATGCAGATAGGAGCAGGCTGATTTGAGGGGGCAGTTGGTTTTGACAGGGATGATTCCACATCAGAGAATTGGATTTTCTGCATCTCCCTGTAGGGATTAATGGGACACGAGACTGAACAAAGGAACAGCAAATGTGTTTTGCTGTATGTATGTGTAAAATGACTTGGGAGTGGGGATTATTTTGCCTTATTTTATTCTTATTCTTAGGTTACACAGACACCTCGAGTCCTTATTTTATCCTTACTCTTAAATCCTTATATCAATCCTTATTTCAATCCTATGATCAATCCTTATTTTGCCTGTAAGATGGTGAGATTTGCACTCCCCATGATCTCCGTGGGCCCAGGAGCAATGAAGGCTCAATGGCAATGGAAGCTGGGGGAGAAGGGCACTAAAATGAGGAGTTTGTGCTGCCTCTTGGGTGGCAGCTCCCAGGCTGCCATCAGGAATCAGTCTCTGCACGCAGCACGGCCATCTGCCTGTGCCTGTGCCCCTGGAACGTTAGCAGGTGGATGGTGTCCAGGAGAACAGGAACCCTTGTGGGATGGCTGTTTTAAACTGTGCCAGTGGCACGGGGAATGGGCTCAGCCCTGGCACCTCACCCTGTGCCAGCGTGGTGCAGTTGTGTGCAGACGTGATGGGAATGGCCACGAGGTGTTTCATCCTCCGGGGAAGGTGCAGGGCTGGCAAGTCCCTGTGCTCTTTCCATGGCCAAGCACTGTCTCCCCTCCTCTAAAGGCTCTGATCTGGCCTGCTTTTCATACATTGGCTCGTTCTGATTACTCCTGGAAACTTTCTGTATCTGGCGTTTTGTCTCTTAGAAACAGCTTTCCTCTAAAAGGAAAGTGATCTCCTGTGACAAAGGTTATCTGAGGAATGCACCTTAAAGCCTCCTTTGTTTCAGGGTCAGTGAGCACAGGTAGCTCCACGCTTTGTTCCAAGTCTTTAGCCAAGACTTTTTCAGACAGTCTACAAAGAGTCTTCACCAGACAGCAGCAAGGCTTTAATCAGCAACAGCGTTTTTTGTTCTAAGCAGTTGGATCCCAGATGAACATTATCAGTCAAAATTTCTTCCTACAGGTGCTTCAAAGGAACTAGTTATTTATTGATGAAATAAATTTCATCAATAGATAAATTGATGAAATTTAACTAATTTAAATTTCACTAATTTAAACTAGAAATTTAACTAATCTTTCAAAACAGTATTTAAGTAAGCATCTCTTCATTCACTACACTCCTGAACATCCAGGGAGGTGTGCTAACTCGGGTCTTAGTATTCCACGTACTGCTGGGATCCATTTCCGGGAACACTTATTCCATCTTATTAAGGAATATCTTCCAATGTTACCTCAGATGTCAGTCCATGGGAGAATCAGCTTTTCACATTACTGTTTGAAAATGTTAAGGTTCTTTACTGTCATCTCCAGCTGTTAGGAAATACCAGAGGAACCCCTGTTCTCAGTAAATTTTAGCAGAATTTGGTGTTTAACTAAAGAGCATCTTGTCCCGTGATCTGTACTGTCTGAGGGTATCTGTGCAGTCCTGGGGTATCTCTTAATCTGCAGGGTTTCTGCTCTTAGAGACAGTGATAGGTAAGGAGAAAGAGATAAGCAGGAGATAATGGTGTCACTGAAAAAGAATCTCATACTCTTCTAATCCTGATAAAAATATTTATTTCAGGGGTTAATGCCCAATAAGACTCAGTAAGTAAGACTATCCTAGTTCCATAATCTAAGAAGGAAAAAGTAATCATCCACAAGATTAATTTTTTCCCCCCTAAATTATATTGGAGTAAATCTTAGTAGAATCCCTACAACATCAAGATATTAAGGAGATACTGGATGCCATCTACTCTTATTCTGCTCTCTAAAAGCTAATGCTATTCTGAGAAGTTCCTGTACAATGTCCTGACACGCCTGAAAAGTCATAAATCCCTTTCAGGGATTGTAATTGTGGTTGTCTCTGTAACCCTTATTAGGCCTTTCTAAACTTTAATAAATCCAAACAATGAAAAAAAAAAAAAAAAAGCTTAACCACAGTTATGTGATATCTCAGTCCCAGTTTTCATTACTGATACAGGAAAAGATTATAGAAATCCTTGGTACTTATTTCCCTTATTTTTCTAAGGACTTTTCAACAAGCTACCTGTCATTTTCATGGCTTGATTGACTCTTAGACATCCTCACCCAGTGTTTGCAATAAATTGTGTCTGCCCTTTAACACCAAAGCATTAACAAGCACAAATTCACACCACACGTTGCAAATCAATGACCCAAAGTTGCCTGTTCTCACCAATAGGTGGTGGTGCTAGCTGGTTCTTTATCTGCCGCTCCCTCAAACCTCAGGGCAACCAGCCGTGAGAGCATCTGCGTGTTTCCAGCACAAAAACAATTAGGCAGCGGTAACTGGAGCTGCTTGGAGCCAGGGTGCCACGGCTGCGGGAGAAACGCAAAGGGATGATGCGGAAAACGCTCTCCAGTCTCCCCCTCTCTCCGGGCTGCTTAGGAAACAAGCTCCCTCTGGTTTTAGTGGCTGTTGCAGCGTCTTCCAGTGAAGGAAAAATCTTCTGGAGACGTTTCCATGTCACCTGGGCTGTCCCCTGGTGACCAGCTGCCACTTTCTGAGGTGGGACAGGCAGGATTTGCGTGTGCACAGAGCCAGTGCCTGGATTCCAGGAAGGAAAAGGGTCTGTAACGGGTAGAGGGGTTAATGGAAGAGAGGGCTCTTTCTCCAGGCAGGGAACAGAAGTGCTGAGGGAAGCGGAGGTCACATCTGGCGTTAGAGCCAGGTGCATCACTCAGAGGTTCTGAGATCCACACGTGCAGAAGATGACCAGTGGGTGAGTTCCAGTGCAGAAAGGCTGGGGTAAAAGCACAGGTGGCTGTTGAACACAGGAGAGGGGCTGAGAGGACGCTGCTCGTCCCTGGAGCAGCCCACGGCTGCAGCAGCAGTGTTTGTTAGGGCAGGAGTGCTCTGCGTGTCACAGACACACGCAGCCTGGTGGGGGCCGCTTGGGCTTAGCTGCACGCCTGCTGCCAGCACCAGCAGCTTCAGCAAGCCACGGGTTCCCCTAAAAGAACAACTGAAAGTTGACACACTTCAGACGAACTCGAGAACAAATTAAACCGTGCCTATAGCAAGGACCGTGGTTTTAATTTTGCATAACCTTCACTGGAGCCTGTGATAACATGACACAAGGGTTCCTGATGCTAAATAAAGCATCAGGAGTATGAATGTGTTCATCATCTGATTGCTTTCTTTGTTGTGGGGGTTTTTTTTCCTCTTTTTTTCCCTCCTTGTTGTCTTTTCCCTGTATCTCTGGCCCTGTTTGCTTCCCTGTTTTTCCTGTGGTCTGCTCTCACTGCAAGGAATAAGATAACTGATGACTGGCAGCCAGCAGCTTGGAGTGAGAATTCTCATTTGTCACATTCTGCTGCCAGCTGCCAAGAGAGATATGCAAAACCTTGTTTCAGAAAGTTCCAGTATTGTCAGGTTCTCTTGGCTGCTAATGTCTTTCATTCTAGTATTTTGGAAGGGGAAAAAAACCTTAGGTAAAATATTTGAGCTTTTTCTGGTTTTCCTTTGGAAGAAAAAAGAAAGAAAAATAAAAAAAAAAAAAAAAAAGGAGGAGGAGAGAAAAGATGGAATTTCATTAAAGATTAAATTTAAAAAACACCTATTTTTAGCTTTTCAGCGTGCAGATTGAACTCTGTAATTGCCAAGGTTCAAACATGCAGTTTTCAATGCCAGAGTATCTGACAACCTGAGCTGATGCCTGGCTACTCTGAAGTGAGTTTATGGACCCCCTGGCTGGATGTATTCATTCTGTCACCCAGTCTCCTTTAAGGGCTTCTCTTATACCCAAAGCTGCCCCCAAAGACTCAGCAGTGTTAAACATTTTTTAGCCTGTCTATCCCTCCACACTGAGCCAGACAGATTTCGATTTTGTCTGGTTCTGATGCTGTGGGGTTTGGGGTTTTTTTATGGCTTCAGCTTTCTCAAGGCTGATTTCCTACCTCCTGCACCAACTGTTGCTCTTTTCTGAGCGTTTCTGGACGAGTGCTGTGTGCGTTTGTGCTGTGTCTGGTGTGGTGTCCTTGAGTAACCCTGTGGTGTCCTTAGGGAGCCACCAGCAAGGGCGGCTCCACTGCAGCTTTTCAGTGTTGGCATGGTCCCTTTCATAATCCCTCAGCAGCATCCCGAGGTCTCACTGGTTTTGGTGTGCCCTGGAGTGATTCCTGGGATCTCTGTCAATCACAGCCCCCTGCTGCTCAGAACTAACAATAAATTGAGCTAATTTGCAGTCATGACAATAATGACAGTAAGGCATCAGCTGGTAAAGTTCTAATGATAACTAAAAATTGAGTTCCCTTTAGTTCTTCTTTTTCATCGTTAAACTGAGCTTTTAAAGAGTTTTTAAAGAAAGATTTCCAGTAGTTGTTAAATCAGAATAACCTCTGGGTGCAATCCATGGCTAAACCCTCAGGACAGGCTGAACCTCCTGACTGCCCCCTAATTTCACCCTGGTGTGGTTAACAGCATGAAAATAATCTGTTGTACCTCAGTGAAACACCCTGTACTTCAGTGATGGAATTCAAGATGGGACTTTATCTGCAAGTTGTAGAGAAAAAGCAGCAGTAAAGGAGAATTTGCAACACTGAAAGGCAGAGTTGAGCATTAATGGTTGGGAAGATGGCAATCTAGGAGCTCGAAGTATACAAATCCTGAAGTACAGTATCAGCTAAAGAGAAGTAAAATACGGGGTCCTGACAGCACTTTAGACATTGATAAGGAGCAGAGCATTGAACCAGATTAGATAATGTGGTACTTCTGTAATGCAGCATAATATTGAACAGCTAAAGGATGATTTTCCTTATGGGCAGCTAAATTAAAAAAAAAAATCTCATTTTACAAAGGTACCACTGTGCAGCAAATGTGGAGAGCTAAACACCTCTGTGGTTTTTTAACAGGGATGGGGTAAATATTTCTGTATATACAGGATGGATACATGAGCCTAGAGAGTTAGGGGAGTGCACTCACACAGGGGAGCAGGACTGAGCTCTGCTTTTACACTTCAGGAAAAATAAAAGTTCCTTTGGAGAGTTAACTCTCCAAATATTTTTATTAAAAGACTTCCATGAAAGAAATTCTTTTCCCCTTCCTTTTTTGTTTTTAAGTACAACTTCTACTTTTTGTTCTGTTCTCTAATGTACATTGCTTTTCTTTATCAGTCTGAAGTTTTCTGAGCTTTAGATTACTAGCTGCAGGTCTTAGCTTTGAGCTAGATTCTGGCACTTGTGGCTCCCCTGGAACATAAAATCCCACCTCTGGCTTGGGAGGTTCCTGAGCTGTGCTGGAGCCTGGCGCTGTACCTGAAATGTCATTCCGTAGTTGCCTTTCTCCCAGCTTCTTCTCAGACACAATTTTCTGTTGTGGGATTTGGAACTGCAGACTAGATGGGCTTTGGTCTGTCTCAGTATGGTCATTCATTTAACCACCTGCTAATTTGGTCCCAAAGATGAAAAAAAAGGGGCAGGAAAGGGGGAGCAGCAGTATCTGGGCTGAGCAAAGCTGGAAAGGATCAGATCTGCGGTGTGATGCACGCATGTTTCAAAAGCAGTTAAGAAATGGATGAAATTTTGCCATGAATTAGATTGGTTTATGCATTTTGGGTCCGTGTAATATTTGCTGGAAGTGATAGGTGTTAAATTAAACATAACAATAAGGGTGGAATTGGTACCTGCTTCATAACTATGCTAATGTACTGTTCTCTGAGCTCGGCGTGAAACTCCTCTGGACTTAAAATTCAGGAGTGCTTTATTTCATTTGTGAGAGCGGAATTTTGATGGAATGCCAGTGGAGTTAATGTAACCACTGCACTTCTCTAAAAACACACGCGAGAGATGGGTCTGCTTCTCTCAGAACTTGTGCTGGCTTCTCTCCCAGGCTCAGCTGCTCCTCCCCATCCCGGAGGAGGAGGCTCAGAAAGGTGATGGGCTGGATGTGCCAGGGGAGGGACTGTGACCATGGGAGCCAACCACAGGCGCCTCACTGCGAGCCGGGGAAAACCAGAAAGGGCTTTGCAAAAATGAGTTCCAGGAAAATTCTAGAGAGGTTTTTTTGGTTGGGTGCCGTGTAAAGGAGGGCTATGAATGAAAAAAAAAACCAACACCCTCCCAACTCTGTGCTAATCTTTTCTTGCACTCATGAAAGTGAGGGGGGCATCAGTGCAGTGCTGCTTATTTATAAATAATGCATTAAAAAATGAGTGATACATTGCCTGGGTTTTTTAATTATTAACTACATCTTTTCCTAATCCAGAACAAGGCATTCTTGGAAAATAAGGTTCTCTTTCAGTATGTATTTGGTTGTTTTGGGGGGTTTTGAAGGTTTCTTTAGTTGGGCGGGGTTTTTTTTAGGTTTTGTGGCTGTTTTGTTTTTTCTTCTGTTGTTTTGTGTTGGGTTGGGTTTTTTTTTTTGGTGGGGAGGGCACTGTGCTAGGGTTTGGGGTTTTTTAAGTGGATTTCACGCTCAGGGAATTCTTTCTAATAAGAAAGACTGAATGTAGAACTGTGAGAACATTTCCTTCCATCTTCACCCTTATCTGGAAGGATGTAGCTTTTGTACTAAGAGATGTCTCAAGGATGAAAATCCACAGAACAGTGGCAGCATTTTCTGTGGGTGCTGACCTTGGAGATGCTCATGCACCTTTCCTCTTGTGCCACAACCAGTCCCAGAGCAGCAGAGATTTGCAGCTGATAAACCCAATGACCTGGAGCCAGAGCTGCTTTCTAATTCATCATTGCAGCAGATACTGGTTGGTCACTGTTCTTGGGACTTCTGTTGTTTAGCAGTGCTTTTTTTAGCTTTTTCAGCTCTCTCAGATTGGTGATAGCCACCTCAATTCGTACCAGATCTGACTTCTCTTACTGGCAGAGAATATACATGTTGTAATTAGAACAAGCAGTCATGTGGGCTACTCTTCTTTTCTATTTAATGCCCTATTCTGGTCTGTGTATTTAAGCAAGAGAACTCCCAGCATCATTTTTTGAATGTTAATAACTACTCAAATTCATATTTAGTGGTTGCTTATTTCAAGATCTCGGTGCAATCCAGACTGCACTTTCAACAAGCGAGTATAATATATGAAAAAGAGTTCCTGTCCATATTTTCCTTTCTTCTTGGATATGACTTCACACCCATATTATCCATGTTCTTCATATATTTATTGAATCCTATAAAAGTCTTGCTCAGGTCTTGGAATATATTTCATAGAAGGTTAAAGATATTTGGACGAGCTATTAAAAATAATGAGGGTAACCTTTGGTAGCTGATCTGAAGAGGAAGATCACGTTTGGATAGACTCATTTCTGGAGATACATCTTCTGAACTTACTGCGAGTCCCTTTGCAGTTGGAAAAGCACCCTGTTGTTTTCTGTAATTTCTTGGAGGGGTCACCTATGTTCTGGCTCCTAACATTGCCTTCCTTACATCCATTCCTTATTGTTAATTTAATTTTTCACGTCTCTACAATGGGCTTCTGTACCTGGCACAATTGTTTTGGGTAGTTATAACATTTTTTTTCCCCAGATGGATTTTCTTTCATGTGCATCCCACTTTAGATTTTCTTCTGGTAGAGGCATCTGTCAGAGATCAAAGGGAGGATTAGTTCTCTGTGCTTCCGCAGATAAGGGTATTTCATGGAGGAAAAGTATTTTATTTACTTATGGCTGAAAAGTAGAAATGATAAACTTGTAATAGCTTTAGTAAAATTCTGCCTTTAGGATGAATTAGCAGTTTCCCAGTTCATTACCAAATGAGCCATTGCAATGGACAAACAAACCTGATCTCCTGGAAGCTTTCTGAGCCCTCCTGTATTGCCCAGTGGGACTTGTTTTCTATTTATATTAAAATGTTTTCTTGTCTAATTTTTATGAAATAATTCCAGAGGTGGGAACTAGGACCAAAGAAGTGGTTCTTGATAATTTGAAAGAGACTGAGGAGGAAAGATGGTGCTTTATGCTCACAGCCATGTTGAAGGAAACAGGTTTGAATGTCCCCTGCCTCAACCCCACTGCAAAAAAAACCTCAAAAAAACCCCAATCAACAGCCAACACATTTATGGGAACGGGCCTTAGGCCCTAATGTGACAATTTGTAAGAGAATTGCAGTATTTTGCAGGTTCATTGCACCTGTGGGCAGCAATAGGAGCACTGCCAGGAGCATTTTAAACCACTTCAAAGGAAAGTGGTTGAAGGAAAATTTGAGGAAGCGAAAGTGGTACCTGACATCAGGTGGTGCATTGTAAGAGAAATGGATTCAAGAGCAGTGGAATTTGGAATACAGCTGGAATTGCCAACACAGCCAGTCGTTTCCTCCCAGGACCCAGGCTGTCTCTTTTACCTTAAAGCCTCATCTCTTGAATTTCTGTGAACATTCCTGCATCTTCTTACGTCTTCTTACGTATCTTAGCAAATAACACTGCTATGACAAGCTAATCACCTGGTTATGATAAAAACAAATTTTGAATGTTTCAAAATATTTCAAAAGAGTTCTTGTTCTGAAGTCTTGACCATTAAAATTCTTGTGTTTAGCAAGCTGGTCTTTTGCCTTCACTGTGGCCTGACCTGGGAACTCAGCACTACTGGCAGATCTGAAGTCTAAAAAGCAGCATTATGCTCCTTCTGCCAGGATAGAAATAATTTTCTCTTCCCAGCAGCAACACAACAAGCAGAGAAAGTATTTCTCTTTGAACAGCAGTCCAGTGTGGTTTGAGTGGCTCGTTCCCTCCGTGGGTGTGATGCAAACATCAGCCACGTCTCGCATTTGAGCAGGAGTGGGAGCTGCAGCACCCCTGGTGCAGCTGCAGGCTCCTCGTCTCTCACCAGTTTGCCCCTGAGGTTTGGGCAGGCACAGAAGAGGATGTTGGCTTCTGGCTTGCAGTTTAGTCAGTATTCAATGCAGTTTTTGTTTACTGGCTGCTGGTGCCACGGAGCTGTTTCTGCGGTCTGCAGAGACAAAATGTGCAGGTATTTAAATGGAGCAAAGGCACGGGGTTACGCTGTGAACAGTAAAGAACCAGAGGTGATCGCTTCTCTCAGGCTCTTCCCTCCTCCCTTTGATGAACGCTCCGCTGTGGTGAGGAATGTGTAGCTTTGAACAGTGGCTGGGACTTGTTTGGGAAGCCTCTTGATGTTTGTGGTGTTAATAGATTCTGCCCTCCCGTTCGGTAGCTCTGCATTCTAAAAGCTGACCCTCCGCAGGGCACAAGTCGCTCGGAGATTGGTGCTGGCAAATGTCAAAGTTCTGTGCATTATTCACAGCTCGTGTGTGGTTTCCTCACAGAAAGCCTCTGAATTTGACTGTGCTGCGGAATGACTTTGAGGATAGAATGTCATTTTGTACATCTGGCGTTCTGTTTAATTGTCATCAGGCTTTGGTTTCCAACGAGATAATTGGTGAGCTGTCTTCGGTGCTTTGAAAAATAAGTTGTCTTCAAATCTATTAATGTTGTTCAAATATGTACTTTTCTGAAAACGTGTTTTCTGTCATGAGGCTTCAGTGGTGCAGAGCAATTTAAGAGTTTATCAGGCTGTTATTGTCACAGATGAGAAAACAAAGTGTTACAGATAAAAGTCTTATGAACGTGACTCTCGTCTTGATCACTGTGGAAATTGAGAAGCCTTTTGCATTCATATTCCGGAAATTAAAGTAATAAACATAAGAGAGGAACAGGACGCTGCTTTTTGACCTCTTTCCTGACTCTCCCAGAAGAGCAAATGCAAGGATTACTTCTCAGTACCTACTTTACTTAAAGGCCTTCCTTTACACAGATTGTAAAATGGGGAAATACTCAGCGGGAGAGAAAACTGTAGCACTTCTTAGAAGGAAATGTAGTATTATATTTAAATAGTATTTATTTCCTTAGAAGGAAATAAAAATAGTATTGTAGTCACTCTAGAACCAAATTTCCATCGCCAAATAGTGCACACAATTATCAGTGTGGGATAGGTGTCACACCACAGGTGCCTGAGTGCTCCTTCTGTCTCCTCAGAAGCAGAAGAAATGCAAAGTCTTGATGGAGCAGCTCAGATGCAGGAGCTGCATCTTGTTCTGATTCCCTGGCTGGCCTTGGGTTGCACCCAATTCGTTGACTGCAAGGTTTTTTTTCATCCTTTGCAATTTTCCTTAGACCAAACCAGAGAAAAGGTTGGTGTATAAATCAGGATGGCCTTCTGACGTCTCTCGTACATCCTGACTGCGTGAGCAGTGCTACGCCCACTGTAACCTTTCAACCCAGCATCCCAAGTGCACGTTTCAGACACCTCTGTGTATCTGTGTGTGAACTGCCAGGCTGTGTATGGGTTCTGTGGTCCGAATGTCCTTAGCTTGTGTTCCCCCTGCCACGTGAGCCGCTGGGTGTGGCAGGGCGAGGCAGGCCCTGCGAGGTGCTCCCCTCCTCCCCCAGAACACAAACCCCTGCCCTTACCTGCAGACTGCAGCAGGTACATCTTCCCCTGGCACATCTCTGCTCTCTGCAGCCCGTTTTTCACTTCGGGCCGGCCTCGGGTCACCGGCCCGGAGCATTTGTGACCTGAGACTACTGAAAAGGTCCCCGAGGATAAAAGGAAAAGACTGACTTGAGGAAAAGAGACTTTTCACTTTGGCAGCAGTAGATTGGCATGATAAAAACTAGAATCTTCTTTGTGCTGAACTGAAGATACAGGACATATATTTTTCCCCTAAAGTTGCTGGATAATTCACACTTTTATAATAGATTTTTGTAACCACAGTAGTGCTAATAAATCCAAGAAATGATGCTGCATTTGAATTCAGCGATGTGCCATGTAAGGACTTGCCTCCAGACCCGTTCAGATAACATTTGTACTGAAAAGCAACTAGTAGAATTTCATTTTTCAGCAACAAATACATTTATCACAACCTAGGAAAAATACTCATCTTTGGTAATGAAAGTGTTATTAAAATACATTGTTTTGATGCATTCTCTATCCTAATTTATAGTTTGAGACGTTCCACTGTTCGTTGTGCTAAAACACTGTTGGCACCATTAGTTATTATACATAAACCAATTAATTAAGTGAACGTGTGTGTGGAGTGCATACTACATGTGTTGTCCTAGACTTAAAGAATAAATTACTTTAGAGATAAAAAAGCAATCACATCTGAAAAGAAAATTTCCATTGAAAACACATTGCTTGCGTTATCTGAGATTAGAAATGTGTCTGTAGATTCTTTTTTCTCCTCTCGTGACCTAATTAGAGCACAGCAGAGCTGGAGATTCTGCAATTTGTGAAAACAGACTTACAACAGCATCCATGCATAGGAAGCAAAGTGCATTTATTTCATTGCTTCTAAGAGATGAGCAGAGCCACATCCAGGCCACAGATTTTTTCTAATTTCATGGCACAACTGTGTTAAATTCTTTTTAAACAGAGGAGCAAAGCCCCGTGGCTGCCCAGATATTGTATGGAAATTCTTAATTGTGTGCTGAAGTATGTACTCACTGAAGAACAGTAGCTGCAGTTTGTGCTGTATGTGTTTCACTTTTGAAATACAGGCAGAGAAAAATCATTTGCCTAATGGTGGGATTTACTTTATAAATATGCCTCTTTATAAAAATATCTCTTGGCTCAGCAAGTTTGTTGACTGTTTTCCAGTATTTTAAGGTAGTACTGCAAAATACCTGAGGAAACAGATCATTACAAAATCTAATTCCTTGTACTCAGCACTGAATCAGGACTAAATTTATTTTACATGACAGAAGCAGAGTGAATATCGCCATGTCCTTGAAATCCAGCATGGTTTTAATTGGATTCTGTCTTTTTCTAATGCTGCTGTGGAACACAATTTAAATCTTTGGGATTAAATTTATATGACAGGCTGCCATTCTCACTAAAGTGCTGCATCATTTTAATTTATTTATTTTGCTTTTATGTCTCTTGACAAGCAATAAAGCATTAGGCCCTTAGTGGTGAAGGTCTTGCTGCTGTTTTTTCTTTTTCCAGTCCTTACATTTCAGAGCCCTTTTGCTGACACGTGGCAAAGTGCAACAACAGTCATTAAAAAAAAAAAAAAAAGTACAACTGTTCTTAAGCTCAGCAAGAATTCTAGTGAGATACAATTTAAGATAAGGAAAGCTTCACTTATGTAATAAAAAAATAACCCCTAGTAAATGAGGTTGGTAATGCATTATCTCCTTAGCCTTCCACTGGGCCCATAATTATGCAGAATCTCTAATGTACTCTAATAATCAGATTTTAACTTGATAGTCTCTTCACTTTATGTACAGACTAAAACACTGCAGCCCAGTAGGTTAGAAAATAAGGACACTGATTGCTTAACTGTAATATATAATAAATACGTGATGCTGTGAAGGTATAAAAGCACGATGTGCAAAATATGCAAATAAATTAAAATGTTAGGAAACAGATGTGAAGAGACTTTGGAAACAGGTTTCACACCTTCCTTTATGCATTATTGTGGTTCCTTGTCCCAATCACTTCTACTGCCAATAAGAAGGTAGATAAAAGTAAATCATTCCTAGGTTAATGAGCTTATTATAAAAAAAAAATAAATAAAAAAATTAAGTATGGACACATTGAGGAAAAATAGAATTGTTCAAAGTTAAATTTTAAATGCTCATTATCTGGAGAGTGTGAGATTTTAAAAATATTATGTTCTGGGTAGCAAGCCTACCTTAATTTCCAGTGTACCAGGCTCTTGTTTGCTAATGACAGAAACTTTCACAAAGGATGTTAAGCTGATGACTTTATGAAGTAAAATATTATTTTCAGTCTTCAACTACAACTAAAGAAGACTAAAGTTGAAAGTGACTATTTGTAGAAGGCCATGGCTGAAACAATTTTAAATTTCTTTAGTCCTGTGTTACCTGCTTGCTCATAAACAAGAAGTTTATTTAAGAGTTGCTGCATTGACAGTGTAGGAGAGGCAAAGTACCCATTGTTGGTGTCCAAAGGCAAGCAGGAGCACAGAATCTGCACAAAATAGTATTTTGGTTATGCTTAGGGAAGAGCAATATCCAAGGTAGCGTTGAAAAGTAGGTGGAAGTGCATCAGTGTACGAATTCCTAGGGATTCAAACATGAATACTCTCTTCCTGCAGAGTCTTAGATGGAATTAGGTAACGCTGTGATGGCTCTTGCAGAGGTGCTGCCACGTCCTGGTGTGGAGGAGCTGATTGCAGCTCTGGCTGGTAGAGTTAGGCAGTCAGATGGAAGTGCTCCCTTGCTGCAGAGGTTATTTTCCTTTTTTTACACCGCCATCAGCACCTTAGAGCCAGCTTTGGTTGATGTAATTGAGAAAACACTTGGTTCTCGTTCAGGGCAGCAGTAGAGTTAATGATGTTCCATGGAGCTAAGGGTATATTTGTACATTTGAGCAATTTCTCCCTGAAGAAGCACCATTTCACTTTTTGCCCTGAAAAAAACAAAGGAGCTGGAAGAAACCGTATGAGGGCTGTTGGCTGTTTGAGATAATTATACAGAAGCCTAAGATTTATGCTGGTATTTTCTCAGGAAATCATCAAAACCTTCTGTGTGCCTTGGCTTTGATAGAATTATTTAATATCAGCAACATATTACGGTACAGTAAATATTTTATACTTCCCAGAGATATAAGTGTATTGTAACTTGTGACATACACGCTAACTCTGCACGACCCCTCTGTCAGACCTACCCTAACATAAAAAATAAACTACTTAACAGATGCTCTATTGCTAATCTCAGGGGTTTATTGCTTCTGCACATTTTTATGAAGGCATTAATTTTCCAGAAGTATTCTTCCTGGAGTATTCTGAAGTATCTTCAGAAATGAGCAGTTATCAGTCTCACACGTTGCCCTTCCTGGAGGCCTGATCTATGGCCCCATTTCACTTTCTTTTATTTGAGGAGTCTCTTTGATCTGCCTGAACTCCATGTATGCTTTTGAGGACTAGTAGAAAATTATTTGTATATAACTTGGACATGCGTACTGGACTAATAATACTATTTATTTAGTTTGTGTATTAGTCTTGCAAAGAGATTATAGAAGATTACACATCAAAAATTATAATAGATTAGGCCAGTACTTAAAAAAATGCTGGGCCAGGCATCAGCCAGCTGATGTGAGGAGCTGCATTGTGCTTCACTTGTGTTTGTTGGGTTTTCTCCCTTTCCTCCCCTCCTTTTGATTGCACTGATTATTAGTAGCATTCTAAGAGTGTTGTTGTTATTATCTGTAATTTGTTTCAGTTATTAAGCTGTTCTTACCTCAGCCCGTGAGGTTTAGTGTTTGCTTTACTTTCCCCCCTGACTCGCCTCTGTCACACGAGGAGCAGCTGCATGGCACTGAGTTGCCAGCTGGGGTTAAACCCTGTCAGATTTATATTGGATTAGTTTGGGTTTATGCATTTTCTGTATTGGGCACGAAAGATTATCTTGTGATCTATTCTTAACTCGTAAATAATCTTATCGATGCCTGGAACCATAAAAGGATCCTGTAAGTGTCAGTGCTAAATAACAATATGTACTGAATGCAGGCAAAAAAATCTCTCCTAGCCTCAGGACTGAGTGATTTCCTGGTAAAAGCATGAGCATGTATAGTGGGAACTTGCAGTGCCTATTTTTTAACCAAGTTGTGAATTGTTTCTGGAGATCTCTCCAAGTTCTCCATCCTCTCAGAGGAGGAGGGTCTCTTTCTTCCCTTTCCCTTTCATGGCATTAATTTGGTGCCTAGGAAAAGGACAAGCTTTGATGCAGCCCTTTGTGGTGGTTCAGAATGCCTCCCCCTCTCCTGCTGGGAGGAATCCTTTCTCTCCTGGCACTGAGATTCTGACAAACCCACAGGTGGAACATGAAAGCTTTGCTCAAACGCTGCCTCCTGTGCAGCAGCAAAGGCTCTGTCAGGATCTGCTCTGTGGTAATAGCAGGGGGATTCTGAAAGGTGAAGGAGGCAATTGGAGGGTTTCAGGAATGAGGCCACTCGCTTAGCAGATGCTCGGCTCACTCTGACTTCAAGGACAATTGGACATACCAAGAATCTTCAAACATCAAAGGTGGTGGAACCGGGCTGTGGCTGCAGAGTGCCTGGAAGATAAGCCTGATGATGCTCATATTAAATTTATGTCTTGATAGAGACTTTTCAGTAGTTTTGCAGTTGATGAAATGACAGCTAAGCTTCTGTCTGAAAAATGAAAGGAGCTAAAAATGAATCTGAAACTTTTGTGCAAGATACATTTAGGCACAAGTGTGTCACGG
This sequence comes from Hirundo rustica, assembly GCF_015227805.2. Taxonomy (NCBI): domain Eukaryota; kingdom Metazoa; phylum Chordata; class Aves; order Passeriformes; family Hirundinidae; genus Hirundo; species Hirundo rustica. The sequence goes on from NC_053470.1 coordinate 8,622,289, forward strand.
TGCTGTTCTCAGGCCCCAGGCAGTGCGGGATGGAGGGGTCCTGCTGTGGGGAGGGGACTAAGCTGCTGCATCCCACTGCTCATGAACGTTTTCCTTCTTTTCTTTCTTTTTCCTCCTCCTTTTCCTCCTCCTTTTCCTCCTCTGTCACACAATTAGCTCTTGATATCTTGGACATCTTCAAAAAGAGCTGACTAAATTTTAAAGTAGGTCTTTTACTACTTAAAAATGCAGTTTTGCTCTCTTTTTTTTTTTTTCATGTGTGGTTTATGTAGTTTGCTTTACTACACCCCACTCTGTCCACTGAATTTGCTGGTTTTCTTTACTGTTTATAAGTAGCAATCAATAAAATATTAATAAATCAGATCCTTTAATTTACTTCACAGTGCATCTAGACAGTATTATGAAATCATTCCACTTCACCTTTTTCAGTTTGTCTCAGTGCTGTTTACCTCATTAGTACTCTAATTCGTGCAGATGTGGTTAGTCTGCGCTGAAAAACAACAACTCCTGGATCAGGAGCCCCATGTTACCTTTGATTCACTCTCCTTGAACTGCAGTAGCTGCTGTGGCTTGGGAAACAGGGGGTTTGAATCGGTCCTGTAAGTGGGAAGGCAAAAAAAGATGTTTATTTTATACATGAAATAAGAAATGTCTTCCATCTGAAAATAATTACGAGGTTTTTTTTACAAGACCCTATTAGATGCAGCCCTGATGAGCTCTGTGCACAGCAGAGAAGCTGCAGAGCACATTTCTCATGGTGCCAGCAAACTCTGTTATATCAGTGACAGAACAGATCCACTGCTTTGCTTTAGAACTGGGCTGATGTCATTTACACTTCACGCCTGGCAGCGTTGCCCAGTAATGTTTTTCTTTGACCACTCCAGCGCTACATTCTAAAACAAATCTCTCAAACAAAATGATGCTGTAGGGGCACACAGATACTTCCCTTAAAAGTACTGCATGATTCATGCACCGTGTATTGCCAAGTCCTCTGCTGCAGTGTCTCAAAGGAAATGCTTTCATCTCCTAAATAAAACTACAAAAAAAGAATTTGCACAGCAGTCAGTCCCTGTGTCACTGGCATTTATCATTTGTTGGTAATGCAGAATTGGAGCTACGGGCTGACAACTGCTAAATTTGGTCTTTTTTCCCCCCAGAACCTGATGGTCTGTGATTTGTACGTTCCCTGTGTAATGGCTGGGGGCAGATATAACTTGTGACCAGCTCACTTGGGGAAATCACGTAGGCAGATATTCACATGCTGTTCTTTTCTTGACGACCCCTTGCAAACGTTTATTGTCCATCACCAGTAGCTCCCTGCAGTCAGGTGGAGTTAGAGGTCCTGGAGAACTGGGTAGAAGGAAAGCTGGTGGAAATTCAGTGCTGATCATTTTAGCTGATCTGCTTCTTATATACATGCTTTGATTACTTTCTCTTATTCTAAACCATTAATTATATTAATGAAAGAATGACTGTCTTTTCTTGTGTGATTGTCTTTTGTTACTAAAGATGTGGAAGACCTCTGGCTGCAGTTGAGGCCCACATTCCCTTCCCTCAGTTTTGTCTCTGCCTTCATTGCAAATTAAATACACCAGAAACAACCAGTAAGTGGGAGTTTTGCTGCAGCAAAGAATGGAAATGGGATTTGGCTCAATCCAGTTGCTGTGCTTTTTCTCATAGTGAATGAGCCCTGTGAAGAGATGGATGAACAAACCAGGGTTTAATGCATTCCTTTATCTGGGATGGGTGTAATTGGAAATGGGGTCCTTGGGACACCTGTGCAACTTCTGTATATGATTCATAGTAAAAGAGATAAATGCATTAGATTTGTTGGGAAACTCTATTCATTTTTATTGAATTCTACCTACTTGCACGAGTGATTGTATGCACGCTATGCATAATGTGAAGAATAGTCTAGTGACTCCAATTAAATTATACCTCATACTTTATTTCCCCTTTGAAACCACCTTTTATGTGCAACATAATTCATTTTTGTTTGCATTCCTTCTTTAACCCCAGCTTTACCAGTCTCAACTTTGTCAAGGTAAAAAATCCGATTCAGTGCTAATTTCCTGGCCAGGTCAAATGTCTGTTTACCTGACCTTGCACTCTTGACAGCTGTTCCTTATTGTGAGGAGTAAATACATTTTTGGAGTTAGCAGTGAGAAATTTAAAATATTTCTTTAGAGTTTTCAAGTCACCTTTTTTATCTCTGGTGATAGAAATTGCTTTGCCTTTAAGGTCTTCAAGGACTTTAGAGAGTGGAGTTTTCTGCATGGGAAACTTGACACCTAGGTGTCCTCAGCCACTTGAATTTTTCTATAGCCTAGGATAAGAGTATGCCTTTGACTTCTTAAGAATGATTGGATATTGGTTTGGTCCCAGTATGGCTGTCTGCAGAAACTTTTCCAATAGAATAAATGTCCTGGCATGATATTTTCTAACCCTCTTTATTGAACCTGTCTGTGGGGTGCTGCATTACTAACACAGGTTGGAATCACCATGATTGTGACAGGCCTGGCTGGTGCAGGTGGGCCAGTGAAGTTATGCAGTGACAATATCAGAATTCAGTGCAGGTCTAATAGCAAATGTAGCCCTGTGAAAGTCAGTTTACCTGTAAGCATGTGTTCAAGTGATTTCTTGGACTGAACGCTGCTTGCAGGATACACTGGTTCTGAAAAATAGAAAATGAAGGTTGTTTTATTTCACTAGAGGAAAATGTTCATTTTAGCAGATGTAACCTCTGTTAGCCACCTAGCTGATCTGCAAAAAAACCCAAAAAATTTGCATGCCTACTTTTCAAACTTTGTGTACCCCAGAAGTGTGCAAGTTAACCTTAACAAGGCTCATTTTCAATCCCTGTTGTCCAAAAGGCAGAAACAGAGCTGCCACCTTTTCCCCCATCAAGCAGGAGAAGAGGACAGCCTTGCCTGAGCTGGGGCAAGAGGAGAATCACAGACTGCCTGCTCCAAGAGAAGCAGCTGTGATAAAACCTTCTGTGCCTCGGCGTTCACTCGCAGTACAAGTGTAACCAGGAGGGGACAGAATTTGCTCCAGGGATGAAATACCCAGCTTCCAGTGCCGTCCCTGAGGGGGCAGCCTCGGCAGGCAGCAGGCAGCCCCGTTTCCTGGGCACTCAGGGGAAGGGATGCTGTGGCACACAGGTTTTACGTGCCCAGAGATGGGCTGTGCACAGGCAGCCCCATTTCCTGGGCACAGAGGGGAAGGGATGCTGTGGCACACAGGGTTTATGTGCCCAGAGATGGGCTGTGTGCAGGCAGCCCCATTTCCTGGGCACTCAGGGGAAGGGATGCCGTGGCACACAGGTTTTATGTGCCCAGAGATGGGCTGTGCACAGGCAGCCTCATTTCCTGGGCACAGGGGAAGTGATGCTGTGGCACACAGGTTTTACGTGCCCAGAGATGGGCTGTGCACAGGCAGCCCCATTTCCTGGGCACAGAGGGGAAGGGATGCCGTGGCACACAGGTTTATGTGCCCAGAGATGTGCTGTGCACAGGCAGCCCCGTTTCCTGGGCACACAGAGGAAGGGATGCTGTGGCACACAGGTTTTATGTGCCCAGAGATGTGCTGTGCACAGGCAGCCCCATTTCCTGGGCACAGAGGGGAAGGGATGCCGTGGCACACAGCGTTTATGTGCCCAGAGATGGGCTGTGCACAGGCAGCCCCATTTCCTGGGCACTCAGGGGAAGGGATGCCGTGGCACACAGCGTTTACGTGCCCGTTGATGTGCTGTGCTGCACAGCTGGACTGAACCTAACCCTCGCTGAAGTGCTCTCTGTGTGCAGCCTGCATTCAGAAATGGATTTCTCGCGTCCCCAAGACTTCACTGTAGGGAAAAAAAAATCGCCCTTATTGTGTATAAAACGATGTGAACAACTCTCATTTTGGAGATTAATGTAAGGCGCTTTGATTTATCAGCAAAATGTGCCTCACATCAGGTGTTGAATCAACAGGTAATCCATTGGGCGAGGGAGAAGAAAATGAATGCCATTAGATCATTTTTTGTCCTTTTTAACTGTCATTTTATCCATTTCCTACCATGTGAGTGTCGTCGTGACAATGTTTGGTGCATTCAGTCATCCTCTGGCTGTTGTGTATTTCATTTTTTGTGAAAACTGCTGCTGCTGGGGAAGAAAGCAAAGCAAAACAATTGCCACAGGTCAAACTGTGAGGAATCCAATTTTACCAGGAGAAGTCTGGAACTCACAAGCTCCAGTCTGATGTTTTAAAGTCCCTAAGGTCAACAGTGAAACAATCCAATAAAAGGGGCTTAAAAATGTGGGTATTTGTAGAATTTGTCTCGCTGGCATAACCTATTAAGAATCAAACGTGCTAATTGATCTGGTGTGCAGTTTTTAGAGACTGGAGAGTTTTAGTAGTAGTGTTAGTGGTTTAGTAGTAGTTAGTTAGTAGCGTGCGTAGAGGTTTTGGAGATGAGAGGTTTGCAGAGTTTTAAGAGATTTGAATTGATGTGGACTAGTAAATAGAAACAGCAAAGTCCAAGAGAGGCTCCAGCAGGTTGTGTGGAGTGTGGATGTGCTGGAGGGCTCCAGGGGCTCCTGGCCAGGCTGATCCGTGACCTTATGGGAAATGGAAAAAGCAGAAAGCTTTCATAGCAGTGCAAATTGGCCTAGAGTTAAAAAGATCCAAGAATGAGGAGCTGGAACAGTAAGATTGTGTTTTTGTGCTGTGCAGAGTTAGGCCTTAGGAAGTAGAATAACACGTTAAGCAAGGTAAGAGAGAAGTTTAATAACGAGGCTCTGTGCGTGGTTTGTAGAAGGGTATGAAAAGCTCCTGAGCAATAAGAAACATGAAACAAGCAGCTATTGTTAGATGGAGCAGCACGGCCTGGGGCCAGCTGGTGACACAGGTTTCAAAGGGTAGAAGCTGCAAGGAGAGGCAGACAAGCCAAATAAATCCATTTTTCTCACAGAATGTGACAGTGCTTGAGAGGAGGTTGTGGACAGATGGGGCTCGGGCTCTTCTCCCAAACCACAAGAGGTGAGACAAGGGGAGAATCACCTCCAGTTGTGCCAGAGGAGGTTTACATTGGATGTTAGGAAAAAATCTACATCCAGAAGTTTGTCACGCCCTGTCCCAGGCTGCCCAGGGCAGTGGCAGAATCCCTGTCCCTGGAGGGATTTAAAAGTTGTACAGATGGGTTCATGGTTCAAGGATGGACTTGGCAGTGTTGGGTCAGTGCTGGGATTTCATCTCTCGTGTCTTTTCCAACGTAAATGGTTCCATGACTCTAAATCTAAAAGAAAAAAAGGAAAATTTAGTATTTCACTGTGGGGAGGAAGGAAGAAATGTGAGCATAAAAATAAGCAATAAGTTAAGAATATCAATTTAACTGTCATAAGGTTGACTTAGAGTTAGCCATGATTAATACAAAGTATTTGCTAGTTTATCTCTTGTGTTACAATAAATTAGTACTACTCCTTTCACTGAGACATGGAAGGTTGTAGATAATGGAACAGCACAGCAACCACTCACGAAAAACCTTTTGTCACCGTGAAACACAAAGAAATCACACGAAGACAAGAGATTTCTGCAGAGGTTCTTCTGATCCAGCTTCCAGCTGAAAGGGTGGAGAGAAGACACCCCTTTGTTTATTCTTTTACTTTTATACATTTGTGGGTCTAGCAGAAGATTGGCTTTTTGGGGTTTCCACCCCTCAGCCTCAGTGGCCAGACGAATTGTCAGTTACAATTGTTTTCAGGTTAGAAATATGCAAACAAAGGACAAAGAATGAAAAACAAAGGGTTTGTTTATATTACTTCTGTGGGAAAGGTAGAAAAACTGCTCTAATATTCTACAGTAACTAAAAGATCTGACTCCATTTATGAAAATCAAAAGGCTAATAAAAAACTCAGAAAAAACAGGGTAACAACCTTTGGCACTAAATGCTTAGGATAGTTTTAATATAATGTCATACATCCACGAAAATGTCAAAGTTCTGACACACACAGAAAACCTTTCCAAGAAAATACTTATTTATCCCATCTTCATACTGATAGCCCATGAATCGCTCAGCTTAGGTCTGTATATTACTAACAGGAGGTGCTGCACTACATCAAAAATAACATAAGACCGACTATTTTAAGTCCATAAACTTCTTCAAAATACTCTAAGCATACTTGCAAGGCTTGACGCTTGCTCATATGATAGCTCATTTATTGGTCTTTAATTAAATGATAATAAAAAGATTGGTGTTTAAAATAATAGTTTTAACTTATAGTGGAATGCAGTTAATACTAAATTTTTTTTTTTTTCCTTCCATTGCAGTATCTCTCAAAAACCTGTTTGTTTAGGAAACACTAATAATAACAGAGGATCCCAGCAGAATTCTGGGGGTAGATAAAAATAATCCTTGGGTGTTAACCAAGGCAGCAGCTGGGAGCTGGTGCAGTCAGCGGATGAGCATGACCCTGCAGAGGCACGGCTTCACATTAAACACAGGCTGGAAACACTTGTCCAAAAGTGCCGCTGCTCCCTGGGCTGGCTGTAGCGGGGAGGCAGAGCTGCACCAGACTGACACAGAGTTCTCCTCTCCGTTACGGTGGTTCTCATTAACGCCTCTCCCCACCTCGTCAGCTTGGTGTTGGATGGGACACTTAAAAAAAATAAAAAACAAAAACAACCCCCAAACTCTTATTTTTTTTCTCCAAAACTAGGGCTTGTGAATCCGAAGGTGGTAAAGTGATTTCATTTGTGTCACATTCACAGATGTCATTTTCTTCCCTCCTTACAAAATTGGGACTGATACTGCTGTAACGTGGGACCAGCACTCTGTGAGGATGCAGTGTCGTTGGTCCCTTTTGTTTGGAGCTATTAATTATAGGTTGAAAGTAGTGAATGCTCTGTACTAAATGTAAAATAGAGCCAGTAGTCAAAAAGTACATGTAACAAAATCATATAGAGCAAGAAAATCTTGGCTTGTCCCTGCCATAGACCGTACTCCCTGTGACATATCAGCTGTACTTTTTAAGTAGGGATGTAAGAAATAATGTTGGGGCAGTGGCCGGTCTGGAACATAAATCAGGATACTCTGCATTTATCAGATCTAGAGAAAGGGGGAAATGTTCACTGAAACTGAGTGAATGAATGCAGAGAATTGTCAGTCTCTCTTTGAACTCTGTATGTTACCCAGCATTTTGCTCTTCTTCCCTAAGCGGTTGGGCACAGCGTTACCTTTTCATGTTTATGTAGAGTCTCGAAATGAGATGGAAATTTATATGCTCCCTCCCTAAGAATTACATCCTAAGCATTAACCTGGTCAGAAATTACTAAACCAGCCAACAAAAACTTTTCTAACATTATTATTTGATACAATTGTTGCATAGAAGGCTATGCTCCATTAAAATAAATGCCTTTCTCAGCCATCATAACTGCAGTATGGTTCCCAAACTAATGAGGAATAAAGCAATTCTCTCGCTCTGCCTACAGCCCTGGAAACACCATATGCACAAACATTGGCTTTTTGTTATTGCAGCTCCCCAATTTCAAAGGGTAGAAGCTGCAAATAAGAGGGAGTTAAGCAAAATAAATTCATTTCTTTCACAGGATGTAACAATGCCTGACTACAAGTCAAGGGCTCACCGATAGATCATTTCAGTCTGGCTTCTTGAACTCTTTCTGATATTTGAAACTGATTCAGGGTGCTCAAGGGGTTTTTGATCCTTTTGTTTGGTTGGTTGGTTCTTTAGTTTTGGTTTTGTTTGTTTCTTTCTTGATCTGTTAATTTTGTTTCCCTATATCCTGCAGTCAGGTTTTGCTGGGCATGTGAATGCTGTACTCCTCCCTAGCAGGGACCTCAGTGGACATGTGTGACTCCTCATCCTGGTGGTAGTCTGCATAATTTCCTGCTTGGAAAGTTAAAAATAGTTCAAGAGTTTTTCTGCTGCCAACTTCCATTTTCTCCTCCTGTTCTGTAGCCTGATTCCCAGGTGGAGCAGGAGTAAATGCTTTCTCCCCGCAGTAATTTTAGTAATGTTTAGTCGTGGTTTCCATTTGTAGTATTTGGCCACAAAATGCTTTAAACAATGATGTGGTTCATGGCAGTGACATGGAGAGCTCTGCCCTTTGCATTCTCATGTTTTTAAGCTGTTCCTTCTGCCTTTGGTTTTCCAGACTTTATTTCAGTGAGATGTAAAAGATAACACCCTCAGCATCAATACTGAGACTCTGTGCCTGGGAGCTGGTATAATTGACTTCAAGTTGTTAAAATTCACAGGATCATCGCCGTGTACCTCAATTAATCAATTTTTTAGAAACACAGAATCGACAGTTTAATGAGAAAAGCTTTCCCAGGATCATAGTCCCCTCCTCCTCATTACGAGAGTCAGCCTTACATTAAAGAAATGGTAAATCCTATTTGATTTCCCTTTCATGAAAGGCTGAGCTGTCCCAGGGGTAACCTTTCCTTTTGCTGCTTGAGGAGGACAAGTGCTGGAGTAATGAGATAATCGATAGGAGTTGTTTTTGTGTTGTCCATCTCCCCTCTGCCTGGGGAGCCCCGTGTTCCCCTCAGGTTTTGCTGCTCCCAGCCCACCACTGGCAGACCCAAGCAGTTATTCAAGGTCAGACCCTTCCTTGGTTCCAAACTTTTCTTTGGCTCTTCTCCCGCTGTCATTTAAATTAGCCTGAGCTCATCAACAGAGCTTTTTAAAAATGCTCTGAGACCGTGGCTCAGCGAGCTGAGAAATGGATGTGCTGACCTTCCCTTTTCAGGGGGGATCACGGGAAGGTTTTGCTCATGGCTTCACTGGTCTCAGTGTGGAACGACCCCTTCAAGTAAATGCATTTTTCCACCGGTTCCCTGCAGAGTTGCAGGATATCTCTCAGTTAGCTGCAGTGTTCTCCTTTCAGAGCTCGAGCATCTTCTGGCTGCTGTAACGCACTGGAGTCGGTATCACAGCACCAAAGTTCTGAGCTGTGCAAGAGTCAGTGTGCCAGAATCCCACAGATCTAAATCATTTAAGTATTTGTATGTGAATGTTACCTCAGTCTGAGGTAAATCCACAATTCATCTCTCATTCCCTGAGAAGAACACTCTTACACTGACGGGGAGCTTTTCTGGTGTGTGCTGGGAAGGATTGTAAGGCAGGAACAAAAGAAAAGAAAAAGAAAAGTTTAGGTTTTCACCTTCCTGAAGGAGAAACAGCAAAGAAACTAAAGAAAGCCTGGCATTGTTGTGCCTCAGGCCTGGGCTCAGCTGTGGCTCCACTCCTCTCTCAGTGGGACTGGAACACACCTGCCCCTCTGCTGGCTTTGAATATCCGGATTTTGTTGCTTTGTTCCTTACCTGGGAGCCTTTTTACTTCACTTGGATGTGCAGGATTTGGTGGGAGGGAATATCGTGGATCCAGAAGGGAGCATCTGGTGAAGTACCAACCCTGCACAGGCTTTAACTGGAGGGAATGGGGGATTTTACATCAAGCAGCATCGTTTAGCCACTCCATTATCTTCTTTTTTTCAAACCTGAAATCCATTTCTTGGTGCCCTACATGTGCTCCGTGCATGCAGGCTTACATGGTGACTTACCCAGGCTGGGAGGAACCCAGCGTGCTGTATTTTGTGTTTAGAAAAGTATGAAAATACGTTATTTAATTCCATTCATTCCAATTAAAGTTCAGCAGGGTGTGTGAATTCTGGGATAATTGTTTGACTGTGCTATGAAAACTTTTCTTTTGCTTCCCTTCCCTATTCATGATGTGATTTGCATAATAATTCCTTAAATTCTGGTCTCTGAATATTATCTCATTAACATAATTACCCGATTTCTTGTTTTGTGAATTCCAAAAGATAAGTAGCAATAGTCTTAGCTTATCGTCAGGCTTTCTGCTGCTCTTTGTGATCGCAGCAAGCAGATGAGAAATGGGGTTTATTTCTCTTTTTTAAGGAAGGACTATTCCGGTATCAGGGTGAATATGTGACCCATTTCTGCACATGCAGAGCCCCAGGAGATTTCAGCTGCTGACTGCAGCATCCTTCCAGGCACCTGCTGGAGTCTAGCTCTCCATTAAGGCTTTCTCTTCATCAGGGGCCAGTTTTACTGTACTTGAACACCACAAGGAACATTAAATGCCATTTTTTCCTTTTATTTCAGAAAATTAAAACCAAATTATTAAAGGTTTTAGACCCTGCAGAGATAAGTCTCAGGCACCTATTGTGATTTGTGGAGAAAGTGTTGTTATAGAAAGAATAAAATGCATTTAATTGCAGTTACAGGCTCATTTCCTGTAAATATTTAATGTGTAAATTATTTGTTCTGGCATCAGTAATCTCCCAGAATCCACTAAAACTGCTTTTGCAGTTTATAACATGTTTTGTGTATTTGTGTACTGTATTTTAATTCATACTTTCATTTATTAGCATATTTTATAAAGTTATTTATCAGCTCTCCTCTTTTGTAAGGACATGTGGAGCTAAAGATGTGTTAGCACAAATATGTTCGTAGATGGGTGGGTTTTTATGATTTCCACTTTGAGATAACTTTGTCTTCTGATTTTCTCAATCTCAGCTGTAAACATTTCTGTTTCAAGCAGTGCTAAACAAACACATCTTTTCTTATATTAAATGCTTTAAACAAGGGTTGATCTAAATTCAAGTCATAGATTTTTTAACATTCTTTGAAGTAGAGAAATCAAGTGTTGATACTCTTTTAAAACATCTCTGAAACAGTTTTTCGGTATGTTCAGTTGTTTGTTTATTTTAGAAGCAGCATGAAACAACCTTGTTGTTTGTGTTGAAATAATGAATCTTTTTTGGTGTTTTGATTCTGCCCTTGCAAGGAGCATGCAATAGATGGTAACAAGTAAATAAATAATGTGTGGGACTGTCAGGAGGGGTTCACAGGAGTTTGAATTCAGAAGTTCAACTCCAGCAACATTAAATACCGTTAAATATTCATTTAAATTTCCCTCTTGCAAAACTTTAGCTCGTGTTCTCTCTTTGTTCACTAATATTAAATAAATATTAAATAAATCAGGTCTGGAGAAGGTGAGGAAAGGAGCAGTTGGGACTCATGGAAAAAGCAGTGCTGGGAAAGGGGCTGCAAAGGCTGTGGTGAAGTATTTTTGTGGCTGAGGGAGGTGAAATGAAACCTCTGCCTCTGTTGGAGGCAGGGGAAGACTGACTTCTTGGTGTTTGAGGACTTTGGTTCATTAACAAGCAGGAGTGGTTCTGGGCATTCATTTTGTGGCTGGAAATAGGGGCAGACAGAGAAAAGGGCAATTGTTTTATTTGTTTTGAGCATCTGTTTAACACAGGGCTTGGAGCAATGCAGAAAATGCACAAAAGCGAACTCATCATTCATTTCTGAATGAGATTAACAAATAAGTAGGTTTAGTGCTGATGACTAAGAATTATGAAAGATGGTGGAGAGGGCTTTTTTTGATAAATCAACAAAGCAGCACCATGTAAGATTTTAGATATAAAAATCATCTTAATTCAGTAACAAAGTGTGTCCTGGCTTGGATTAAAGTAAGTGTTTTAGTAACAGAATACCTTTTCAGCATAACAGGAAGGTTGAGCTGGGCAAGTCACGTCAGTTCAGGCGTTGGCAACATCATCTCAATAAGGATTTTCCATCATGAGCTTGACGTCTCTTTTGGCAAGTTATTGGAAAAGGAATTGAATTTCAGTTCCAGTGCTACTGTAACAGGACTGGAGCTCATGTAATTTTTCTCCTTCAGTTTTGCTATGAAAGTGAATTCCAAATGGTTTTTCTGTCTTATGAGAGAATTGTGTGTGACAATTGTGGGACACGCTGTCAAATCTGGACATACTTGAGGTGGACACATCCGAACTCACGTGTCCAGCAGTGCCTGTGAACCAAACTGCCTCGAGGATGGAGATTTTTTTTATTCAAAGTCGTTAAAACCTATAAATAATAGGTGAAAATGTGTACAGACCGTCTCTCATTCTCGTACCCACAGAGGGCATTCTGACACTTGGAAGTCAAATAGAAATTAATTATTTGTGTGTAGATATCTCATTAACAAACTTCACCAAAAATTTTGAAGAAAATTGCCTGAACTTTTCACTGCAAATAGGGGTCCCAAGAACTCGTGTCATGCCGATATCTGCATACATTTCCATCTTGCAGTCTCTCCAAGGCTTGCAGCGCTTGGATTATCTTGGCACTTCACCTCCCAAAGCCCCCCTACTCCAGGAGCATTCCCAAATTAGGAAATCGTTGTCTTTACAGCTCCTTTCAAAGGGAGCTTGGTGCAATGCAGAAATGGCCTCCTGTAAAGATGCTGTCTTCCCCTCTCAGCACAGGAATGCCTGCAGAATCCGAGCGGTGCCGGAGTCCGTGCCCCAGCGCAGGAGGGGGGCTGTGGCCACTGGTGCCCTGCCCTGGCCTCTGTGCCCTGCCCTGGCTCCTGAGGGATGTGCTTGGAAGCCAAAACACCTTGGTCTGGTCATGGTGTGCTGGTGAGATGATGTGGAGCTGATTTTTGGAGCATTAACATTTCTGGTTTTGCTGAGAGTGCAAGTCTCAGTTTCTTCCCAGTTACTATCTCACCCCTGGGAGCAGCTGTGCCACCACCGACTACAAGTGTGAGGTTTTCCCTCTGTATTTATTTATGAAGTGGGTAGTTGTTTTAATATCTTCGGCTTGTCATTATAACACTGGGTTTTCTTCCTGCCATTTAAGCTTGGAGGGATTTATACATTATGTTTACTTAGCAGCAGACACCAGGAAAACGTTCTTTGAAGATTCAGCCTTTGATGGGGCTTTGTACTGACTAAATCTACCTATTCTGTGTCCAGAGAGAAACCTCGTGTTCAAACAGTCTCTTTCAGTTACAAACAGCAATGGCGAGATTGCTTTTTTTTTCCTACCACTCACCTACTCACCAATTCTTGATTTTTATTTGGCAGGCTTGTTTTACCTATTCTCCTCAAAGGGCATTTTTTGGTGACTGGAGCAAAGTGAACATTTGTGGAAGAGTGTGTATTCACATAATAATAAAGCAGAAATAACTGCAGCAGAGAAAATCTTCATTTACTATGGTGATAGCATAAACAGAATTATGGAATGTTTTTGAAACAGGCTGGAAGCATACTTTGCATCCCTGTGTAGCCAAAAAACCAAAATGTTGCCTGCTCATGTCAAAAGAAGTCATGACTGCAGGAACTCTTGGCACTTGGCAGTACTGGGCTACTGGTGGGACTCCTCTTAGAGGTCTTTTTCAACCCAAATGATTCTGTATTTATCTAATTCTGTGATTTGGTTTAGTTGGAATCTTAGCTGTGGTTGGAATATTTAGTTGTGGTTCTGTTGGTTATTTTTCTTTTCCCATTCCAAAGTTAGTTTCCTTCTGAGCACAGAGATAATAGAAGTGTTTTCCTTTTAAAAAGTGTACATACTTTCAGGAATTTCCTAAATATCTCCTGAAGGAACTACTTTTCTAAAACCTCTTGAATGTTCAGGTATCTGGCTTATTTCCAAGACTGCAATGAAGCAATTGCTTTTGTTTAGACCCATTTCACTTTAAGTATAAACAGAGTAAAATAAATGGTACTGGAAGCTGTGTAAGAAACTGAAATACAGATGGTGACTTAGTTCTTTGGACTCCTTTGTTCTGTGTGAGTGTCAGTAATACAGATTGATGGGGATGTTTTTAGTAAGCAAAAGTCATTTTGTCCATCTCACCTCATCCAGTGAGGCAGCAAGGACTGAGAGCTACCAGCCAAGGAGAACAGGTTCTCCTCCAGAGGAAGGCACTGGCTTTTCCCTTTGCCAGAGAGATCCCTCCCTGCCAGCTCAAGGGCCACACGTGCACCCTGCAGAGCCTCTGTTCTACAAAAGGAATTTTCTGACGGGTCTGGGAGGAGGGTGAAAGAAGCAGAGCAAACTGGGGTCCTTCAGGCTGCTGCAGATGCAGCCTAGGAGAAGGTGTCAGGTCTCTGAGGCACCCCCAGCTTGTCCAGGAGCAAGGAAAGCAGGTCTGGGACAGGGGGAGGAGGAGCACGCAGAGGGGACGCCTGCCCCACGCCGCAAACAGACCGAGCTCTTGGGGGGAATCCCTTACGTCCCACCAGGCATCGAAAACACAAACTGGCTGAACAACAGCAACTTAAACAAACGCACTTGGCAAAACCCTACGGAGGTGAGAGAGCCTGGCAGGAGGGGTTGTGCCCATCCTTGTGCCCATCCTTGTGCCCATCCTTGTGCCCATCCTTGTGCCCATCCTTGTGCCCATCCTTGTGCCCATCCTTGTGCCCATCCTTGTGCCCATCCTTGTGCCCATCCTTGTCTTTGCTGAGGTTTATTGGCATGGGCCGTGCCCATGGTGTGTTACAGGACTCAAAACACAATCTCAAAGTCTATGTGCTCTGGACATGTGCACTTGCCTTCCAGACTGAGCCTGGTGATCTCACCAAACAAACTGAATTTAATCTAGAAAATGCTTAACGGAAATTAAACTGTTTTAGTTCTATCTGCTGTGAGATCACAGCAGTTTTCACACAGTCATTAACATTTTTTCCTACATTACTAAATTGAACTTGTTTTACTATTGTTTATTTCCCACTTTTTACCCTTTGATGTTCTAATGCTAAATTAATAGCTATTATCTTTCTGAAGATTTAATTTACACTAATTTGATTAACTTCGGTACGTCTTGGTAGATATTAATTGCAACATCAATTCCAGCAATCAATAGTTCCTGGAAAATAAAGCAACATTTATTGCCTTAATTTGTAACAATGTAGGAAGTGCTTTTGTAATTTTTGTATTGCTCTGTTTGATGGCAGAATTCTGCCGAGCATGCTCAGGACCTCAAATAGTGGTGATTATTCAAATGTGATTCTTCCTCCCATACTATTGTTAACTATTAATCATGGATGAATCATGTCTGCGGTTAATACAACATAGATGTAACTCAGTGCACTCTGTTTAGATTGAATTTGTGCCACAATTAAATTTGGACTTCAGTGATAAATATCTACATTTGCAGCAGGTATTTGTGGAAGAATTGGATAAAATTCCTTCTTTCTGTGTCACAGAATCTCATTAAACTAAGCTGGGATTTTTGTTTATTTTACCCTTTATGTCCATTTCATTCAGAGGATTAGGCAATCATCCTTGTAATTGAATTATGAACTTTATCCCATCTCCAAATGAAGTCTGTGCTGCCGATAGCCACAGCAACCTGAGGGCCACTAGATATAATGACTCACTTGAAATGGTTTGGATGTGGATTCCAATTCAGATAAGCAGCCAGTATTTCATATTTGGAGCTTATCTTGAATGCTCTGGGTCTGGAAAACTAAGCTGTTGTCAGAATTCTTAAAGGATTTCCTGTGCCTCTGAAAACTCATCTTCAGATCCAAAAAAAACCCCGCCCAAACCAAAAACCATAAAGAGAAAAATTAATGGAGTAAACTATTAAATATTTTTTATGTATCTTAGTGGGGGTTGATTACACGAAACAGCATAAATTAATTCCAAGTCATTCCTTCATAAGTGTTGAAATTCAGGCTGAGATGATGTATTCTCAAAATCTTAGAGAATAATATTCTTTGTGCAAAATGGAAATATTTTTCCTTACTGTTTAAATATTCTATTGCATTGTAGAAAAACGAAGTTTTTTCCAAATAATTGTGGGTTTATATTTCATAAGTGTGTGGATAAAAGTGTAGCCTGGAGTAAAATATAATAAGCAGGTAGATATTTCATGAATATAGGTAGATATGCAAATTAGGATCACAGTTAACTCTAGTTGTGTCAGGAATGATTACAGTATGTCAAAACAGAATCATTTTTAACCAGGTTGTAGAGACCTCAGGATGATTATTTTGGCTGCATTTATACTGTTTCCTAGATTGTGTTATACTGTCCACACCTTTCAGCTAATACCGAGTAGCTGGCCAGCTGAATCTGTTAAATTTATATATATTGTAGGTAAATTGAAATAAAACTCTGTTATTTATTAAGGGGACGTGGGCAGAGAGCCTTTGGGGGTTGCATTTCCCCCGGGCTAGCAACAATGTGCAGGTTTCACTTCTGTTTCTCATTTTAGTCTGCACAGAGGGTTTAAAACACACAACCTGTGAGCTCTAGTGCAATATACTTCACTTTTACTGTGTGTGAGGCAGGTTAAGGGCATCAGAACAGCATTTAAGGGTTTCCAGAGGACTCTTAACTCTTCTGGACTTTTGGTCTGTTGGAATAGTCTTCTATTTCAGAATCTTTAGGATGAGCCTTTTTTTTTTTTTTTTTTTTTTTTTTTTTCCTGCAAAAGGTAGATTTTTTCCCCCCACTCTGTTTTCTCGTGTGGTCAAAGATAATGCCTTCATGACACTAAATCAATGAAGCCATTTATTTACCTGAAGAAGAAAGGTGAGAAGAAAGAACCTCAACCTAGGGAGCTGCTTTTCCTCATACATCTCCCTTTTTCACCATATTCAGAGCCATTCCAAAAGCGACTTTCTAAAGCTTCTAGAAATTCCAACCAGCATCCTTATTTGAATTCTAACTTCAGTGTGCCCTAGCTCTGTCAAGTGTTTTATCCCAGAAAGGGCAGCAAAGATTTTCTCCCAGCCCTGGCACAGGGACAGACCCTTAGCGGTCCCTGATGAGAAATGCACCTCGTGCTGGAGGAGAGGCTGAAATGTCAGCCCTGGCAGCTGAACAGGCACAGCCAGCCCAGAATTCCTCCAGCCAGCCAGCTGAGAGGGCAGATGTTTCCATAAAAACGTTCAGAGCAAAGCCTCCAAGTCCCTGATTAATTCCAGGAGTTGCTGGGGCTTGCTGGGGCTCCCCAGGAGCAGGCGCTGAGCAGGGGGCGGGTGGCTGCTCGGGGGTGATCCCAGGTGAGGAGAGCATTGCCCCAAAGAGCTCTCTGGGGAGGCAGAGAGCTACAGAGCACAGGGACAGCGAGCACAACCCTGCTTTATTAAACAGGGCTGGCGGGGAACCGTCCCGCTAACGAGGGCTGCTAATTGTAACCGC
Organism: Hirundo rustica; assembly: GCF_015227805.2. Classification (NCBI taxonomy): domain Eukaryota; kingdom Metazoa; phylum Chordata; class Aves; order Passeriformes; family Hirundinidae; genus Hirundo; species Hirundo rustica. The sequence goes on from NC_053470.1 coordinate 8,639,282, forward strand.
AGCATTTGTCAGCAGCAGAGCCAGCAATGGCAATCCTGAGGGCAAGAGGGAAGCAAAAAGGATTTATTACTATTATTGTTATTATTGTTATTATTGTTATTTTATTACTATTATTATTATTATTATTATTATTTATTTTTCATTCGTGGTTTCAGATAAGCGGCCATTAACTGACTCACTGCTGTGTTTTATTTATCCTTTTGTAAGTGAAGAAAGGGGGCAGTGAAGGAGTAAAAGGTTTGTTTGTGTAAAAATTGCTGTCACAATAGAGAGCAAAAATAGAAGTGAATCTTTAAATAGAGTCACAGATGCATTCAGCACTCTAACTTAGAAGACCTTGTCAAAATTCCAAAAAAGAAAGTAACAGCAACACAACAACCCAGAAAACTTTTCAAAAACACGGAGGAAAATAGAAGAAACATAAACTTATTGTACAATATATAAATATATTGTACAAACATCTGAAAAATGCTGCTTTCTACGTTTAGCTATTGTGTACCAAATTTTCAGTTGCCTTTTTTGTAATAATAGAACCACTTAAGTTATATTTTCAATACAAATTAAGTGTTAGTAAAGTTAATAATAGTTAAGTTTTACTGTGTTCTTACTGGTTTTGTTATCCCACCTTGTGGGATTTTTTTCCCCCTCCCCAGAACTGTCTGAGAATCCTTTTGATGTGAGATCAGCTTTCCTCTCTTGGCAGCCAGCAATATATAAATGCGTACACATGCATAGCAAGGGTCATTTGCTGCTGCTGCTGCTCAGTACTTTACTTTTTCTTTAGGAAGCACCCCTAAAAATAGCTGAAGTATTGATGTTATTAGTCCAGGTTGCATCAAATGCCTGGCAAGTTCTTTTCTGAATATATGAAAGGATGTATCCTAATATATATGTTCATACAGTGCAGCCAGTATCAAAGTGATATGTCTGAAAACGCAGGGCTTTAATTTTGCTGATTTGGCCCATGGTTATCCTGTCAACAAAAGACATGGTTTCTCAGCTTTGTAATCAAGTCCTTTTAGAGCAGCAGAAAGAAGATAGATGTGAGGGGTTAGAGAGGAAAAAAGAACCAGTTGCTCACTGTGTGTCACCAAAGCTTCTCCAGCCTGGGTGAGTGTGGTGTTTAGTCTGCCCATGTGCCCCGAGTCAGAGCTCCAGCCCTGCATGATCCCAGAATTACACCCCACTTCATGTAGCTCTTTTCGTGAGGATTTGCTGTTTCGTTTTATCTTTGAAATTATGACAGCTGTCTGCAGAGTTTTCTTCTGCAAGCCTTTTGTCCTTCTCAGACAAGCCAGAGTTCGGGAACAAAAGATCTGAAATCAAGTGTTTCTTTCTTGGGCACTGCTCCAGTGGTTGTCACACAGCACTATTTGCAAACAAAAAGCTAAAACTGGAAGATAAATGTGTTATCTCAAATACAATTGTGGGTGAATTCTAGTTTTTTGTGGGTGAAAATTGAACTTTAGTTCTGAATTGTTTGCAGCCAATAAAAAAATTGTCTTTAGAAAAGGTAGGGCTGTCCTTCACACTGTTTGCTTTAGTAAACCTTCCTGACATTTTACATTTTGGTTCAAGGTCTTGAAGACCACAAAGAATAACGCTATTTGAACTGTGAAGTAGAAATGTCTTTCTTCTGTGTATAGGCATCTTAATACTTCTTTTCCTTTAGCTATATGAAGGGGGTTTTCCACGATGAAGGTCAAATGATCTAATTTTAATAGGCAATGCTTGCAGTGTGATCATATCTAAAGATGTGACTGCCTTAATAAAATTTAACTGGGTTGGCAGTTTTCATCTCCACGTGTCACCTTGTGACTAAGTCTCTAGCGTATCTACAAGAGCTTGCTTATTCTAGTAAATTTTAATTTACTGGTCTTTAAGATAGGGGCAGTATCCTTGAACAGCATCTTAAGGCAGAAATATTAACTTACTGCTTTTAAACTTCTCCCACTCTCTATGTTTCAAAGGCCAAAGTTTATTTTTCCCACCCATTTTCAGTGAAAGCATTCACCAAGGAAGGTTCTCAAAGCAAACTCGTTAGCCACATTTTGCTGTTTTTCTCCTGGTGAGATTGGAGCCCACCAGTTTCAGTGTCTGGGACCTGTTACTCCCTGGAATATCAGGATCAGCTCTATTGTGGTGATGGGGTAAATGCTGGCAGCCTTTTAGACACTTCCGCTTGGTTGTGATTCAAAGCCTTAGGAAACTTCAAATTTTACGTGATTTGGTGTGAAATCATAAACGTGCTGTGAAAACATAAATATGTCTAATCATGCACTTAAGGAAGCCTTCTGAGGAGTTGATTTGCTATCTAATCTAAGTCTCTAATTTTCTTGTAATGGTGTGGTTCTGCTGGGTTGTTTTTTGTTTTTAGGAATAATTCACTTCAGTCCTATGAAATAATGTTACCACATTTCCATAACATTAAATTGAATAGATGATTTGTTTACTGTCAAGTTGCATTTCATCCATAAATATAATTTCTTATATTAAAAAAGGTCATTATGTGTATTTACTGAAAGGAGAGAAGCATTTAATTTAGAGTGTAAATTGCAGGCTTTAAGTTGGAAGTTTCATGATGTCCTGCTCTTCCATTGGGATATATAAATAACAATATTTGTCTCAAAGTTAGGACACAAAAATAAGATTGGGGTGAATGAAATCTACAGGGTTCTTCAACCTGGTTTGTGTTTCTTAAAGGGTGAAGGTTTGAGGGTGAAGAATTAAAGCAGTCATTCCATGGAGGTGCTATTATGTGTTTTTATAGAGCTTCATTTGCTTACATGTATTGGAGGAAGAGTGTGTGTCTGCTTGGGAGGGAGGCAGCAGGGACAGAGGGAAGCTCCAGTTGTGTAATTCGGATGCTGCTTTGGCAACAAAAAATTTCTTGAGTCCTGACCTAGATAACTCAAATAATATCCTAATTGGATATACTTAATTGGTGTTTTGGAGGCACTTTTAGACAGGGTTTTCTATTTCCACTGGGAATATTTTCATTTTTCTGTTTATAATTTACACCACAAATTTGTTTATTAACAATTCTTGGCATTTCTTTCATCTTCTTATGAATTTCTGCTTGAGAGCAAGGAAAGTATATCTTTGTTCTCAGGAAAGAAAAGTTACTTTGAGTTTTACTTTGAAGCACCCAATGATATAACTGAAATGTCATGAATAATTTAAGCAAACATTGATGCAAATGTTACTAGAAATAATCAAGGAACTTTGGAGGTTGTAAATAAAACCGATTTAAAGATGAAAATTGATGCAACTTGCAATTCTAATTTTGTAGACATGCAAAAGTAGGACAAAATTGTATATTGGAACATATGGGAATGGAACAAACAGCGCTGACACTATGTGGGTGATTCATTTGTGAGTAGAAGAAATATCTTACTCTGGCTTGCATATATACAGCAAGAACACCAAATTTAAAAGCCTTTTTGGTTTCTTGGTGGTATTTTGAAAAAGATACATCACGGAATCACAAAATGATTTGGGGTGGAAGAGCCTTGAGCATTGCCAGGGATGGGGCATCCACAGTTTCTCTGGGCAGCCTGTTCCAGTGCCCCACCACCCTCACAGGGAAGAATTTCTTCCTAATATCCAACCAAAACCTTCTCTCTTCCAGTCTGGATTTAGTAGCACTTTTCTTGCCAATAACCTGAATGTAAATAGCTGTGCCATTTACATCTCTGTGTGCTCCAGCACCCTAAACTGCCCGACCTAAATGACCGTGTCGTCCTAGTTTTCTGATATTGTCTTTTTCCTGGTGATTTATTCAAGGAAATTGCAGGGGAATTGTGTTGGGGGGGTGTCATTCACCCACCATGATGTCAGGTTTGCTGGTATCAGCCAGTCTTGCTTTTCTGGGGTTTTCTGGTTTGTTTGGTTTTCTTTCTCTTGGTATTTGAGGCGTTTTTCTCTTGGGTTGCTTCGAGACACGTGTTCCTTGCAGCCCCAGGTGATGGCTGTGTGCAGGGGAAGGCTGTTTACTGCACACAGGGTCTCAGGGGTCCGGGACAGGAACAGGATTGGGCCGAGGGCACAGGGTTAAATATGGGCCAAAAGGGGCGGGTCTGAAGGGCAAGGGCCAATAGGGATAAAGGGAAGTGGTGCAGGGGCGTGGCTAGGGACTGCAAGGACCAATAGGGTGACTGGGGTGGGGCATTGCAGCAAAAATGAGCCAATGGGGATTGAGGGAGGGAAGAACGTTCTGGAAAGGGTACATATATGGTAAATGGGGGCTGAGCAGGCGTGGCAGAACTTTACCAAGCAGGGAGGGAGCAATGACTTAAAACACATTGGCGTGTTCCTGCCAGCGCCCATGGGAGTGACGCCTTTTCTCACGCTGTGCCAGCGCGTGTCTGTCCCCATGACCTCCCTGCTGGCCGGCCCTGGGCCTCCACAGTCACCCGCTGATGTTTGCCCAGGGTCAGAACCGCGGTGCTGGACGCCACAGGGCACCCCCAGCCCCCTGCAGTGCACTGAGTTTTAAGTAGATACAAAGATCTTTCCTTCCTGAATAGAAATTTTTCAGGCTGGCTAAAGGGTATTTCTCTCAAACGTTCTTGTGGAGTATAAAGAAGCTACAGTGAGACTAAGAGAGCGTTTCGATCAATTCAGCTTGCTACCACTCGCTGTGTCAGTACTGGTAAAGCAAATAGATGGAGGAAAAAAAAGAGTTTGCGTGGATAGTATTTTTAATAAACAGTAAAGAATAAGTTCATGAACTCCTGGATACTTCTAAAACATGATGGTGATGATAGTGCGAAGCTATCTGATTCAGATATGATTGTGTTCCTATAGTTTATTTTCAAGGAGAAATCTCACAGGAGATTATAAAAGAATACATGAAAGTTTTTAATTAAAATCTGTTCTCTCACATTTAATATTGCCTAATAGTTTTAATTAATCTGGATATTCCTAATTGCTTCTGTAATTTTTGCCATGTGTAAATAGCTAATTAAAGTATTAACCACCATCAAATGCAGTCTGAAATTAAATATATAAATGCTCTGTCGCTGATTAAGAGGATTACATGAAAAAATAGTAAACTTTCAGGTATGAATGCTCTCTGACTGCAAATAAAGGCAGATTAGCTGTAGTGAAAGGGAAAGCAGATGAAGGAAGTTCATGCAGTTTCTTACTGAGTTTATCGTTTCCTACAGAGCCAGCCAGTATAAGACTTCTGTAGCTCTAGTGGTGTTTAGAGAAGTTTGGAGGTTGTTTGGAACTTCAGCCGTTAGTTACTGCCCTTGAGGGACTGCCTGTCAGTGGAGAGTGCTGCAATGCAATATATTCAGCCTCCTTCTCTGGGTTTCAAGGACCAGATGGTAGGGGACATAGTTATGACCTCCATCCTCTGGGACAACCTCCTTTCTCATTTCCAGAGTCATGTAAAAGGTACAGGGAGCTCTTCTTGCTCCTGGAGGTCGCACTACAGAATAGCCTCAATATTTGTTTGTGAGCCAAAAACGGATGGTGACAAGCCCAGTGTAAAGGCTGAAGGAAAATAATTTGACCTTTTCCTCACGATCAGCTTGGGAACACCATCAACACAAACTCTCCATAAAGATATCCTCTGGCTTAACTATCTGTTGGAATGAAATAAAAGCCAATAAGCCCTTAGTTTAAACCAACCTGAAGCAGGAAATTCCCGTGAGTGGCTCTGTGGTGTGCTCCTCAGCCACTGTGGCTCTGGAATTAGCTCACGCTGCACTAACCCATCCCTGCCCCGTGGCATGGAGCTGCCATCATCAGGAATGTAAGGAAATCTCTCAGGCAATCAGGTGTTGGGATTTTTTAATGGGGCAAAAGTGAAAGCTGCATTTGCTAAAAAGGCCAATAGAAACAGTTGACTGAAGCAAGCCAAACCAATCTTTTGGTTTTATTTTCCACTGGAATTTGATTATTCTGGGAATATGAACTTCAAGATTTTCAGAATTTTAGGTCATTGCTCCAGGTCCTTCTGTTACTTCATTCCCCCTTTATAAACCTATGGACTAGAGATAATCAAATGAGATGTTTCAGTATGGAACATTGTTATTATTTTTTGGTCCCCTGAAAGGCTTCTATTGACAGATTAGACAATTAGCTCTTTTAGCAGTCCTTATTCCCGGTGGTCCTTCTGGGTTTTACTTCAAAAATGAGATGGCATAGACTCTGGAGTTGGCAAGTAGTGAAAAACTGAAAAGCTCTTCTCTATAAAATAATCTCCAAAACTGACAAACATTTCTTACAATATATAGAAAAATCTCATCAAGTTTTGTGGGAGAACAGACAGTGGCAGTGCTGAAGGCAATCGTGCCCCTGATGGGTCGCAGCTGTGTTAATTACCCAAGAGTGGGAGCAGCCTTGCCCTCACGGCTGTGGGGGATGAGGGTTAATTAGGTAATTGGAGACAGGTGGGGTCGGGTGGAGTCGGCCAGGTGGAGTCAGGTGAAGTTTGCCGGCCGTGCTGTGAGGAGGAGGGGACAGGACCTTGTGTGAGGGACAGAAAAGGTCAGACATTGTACAAGGCACAGCCAGGGTGAGGTGGCTGTGCCAGGGACAGAATGGAGCGAGGTGGAAATGCAGAAGGAAAGTAGAGGAAGGAGAGAAAGAGCCAGAGCTGTGCAGAGCTGCTCATGGGACTGTAACATAGCAAAGGTATGAAAGACTTTAAATACCAAGCTACTGATACTTGAGGCCCCCTGAAGTTTTTAAAGAAGCACTCTCAAGTTCTGTGGCCATCTCAACAACAACAAGATTTTGTCTTTGTTATTTCCATAATGTCTCAGATGTGGTACAATTTGCCTCCTCCGCGTATGTTCCAAGGGCTTTTCTATGTGCTTTTTCCTGTTAAGGTGACAGACTGGGTTTAGATGCCTTTTATGCTTTTCTTTTTAATGGAAAGCTAAGCCAAGAATAGAAGAATTTCACCTCTTATTCTGGTAGAACTTTTATGTTATTTGAGTGTTCACAACTAGGAAACATTATTTCAGGTGGGAAATCTTCCCAGTTGTGAGTATTCTCCATAGGTAGACCTGCCACTCTCAGTGAGGCATGAATTTTGGCAATCAGGTAGTTTATATTTCTGTCCTCTGGTTTAGAGTTATTAACCAGCTGATTTTTCCTGTAACCTGTACTCACTACTGTAGCTCCCCCCGGAAAGTCAAGGGAGCAGTTGTCTCTCTGTCCTCATCCTGAACAGTATTGTTCCTAGTAGACTTAATAAACAATTCTACAGCTTCTGCTGGCATAGAAACAACATTTCGACTGAGAATGGTGTCCACATTGTGGTGGTTTGGGTTGGTTTTCCCATAAAATGCAAATCTGGCATCAGAAAATGTCATTTGGCTCATTAAGTATTTTATTGCCGCTGAACTATTAAACATATTTTATGGCTTTGTGGTTTAATTGATGTCAGCATAAGTTACAAACAGAAAGTTAATATTATGATAATACTTTTACATAAATCAGATAGTTTAATAAAAAATTGCCAGTCTAACTTGACTAAAAATGTTTCTGTTCTTAACCCTACTGAATATACCCATGGATACTGCACTTGAGCTTTTGAAATCATCCTCTGAGATTCCAGAAAACTTACATGAAAATGTTAAATTTCTTTTGTTTTCGTTGACATTTTGACTTGATTAGCTGAAATTATAATATCTCCCTGAAGTATGGGTATTGTATTCGTGTCATTTTTGCTTTGAGTAGCAACATGTTGCAGATCACTCTTTTTTATTCTGAGGCATGTTGGCATTTGTGGTGGTACTGTCAGAATCATAGGATTTAGTTGATGTACATTTCTGAACTTATTACTTCTGGCATCATTTAGAGACCTGAACTACCTCATCAAACAATTTCAGTAATCTAGCAAGAGATCTCTCCTCCTTTTCCTTTTGGAGTGTGGGTGCTCTGATGGGAACCACAGGCAGGTGTAGCTCCTCTCTGTTACTCCCCAAATTTTGGTTACAGAATACGGATGGTGTTAAGGGTGACTGTAAGGAAAAGAAAACCTCATTAGAAGGGAGCTGAATGCTCTGCAGCAGAGCTGGTTATGGCCCAGCCTCTGCCACAAAGCTCTCTGGCATACAAGGGAAAAAAAAGTTTCCCGGTCACAGTCTGTGTTTCGTTTTGTTGCTTCCTAAGTTAGTAAGCAAGGTCTGACGTAGAGAAATGGTGAGAGCTGCGCTTTGAAAGCGTAAAGTACTCCAACAGAAAATGCTGTTATGGAAACAATGTGGTCCCACAGTCTAAAATTCTGCATCTAAGATAAACAGACATTTTGTTTACTTGCTGCTTAATGTGCCTCATCCATAGAATGGGAATGGTCTATTTACCTGGAGTTGTCATGGTAGTTATGTTATCTCTGAATTAGAAGCCATGTATGACCATGTGAAGAACATGGATCTCTGGAAACAAACTCAGTCCGTCTGAGGTAACAACTGGAGCTGAGCTCTGCAGCCTTTGTGTTTTAAAGGTTGCTCTCTAAATTCACTGCTTTCTGACACTTCACCCCTCTGCCCTCAAAGGTCTACAGTTCATTCTTGAAATTGTTAAGCACACTTGATCAAAAATTTTTTTTTTTTTTCTTTTTTTTGCACACAGTGTAGGAAATCAGGCAATACTGGTTACTTTTCATTCTCCTCACAGAGGTGAACCATAGAACTTGATTGTGTGTATGTAGATTTAATGAGCAGTTACATACCTTTTAACTTTGGAAAATAAACTGTCTCCTAAATCAAGTGACAAATACACACAAAATACATGGACAGGGAAAAAACAGACAGAAAAACTACGTTACCACTCATCTCCCCCTCCTGTCTCATGCAGCCCAGGTTGGAGGTGCTCCTTTTCCTCTACACAGTAAGAGTTTGCCAATAAATAAACATTTGGCACATCTGGCAGGAATGTTCTGCACATGTACCTCTGCAAACAGATATTCTGCAGGCTGTTCTAAAATCTCAGTGAGAATCAGCAGTAGGGCTTTCTTAGTGATGCTAATGCACAAACATTGACCAAAAAAAAAAGGTGATAAAACAGCAGAGGAATGCATCAGAGGAATGATGGATTCCTAAAATGATAATGATGTCCAACTTGTCTCATCTTCTTCTCCCATTTTTCTTCTTTCTGTCTACAGAATGCAGTGGGAGTTTCACATAAATGCTTGCAAATAACATGGGAAATTCAGGTCAAATAGGCAATGTAATTCTGTGATTGATACCCCTGCAAATATAAACCTCACCTGCATTCACATTTCATTGTAGGATGCACATGTGTTTCTTCTTTAAAGGAATTTTCAGCTCCAACTTATTTCAGGCTACTTTTTAATCTTCCTCTCACGTCTACAACTTCTCCTCTGTAGGGTGGTTCCTGCCTGGTGGAACAAGAGGATTGTGTGAAAATCAGATATATAATGTTTGGGTTTGCACAGGCTACAGTGAGAGAATAGAAAAATTCCAGCTGAAGGAATAGCATACTTGAACAAGTGGAGGGGTTTGTTTGTTTGTTTACTTGAAGAAAAGACCCTTTAATCATGTATTTTAAAAAGACAAAGGCCCTTTAATCATGTACTTCGGTGATTTTGGAACATTTTGCTCCCCATTACCCTACTATTTTTAAAGTAATTGCCTTAATTAAGATGGAAAAGGTGATTGCCTTATTCTTCTGACAGTTACAGGTGACCCAAGAAAATTGACCTTGTTTTCCTTCCAGGCAGATTTGGCTCTGGAGCTGCTGCCTGCTTGGCTTTGGCTTCATGCAGCCTGGCAGGCTGAAGCTGTACAGAGGCCACTGCACTGAATCCATCCTGTCCTCTGTGGGAACTCTGCCTTGGGTGAATTGGCATCATAAAATGAACCAGAGTTGTAGGACTCTCACAGAAACAGTCCTGACTTACTCAATATCTCTGAAAAATGCTCCTTTTAGATACTCACTCATGGTTTTGCCACATGGATCACCTCTGTGTGTTATAACTAAAAATCTAGATTGATCTCCCCCTCCAAAGGGCTTTTTTAGCCTGCTGTTAAGCTCAAAATGGAAAGTTTGGAGTCTCTGTAATCAGCCCATTTGAAGTTCCATATCTGAAAATCCAGCAAGTGAACCACGCTTTAAACACTGATACATTTTGAATTTTAATAGACTTTATTACAAGCCTTCAAATTAAAAGTTGTCAGGAGAGATAAAAGGTTGGGGATTTGGATTCAAAGGGACTTTGATTAGACATAAAGGTCAGCAATGGTGGCAAAAAGTCGATGCATCTAAATTAAGCATAAACCTCTGGAAGAGAATATGCTAATCTTTCATGTAAAGTACTTGTCAGGCTGATCTTGGCTCATATCCACAACAGTTAAACTATTTTCAGTGATGAAATTTTAACAAATGGTAATCCATGTGTAATTTGCCTGTCAAGTGTGTGCCATTTGTTTTTACAAATGTTAGATTTTAACTGCTAAGGAATCGTATTATGCTACATAATGTGCTCCTGATTAAAGATTTTGTTTTAGAATCTTTAGCTCAGTTTTTAACTGCAACCTTTTTTTCCTGGGGAACGTAAAATGCAAATGGGAGAAAAGGAAAAAAGAAAGAAAATCAAAACTCTAAATGCCATTGCTTTGTGTAAAACTAAGTGTAAATGTATAAATTACACTTTAATTGAGCAGCTACTTCAGGAGTTTAAAGTTACAGTAACTGTTAATATTTCTGAATGTGAAATTAAGATTCCGCACTGTTAGTGAGCAAACTCATTAAGGACATAAAAGGATGACAGGATGAAAAAGGATTTACATTTATAGAATCTTCTGTAAAATTATGAGAAATGACAGGCTCCATTTTTTGATGCCGAAATCAAGGTTGCATGTCTAAACCACGGTGACACTGTGGCTGGGTTTTGCATAGCTGAGAGCTAATAGGAAATTAATAGAGTGTAATACAGGCCTGTTGGGCTCGGTCTAACTTTGTAGCTTTGATGTGGAAGAACAGAAGGCATAATTTCAGCCTTTGTTTAGTGTGCTGGACAGATAGCTCCACTAACATCTCAGTATGGTCAGGATTAAAACGGTGATGGATGGCACCACAGCACATTCTTGACAGCTTTTCTGTTCAAATACAAATTTCTGTCACAGTCCCAGAACGTTTGAAGGAACATTGGGAGATGAAATATTGTAGCTGCAACAAGTCCAGTGCGAAGCTATTACGCTTTGAAAGTAAAAATAATTACAAACCGTGCATCTCCTAGGCACATACCTGTATTAATAATGAATAGTAGCAAATACACTGGAGTATACTAATGAAATGCTATTGAACACAGAAGTTTTGGAAACCGTAAAGTTATCAATCTGTCAAGAAAGTGCCTGTGCATCTGTCTGGTTTTTGGGTTTTCTACCTGTTTTTGGCAAATAAGTATTTTGGAAAGTTATTGAAGATCCTGATTTATTCTACCTTTCGTAACATCTCTTTACAATTTTTTTTACCTTTTTTTTTTTTTTAATGTTCGTCAGTTTCTGTATCAAAAAAAAAAAAAATGTTTCCTTTCACTCTTGCCTCCAAAATATTCTGGTTAAACCAATGCTTTCATTGAAGCACTCTGTAGATGGAACACTGTCCTTATTTTAGCAGCAAAGTAGGTCAGAACCTCACTGTTTGACAGATGTGACATACAAAGTCCCTACCTCTGTATCAGCCATGAATAAAATGAAAAAGAAGCTGATTAGTGCAGGAGAATGTCTGCATTTAAAGAGCTAATACCTGTAGTGATTTTCTCTTTTGTGCTTAGCCGTTAATTGAAGGAGAGACTTTAACTTTATCCCGTGGCAAGCGATCCTTGCGGGAGCCCAGCTGACGCTGCAAATGGCACGAGGCTTTGTAATGCCAGCCATTGATTTAGCACAATGAGAAAGGAAATTGGACTCCATGAAGTGAGAATAAATTGTCTGACTGCTGAATCTCTGTCATGAAATCTCCTCCCTTCCTCACGTGTTGTCGTTTGTCAGCTTCCAACGAGCTCCCAGTTCTCCTCTGGTGCCATTGTACTCTGGGCTACCTCACTTCTCTCAGCAGAGGTAAACACACGTGAGGCTGCTGGTCATGTTGAATAGTCTGTGGTCACACTTGTCACCTTTAAGTATCAAAGAACTCAAAAGTGGGGCAGAAATATCTTAAACTTCTTCAACCGCACCACACACCATACGTACGTGTGTGGGATAATGTCGGTGAAAGCGTCTTTCCCTTTTAATCCGAGTACTTTTGTACATCATTCTAAAGGTAAAAGCTTTACCCCAAATACTTCATAAATGGGCAATTAACCTGTCTCCTCAGTGAAGTCTTGGTCTACTTGGAATTTATTTATGTATTTCTAAGGACTGTTGCTAAGTGGGCCTTGCCTGTGCTGGGAGCCGTGTGCGCTCTCCTAAAGCAGTTCAGAGCGCAGCACCACCTCATTTCACACAACGCTGGCTGCATCCCTGCTGCAATCATGTTCTGGCCTTATTTATTCTGGGCTTCATCTGTCAACCGTATAACTTTATACCAACACTCGGGGTCCTCCCTGTAAAAGTCATTGGAAAAACTGAAGTGCTTAGAATTTATTATTGTCAAAAATACTAATAGTCATATATAAACCTGGGTAGGGGAATGGCAGAGAGATGAACTGATATGAAAAGCATATTTTAATATTTATTTTCAATAAAATGGGGATAAAACTAATAGGATGCAGTAGCTCTGTGTCAGAGTAGGGCCTGAAAGCTGGAGAAGTATTTTAATAGTAACTCGTGTTAGGAGTTGGTTAAGCTGTGAAAAAGAGCTAAGCAAAGAAAACTCACCTCCACCTCCTTTATTCTCCAGTTCTCTGTTTTGTACAGTCTGCTGTCTCTGTCATGTTTTAATTAATACGTTTCTTTGGATGTGTATTTTTACAACAGAAATGGTTTTCTTTCTGATGAACTGAGAACAGCAACAAAAAAAACTTGTTCAGTGAATGAAAATATGAAATTCACTCTAAGCAACCAAAGCAGCAGGATTTGCTGGCTAGAGATAGATAGGAGATGTTGGTTTTAAAATTCAAAATATTTTTGTTTGACTGTATAGATTGCAGGAGGGCCTCGACGCATGGTTCCTTGGCCATGGAGCAATCTGCCTGGTGGCTCTTCCCCAGAGCCATCCCCATGTCACTGCCACAGAAAGTAGTCAACCACATGTGAATTTTGGCTCTGTCAAAGTTGCCAGGACAACTTTCCCAGAGAACTTCCTGGAAGCTGCCTTAGAAGGGGAGCTTTTGAGTTATTTATTTGAGTTTTGGACTAAAATATCAAGTAACAAAATTCCCTGCAGCTCAATTCTATTCTTTCAATTGACTCCTCTAACTCCTGTCCATCCTTTTAACTGAATGTCATCGTTCCCCATATTCTGAGGAAATCAGCCTTGTCTCATATGACCAGAAACTTGCATTTTTTCACCAAAGCGGGGAGAAGAAACACGCTGTGATCTGGATTTGTATGACAGATAATATCTTGACATTAGTCTCTTAAATGGAAAGGACTTTCAGGCTTGAATACCTTTCTTAATACCATATTTTATGGAGAATGGGATTCCTGGAACGGGCAGGAGCCTGGACATTGAGAATGTATAAGTAAAATGAAAGGCATTAAGCCTCATTTGGCGAGAAAGGGCGGAAGGGGGCTGCTGTGCTGTCACCTGGCTTGTGGTTGAGGCTCCATCGTGGGCCAAGGTCAGGAGCTGCCTGGAATAGGGAGTGGAAGATACGGTTTTTGAAGGTGGGTTGTTTTTTTTTTTTTAATTTAGAAAAAAGATGCAAGTTTCTTTTGGCTTGCATTTAGAAGTGTGCTGTATTTCATCAGGTTCCCAGTGACTGACCTACTGCACCTTCCTACTGATGTTTAAACAGCAGCCTGAGCAATATTTCAGGGTGTAAGACACTAAAGTTCAGGAATGAGTGCATTCCTTTTCTCCCCAAGACTCCTGTACCGGGCAGATGACCTTCAGCTGGAGGAGAAAGGATGGATGGACTCCCAGAGAGTCTCACTGGGGTCAGGTGTGGTCTGCAGGACCTGGTCAGGTGCTGGTCCTCACCAGCAGAAAATCACGCTGGTCTGTCACAGCACCTTCACCCAGGGCACACTGAGGAGCACATTTTCAGCTGCTCTCTCCCTCTCTTACTGTTTTCCAAATAATCTGGAAGCAAATGGTACCAAAACATTTTTCTACTCTACACTAGTATGAGTTTCCTTATTTTTCTTTGTCTCATTTTATCCTCTCTGAAGTTAGAAACAAACAACTGTACAATAAAATTACCAGGAGCTAATACCAAATGCATTAAGATATAACATTTATTAGTAAAATACTTATTTTTGTGAAGCTTTTGCTTTGTGAACCTTGGTGATACAAGAATGCGTGACCTTTGGTATCTTCTTTTCAACTATAGGAATTGAGTACGATTGTGTGTTTGGGCTTGCATTTTCTTCTCAGAATGCCTTTGTGACTGAGAGTAGGCTGTAGAATGAGGGTAGAGTTCTGTAAGGGAGAAAATGAAATAAACAAAATCAGCTTCAAACGGTTGGAAGTTCTTTTCTCAGCATGGTAGAGGAGTGTGTGCTGACCCGTGCAGCTGGTGCTTGAGAGTGTAACCTGCTGAGGTGAGAGCCTGTTGGTGGTGTAGGGAAACACGATTTCCCATCATTGCTGTGTTGCTAAGGGATAGCTCGTATGTCTCCTCTTTCTTATTCTCGCTCACATTTCAAAGACCAGCAGGAAAAAAGCGTTGCATTGTGTCTCGGTGTTGCTTGTTCGTGGTGGAGAGGTAGGAATGAATTGTAAAAGCAAGAAAAACTTTAAATAGAGTATACAATATGTAGCTCAGTTTCTCTCCTGAGATATCCCCTTCACTCGGTTCTTAATATTCAGTGGTATTTTCCAGGTTCCAGCCCTTTTCCTTAAACCAGACTTGATGATTTCACATTGAAGGAAGGTCATTCAGTGGCATGTCACCATCTAAATAATCTTTTCTGCCTTGCACCTCGGTGCTCCTCGTAGTTCTCTTTTTTCCATAACGGCAGCATGACTGATCCCATGGAAAAGTAACCCTGAAAAAGATAATATTTCATCTCAGAAGCCAACTGACTCATCTCTCCAGAAGACATGGACTGGCAAGAAAGAGCAGAATTGTCCCCTTTGGTTTCAGCTCAGTGTAAGAGGCAGCCTGGAAGTGCACCTGCAGAAACACTCAGAGTCTCAAACACCACAGTTGGTGTAAATAAATAAAAAATATCTTTCATATACTTCATTAACCTTATAAATAACCTGAGAAAATAATTTTTAAAAAGTCAACTCCATTTGTATAAGGACATAATAAAATAGATGAGCCCCAGAAGCAGAAGGAGAGCAGCAGAGCTCTCCCACGCTGAGGAATTCAAACCAAGGTAGCCCTGTGCTGCCCTCTGCTCCTCCCCACGATTAAACAACCTGGGACACTCCTGATGGACTAACACGAAGAAAAAGGATCATTAAAACCATGTGCTGAGCAAAAGGAGGTTCAGTTCTCCATGCAGCATCTTTAGGAGCCAATATTAATAACTTGACCGGGTTTTCGGAGCCTTTCCAGCCGTAGCCCACTAATGACAAGCTTGCTCCCTAATGTTTAACGCCCGCTGTGCAAGTGGTGCTTTTAACAAAATACATTTGCTGCAGGCTCCCTGACATGGCTTCACACTGAGATAAACACAATTAGCATGAGCTATTTAAAATGCCTTTCTCTTGTGCTTGTTTGTAATTGCTCTTTTAAGATCTGTTTTTATTATTAATTTTAAGGAACGTGTAACGGATTTGATAGAACAGCGGAGGGTGTTATTCCAGTGCTTTACTCTGGAGATATCCCTGGGTCATCCTCTGTTTGTAATGGTGTATTCGCATCCAGAGACTCAAGAGCTGACCAGATTGGTGCTTCTTTTAACATGCTGTACCGTGGGATGCATTGTAGCAGCCCGTGGAGGATAATCCAAAGGAGTGCAGGCAGGCCAGCTTACACAGCATAAAAATTTCATTAGAAAGTATTTCCAGTGAAGCCTCTTTTGTATGAAATGTCTTATCTTTTCTATATGGCATATCAAAATGCCTTTTAGTAAAAATAGTCTTGCAGAAAATGTCTGCTGAGGGGGGCTGTACTGAATATTCATAACATCTGAGTGTGTGCTGAGACATTTTAGAATAAATATGGGGGTTTTTTAGGTTAAACTGGTTCAGAATATTATTGTTAATCTTCCTTACATCCTTTCAGGCCTGTGTAAGGAAATTTTTGAATTAGAAAAGAGATGCTGTCCTCAGTGAGAGCCTCTTGTTCTGGGTCTCATTGAAATCAGTGAAAATCTTCTGTTGGCTTTGCTGGGAGTGGATCTTCTTGGTGTGGTTTTGGAGGGGCAAAGGGAGGGAAATACCTGCCTCAAGAAAAGACAGATGTCTGTCAGAGTCCTCAAGGGCCAGGCTGCTGTAGGGCACGTTTTGTGCTCTGCTTTCCAGGTTGCCACTTGTGCTGAGCCCTCTCGGGCCCCTTTCCTGGCTGTTTGTGGGTTTGGTGTGAGGGCACAGCCCCTGTGCAGAACGTTCCTCGTGTGCTCCTGGGCAGGGACACCCACAGCTGCTGTTTGGTGTGAAAGCACAGCCCCTGTGCAGAACGTTCCTCCTTTGGTGTGAAAGCACAGCCCCTGTGCAGAACGTTCCTCCTTTGGTGTGAAAGCACAGCCCCTGTGCAGAACGTTCCTCCTTTGGTGTGAAAGCACAGCCCCTGTGCAGCACCAGAGGAGAACGTTCCTCGTGTGCCCCTGGCTCTGTGCCCCTGGGCAGGGACACCCACAGCAGCTCTTAGGGGCAGTGAGCTGGTTGGTAGCAGGCAGGTCCTCGTCTTAATAAATGAGCAGAAATCAAAGCTCTCTGCTTTAGCACTTGAAGTACAGGAAATATTCTGTATTTGCTTATCGCAGCCTGTCTGCCCAGTGGATCCTGCAGGCAGTTCTGGTAAAGATCTGCTCCGGGGTATCAGTAAAATGATCTGACAGATCACACTTGTGTTGTATGGAGAACATTGAGATTTCAGAGAAAAAAGAGGAAATTCTTTCTTTTAGAAAGAATTTGTTGGGATAACAAAACAGAGCGTTTAAAAAAAAGATCTAAGGCGTGTTTTGGAGTGTTATCTAACAAGCAGAACTGGTTTCTTTAAGAGATGTGGTTTGGCTCTAGTCAGGCTACTGAGATCCTACTTTCATTTGAACTCCCATGTCTGGGATGTCTGTAACATTTAAATATTTACAGCTTTGAAGGTTCACCAGGTCTGTAATATGCACGGGGGAAAATAAATACATTATGCAAAGGGTGATTAGTTTTATCACATAGTTTTCCATGGGGCAGCTGTTTATTTTCGGTGTTCATTTTCTTGGATCAGTCAGGTAGACAGCTATTCTTTTAGGGCATTTTTGTTAATTTAAGTAACTTCTTTGAATTGCAAATCTACCACCCAATTCACTTCTAAAAATTCAGCCTCCAGCTCATAATTATATAATCAAAAAAAAAAAAAAAAAAAAATCTTTAGATCACTAATTCAAAAATCTCTACTTGTCAGAGATATTTCAAACAAATGCAAAGCATATATGCTCTAAATCATCTGATACATCAATGTCTATTTGAAACTGAATATGAGACGTCCAGGTCTGCTAGATTTCTGAAAGAAAAAACATAATGTACATCCTGTACACTGCTCCCACACTGAAATGCTGTTGTCTCATAAATGTGACTTCATAAACGTTTGTTAACATTCAATAAGCTGTTGCAACAAAAGAAATGTCCTAAGTGGTCAGCCTGTAATTAATCTTTTTATTTCTTAAATTGCCTTGGATTTTTTTTGCCCTAATCCAGCAGTCAGGTCTAAATCAAACAAATAGAAGTTGTGATTGTAAAAATGGAGAAAGAATAAGCTTTTAATGTATTTGGTGAATGTAATGTCACCTCTTATGTAAATAATAAGCTCTGTTTATTTATTTGTTAGCACTGGAAGCTTTTGACAAAATACTCTAGCGCTCAGATATTTGTCATTAATAGATCCCAATACCAGTTTTAATTTGGAAATACTTGTCAGAGCATATCAGAGCAAGTGAAGGTGTTATTGTGATGCAAGTACAAATGGTGTTACACTAAATCAGTAGATTGTTGTACCCACAGTTAATTGTAAGACTGTGACGACTCTATCTAGGTAATTAATATGCTAATTAGCTAGCTTAAAGATAAGAGGTATTAAAAGAATGCAAGGAAGAGCTTGTATTTTTCTCTTTTGCTGTGCAAACACAGCTCCCTGCAATAACTTAATGAGGGAATTTCAAAGGAACAAAACTAACAACAAATGAATTAGAAGCTTAACTAAGTAATTACATGGTATTGCTGAGACCTTTTGGGTAGGGACTAGCATAAATATGTGTTTAGATTGTCTTGACAGCGAAAAACAGACAGGGGGAATACTAAGAAAATCTAGGAAAATCCTAGAAATACTAGGAAAATCCTTCCCAAGCCCCAGTATTGCACCAGCACAGAACTGAGAGCATCCTTCACACTGGGAACTTTAGTCCTGAGCCACGTGGGAATTAAAAACCAGGCTCTGACCCAGACTTCAGCTCTCTGTTCAAGATATTGAATATTGGAACTTACATTCACGTTTCAAATGCTGTGGCTTTGTGCTGGGTCAGCCTCATTACTCTTTAAAAAGGAATGGTGAAGGTAACTGAGATCTCATGTAAATTCTGTATACACACACACACCCCATATATTTATATATTATAATGGGAGCTGCAGCTGGCTTTATACCTCCATAGACAGTTAACTGTGGAGCTGTCAAAAAGGAAATAAAGGGAATTTGCAGAAGTGGAACAGACTCTGAAGCTCAGGAAGGAATATGTTTAATGAAATGCATCCACTTAAAAGGCAGTGTTACATAAAAGGTAAAATAGCCCAGGTTATGAATCTCAATAGCTCTGAAAAAGCTCAGACCATTGCTGAGAGCCAAGTTAGTATGGCCCAGATGTGGCCACAGGAAACAGCCTGGGGGAAAAGACTTCTTCTTTAATAAAGAATCATATTCTATGTGGGGTTTTATATGGATTTTTATATTCATAGTTATTGTACTTTTCTTTATCATTCAGTGCTATCAATTTCAAATGGGTGCTTTTCAAGCTTTGGCCTAATATTATTACAAAAAGTGAAACTCCAGTTAAACTTGGTGACGTTTTTGTGCCATCCACGGGGTCTCTCTGGTTTGGGGTTTGTATCTAAATCCCCGGGTTTTCAAATGCATCTTCTGTGTGATTTCAGTTACACTTGTGTATCGCTGGCATGTCCTAAGTGAAAGATCTCTTGTCCCCAGTGGTGGTTAAAGTCAGAGCTGTTGTCTTTGAGTTATTTTATTTCATGAGCTTTTAATCGCACCCCAAGGACACGTCAGGCTCTTGCATGCTCTTTGTTTCACGCATGTTCTCTCACAAACACGGGCTGTGGAGATGCTGTCATTTCTCCTCTTGCACCACTCCAGGCACGTGTTCATCACGCCAGGGTAAACTCATAGGAAACCCAATATCGTAGTAAATTGCGATTTGGTGAGGTGTGGCACGCTTCCAAAGGCTCAGATTTTTGGTGCTTGTAATACAACGGCTAAAGCAGTACAGAATGTGTTTGCAGTAAATCAATCAGTGCAGCCACTCTCTAAATAAATACTCACTTCGTTAATTAGATGGAGTTAGTTGCCCTCAAAATCATCTTTGCGACATTTCTGTGAATGTAAATTAATTTGAAGACAATGTGAGATTTGTTCACCACTTTATATTGAATTTTCTATGCCTGAAGCATCAATAAGTATATTTATAGTAAAGCCATTGAACAATTGTGTTGGGTTTTTTTCCCCAGTGATTGCTCTCATGGATCCCAGCTGGATTGTTCCTGTGTCTCATATACAGCACAGCATCTGAATGTCCCAGGGGTTCATGTATTTTCAGAGGGCACCTAACAGCTGGCCTGTCCTGCTTTTACTGCTCGGGAGAGGAAATTGTCCTGTTTCTGGCGGCTTTTGCCACAGAAGTGCGATGAAGTCTATTGTGATTGTTGTTATTTTTGTATTTGTTATTTTATAGCTTCATAGGTGAATAAATACTAGGTGGGGGCTCAGTATCTGAGTGTCACTTGGAACACCAGGCTCTGGAATTGCCTCCTGTGAAAGTTCAGTAATGTCTTTGAATGGCTCTGCATTAAATAACTGACTCAAATGTTTCTTTGTGCTAAAGGGAGCAGGGCTGCCCAGGGTGCTTGCAGTCTGCAAGACATTTTTGAAACGAGCACCAGGAAGCACAGTAGTTGTGTTTAAAATTATTTATTGATGGGGGAGTAAGTGAAAGAGTGATATTTGGGCCAAGAATTGTTTTCAGGGAGAAGCAGCGTGTTGTACCCTCGGGCTCATTTCTGAATTTCAGGACCAAGGACAGCCATAAACCTCTAAGAGTGTCTGAGGCTGAACTGCCAGTGCTGGGCGCTGCTTTCTGTCTGTGGTGTGTTAGAAACCCACGGGTGTGTCCTCAGCTGGGTGCTCAGTGCTTCATTCACTCAGCCTGAATGAAAATTACTAATGCAGAAATATCTTATTTGCAGAAATAAGCAAGTTACTCATACTCTGGGTTGCTTTGTTTTGTTGGTTATTTGGTTGTTGCTCACCCAATACTACAACTTGTAACCTCTGACTCTCCAAAAAATTGCTTTTACGGTTTACTTTTGTGGAGGTTTTTATGTTTAGAGCCCTTTCCAGTCTTGAAAGAAATGGAATCTCGTTCAGTACTTTTTGTCTCGAAGCAGGATTGTTTAGCATTATGACTTGGTTGCATTTGAGCCATATTTCTGTACAACACCTGAACTCTGTCACGTGTTCGTGGGGCAAAGAGCAGCATAGGAAAATGGCATTTGAATGCTACACCATGGGAAGAGCCTTAGGTTTTACAGAAGAAAGTGCTTTTTGAACTTAAATCGACTAGATTCTGGCATTGCCAATCATCAGTGGGCTGCTCCTCCAGGTGAGGAGCACCAGCCCTGCTTAGCAGCTGTGCACACCCCCTGAAACCTCCTGGTGGTTTCATTTCCAGCATGGATTGACCACAGGTTTGATACCTGTTGAAATCAAATACAAGAAAGTGTAGCAAAAACTGCCTAGCACAGGATACATGGACTCACTCTGTCTGCTAGTAAAATTAAATTATTAATGGTTTAATTTCTTCTTTTTTTCTTTCCACAGGATTTGAGGTTCCAATTAAATGCGTGTTTGGGCCATTGCTTTGCCTGCCAGTACTTAATCTTCTTGGAGAGCCTCATCGCTTATCTCAAACAAAAGAAGAACGAGGTAAGGAGAAAAAGTAATGAAATGCAGCGTAGCACATCTGTTAAAGGAACGGGGAGTAGCTTTACAAAAATCCAGGATCAATGACATTAAAAAATTATTTGTTGAGCACTGGGTGTGTTCACGGTAGGCATGTTAATTGTAAAGAATCTGTAAGTACCATTATGTCCTGGCTACACTGAGGGTTCGGTTGGTTGTGTTCAGGAGATTCGCTGTTGCTGTGGCCACAGGACACAAATGACCGATGGGAGTAGTTGCCAAGTGTTCCTCTCTGTGCTGCTGAGCCCTCTGTAAGGTTGTTTGACATCTCAATACTGAACTGTTGAATATAATTAACATTTCTGAAGTCATTTGAAATTCACTTTTGGGTCAGTCTTGGTTTATGTGCTCCAAATGTGCATAGTGCAGTGCTGGGTACTGGATTAAAAGCCTCAAACTGTTTCAGCACTTGGAGCTGTACCATCCTTTGTTGTTGATGATAGATCTGTCCAAAATACCTGGAGCTGACTTCTGCTGTGTCACTTAGGATTGCAGTAACATCCAGCGAGGCAGGCGTAACGAGAGGTGACAGGGGAGAGCGGCAAAGTGATTTAGCCTTGACAGGCTAAGGATGTACGGCAGAGGTGCTTTGAAAAACGTAAACCTTTGCTGAGCTGCCAGAGCACAGCCTGCAGTGGCCACCGCTGCTGACAAGCACGGCAGACAATATTGGGAGCTCAGTTCCTTTTTTCTTTTTTTGTGCGCTCATTTTTCCCTGCCTTCTCAGATCCCTTCCCAGGGTCAAGTTCAAACTAATATTAGCTGGTGCAGAGCAGGCTCAGTGGCTCCTTAATATGCTTTCACCTCAGGGTCCTTCTGTGAAAACCAGCAGGTTAGGAAGTTTGTTGGCCTCTCACCTTTTCAACATAAAATATCGTGTATTTTATTTGGGAGCCTTAACCACACATCTCCTCTAGGGTTTCTCTCAAGCGTGCTATTTATAGTTCTGCTTCCCAGGCTGTGGAAAGGCTGTTAT
Organism: Hirundo rustica; assembly: GCF_015227805.2. Lineage (NCBI taxonomy): Eukaryota > Metazoa > Chordata > Aves > Passeriformes > Hirundinidae > Hirundo > Hirundo rustica. Next base: position 8,661,703 of record NC_053470.1, read on the forward strand.
TATGCAGTTGAGAAAAAGAATGTTTAATCACCAGACCGTGGCAAGCCGCAGGCCAGGCAGAAAATGGCCGGTGGTGTTTGTCAGAGTAAAGCTGGGTGCTGGAGGTGTGTTTGTAAAGCACTTTGGCTGCTGAGCAGAGCTCTACCTCCACGTCCAGAGCTGGTGATGGAAGCAGCTCACTGACAGCAGCGTTCCTGAAGCATTTCCTAGAATTTCCGGCAGAAATTACTTAGACACGTGGGGAGTGTTGGCTTTGCTGTGTAAACCCTTTAGGTTTGCCAAATAACTTCCATTAATGTCACATTCTGAATCCTCTTTGGCTGTAGCTGTGTCTCACAGCACCGTTGTCTTCCAGGCTGCCCATCTACAGCCCCGTGTCTGCCAAAATTTCTCATTGTGTCCGTCTCTGGGACTGAAAACGATGATGAAACAACAAACATTTGTACAATTTAATAAAAATTACTCCCCACCATTGCTCGTGGAAGCAAGATGGGCTGTGTAGAATAGTTGTATATTTTGTATTCCTGTATATTGTATATATAATGTATAATATATGTGTATATATATACACACACAATGTATATATATATGTTTATATATTTTATATATATATATTTCTTGTATAGAATCAGTTGCCAACAGAGTCCATCGTCAAAAAAATTAATTGAGCTTTAATTTAACTACTCTTATTAGGTTTGAATAGAAAGCACACTTGGTTTGTCGGTAGCTCTTCAACTTTCTTTCAATTCCTCATAATTGCATTTCAAAGCCCTTCTTTCACTAGATAAACATCTCAAATTTATTTTTTAAAAGATTCTCTTACATTTTCTTGTTTAAAAAAAAATTAACTTTTTTACCTTCCCAACCTTCCTGCTTCTTCAAAACCCTGTTGCTGAGGCACATTAACAATTTAAAACAGATAATCTTAGTAATTATTAGCTTCTTATAAACATAATTATCTTATGATTAGTGCAGATGACATTAAAAAAAAAAAAATCTTGCACTGAAATGGTGCCTAAAATGAGTTCTGTGCTAACTATGTATGCAGTTTAATTGGGACCCCTACTGATACCGACAACAGCTGGTTTAGTTGTGGTTTGAAATAAAATCAGGACTTAAATGATTACAGTGTTGTATCTGGGATGTCTGAGTGGCTGCATCCCCTGGCAGTTTTTAACTCCTCCACTGACAGAAGGGATTTTTTAGCCCAGTGACCGATACTAACATGGAGATGGAATTTCTGGGACAAAACTTGAGCACCGTTTCAAATGCTTGAGTTTACATCCATGCAGTGGGTGGTTGGCTCTGAGGATCTCAAACATTCATTTCTGCTGGTTCTCCTGTCAGAGATTCTCTGTTATTGCCACAGTGGAACGGGAGAGAGACTGCTGGGAATCGCCAGGCAATCAATGAAAAATGCTTGGCAACAGCGCTGTCCTCTTCCCTCTTATTAAAGGTTGTGGGAGCGATTTGCAAACATTAATAACGCATTACAGCAGCCTCCTGAATCTCTGTGAGCATTCAGTTCTAGAAGATGTAACCTCAGGTAACAACAGGTAACAGCTGTGCTGTGACAGTGCAAACTAGCTGCTCCTTTGGTGCCCTCCCTTTTTCCTTGGACATCCACGGGGTTTAGTTTCAAAAATGCTCGACTGGACTCGACTTTCTGAAGCTAATCTCTGATTATTCCATCAGAGCTCTGGTCTGTCTTGAGCTTTTTAATAGCTTGACCTAAAGTTTGAAAGAATCTGAGGAATGAGAAGGAAACAAGAACACTGACAACATTTCCTAATGGCAGTATTCACCTTGCTGATGCACAGAAACTCTCTTAGAATGACTGTGTTCAGCGTTCAATCAGCTTTACGCTGTTGAGAGTTTAGACCCAATTGCAAATTGGCCACAAGTAGGAATAGTCAGCAATTCAAATATCGAATAGCAAAGCCTTCTCTGACTTTGACGGGCATTTTATTATTTTTTTTTCTTTGTTTAAATAAAAAAATATTTTTTAAATTACACGAATTACAGGAATTTGCTGCAAGGGTTGGGATGGAAGGGGTGAGTGTGTGCTCAGAGAGAGTTTTGTGCAAAGAACCATTCCATGGCAAGGAGCAGGCTCTGGATAAGCACTGTCCTTCCATGGTCACTGCAGGTGGCATTCGAGTTCATGTACAGACAGTCATCCCAAACAGCGCTGGATGGACATTCATTCCCAAAGTCACCTGGAACAGCAGCGCAGAGAGCAGGGGAGAGATTGAATTACTGTTGTGATTATTAGTCAATGATCCCATCTTTATAAATTATCTAGTATCTGTAACGCTTTAACACAGGATTTATCTGGTTTAATAATTCATGGAAAGTTCATAGTAGGTAGTTTATTGATAATACAGTGTCATCAGTATGGATTGTGCCCAATTCCTATTTCTATTCTATTGAACCTACTGATCTATTTTATGGCAGCAGCGAGCAGCTCAGCTCTGAACAGTGAAAGGAAGCCTATTACCTTGTTTTCAAAATAGAGTGTGGAGATATCTGTGGAATACAAGGCTTCTGTCTGAGGTCAGGAATAGCTACAAACACAGAAGGCAGCACAAGTTTCTGTTTAGATGATTGCTAAAGGTCACTGTGCAGAAAAACACTGAAATATGCAGGCACTTAGATTTGAGTTGCGCCACTAAAATCAATGGAATGACTTTTATACTCATTGGTATAATTATCCTATTGAGACATTTACTTAAGTGATCTGCTGATTCAGAGCCAGAACACACAAGCACGCTGCAAAGGCAAAGCCTGTCACATTTGAAAAGTACAGTTTGCAAGGGGTTTTCTTGCCTGGGCACTCCTCAGGCTTTATTTACCTGGCACAAACCATTCAGTGGTGCCAGGAGAGAACCGCTACAGCTGGGGTGTGACAGTGCTTTCTGATTGTTCTTTAAATCAACACATTTTCACGTCTAGAGAAAAACCAAAATATCTCAATAGATGTAGAAGATGTTTATGGGATCATAATAATTGATTCATTTAGACTCTGAATTGTTTTCTTTGCTTCTGAGCATTGCTCGCATGTAACTGTTGGTCATTACCCTAAACCATGTGTTGTACCCATTACCTAGCGATGAAAAGGTTTTCCTGCCTGGTCTGTTACTGAATTAACATTATTCAAGTAGGGTGTGAACATTTCAGGGTTTAGGAGCATGCAAAGGCAGAGCATTGAATTTACAGAAGGGATGTGCTGACTTAAAATACAAAAGCAGTGCTTTGTAGTAGAACCACCTGCATCCTCCTCACTTTAACAGAGTACAAACCATTAAAACAGCAGCATGAAACATGAAAGAGATCTCCAGAAACGTATCATAATGAAATTCTAGCTCTCACACGTCTGCACACTGGGAGCAGAGGAGGGAGAAATCCATTCTTAAATCCTTCCAGCAAAACCTTCCTGATCTTCAGACATTTGTCTTTGCATTCTTCCCCTCACCAATTCCCAGCCCATGGACAAGGACACGCTGCATTGCTCCTTTCTGTGTGGTTCATCCCTTATAAAACAATCTGCTCTTTTAGTGGCACTCGTTATTAATCAAGGCCTTTTTCCTTTCATTAGAGCCGTTGTTGGCTCAATCACTTCAGTGTATGCAATCACTAACTTTTCCCATTACACTGGTGAATAGGTGCTCTTAGATGTCTGTCAGAGGGATGCTGGTACATTTAGTATGATGCTTTGCAATTTCAGTCAGAACATTAATGCTTGAAGTGTGATTGCTTTTTTTTTTTTTTTTTGTCGAGAGAGGAAAAAAAATAAATGTGTAACATGTTCCCCTTAGAGAGAAAAGAGAGAAGAATGATGGAAATTTCCAAACTCAATTTATTTTTTGTATCATTAAAATGTTGAAAAGTACCAAGGAATACTCTTGCTGTATCAATCATTTCATAATGTATCTGCAGCGGCTTGCCTGTCCTAAAGAGAATGCTGAAAAGGCTAAAGTATCAATTTCGTACAATAGTCCCTGTATTTGCAGAACACAGCACAAAAATTCTCCCTGTTGCAAATGAAATGGAGGAGGGAGGGCGTGTACATAAAACCTTTATTGACATGGTATTGTTTTCTGTGCAAAAATGGTCCAGGTGCTGTGTGTGAATAAATAAGACAAAGGAGATGTAAGACATCACTGAGTAGGTGTTTATGATATATTTTACTGGAAAAAGGCAATTGCTCAGATAATGTGAAAAAAATGTGAGAATTATTTAAAAAATTAATCATTTTTTTCATGGAAACGATGCTTGCTTTCCAAGAGTTGGAAGTTGTTCTGACAGGCTCTAAAGCCAAGGTTTTGTTTTGCTTTCACTTCTGTCGACTTTGGCTCGTACCTGTCTGAACGACGTGATGGGTTAATTGCCAGTGGAGGCCAGGCAGAAAGTCAGCTTTTGAGGAGTGCTGGTCTGACCCCAAGGAATGCAGTGCCTGGCTCTGGAGGGAGCAGGAGGGAGCAGATGGGATGTGGCTGCAGCTTGCTGAGTTCTTTATCTGCCTGCTGGAACGTGCTGCTGTAGCTGTGAAATCTCAGGAAAGCTGTCTCTTCCGGATCACTGCCTTCCCATTGCGGCTGTTTTTCCACTCAGTTATTCTCACACTTTAAATGAAGGCTCTGTCAATAACAGGTTTTAAATAAAAGTAAGAATAGATGAATTGGATCGGATAAGATTTGTAAGAAAGTAGCTGCAACCAACAGCTCTAGGTTTAAAATCAATTAGGTGATTTAAGGTGCAGAACCCCTTAGGTTTTGCACTGCAGTGCTTGTTCATCGAAGCAAGTAGTTCATTCCTGAGGAGATTGTTTCTTCATCCACAGTGAAACCTTTGTGGAATTGCAGAGCAGAAGTTTTATTGTGTGGGATCCAGTTTCAGTGGCCAGCTGGAATCACTACAGTATTACATCTGGTCACTCAGGTGCCATTTCAGCAACTCCTGTCAAAGATGCTGCCCCCCAAAGGAACAGATCTCCTCAGAGAGGAGCTTTGGGAATGTTCATCTGCAGGGGCAAGCTGAGCATATGAAAAAGAAGGACTGGCTCTGTTTAGAACAGCCCAGTCCTTCCCAAAGGAATGCATTTTTGCATTGTTAATCCAATTATACCACTCTTGATGAACTTTGTTGTTTTGTGTAGGATGGTGAATTTTGCTTGGTTTAGAAAATCACCTGTAGATTTCTACATGATTTCTGATACTATGTGAAAATAATGTGATCAACAGGTGGAGAAAAAATTCCTGATTACATAGCACTTAGTTGTGGTATCATCAAGCTACATACAATTATAATATTCATAGACAGTAGATGTGATGCAGTTGTTCTAAAGCACTACAAATAACGCCCATTGCAAATCCTGTGAACCTGCTGTTGAAGCTGGCCTGTGTTGTACCTTGGTGTGCATGTGCAGACCTGGACTCACCTCTGCTGCTTTACAAATGAACAGCTTTTGGTCACAATTGTTTCCAAGTTTTGCTTGAAAAGCCAGTTGCCAAGTATTGCTTTGTCCTTTTCTCGTATCCACGTTCAAAACAATCTCCTGCGCCACTGGTGATTTATTCTTGGGCCCAGTTTTAATTCTTGGAATGCTACCAGATTTGTGGTTTTACGAAAAATGAAGTTATTTAAAGACTTGAACCCGTTGCTGTCACTGGGACGTGTTTTTCCCTTTCCTGTAAAATGTGCCTGTTGTTGTGAGGCTGCAGCCCAGAAGTGCAGCAGGCTGAGCTGTGCTGAGCCAGTGTTCAGTTCTGATGCTCTCCAGAGGTCTGGGTAACACAGACACTGCAGAGATGAATCCTTGCTCCCTCCATGTGCAAGCAGCCTCTGGGCTTTTGCCTGGAGGCTTCTAATGAGGAAGAAATATAAGCACACTGATGTGTGATTTTGCATCCTTCCTAAATTCGTTGCCTTTCTTGAAATACTTAGCTGAATTTAGTGCTCAGATTAAAAATGCTATTTCAGTAATTGTCTAAAGGCCGAGTGGTGAGGCACTAAACAAAAGCTATCATGTTTGCAGAGCAAAAAGCATTTTCTGTAACAGCTTCCTGCTATTTGTTGATGTGGTGGGGAATGGGAAGGCTTTGAAACCCACTCTGTGAATCATTCCCAGCACTTCCCCTTACTGGAACGTGAATATTACTTTGGAATGTGTAACTATACTATTAGAGCCTCCTGTGATTTAGGGAGATCTTTCAGAATACTGAGAACTCATTATTTACTCTCTCCCAGTCTATTAGTGCAGAACAAGGCTCTGCTGTGGCAGGCTTGCTTGGTTCTCAGTGGAATTCTCTTTTTTGTGGGAGGAGGAGGCTCTGGCTGGAATTTGTGCTCCCTCCTGGGACATCACTTCTGCATTTGGTCCTCCTCCCTGGTGTGTGTGACAAATCCCTGGGGTGACACACAGGGACCCTCACGTGCTCTCGGGACGGTCACGACACAAAGAGTGACACCGTAAAAGTTCAGAAGGTTTCTTTATTATGGCCCCATGCTGTCTTTTATACAGTTTTTTCCAACCTCGAGGGCAACTTCTAATTGGTTAATAGCTGTCTTGTTAATTATTCTACTGGTTAGTAAAATGTATTTTACTTGTCTGTCAACTCCCTCCTTTCTCGGATTGTTTACATATTTTCTTTAGTGATTCTCATGGGACAAATTCCTTATTGTTACAGGTGCACTTATTTTTCACCCTCAGAATAGATTGTTGTGTTAAAGGAATGTCTCGTTCTCAAAATCCTGCTGCCAGTGGCTACTTATTGAGCTTTAAATAAACGTGTAGCAGCTGTATCTGAAATGGCAAGACAGAACAAGTCAAGACCTGGACAAAAAATACAGGCTTTCATTAAGTTTCAAACCATCTTTCTAAAATGAGTAAAGCTGTATTTTCACCTGGTTTTATAAGACTGATGTCCTTTAAAAACCCACTGCTGTTAATTTGACAGCAACAACAACAACAGCCCCATTCAATACATCTTTAAATTGCTTTGGTTATGTCAGAGATGCAGGAAATTTTCTTTTTAGTAGCTGGTACAGGGCTGTGTTTTGGATTTAACAGAGGAATAATGCTGGTGATACACTGATGCTGTGGTTGTTGCTAAGCCAAGGATCTGTCAGTGTCTCACGCTCTGTCCATGACCAAGAGCACGAGATGATGGGAGGGACCCAGAGTGGCCGAATGCTCAAGGTCTGAGTGAGAGCTGTGTGCTAAAAATGATTCTAACAAACAATCTGAGATTGGGGTGGCTGTTTATACTGTGAATCTCTAACAATTGAATAATATCTAGTTTATTTTCTCCAGGCTGTAGTATCTATTTTATGAATGCACTTGTACTTCATAAATCATCTTCAAGAGCAAAAGGGAGAAAAATGAAAAATCCATTTTCCTTCAACCCCTTGGGTCTTTATTTAATTTTTAATGAGTTAGAGAGGATACTTCGTCAATGGCAGCAGTGGAGTCATGGCTTTAAACTGAAAGAGAGAGTAGCTTTGGACTAGATTTTAGGAAGAAATTCTTCTCTCTGAGGATGGTAAGGCCCTGGCACAGGTTGCCAGAGAAACTGAATGTTGTGGTGTTGGGAGGGTGGTGATGATATCATTATTAATTAATAACCAACCTTAAAATGTGTGCCTTATATCCAAAGTTGTCCATCCTGAGTTTCTTTCTAGATTATGTTTTGCTGCTAGACTTACACTTGCTCCCTTCAGTTTTACTGGTTTTATTTAGATGGAGATTTAAATGCCTTGGTGAGCTCTTAGTTCTTTCCTTCCTACATATCCATGGTTTGGTATTTCCCTAATCATCAAATAATTCATTTCTTTTCTTAAACGTGAATGCCAGGAGCAGATTCAGTGATTTGGTGCCTGTCTTGCCCTGTTTCATGCAGTAACATGAAGAAACACGCAGTGGCTTTTGGTAGAGATTAGGAAATCTCGCTGTCCAGTTTTATCAGGAAAGCAATCCGTGTCATGGAATCGTCATGTTCCTGTTCTACTTTGTGACCTTGGTCTATTGTCAGAAATAGGCAATCCCTCTTACTTCCCTGGGAAATACCTCAGTCCATACTGTAGTTTTCTATAAAGAAGAAAAATCCCTCATTCTCACACTAATGGAACTTGCTTTAAGAAATATTTCTATTGCAGGCATAATGAACTTGATTTTCAGTGCATCATTCAGACTGCAAGCATCCTGTAGGTATCTCAGAGCTCGTTCAGAAGGCAGCTGAGGAATCTGGATCATCTCAGTGCACCAGACTCCATCAGCTTTATATATTATGGCACTTTAAAGGTCTGTTCAAAGTGGGAATTAGAGCTTGATTTACATCCATGATCAACACGTAATTCAGCCAGAATTGATGCTCATCTTTAGCCCTATGCTATCATTCTGAATTATTTCAGCAGGTATTTGCATACTGCCTGCATTGTAAAATATAAAAATATTCTTTATGGAGCAAAGGTGAAATTGCAGCTGTTTCATTACCAGAGGCACAAATTTACTTCTTGCTGCTGCGCTACCACGGGTGGCACTAGTACACTGCCTTGTTCCCTTCTGGTGGTGCTGCTAGAACGTGTTGCTGACCCTTTATTTCCTTCCCCAAATGTGCTCTCCCTGACTTCTTGCCTGCTGTTATCCTGCCGCTGATGCCAGCGGTATGTAGAAGTCGCATACTCAGTTCCTGATCCGTTTATTTCACGTCTGTGAAAATAAAACTCCATTTCATCAGCTCTCAAGCAGCAGCTGAAAGCTTTGTGCAGCCTTCAGAGCTCCATCTTTGCTGTGCACTGCCAGCAGAATGACTCTCTCCAGCAAACCTGGACGTTCTTCCCAGCCATTAGCAGCTGGAGCTCCCCTCATAGCCGGGGTTTTTCTCTGATGCACTGTGATTACTTGTTCTGCTGCCTTGGATGGCAGTTCTGCTAAATTTTTATTGCTGCCTGTGCTTATGGCTCATTTGTTGTTTTTCATCTGTTTGATTACTGGATAGATTTATTACCTTTGCATAAAATAATTCTCTTGAGATCACTACTCATTTCCATGGAGGATTCTTCAGTTTTAAATTATTCTGTAGTTTTTGGTTTCTATTACTCACTCACAGAAGAATTTTGCTCGTAATCTGTGTGGATCCTGGAAAAAAAACCAAAACAAACAAACAAACAAAAATAATTAGAAGAAACTCAGTAAGGAGAAAACAAACTTATTTTATAAGTGACCACATTTAGACCTTTGCATTTAAAGGAAATTTCCCTGAATGGCAATTTTCTTCCCAGATTAGAAATTCTAGTGTGGCTATGCATTTGCAAAGGAACTTTGAATGCTCAGTGTCTGGAGGAGTTCAGATCACGTCTCTGTCTCTAGACACTGGATGAGATTTTTAAAAAATAATTAAGCATTGCACAAGTGCAGCTTCTTCCCAGTCTGGTGAGATGTGAGCGTGCTCTGAAGCTGCTGACAGGTTATCAGCACTGAGCAAAGAGCCAGTTTGCAGAATGAAACACAAATCTCTCCAAATTCTGTCTTGCAGCAGAAGTTCAGCCCTCCTGGAATGCTTTCCCTGTGCAGTCTGGCCATTTCTTGTGAGATGCTGACGTTGGATTAACTATTTAATGAGAGAGGGTAATTTCTGCAGAGCGCTCCAGAGTTCAGACTGGCCTTCTGTAACTTGCTGTAGTGCTAAGGGTGAATCCCACAGACTCCTGCGTGGTTTATCTGCAAAGCCTGGAGCTGCAAACAATCCTGTTGTCATCTGAAATCCATGGTCCCCTTCATACTAGCATTAGGGATAGTTTAACGTGTGGAAAACCAGATGAGAAGCGAATGCATTCCCTAGCAACGGTGCAGATGCTGAATTAAATGAACGATTGGATACCAGCCTTGCCACAATATCACATTTCTCTGTATCACTGAGCAGCAGCTAATTAAAAAGTTCATTTAGACAGAGGAATTATTTTTATGAATTCGCAAATATGCTTTAAGCAAATACAAAGGAAAAGTAATAAAGCTTAATTGACTTGTGGACATTCTCCCCCATCTGCTGTCATCCATTTCAGCATTTGGATGATCCAGCATCATCGTAGTGTTCCTCTTCTCAAAATGTATTCAGCTCATTGACAGGTAAGTAAAGTCTCACCTTCCCTAGAACATGACTGTGAGAAGCAAGTTCAAATGGTGATGAAATAACTGATTTTATTTGATATTGAAAGAACATGATGTAATGTGACAGCCCTCACACATGCTTCTTTTATTCAGGGGTTTTGAATGAAAGCAGCTTCTCATATTTGTATTGCTGCACAAAGTAACTGTGCTGTCCATTCCTGTGTTCAAGTGATTTCCTTAGATAATGCATTTCCTCTCTTTTCCTAATGGAAGAACAGGAACAGGGCAGAACAAGGGTTACTCTCCTCTACACCTACCAAAATGTCCACAGTCCTGTGAAATCCTGCTTGAGAACATTCTTGAAAGGTGCATGCAGGGTGACTGCTAACCACAGACCAGGCAGAGCTGTGCCAATCACTACATTTTATTGGTTCTTTTTCACTTCTTACTCTTCCAGTTTTCAGGAGAGAGGTAGTTCAAGCTAGTTAGTGGTTTGGTTTTTTTTTTCCTTCATGTACGTCTGCCTAAAAGCTTATTTTCAAGTAAAAAGGATGATGGTTACATTGAAGGGAGGAAATTATGATAAGCTGATCTGCCGCTCTTTGCAAAGCAGTAATTCACCAGTGAAATTAAGTGAGGAGTGATCCACTCTAGGGTTCCTTTGGGGATTTTCCTGCCACCCCAGCCCCCAAACTGCAATAATCCATCACCCAGAATGAATCCTTCATTCCCAGCAGGGCCTGAGAGATGTTTGCAGTCTTTACCAGAAGCCAGGGGGTTTGAATCCCCCTCCTGCAGCACTCAGGCAGGTGCCTGCTGTCCATTACCAGAAAATGGAGTTACTCCTGCAGTGCCTGCCCCTTGTCAGGGCACTCCCAGCCTCTCCTGGCCCTGCCAAGCCAGGGATACGATTGTTCTGCACCCTCAGCCCCTCTGCTTTATTCCCAAGCCCTGGAATAGCTCTCTCCTTGCTCTTCTTGGCCTCCTTATCCTCCCAAAATAGTTCATACGGTCAAAAACGAAAGGCTTGTTCTGTGCTCGTGCGTGATCCTCTCTCTGTACCTGCCCAGCTCCTGCCCAGCCTTTGTCACTCCCACAGATGGAAAACCCTCCCTGGGCTCCCGAGCCGCCGCTTACAGGAATCACTGGCTGAACTCGATTTTATGGGATGTATTCAGAGATGTGTGACTGTGAAAGCAGAACCAAATAATTTACTGCCAAGAATTTAGCTTTTTATTTAGTGGGAGGGGAGAAGGCATTTTTTTATAAGCTCCTTGTTCTCCTGGAGCACATTTGCTGCACAGGACATGGCATTGCTGGGGGGAGATCATTTGTGGCACTGAGGACACTCGTACATTTGAGCTGAACAGATTATTATTGATTTGCCATATGGAACTAACTCATTATATGGCCTTTGACAAGGTTTTGAATTCTGAATTACCTCAGAAATGCAGGACTCATTTTCTTAACGTTCTTCAAATTCAGTCAACATGCTGTTGCAGATATTAATTTCATAAATATATTCAAGCACAGTCTTTTGAGCTGTCCATGTCCCAGTTTTTGCCCACTAAACATCACGAATAATAGTAAACCTGTAATCTTATTGTCACATATCAGTTGTAAAAATCATCCTTAAGTCTCTCCACATGTATAATGCTTTTCTCCTTTAATTTAAAAAAAAAACAAGCAAGAAAAACGTCCCAAAAGAACAAAAAATCCTAACACAAAGAAGTCCAAACCCAAATCCTTGTTGTTTTCCAACCGTTTCTTATCCCTTGAGCTGTCACCTGGCTGGTTTCACATTATTTCACATTTTTTGATAAAGACGAAGCATTTAAGAAACAACTTGATCCGTGCAGAAATATTTCTTCTTCCAAATTTTCATCTGCTGGGGTCAGAAAGTTTCAATACTTCCTGTGAAGAGTGGAGACAGCGTGGCTCAGCCTCCCTTCTCCCCGTGAACTGCTGTGGGTTTTCTGTCTGTGCCCGTCCATAGGGTGTGGGGCACCAGGGAGCGTGAGCTCGCCCCTGGATGTCAGGGTGATGGCTCAGCAGCGGCTGCAGCTGGAGGAATTTGACAATTTCCCCCGGCAGAGCTGCGGCTCCTGGGTTCTGCCAGGCCAGGATTGCACCTCGCCTCTCATTTCCTCTTCGAGGGAGTTGAACGCTGCAGAACCTTTGCTCCGAGGAGGATGCAGCCGGAAGGGTTTGTTGATGCACACCAAAGGTTCCTTGGAGAGCAAGGGAACAAAGGGAGCTTTGAGGAATGCTGCTCCTGTGCCCAGAGGCTCTGCATTTGAAGCAGCAGCACGACATGCAAAATCAAACTGACTACAACCCACACTGATGTAAACAATTCTTTCCTCGCTCCTTCCTGGGATTATCCCGCCTTTTATGATGGTTTCATTCATTTTGGGGTCAGGCATCAGGCTTGCATCTCAGATGTTACCTCCTTTTTTGTTCCCTTCTGATTTCTCTTTCTTTCAGTTTCTTTTTCTAATCTCCAGCAGCGCTTAAACCTGTATCAAAGTCCAGCCAGCAATAATTACCTCCAACCCCAGAGCTGCATGCAGTGAAATGCTCTGGGAGGGTTTGCTGGTAAACACCGTGGAACTCCTTCCCAGGCTGTGTCTCACTGAGCCGGGGGAGCTCCTGTTAAATGCTCTTCGTAGCAGAGGAAAAATAACTGAGTTATTGAAAATAAATCAAGTGAGCATCTGCTCCAAGTTTTGGAGACTATTATTAGCAAGTGTCGCTACATTTTAGGAGCCAAGTTTTGAAAACCATTAATACAAACTTCTTAGTAGCACTCCTGGAATTTATAGTGAGCAAAAATTACATTAATGCAAGAATTGCATGCTGGTGAATTACCAGAAGACTTGAAGGCATTAAGATCTACAGATTTACAGTAGATTAATAAAACAGGGCAGAAGTTTGTATGAGTGCCCAGAAGAGTCACAGATACTTATAATCACTTTTTAAATAAATTTTAGTTGTGGGGTTTGTTTTTTTTTTTTCCTAGTTTAGTTTTTTTTTTATAAATTTATTTTTAGTTGTGAGAGCCCCTTGTAATCTGTGGTTCTGACTGGTACTCAGGGCAGGGTACAGCTGGCTCTGTGTTTGCTCAGAACTTCCTACAGGCATTTTGGATAACTCCAAGGAAACAGGTTCAGCAGGTCCTCTGGACCCTAGTTTGTATCTGGCTGCCTTCCTTGTGAAAAGATTTATTTCTTTTCATTCCAAATCCCCCCACTCCAGTGTGTGTGTGTTGCCTGTTGTCCTGCTCGTGTCTCCTCCAGGAAGCCCTGGCTCCATCCCATCCCACCCCACCTGTGCAGCTGGCAGTGGGGTCTCACCTGTGTCCAGGATGATGTGTCCAGAGCCAGCTCTGCCCTCTCCCAGGCTCCCTGTGCTCCATCCCACCCCACCTGTGCAGCTGGCAGTGGGGTCTCACCCGTGTCTGTTCTCTCCAGGCTGGGATGATGTGTCCAGAGCCAGCTCTGCCCTCTCCCAGGTTCCCCATGCTCCACCCCACCCCACCTGTGCAGGACCCATCCCAAGGCCGCCGTTCCCGGCGTGTCCTGGAGACACAGAACGAGACCCAGCGCTGGGCTGTGGCCCTGCAGGAGCTGAGCACAGGACAAGGGTCACTCCCCTCAGCCTTCTGGCAGTTCACAATTCCTGCTGATTCCTCCCAGGATGCAGATTTGGCCATCCTTTGTTCCGAGGGCAGGCTGCTGGCTCTGGTCCAAGGTGCCCACAGCACCTCAGGATTTTTCTGCAGTCGCTTTGTCCCTGCCTGGCCCCACATCTCCGCTCCTGGTATGGAATTCTTCCATCCAGGACACGGGACTTCACATTTTATTTTGCTGAACTTGAGCAGTATCAGGGTGCAGTCAGTTGATTTCTCAGCTTCATGCACATTTCGTGTAGCACCAGAGGTATTTAAATGTGGAGGTAGCTGTCTCTGTCCTTCAAACACCAGCCTTCAGTTCCCTTCACTAACAGCTTTGGTCATTTAATAACCTATTTTACAGCAAGGTCAGGTTAACAGGAGTTTTTATAGGTCGGTATTTTACAGGGAATTGGTGAACCAAAAACTGTAATTATGCATGTGAAATAATCCCTTGAATAATTGGTGGTGATTGACCGGCTGTTATCATCCAGGCAGGTTATAAGGATTTGATAGAAGAGGTAGAAACCAGCTTGCCAAACTTATGGCAAGTAAACGTTATATATTTCATAAAGCTCTCAAATTAGACAACAGGGCAAATACAGCAAGAATTGTGATTTTTATCGATTGGTGTTGCAATCTAAAATATTGCATCTTTAAGGTGAGTCTTGATGCCAGTACATCGGAGAGCTTCAGAAATTTGACAGCCATTTGTCAGTGCACAAGGTTAAACGGTGAGTGTTAGCAGTGCTGAAGGTTTAACCTGGTTAAGTATTTTATGCACAGCTGCAGTTTTTTCCAAATAGTTTGTTACTGTGCAACAGAACACAGCTGCATTGTGTTCCTAAGAAGCACCTTGCAAGGCGCAGGAACATGGAGAATAGTGCACGAAAATCAACTAAATTCTGTATTTTTGGAATCAACAACCCCTCCAAAACGTGCTATAGCTACAAAAGGGACAGGGCCAAGTGAGAGAGAACAGAAAATCTCTGTGAAAGCCACGAGCCTGTTGTGGGTGAAATGACGCATCTTTCATTCCTGGTTAAGCCCCAAGTCCGCTGCCGTGAAACTGCCTCCAGCTGAGTCCTCCCGCAGGCAGGAGTGATGTGCTGGGGATACGGCAGGGGTTTGGGAGGAGGAGCTGCAGGAGATAACTGAAATTGTAACAGGGGCTAAAAAATAAATCACTGAATATCCTTTCAGTTGCTGTGGTGCGTTTGCAAAGGAAAATGTCATGTGTGCAACACAGTATGTGGACAAATGACAGGGAGAAAAAGATCAAAAGGAACGATGTTGGTCTGTCAAAACAAAGGTTCAGAATAATTTCTCTTATCCTGGATATATTTCAAAAATACCAGTCTGTAAAGTGTGCTGAGGTCTCTCTTGCTGTTGAAACAGTTTCATTTCCTACAGAATATTTAAATTTCCATTGAAAAGGGCACTAGATCCCAGATGTAGCATCCGTAAGGAGACTGATGGAATTAGCTCTTGTATTCAACTCTGCCTTTCCCAGAACCCTTCCTCCAGCTTTCTGAAGCAGACTGACCTTCACAGGAGGGTTTTTCTAGGTTTAGGGGCTCCAGGCAGAGCCCCAGACTGCCCCAGCAGCTGGCTTCAGCTCATCTCCAAGGAGCTCTCCCAGGGCTATTTCCTGACACAGAACTGTGAGGTAGCCACTGATTGTTTTGGCAAAATTGCTCTATAAACTGTCTGCTGTTTCACTCTACTTATTTCTAAGCATGTTATGTACTTCTAGAATGATAAATGCTAAAAAACTTAATTAGGTCTACATATAATTGCTTATGCAGTTCCTTTAAGAACGCAAATTCACCTGGCGCAAAATTAAAAATAATAAATTTAAAAAGTGCTACTCTTTTAATTTGAATAGAAGTCAAAATAGTCTGTAACAATCATTCCAGACAACATATACTATTTTTGCAGTGCAGAATAATTCCTGTTTTGTACAGCTGGTGCTGTTTAAAAAATAAAGTCACCTAATTCAATTTAATAAAACTAGGTAATTTAGGAAAAGCCAGTGCATTAAAATTTACTGTACATGACAACTGTTCTCATTCCAGAGTGCACCCTACCACCTCTATTTGATTAGATTTCTTATTGCAAGTTCTGAAAAGGTTAATGAATACCTTAACAGAGCAGCTCAGGTTCTCTAATTGGGTGTAATAAGCTGATGTGGTGATGGGCTTCTTTGTCGATGTAATTCTAATGAGAGATCTTTGATGTGCCATAAAAACAACACGGAGAGAAGTGTAAAGAGAAAACCAGGGTCTCCTAAGTTCCTGGTTTACAGAAATGCTCTGGAAATGGTTTCATTTCCTGGCTGCTGTAAACTGCTAACAGAGCTCTCTGCAGTTCTGTACTCCGTATCTGCAAAGGCAATCGCTTTTCACTCCCGTAAACGGAGAGAGAACATTTCTGTACCAGGATCAAACTGTAAAAAGGTGTCTCCTGAACTCTTCCTATCCCAGCCCCAGCTGTGCTTTGAGTTCCTAGCTGGGGTTTCAGATTGCCTTCGAGGCGCGTCTGCCTTTCACCCTTGGCCTTGGTTTGGCTGGGGTGAGAATGGGAGGCTGGTCATCTTTGCTGTGCTGAGAATCCATTTTCCTGGTCCCTCAGAAAAGCCAGCGCTGCCCCTGGCTGCAGTGCTGCCCTGTGAGTACGTGTGAGGAGGTGTTTGAGCAGCACCGACACTTCTGGAGGTGCCTGGTGCTTCGTCTCTCACGGACTGACGCCCCAGCTCATCCCACTCTGAGCCCCGCAGGGCCCAGCGTTGGATTCTTCAATGTTCGCTGGTTTGTGATCTCTCAACTCTAGGAACATGCTTTTGAGAACAGTTTGCAGTTTCCTAGCCTTGCCTTTCCTGCACTGCTGAGCGTCATTCTGCTTGTGCAATGTGCAGCCCTTCTGCGTGGCATCCTGAGCTTCTCTACATCCATTGAACAGAATAACGTGAAATAATTTACTGAAATATATTCCAATAACAGGTGTCGTGTTCCCTGTATCTCATGTGGAAATAGTCCAAACTGAACCTCGAGGAATGAAATGTTTTTAACCTTTTCTAAGCTCAGGATTTTCCTTTTGTCGCCTGCTTTTTCTGCTCTTGTTGTAATAATTTCCTGATCTACCTTATAACATTTTGCTAATATTTTCCCTTGAGGCACAACATTAAATAATTTACTGGAATGCAGATCAATGACAGGTGTTGTGTTTCCTATATCTCATGTGGAAATTGTGTGGACTAGTAATAGAAACGGCTTGTGTGCAATAAACAGTGAAGGTAATTACAGGGGGAGAGGAATGGGAGGCACATGCAAGGTGAATGGACTGAAGTAAATTATCACACTGAACAATGAAATTTAGATATGAACCAGGTTGTTTAGCATTTTATTTCCAGCTTAAGTTCCTAGTTTTCATATCTGCATACCAAAATGACCGTAGGCTATCATGTAATGACTAAAATAAACTTGGGGGAGAATATATTTCAGGGTTTGACAAATAGAACATGCAAATGCGAAATTTGCTGTGATGTAGGTGGGTAACATGAGTTCTGCATCATCCTCACTGGAGATCTTTCTTTAAGGAAACCTTTCATCATAACCAATCTTCAGATAGCATTCAGTGTTTTCAGTGCATTTCAGGGCTTTGGTACAACTTCAGTTTTTGTTAGAAGATCACCAAACAACTGGCTTTATAGTTAAGGCCCACATTTATCTGAATCACGTGGCTATGTAAGGAGATACCTTATTAATAACTCTCATTTTTGTAGCTGCAGACATCTTTCCATGTCCCTAATCAGGGACTGGATGAGAGTGGGAGGGACCCAGGGCTGTGTCCGTGTGGATTTTGAAATGTCTCCAAGGAGAGAGATTTCACAGCCTCTCTGGGACAAATAAGTACCATTAGGATAAAAATCAGTGACTGTCTACCTATGTGATTATATACAAATATATCAACTTGCAACCAATGAAGAATACAGTTGGACAACATCTAAATTCAGAGTCTAACTGTACAAGTCTGCAGAAGTGTTTCAAGTTGACTTTTTTCCCTTAAGATTTTGTGAACGGTTATTTCTGATAATAGTTGCTTTTGTGTTGTCAAAATAAACTTCCAATTTAAATTTATTGTTTATCTATAAAACAACAAAAAAGAAAATTAAGCCTGAGACATCCATAGGATCTGTATTTGTTTTTCTCACACCTGTTTCCCCTGGCTGAGTCAAGCTTAGGGGAAGAATATGATCGAAATTCCTTTGCATTTATGCATTTAGTATTATACTTTTTAAAAAAATATATATAGTATTTCTCAACTCATTCTACCTGAATTCTCTTCCAAGGAAAATGCATTATTCATTTTTATACATTTCTAGCAGTGGCTGTGATATTCAGAAATATAAAAAGCACGTAGATTTAACCCAAAGAACCCCTGTGAGAACAAAGAATGTTTTATCCACGGTGCCACGTCCACCATAAATGTGAGTGTTAAATGCACCATTTAGAACAGATTCCTCAGTCATTCACCAGTGTGAGCTTGGCTGAATAAATACACATCGAATTCCTTCATCAAGTGAGCGTTTCCCCTTGTGTAAGAAATGATTTAGCCAGGGTTTGGTTCTGTATGAGTCCAGGCTCCTGTCTGTCTGTCTGTCTGTCTGTCTGTCAGCTGCTGTGAGCTGTGGTTGTTCCTGAGCCGCTGGAGCCAGTGCTGGCACGTGGAGGGGCTTGCAGTGACCCACTGCATGAAAATGAAGCTGAGTGAGTCCTGCACAAATGTTTTTCAATGGACCTCTCAGGCTACAAGAGAAATTTTACATTCATAGCTGACTGTTTCTTAACATTGCTGGCAAAAATGCAACAATTTCATATCAATAAGTTCTACTAAAGGAATATCCAGTGTGAATAAAATAAGTAAGGAGCTGTATCTATTACTTTCCAATCCATCTGTATTTTAATGAAAACTGCTAGTTTAGGATAATGAAAATACCTAAGAAGCTGAATTTTTGGATTTCTATTCAGTATCCTTTTTTAAAAAAAATATTTTTAAAACCAGCATCATCCCACAGGCTGTTCAAAGTGCCTCACAGATTGTTAAAAGAAGCATTTTTCTCAAAATTAGATTTAGCCTTCATTTCTATTTGTCATTGTGTTATAACACACAGCATATAAACATTATTTAGAAAACATACTCACCAATCAACCGGCACTTATTTTAAAAAAATATTTTGGGTTACAAGTGAATTAGAATATCAAAAATATATGCTGCACTCATGAGCTTCCCTCATTAAATCATCACCAGATAAAAAGCTTTATTATGTCATAGCAGGTAGAAGTGACACATGGAGTGATGAACTAATTCACTCTGCTGATGAGGCCATTCAACTGAGTCAGTATTAGAGATTATAACCTGTCAGAGTTGAAAACACATAAAATCTACTTAATCAGTTACCAGGAGATGAATACAGAAAGAAATCTCAATCAGTGTCTGCATGTGGGGAAATATTTTCATTCCAGCAGATATTCATCACTCTGACAGAGACCTGGGGGTCAGTTGGGTTGTGCAGGAGCTTTCCTGTTCTGTGTCCTGCCTCTTTTCTTGTTCGTTAGTGCTGGAGTTTGTCCCCTGCACACTCCCCTGTCTGTGTACAGGTGATGCTGTAAGTTCTATCTTCCATGTATTTCACATTCTGTGCTGCCCAGGTGCAGCTCTGAGCTCACACTCAGGGTCACTCAGCTCTCTGCACACAGCAGGGACACAAAACAAATCCTGTTCCTGCTGCACACCAAGGACAACTTTCAGCCCCAAAGCACAAACAAGGGTGGCTGGAGGGAGGAACAAGAAGGATGGGGCCTCACAGCCTGGAGCTGGAATGGGACAATTAAACCCCAATGTGCAAATGGACCAAAACATATAAAAATGTAAGACTTCATGACTGCTCAGCCATTTCTGTGACCATTTTGGGTCCATTTTGTGTCCATGTTTTGACCATTTTGGAACCACCTTGGGTGTAACCGTGGCCAGGCTCTTGTCCTGCCCAAGGTGAACCCTAAATGCCTTTCAGTAAATAACCTCCTTTATCCTCTAGTGCAGTTCTGTTCCTCTGTATCCTCTGTTCCAGCTCAGCCTTCCCAAGGATGCTGGCTGATGTTTAGCTGATTCCTCCCTGTAAAACAGAGTGAGAGGTGTTGAGAGTAGCAGCACAGCAACAGCAAAATGACTCTGAGCGTGATGGAAAGTTAATGGGGGGCTGCTGTGGCTACTTCCAGGCAGGCTTGTGGCAGAGGAATTACAATAACTGGTATTATTTCTATTATCCAAGGCCTGTTACAATCTTCTGAGTGCAACCGTGCTGTGAAAGCAGGGATGGGAAGTATTGAAAAATGACTGTAATAGAGAACTCCAGAGCTGGGTGTAATTGGGAATGATGGCAGTTTTTGCACGTGCTCTGGAAAATCGTGGCCCCACCAAGGGCTGTGGCAGCCAGCACTGCGTTCTGAGCAGGAGAAGGCACGCAGCAATCTGCCTCTGAAGTGTCACACACAGAATAGAGATCGCTGTTATTTGCAGATTCCCGAGGAGTTTAAGGAAGATTGAAAGATGACAATGAAATGGTGACAATTCAGTTGAGGCCAGTGAGATGTTTCCCTTCCTCCTGTGTTTGTGTATGCACTTTCTGTGGATAAAAAGTGAGCATTTTGCTCTTCTAAATCTACTTGCCAGCTAGTTTATTCTGATTCATCTATTCCTTTTGCTTGCACACCAGCACTGATCTGTTAAACATATAAATAAATAAGAGTTTAAGGGCATTCCTTTCCAGGTACTGTAAGTGACTGACCAAAGCTCTTCATGCTAGATTTATAGTTTTATAATAATTAATTGTAATGTTTTATAGTAGAGTCTGGAGGAACTGGAAAGAATACTTGTGTGGTGTTTATGGCTTGGTCAGAGGACAAAATCTTCAAAAAGGATGGATGGAAAACATAGCATGTCCTAAAGAAGGTCTTAATCCAGTAGAAAATTTATATCATTTTGGAAGTTGGTCACATAGAACATTGTTTTCTTTATTAAAATGAAAAGCCAGGCTTTAAGGAATGAAAGGCTTTGCCATTATTAAATGAGGGAGAGGAGAGGGGACAATGTACTCTTGAAAATTATAATTCTGGGAATAACCTGAGTGTCAACACAGTGAAGCCAAATGGAATTTATCCCTGTGTGAAAAGTTAAATGAGAGAGAGCTCTGAAGCTTGCCTTTGGGTGGGAAGAGATCACGTCAAACAGATCCTTTATGTATATGATATTAAATATGTCAGTAACATTAACAGAGACCATTAACAAACATCCTATTTTCGAAACAAAGTGGAAACTGGCAGGGAATTTGGAACTGGATGAATTTTCAGGGTCACTTCCAACCCAAAGCTCTCTGTCATTCCACGATCCTTATGTGGCAATGTGAGGGAGTTGCTGACTCTTAAAGTCATTAACTAGAAAACAGATTTTTGGGTGTGGGTTTGGGGGGGTTTTAAGATAGGCTGTGCTTGTAACACATTTTTTAATCTGGCAGCCTGAGATATGGGTTCTGTGTTGTGCAGGAGGATGGACTGGATGATCATAGAGAGATCTCTCTGCCTGGAGATCTAAGCTTGTATGGAACAGAGGGGTAAATGTAGAGAACTGTCAGAACCGTGAGAAAAATGCTGTAAAACATGTTAGTGTCATTTTTTCAATCATCTTAAGGCCCCATGAAAGGACCCAGATGGATATAAAACAATGGCAGGAGCTATGTGTCTCTCCTAGAAAACATACAGGATAATATTTGATAATATATCACTAATATTTGACTAATGGGGCATCTTGGGCGAGACTTGAGACTCTGAGTGACAGGACCACAGGGAAAACAGCACCACTAAACACCTTTGTAATCTCAAAATCAAAACAGAAACTGTCCCTCCACAGACATGACTGCAGAGACATTTGAAATATTTCCAAGAGCTCTAAATGTCACTAACTGCATTGTGTTGTCATTCTTCCCATATCAACAGTAACTGTTTAGGAAGTGGTTTAATCACAATTATTTTGACTAGTCACCTTGAAGATATCTTTACTATATTGACAAATTATGTCATTTTGTCAGAAGTGCTTCAAATAATTACAGCACTTGTCAGAAATCTCTAAATCAGATTACTTACACAGAAATGATATTTTTTTCTTTAAGATCCTATATCTGAATCAAGTTACATGTTGTCCTTGATGTGGTGTCACATCACTTCTGCTGACAGGTGATGGTATCACAGGAAAAGAAACCTATTTTACCAAAGGATAATTCCCACCAGGGCCTGAGAGATTTTGTGTCATCCAGAAGCTGATTGCAGCATCCTTTGTGCTTGTTTTGGGAGCTGGGCTGGGCTTGGGTGACAGGGCTATCACAGGGAGTTTGCATCTTGTCCTGCTTTAATGGACATGGACAGGCAGGAGTTTTCATTTTGAGATTCCGTGTTTGGGCTTGTGAGCTGGCACTGGAGCCCTGAGCAGCGTGTCTGCGATGGACACGTCCCGTTCTGTCCCCTCCTGGCTGTTAGACGAGCTCACAGCTTGAAGCACACGTTTGGCACTTCTTGTCAGCTCCCTGATGGAAATGTGAGGCTTCCTCTCAAACTTCAGGCAGAGCTGTTCTGTTGCTTTCCATCTGCACCAAGGTTATTCAACGTTCAGAATCTTCCTGCTATTTTGATAGATGGGACATTTAAAACTTTTATTTCCCTCCCCCCCGAAGACTGAAGGAAATGTCATTTCACTGTTTTTAAATTTCTGTGATCAGATGCGTGTAACTGAAGCCAAGCAGGTTTGGGAAACTGGGGCTGTTCCAAGGTAGCCTGCTCCATTTTGTGGGAGAGGACTCACGTCCCTGCAGCAGAATCGTAGCCAAAGCCCAGCTGCACAGGCTCGGGCAGCCTGGCCATCAGGAGACCTGCTCTGAAAGCCCTCCCAAAGTTCTCCAGGACAGACGTTATCCTGGAGTCACCAGGTTCCTAAAAATCAAATTTAAGCAAATCAGCAGGTGTTAGCCCACCCTGGTTTACAGAGGGGTCCTTTGAGCACTTGGAGGAGCAGGCCATGAGGACACAAAGATTCCCGAATACCATCTCACATGGTTTTTAACATGCAAGTATCCACATAATTTACATTTTACAGTTTATCCCCAAGGGAAAAAATGGAGCAGTTACCTAGAAACAGCTATGTGATGTGTTCAGAGTTATCATTTTCAGTGCATTTATGACACTATTCAGATGGAGAGTACAAATAATGCATGGACAAGTGTTGCTCTGCTGTGCAGCATTTTAAGCGTGGGATGCTGCCCACTGCCCCGCTCAGCCTAAAGAAGGGTTTTCTTTTTCTTCTTCCAAAGCTTCTTGAAGAATCCACAATGTTCTAATTGCAGTGGGTTTTACTTTCAGCAGCTGTTGAAGAGTGTTGAAATGGATTAAGAAAGGGAACTTTGTTTCATGAGCATTTATTTCCTTCTATAGCGCTTTACTAGCTTTAAATTAGAATAGAATCTTTTGATACCATGAAGAATTGCTAATGATTATTAATGATTATTAAGGTTTCAGATGAGAAGTCAGTACCAAGGGCAGTTGCAATGTAAATGTAAAGATAGTAGCCAAAAAAACCCAAAAAATAGAAAAGAGAAAAGAAACAAATGTGCAGAACTGTGTTTTGGTCTTGCTGATTACCAATTCCATCAGCTCAAAAAGCCTGGAGTTAATTTTCAGCTTCTGAATGAGCTGCTGTATGTCTGTACAGGGACAAGGTCTTCCACTGGTGCTTCCCCTTGGCCATTGGTTTTATTTACAGGTTCTAAAACAACAAAATCCTCTCACCAAGCAAGCAGGAAAGCTCCAGTTGTTTGAATGTTAAACAAAATATTTGTCATTATCAGTATAATTAATTTGGCTCGCTCTTCTGGAAATATTTTTCCCTTTCAAAAACAATAAATTATTCACGTGGCATCAAAAGTTTCAGTGAGCTACATGATCTCCTAGGTGGAAGGATTGTTGGGGAGACATGAAGTGAAAAACAGATGCTTTTCAATGGAAAATGCATTGGAAAGACCTGTATGAAATAATTCCTTAATATCTGAGGACAAGAGCTTTGTGCATCATTGTACTCTGAACACTGCTTTTGAGAGCTGGTTGAGCAAACTCAGAGATGTGCAGGACACTTTCCATTTATAACAAACTCTTACAGGTATGTTTTGTTCCCTGATTGTTTTCTTGAGTACAGCTATTGAATACATGATCACTGAATGTGAAAAATCATAACAGAATTGCAGTAGAATACCTGTGGTTCTTTATGTGAGTGGTGTACGGTGGTCAGTTGCTTGGCACGGGATTAGGTATTTTTGTTTTCCTCTTTGCTGCCTGTTTTTACAGTATTTTTTCAAAATGTCTGCAACAGCTTCAAATGCTATATTTTAAAAATTCATGTACTATTCCTGTGTCTGACAGATCTCAAGCAGGGGATGTTGAAAAGGGAGGTGAAGTTCTACTGAAAAGGAATGTATTCTATTCAGAATGCAAAACGTTAAATTTTCAGTGCACAAACTAATCTCAAGAACATACAAACACTCTGAGGGCTAATTATGGATAATTTCAGTCTTGTTTGTCATGTGAAGGAGTAAGCTACCCCGCTCCTGTAGTAGACAAAATCTGTACACTAGCAGCGTGTGCTGTATGAAGACATCGTTTTCAAGCGATTCCTTTTAAACATCTGATGTAGTCAGAAGTATGTGCTTCATTATTTTAATGTTTCAAGTGGTTGGGTTTGATTGCAGATGATTTTTTATGGCGTGGAGCATGGAAAGCTCGTAAACTGGTGTGATATAATCGTTCAAGTGGCTTGGATCAGGCTGCATCCTGAATTTCCCTCCCAGACGTTCCGTGGCGTTCTGCTCTGCGCCGGTGCATTGCGTTTGTAAAGAACGCCAGCGAGGAAAGGCTGTGCTGGGTTTGCCTGAGAGGGTGGTGGGAGCAGCCTGGGGGTTGTGCACCACGCCCACTGCCCGAGCAGGACTCCTTAGCATGGCTGTGGGTTTTAGCCATCAGAAAACCTTCATTCCAGCTGAGTGAGCAGGGGAGCCCCAGGGTCTGTGACCCCAGCCCCCCCGCATCTCCGGGAGCAGACTCTCTCTTCTGTGCACGCAGGGTTTTCACAGCCCTTGTTCCTCCTGGGATCACACTCCAGGGATCTCCCACCCAGGCTGTGCCCATCCTTTTCCAGCTGTCCTTCCCCTCGGTCCCCATTCCCCCGTGCAGCTCCCAGTGCCATTCCCCAGCTTCTCCCGGGCGCAGTGGTGTGTTCCCCTCTCACGCAGCTGCTCTGCCTGTGCTCCAGCAGGATGGGGTGCTGCCACTGCCATGGGATCTCCCCGATCCCCCTCCAGGCTGTCACCCCTGTCCCCGTGCCACTAGCGACCCCCGGGGCCCCAGGAGACCGCTCAGCAGCGAATGCTGGACTGAGATGTGTGCTGGTGCTGCTCCTTGGCTGGGGAAAGCGCTGAGCTCTGCTCACTGAACCAGGGCAGCTCCTCTTTCTGCAGCCATGGTGCCGGGACAGGGTGGGGTCCTGCTCGTGTCTCTGACCTCCCCTCCTAAAAACACGGCTGTGAGTTGCCTCAGTGGAAAGATGGTCATTTACCAGAAGTGCAAATAGTGCATTTATAGGGAATGAAAAGCTCAGAGCCAAAGCTAAATTTGTCCCTATCAATGTCTGATTCAAATTTGTAGATTATTCCAGTTTCCATGGATCCTCGTTTAATGCTCCTTTCTCTGGGAGGAGGAAAGCACTGGAGAGGAGGAAGGAAGCAAAGGAAATAAGGATTGCAGTGGAAAAGGGCACCTGCTTTTAGGTAAAGGGGAACCCTCTAATACCTCAGGCTCTGCTTTGTTTGAATAAATCCTCCCAAAGAGACAACAGCACTGCTGCAGTGCAGTGTCCTCTGCCCCCAGACCCAGCTGTCACAGGCACAGGAAGCGAGGTGCTCACAGCTGAACCTCTTCTGCAGCTCAGTTAATTGACCAAATATTAGGATAGTGATCTGGGTGCTGAGGGTAACTAACTTTTCTCTGTGCTCTGAGATTTCCCATATGATGCAATTTGTAATGTAATTTTCAGGAAGATTCGTGCAAATAAAATAGAGCTAACCGAAAAGAAATACAAAAGGGCAAAAGAGTGCTGTGGGACTCACTTTTTTTTAAATGGAATCAGATCTTTGGGGCTTTTTTGTGGTGTTTTTTGTGATATTCACAGCGCTACCTTATTTTATGTATCCATTAATTTAGATTCCCCTGATGTATGATGTGAGTTGCTTTGCACTGACGTTGTCTCTGCTGTGCCTTGCACAAAAGTGCTCAGGGATTCACTGGAGGATGCTGCAGCCCTGCCTGCACAGAGCCAGTTTGCTCTTTGCTCTGGATCTTTAGTTATTTCTCCATTTTACACAAACAGAGTCTCCAAATGAGGAAGTGAGTAATCAGCTGTGAAAATGAATATCAAGCATCCCTGCAAAGTGATATATGTAGACAGCTATGAAAAGCAGGAAAGCCCTCGGGCACCGAGGTATCACTTGTCTGTTCTATACTGGGTTTACTTTCCTGTTTGTTCTTCCAAGAAAATCCCCAAACAACCCAACCCTCGTCTCCTTAGCAACGTGGTTATGTTGTGTGCAGACATCCAAACCCAATCCTCAGGACACACAGGCTGTGTTCCTCTCACTGCAGGAACGTGGCATGCTCAGCGTATTTCATGGCCATTTTTAATCCATGTTTTTAATCTGGCTTAACTTCTTGGTTGTCTTTTCAGGCTTTAACTCTTGACAGTTACCTTCATCTATTGATTGAAGGATTTTTAATAAATTATAGGTGGCAAGCTTTTTAATTTAAAAAAACTTTCTGCAGACATCTGTGTTTGATGCAAAGAGGCTGACAGACAACCATGATGTGTGGGGTATTTTGAATACATCATTTTTGAGGTGGCCATGAAGTTTGAAGAAGGAAAAAAAAAAAAAAATAAAAACTTCTCCATACCTAAACCAACAGAAACTTCGGTTAAATCCTTCACTGCCTGAAATAAGTGTGCTGTGAGAGCAAATTTGTTGCTTACAACACGTTTTCCATCAGTAGTATGGCAACGTGAAAAATGCATTTCAGGCCAAAGGAACAGCAAATCTTGGCAGTGTCCTTAAGCAGATTTCCTCCTCATTGGACAGATAAATGAAGCTCCCATAATGTGCCACCGAAAGTGTTTCCACTGCTGCTCTAGCACACCGTGATAGCCACAGGAAATTGCCCAGCTCTGGTTCTCTCCATCAGATGCAGCTTCCAGCTGGGATCCTGTACTGCTCCATGCATTGAAATGCAGCTGTGTTTCTCTTTTATATGTAAAATGTTGCTGGGCTCTGCAGCTCACAGGCAGTGCTTTACCTCATTGCTAGTGGCAGATAATGGCTCTGTAACGCAGCAGAGATTGCACTGGCAAAATGCTATGGAAATATTTTCAAATGAGGAAGCAGAGGAGTGTCAAATATAAAGTTAAATTTCATTGTGACCGAGGGTATAGATGGGTATTTTTCTCTTTGTCCAGTAGGTATTGCAGATATGGAGTTCAGTGTAACTTATTTCAATGTTTTTTAGTATTTCTGGTAAAGTTTTATTTCATTAAAACAGCTGAAAGGATTTATTTTTTTTTGATCCTTCTTTTGGAGTGTTGGTGAAGCTCATATTGTAAATTATAATACTGAGCAGTGAAAAGCTCAAGAGGAGATTGCTGAATCTCTGGAGGAACAGTAAGAGCACCTGTTTCACTCTAAACTTAGTAGATTGGCCACTTTTCGCTGCTTGCTTTCCACAGAGCTCACCGGCTTTGATTTCTTTTCCAAAATACTTTCAGCAAGAGGAGTTGAGGTGCTGGAATCCCAAAGCCTCCTGTGCTGCTTTGGCTCCTCCTGAGCTGCCCAGCCCTGCAGAGGTGATTCTGGGTTTGCCCAGCCCTGCAGAGGTGATTTTGGGTTTGCCCAGCCCTGCAGAGGTCATTTTGGGTTTGCCCAGCCCTGCAGAGGTGATTCTGGGTTTGCCCAGCCCTGCAGAGGTCATTTTGGGTTTGCCCAGCCCTGCAGAGGTGATTCTGGGTTTGCCCAGCCCTGCAGAGGTGATTTTGGGTTTGCCCAGCCCTGCAGAGGTCATTTTGGGTTTGCCCAGCCCTGCAGAGGTGATTTTGGGTTTGCCCAGCCCTGCAGAGGTGATTTTGGGTTTGCCCAACCCTGCAGAGGTGATTTTGGGTTTGCCCAACCCTGCAGAGGTGATTTTGGGTTTGCCCAGCCCTGCAGAGGTCATTTTGGGCTTTGTCTGATATGATGTACAGCTGGAGCTTTGCAGGGTCACCCAAGGGGATCTGAGCACTGGAAATGTTCTTGTCAGCTTAAACACAGCTCAGGCCAGACCTTCAGAAGGAGTGGAGGACAATCCAGGTATTTATGGAAGAGAGGAAGGAAGGAGGGAGAAAGCAAGGCTGAATGAACACTCACTCTATTTCATGAAGAAGCAGGTGCTGAGGAGGCAGCTCCAGAGTCACTGCAGGTTTTGACTTTAGTTATCACGTAATTTGAGTGTGGGCTGGTTCCGTTCTCACTGGAGAGATCTGGAACTTCCCATGGCTTAACCCAAAGCATCATTCCTCCCGCCACTCCCAGGCTGTATGTAAGTTTTTCTGGTTTGTTTTTAAGAACAAAGAGCTGTGAAATGAGAGGGATTGAACTTCCAAGGAGGTGCTTTTGTGACTCATTTGTTTTCTTAAAATCTGAATGCTTTGCTATAGCACAAAAGCTTTTAACTTTGTTCCTTGAAGACAGAGTATTTTATCAACTGCTGTGTCTTTTACAGATTTTGGAATAAGTTAGCCTTGCCTGCAGTACTAATGGGCATCTGTCTCATGAGGGACCCGCTTTACTTTGTAAAAGTAAGGTACCTGAGAGGTATTTGCAATGAGCTGAAAGAGGAAAGGTCTTTTTCTCATCTGACACACAGGGCCTATTTTTCATTTTCAGTATTCAATTAGAGCACTTACAGCTTCTTGGAGAACAGGATATCCAGCATAATGCATATTTTACTGTGAAATAACGCTTATTTCTCTCTATCACTGAGTATCTGTTGGTCACCCACACATTCATGAGCCTTTTTTACACAGCTATTTCTTCTTTACGGAGCAGGGACAGGAAGGGAACCAGACTCAGCAATTGTCCCATCGCAGGTTTGGCAGTCATTAAATGTCACCATCAAGAGCCCCAGCCATGTCTCATGTCACTGACCGTGGCTAAGAGCTGATGGTATTGGAGCTGTGGCTGCTCTCTGCAGTGTTTCATGAGAGATGACTCCACTCCCCGTGGCAAGGCTTCGCCTGCACACCAGGGTCCAGCCCAGATCTCCACAGCCCCAGACTGGAAAAAACGGGGCAGGCAGCACATCCCGCCTTCAACAGCGAAAACACCTGCCCAGGAGTGTCCAGGAAAACTTGTAAAACCTGTGAAAATTGATTCCCAGCTTTTGCCAGCGTGGGAACAGATAGGAAATCCTCTTGCTTGATTTAACTTTCGTAACTTTCAGCCTCCCCCCTTTCACCAGCACCTGATGGGTAAAAGATGCAAAGCATGCGTGGTTGTCAGAGCCACACTGATTTCTGCAGCAGCTGTGGGGTGAGGAGAGCTGTGTGCTGGGCGGGGAGAGGAAGGAGATGCTCCCTGGGAACTAATGGGGTTCTCTCAGCTCTTTTTAGCTTGGCAGGGTTATTCTGTCATTCTGTCCCTCTGCACCCCTGGAGCTGGGAAACCAGAGAGGATCCAGGCAGGCTCAGGAGTTTCTCAGAAACCACTTCCCAGCAGTTAATTGCTAGCTACCCAAAAACCTGAGCACAGTGAAGATCTGGCCACCAACAGGAAATCTTTTACCTTTGCTGTAAAAGAGATTTCACATTTGTGTGTACGCGTATTCATACACCTGTGTGCATATATATGTATAAATGCATATACAGATATCTATGTATGTATTTGTGTATATATACATAGATATTAACAAAAATATAAATATTTATATACATAGATATATATATTAGTATGAGTTAAGAGGAGTCAGAACAGCTTGGTGAAGCTGCTGAACACGAAGGCTGTTACTTGTCCAGGCTGAAAAGTGAAGCAAACCCCTTTACTGGCAGCCAGGAGAGCAGGGGGATATTTAGACTGAAGCCAAAGTCGAGCAACGTAGACCAGGAAGTTTTGGCACCTGAATGCTAAAAGTGGCACCAAGAAGCTTTTACAAAAGCCTTTAAGCTAAGGAAAAGCTAAATATAGAAGTGAGCAGTTAGAACTTGGCAGCAAAAGCAGGAGGTTGCAGTATGACCTTGGACCCTCCTGCCAAGAGAGCTCCTTTGGCCGAAGCGCCAGCTGGAGCAGGGCAGGGGATGTGGAGCCAAGGGTTTGACATCAGAGCCCTGACACTGCGCTCATCACAGCCTGGAGCTGCCCAGCCGGGACTCCAGCTTCTTGTCCCAGCAGCAGCGATGGGAAGGAGCCCGGAAGGACACTGCAGACTGTCCATCCAGTGACGGCAGAACACGTCCGGGGCCTTGTTTAAATCAGCCTTTCGTGAGGTGCTGCAGCCCCGCCGAGGTGGGGAGGGCAGGTGAGGGGAGAATTGCCACAGCACGCCGTGGGCAGTGACGCTGAAGTCGCTTTTTAGTCACTTCAGCTTTGCAGAGTGAGCAGACCTTGGGTTACACCCTTCAAATTGCTGCAGACACTTGCTTCATAGACTAACCCTGCTGTGGACAATGGGGATAAACTACATGGTGTCTGCAGGCTTTTAGCTTAATTTATGTGTTAAAAGCTGAAAAAGCTAAAAAAAAAAAAAAAAAAAAAGGAAAAGGAAAAAAGTTCACAAGGATTTTGTTAATACTGTGTCTGTACCAAGTGTGATAGGCTTAGACAACCAGAAGAATTTATCAAGCAATCACTTTGTAAATTGGATCAGAGCTTAAATTAAAATGTGCATTTTCATTTTTACTGAAACTCTGCTATAGGAGTTCAAACTACAGTTTCTAGCTAGTAAAGCATTTGGTTAAATATCCCCTGCATTTAATAATTAGATGCAGTAGAGATGCTTCTCGGACATGCAGCACAGCTTTAGTGATGGAGTGTCACCAGTAGTGGCTGCGAGCGCTGGTCTTTACTGGGCCACACAAGGCTTCCACTCTCCCACCACTGTAAATTCGATTTCTGCTAGAAGGAATACAATAATATGTTAGTTATTTTCTAACTGGATTTAACAAAGTTACTCTTGTATTGAGCTGGCAGGCTATATGCCTGGAGGCTCTAAAGTGGCCTCCAATTTCATCTGCCATGTAAAACATTAGGGATACAAATGTCTGGTTATTTAAGGAGGTACAGGACAGACCTTTGTTGTGCGTGTACCCAAAGGAATGACTGACATGAGCATGAAAAACACAGACGCCGAACAAATCAAACCAGAGATAAATTTTTCCCAATTTATTTTATTCCCTATAGTTGAACAGCAGAATTTCGTAGTGAACTCTAAACTTGCATTCCCACAGAAATACTGATGTCCTGGATGCTGCGGCAGAGAGTTCATCTGTAGGGACTCAAGCGTGGGTGCGTGTCACTCGCTCCAGCAGGGCTCTGTGCTGGTCGGGGTGAGGGAATTCTGCTGCTGCAGGATCCCATCCTGGGCAGGAGTGCTCCTGCTGGGGTTTGGAGATGCTCAGGAACAGGACACTGCCTGCAAACCTCCCACAGCAAACCTCAGCCAGCAAAATAGCAATACTTACAGAAATAACAATATTTCCTGTTCTTCCCTTTCAGTCTCCCTTTCCATTTACTGTCTTTCCGTGCTGGAGATTTACAGGAAAGCTCTGGCCAGTTATTCAAGGACTTTAATAATGTTCCCTGCTGTGCCACCATTATTGATCAGCACCGAGCACAACAGTTGTATAAATACAGATAATTGAGAAAGCTTAATTTCATTAGGAAAAATTAATGGGCATACTCTGTACTGAAAAGATAATTTTGCATAAAAGTAATTAGGGCAATCAATTTTATTCTCCTCAGTCATGTGCAGTTTGCCATATTTCTTGAATCTTTTTTTCCCCCCCTTCTTCCAAGCTGCAGAATTCTACCTCTTTATTTCTGCACTTGTTTCTGTTTCTCAGTTATAATCAGTGCTTCACCCTTCTCTTAATCTCCTTGGCATATGATAATTGCTCATTAAAATGTGCATCTCTAAGTTTGTAGATGATCCTGGGCATAACTAAAACAATACACTTGGTGGAAAAAATTATTGTTTGATTCTACAATTGTAGTTGCTATGTTGTCTTAATCTAAATAACTTTCTTTTGATGATCTATGAAAAAAAGCATTTGTCTTTGTAGGAAGTGTATAGCAACAATCTGTAGCAATGACAAATACAGCTAGTAAAATGCCAGTAAGTTTTGAATACGTAACCAAACGTATCTATAGACAGGTTTATTAAAAATTAAATCCTGGTTTTTAAGCAATTTTAGTCATGGAACTAGTTACTATTAAGATTTAGGTTTCAATTACGATACTTATTTCTTCAGAATTTAAATTCTTTTACTAGGATGCAACCAAGGATTAGGAAAAGTAGTACTCTAGGAGAAAAGTACTTGAACTTTTAATCCTGTAGTAGGTAACGCAGCATTTGATTATTCTAAACTGACTGTGTGACTTGAGCACCAGAAACATTAAATGACAAATATCAAATTAACATCCAACTTCCGGAATATTTGCACAGAATACTGTGACTGGAACAAAATCTGGAACAACAATAACAACAACAAACCCAATATTTTTAAGCAGAGAGAATGTGGGGCTGTGGCACAGCTGAGTTTCACAGCAGGCTTTTCAGAGGTTTGTACATGTCCCATGAAATTGTCTCAAACGCTCGCTACGGCTTTTGCAGTAATGGAATCAACCCAGCAAATCAGCGTTGGATTGTTGCCTTCCGTCAGCTGCAAGAGAAAATAGGAAACTTTTTAGGAAGTCGCATTGGTGGGGGAAAAAAAATAATTTAGGGATAATTTGGGGGATGCTGAGCCTGTGAAATAATTTCAGCTACATTTTGGAGCTTTTTCTGAGGCATAACTTAAACTCAGGAAAAGTGAGCAGTATTTGGTGATGTACGGCCTTAATGGCTAAGCCAGGATTCAAATACACCCAAAACGTTTTTTTCTTAACAGTTCAACCTGTCTCTACTTTTAATTAGTTCTGTGATGAAAAACAGAAACTAAAACTGTTGCTCCAGCAGAAAATCCACTTTTATGCTTGAATGGTCAGCTATAATGGTTATGCAAACTAAAATTATGCACATTTCCTTTTTATTGCTCTAACTACAGACAACACGCTGCTTTGCTGCAACCTCAAGTTCTTTTCTATTTCTTTCTTTAAAGAAAACAAAGCATTTTTATATCTAGAAATGGGGGGGTGGTGTGGGGTGTCCACTCCTATGTGTGAAAATATTCCAACAATCTCAGTGATTTCTTGGAAATCTTTAGATTATTTCCTCAGCTTCACATATTTTGATATCATCTCTACTGATTAGATGGGGAAAATTCAGTGCCTGGTCCTGACAGCACTATGACTTTTCCATGTATTTTTTTTTTAAATCCTATCTTTGTCAGGATCTTAGGGCTGAGGTTGTTTGTGTGACACAGCTGTCTTGACTGCACGAGAGAGAACAATTCCTTAGAATCTGATGGCTCAGAAATATGCTACTGAAACGGAACAAAGTCACAGCAACAACAAAAACAAACAATCCCCAGAACACAGGAGCTGGAGCGTGGTACAGCTACATCCTGCAGTGAAGCCCTGAAACACCCTCACAGCGAAAATAGAGAATAAGGCTGAGCCTGAGGGGAAACCACGAGGATGCAGCCAAATCTGTCAGGAGGATTAACAGATTGGCTGGAAACTCTGGTAGATCTTAGCTTTGCCATCCACATTCCCGAGTCAAAACCTGGCCGTGGTAACTGAATTTTTTATCATGGTGGTGTTCACCCTCTTGAAGCTGGCTGAGCACTTGGACCCTCCTGTAACTCCCTGTACTGGATGCTGGATTTGGGGTTTTTTCCAAAGAAGTCTGAAAGTTCTAAAGGAACATCACTTAATCTATTTAATTTAATTTTCCTTTAATATTAGGAGGTATGTTCACTCATTGTCCACAACACTGGGCTCTTCTCAGAGCCCCTGTCCAATTTCCCTTGTGTGATCTTTATCACGGGACACTTGGTCAGCATCTTAAAGCAAAGTTCTGAAATGGAACCTGAGACAAAGGTCCCAGATTTAAAACATGTGCTTTCTGCCTCTAAAAATTGGTATAAAATTGTAATGGGAAAATAAAACCTGCTACTTTCCCAAGAACTCTAGGCAATAGCCAAGGAATTGATGATCCTAATTCAGGGAA
Organism: Hirundo rustica; assembly: GCF_015227805.2. Classification (NCBI taxonomy): domain Eukaryota; kingdom Metazoa; phylum Chordata; class Aves; order Passeriformes; family Hirundinidae; genus Hirundo; species Hirundo rustica. Next base: position 8,696,033 of record NC_053470.1, read on the forward strand.
TAAGGACACAGATATTACCGCTGGATGTCCGGAATGGTCTGTCACAAAGATAACACGGCAGCTGCTTCCATGACAAATGCTTTTTATTCCAAAAGTTACAGTTCTATTAAACTGATAAATAAAAGCACTAGGATTAGATTTTTCTGCCTCTCCTCCACCCAGAGAATCAAATCTTCACTTTTTTACCCAAAGTATGGGTAATCTGCTAACGTACATCCATAATGAAGTAAATCAGGTACTGTGAGTATTTAATTCTTTGGGGCTGCCTCAGCAGGGACCCCTCGGTGAAGGCAGGGAGATTTCCTGACCCTGCATGCAGGTCCTGGCTCTGCTTTGTATTTTTGGTGTGTTTGTTCAGTGCAGGGTTTGTCAGTCACCACTCAGTTCTCTGTCAGTGGGGGGAGAGCTCTTCAGGCCATCTCAGGATTCTCAAATTGATTACTTGAGAAAAAGCTTCCACCACAATCTGGGCTCTGGGTTCTTTTGAACTGGGATATGTGTTTGAAGCTGTTTGAGAAGCTGTACTCAAAAACCTCTGGAAGCAGAGACAAATCCTTAAACACAGTTGTTTTATGATTTCTTGGTGTTCTCGTGCTGCCTAACAGCACTACAGAAATGGCAGAAAGTCAGGGGGAAAGGGCTCTGTTTGTGAACTTCCTACCCAGCTCTGGCTTGGTTCAAAACAAGGTTTGGTTTGTAATGGATGTGTTGTCTGGCATATAAATCAAGTTTGTGATTTATATGTTATCTGGCATCCAAAATGTCACATGATCTGTGTCTTTTGAGCATTTGCTTTTCAGTAGTTAGGGTTTCAATGCAAGCAACACATTTTCAATAATGGCTCAATAGAAAAAAAATTGTACTGTAGTAGCACCAAATTATTCTGTTTATGCACCACAGCTTTTACTTTTTATTGAACATTAAAACTCAAATGCATCGAGTTTTATATCCATCAGAAAGCTCTTTTGAGCCCAGTGACTCAGTGATCCCAGTTTCCCAGCAATGACTCTGATAGTGGCAGGAAGTTCGGAATTCTCACCTCATTCCAGGATCTCATGTAAAAGAGGTTTTGTGGGTTACCTCAGAACTCCTGGATGTTGCTTTGAGTGCCATGACTTACTTCTGCATGGGTTTGTGCTTTGTAGAAAAGTTTAATTGTAGGCAGACTTGTATCTGATGGAAACAAGGAGCCAAACTCCTGAATTTTTGTCTCTCTGAGATTTTTGTTGTATGTAAGGTGTTGGGTGAAGGAGCTGATTTCTTATTCTGCAGCAAAATAGAACTTTTCCTGTTAATGCTACTGCTCTTAACCTCCTACAGCTGTTTTACATTCAGAAACAATCCCATGTATACACATAAACCCATGATTATATAGGGGGTTGCTCATAACTTTGTGGTGCAGGCACTTAACTGACTGAAGCTGCTTTCATAAATGTCTTGTACTGAGCCTGTGCGAGGGCCTGCCCCTGGGGAAAAGGCAAAATCTGAATCTGGTTCTCATCACCTCTCAGCTGAAATGTTTCTCGGTTTGAACATTATCTTAAACTGCACTGCAAACTGGAAAAGGTGCTTGTTTATTTTGCTGAAGTAATTTCAGGCTAATAGTGAGTGATTACCAGCACAACATTACTGATGTTGATTAGGCACTGTACTTATATTTTTCTCAGTTTTCAGGGAAACATTAGTTACATTTGCATCTCATTGCTAAATGAGAGAGGAAAGAAGTTCTATGAATTTATTTTCACGACACCGTGGCAGAGTTAAGATCCTTTAAATAGCAAGGCAACCTATCAGACATGAACGGTTTTGAAAATAATTGTATCCATTTTAATGAGGGGGAAATGCTTTACTGTCATTGCGCCCCTCTTCTGCTCCGTGGTGTGTTTATAATCAGTTTTTTAATTCCTGAGGGCTCAGGGAGGAGCTCACACCTTCAGTGGTGGGAGGAGATCCCACTGCCCTGCCAGTGTGGGCTCACTGGAGCTGGGATCTTCCAGCAGAAGGATAAATGTGAAGTTTGGGTGTAAGCAGACCTAGACCTCTCTCTGTTTTAGCAGAGTTTTTGGTCAGGGTATGAGGTCTGGTAGCACTCTCCCTTGAAGAGACAAGTTACAAAGATGTTAGGAATAGCAGTAAAGCAGTGATTTTAATAAGAGGGACTGTAATTTCTTCATAAACGATGGAAGGTATGGCTGACACCGTTCTCCTGCTGTTTGAGGAACGTAATGCATTTAGTGAATAAAAGGAATTCATTATAAAGAAAATACTGTGCACTGGCTATAATTCAGACTGAAAAGCTCTATTTACTCAATTGGAGGCAAGCTTTTCATAAAACAGATGCATAATTTATGTCACTTTTTGCTGCTAGCTGTTCAAATGCCTCCTGGTATCCCATAGTCCTTCTCAGATAAGTATTTACAGTTTTATACAGAAAGAGATGAAATGCCTCATTGAAGGTCACACGGGAAGACAAACAAACCCAGGAATTAAGCAGAGGTCTGGGATAATTATCTCATTTTGTATTTACTTAACACAATTTCCTGGCACTTTGGTTATGGCTGTTTGGTTGGGCAATAGCCAAAGCCAAGCCACCTTTCCTAGCCTGACAAGTGCTCTGTGTTTTCTGTTAATGTTTCCCCGTGAGGACCAGCTGTAATCAGAACCAGAGACTGTCCTAACCCAGGCTGTAAAGTAAACTTGTGTGATTTGCACAATGTCTTAGCCCTAGACTGAAGTATTTATGATGAAGTGTTGAGATTTTAATGATGTCACATTTCATTAATATAGGGGATGCTGGTGTTGTCAAACTAATGCTAAACAGGGGGAAAAATATCTGTCATCTTTGTCATCATGACCATCACTTACTCTGAGCACTTTGACATCAAAAGACTGATCATGTCCTGAGTGCTCATTTTATCAATTAAATAATGGCAGAAGTGTCGTGTAGCTTATTATTCAATGCATACAGATGCAGTCTTCTTCAATGTTTTGCAGTAAAACAGTAAATAATTTATCAAGTGACTTGTTTGTGAATGTTCTGTAATCAATTTAGAATTTTCTGGAAGTGAGTTCCTTATTTCCAACTGTATTCTAAATCCCTTCTGAGGATTTCTTTGCCAATTGCTCAATCTATAACCTTTTTTGAGAGTTGTCAACTAAGGTTGAGAGTTGTGATGTCAGTTGTGAGAAAGGGATCTTGCCTACATTAGGCTTCTATTCTTATAAATTCACGACCAACTCTTAGATTAGAATGTGAATTTTGTGTTTGAATTGTTTTCCCCCAACAAATATTGTTCATTGAGAGCGATTCATGCTGGCTGGAACATGGGCAGGAATTTCACAGGAAAGGAGTGAAATGTTTAGCTGTGCAAAAATATTCTCTGCAGGCCAGCAAATTCCTAATGCTGCCACTCCTAAGTGGAAATCACATCTTTTAGTGGCAGGAGCTTTGAAGTGGATTTTTAGGCACAAGATTTTCCTGAAGGGGTTTTTGACTCTGCTGCTGAGAAGGGATGGCAGCCCTGGCTGGATTGTGTGTAAGAGCAGTGTGCAATTCTTTCTCTGTTCTGTTTTCACAAAATTAGTAGCTAGGATATCTGTAAATCTACGTACATGCTTCTCATGAGCATAAACCAAAGATTATTTTTGCTGCAACTTTTAAAAAATATAGCAGAATATAGCAACTAGAAGAATTTATTTTTTAATGCAGAATTTTAATCAAGTTTTGTGGTGAAAACTTCTACCTTTAGCCATTTTGCCATTCACTCATGTTTGAAAGTGAAAGGAGAAACATGATAGAGTAGTTTGATCTGTTGTGCCACATCTTTCAATACCATCACTAATTCTAGATATCTTAGTTTAAAAATCTGACTTTTAGACAGTATTTTAGTGAAAATCTCCTTTTCTTTTGTAATATATTTGTCATTTCACTGGTTCAACTCTCTTGAGGTTACTGGCATAAAACTATAGAGTGTTATTCTTGTTAATCATTGCTAAAATTACCTTAAAGGCAAGATTAATGGGCTCCATGCTTTGCCCTGGTCTAGAAAATGAACATATATCAAGACGTGGTGCTTTTCTCCCTCCCATCCAGGTTATACAGAGATTAAGCACTTTTTAAACCACTTGGAAAAGTTCCTGATTGAAGTTAGTGGTAAATTATCATACGATCATCATGTTGCTTAAAATTTAGGATCAATTTGAAGAACTCTTTGCATATCAGTTTAATTACTTTTCTGGAGTGTGTGACTGCTAGCAGAATCTTTTTTGTGAGTTTTAAAATAAAACGGTCTTTGTTCAGTTTGGAATTTTGAAGTTTTGGCAGGGAACACAGGAAACAGAGAGAGGGGAGCATTGTTGATAGGTTGTGTAAGCCTTGAGTAGTTTTTATTCTTCTCCACCCACTCGAGACACATTCTGCCCTGGTATCGTGGGGTCTGTGCTCCCTCAGACCCGGCAGTCGTCTCGGTGGTTTGTGGATGGAGATGAAGGACGGGAAGTGGCTGCAAATCCCTTCAGGTTATGCTTGAATGGTTTGTGCGGAGTGTAAAGCAAGCACAGGAGGTATGCCGTCCTCTGCTGGGTGTGAGAACAATTTGGAAAGCAAAAAAGTCATCCCAGTTTAGACACATTTCACCAAAAGTCACGCCAAGGAGCTTGTCAAAACAGAGATCTTCCTGCAGCAGAGCCGGGAGCGTTCAATCTGCGGTGCCGTGTGCTCAGGGTGCCGCGGGCAGGGTTCTGTCCTGCAGCGCGCAGTCAGATTTTTAAACTAAGATATCTAGAATTAGTGATGGTATTGAAAGATGTGGCAGAACAGATCAAACTACTCTACAGCAGGGCTGAGGCGCACCCCGGGCTCGCCGCAGCCTGCCCGGGGCACGGGAGGATGGCTCGCAGCGCTTCGGGTTGTGCCCGGCGTTTCCTGAGCGCCGCGCAGCCACAAAGGAACTCCTGGCGGCATCCTCTTGGAATCAGTTCCCATCCTGTCATTTGTCCCAGAGCACGGCGTCTCTGTGGCTCCCTCCTGGTGTGGTGCCTGTCTCTGGAATTGCTGGCTCCTGCTGGTAGCTGCTCTGTGTGGAAGCAGGATTTGCCAGCTCTGTCTCTGGGATTGCACTCAAACCCTTCAGCGGTGCCAGCTGCGTGCTGCCGCTGAGAAGTGGGCTACGAATCTCCGTTTTTGGCTTCTAATGGGACTTGTTTCTGAGGGACCTTCTCAGGTGGGGTGATGAGGGGTTCGTTTCGTAGATTTTATGTTTTAGAACACCACTGAGACCAAAACTGTTTTCAGGCAGCAGTTACACTCTGCTCTCTGAAATCCCATTGAGTGTAAATGAGATGTAAGAAAAGAGCAAGGTCCTAGAGCACAGCTCCATTGTGCATCTACCACTCACCAAAGAAATGCTTTTAATAATTGTGAAACGTTGCATTTATGCCCCTTGAACCTGGAGTGAAATACAGCAACGCTTCCATGTTCACAGAAAAGGAAATGTCTTTCCATTCTGTCCCTGGTAGAGACAACTCGTAGATGGTTTTAATTCAGTATGTTGTGGTCCAGGTTTTTGTTAAGTAGCTCAGAAGTAAAGGCTGTATTAAAGGACAATGGCTACAAAATAACATCAAGAGTACATGAATTCCTGCTACAAAATGCTGTGTTCTCAGTGATGACACTTAATTTCAAATATTTTGGTATACAAAGAAGTGCAGAATTATCACAGCAAGACTTGAGGCTGTGAGTGGAAATTATATCCTTAACTGGTGTAAGAAGAACTGTATGAAGTGATTTCTGTTTCTTACTGTCAATAACATAAGAGGTAAAAAAGAAAAATTGAGCTATTTTCAGAATTTATAAATCCAGCTATCGGATAAACAAGTGCCTACCTTTTTCATTAGGTGTTTAGAGGTTTTAAGTGAAAGCAAGCTTGAACGATACCGCCACTTCCACCCGAAGAAATGTGCTAAATTCACTAAAGCCCAAGACAAATCATAGAAAACTGTTTTAGAGAGATGAAACGCTTTACATATTATTTTAAAAGTTGATTACTTATCTGCCCTCTTGATTTATATGTAGGATAGGAATTTTTCAGTCATTTTGTTTCTTATCAGAAATAACCACTCTGCCAAAGGCATGCTGTAGCATTGACCAACCTCATATAAAAGGTGTCTAAACTCGGCCTTAGTTCTGCTTACTCTTCCCATCTGAAATGCAGAGGGGAAAAAAAAAATAAATTCAAGATCTATCTTCATTTTTATTCCTGAACATTAAAAAAAATCCACAGCCCCTTGAGAGGGAATTGAAACAATTTTGATCTATCCTCAAAATAAGCACGTCCATTTTCTGGATACAGTAACGAAAATGTCGTATTCAGTTGCATCAGCCCCTTGCATGTTAGGTTGAAGTCCCATCCCTTCAAAGCAGGAGATACCAATTCTCTGTTTGTCTGTCTGCCGTGCACTATTGCATTTGGAAGCTGTGTGGGCTGCGTTCTGTCCAGGGAGAAGGGAAATGGAGAACAGCCCAAAGAGCTGTTTGCTGCACGTGCAGGATAACGTGGGGAATTGTGAGCACTGTCTGGTTTTCTTTTATGTGCCCTCCTATCCCAGATGTGTGAGAAAATGTGTTGCAGCAGAACCAGCAGCGTTGTTTTCTCTTGTTGCACGCACCTTCAAACTGTGTTAATGTCTTGCTCTTGAGTCTGGAAGCCTGGAAACCCTTTCTGTAGCATTTTGAAATGTAACTGTTAGACACATCTTTACATTTTTACAGTGATTTACAATCACCTCCTTTCAAACAGAAGCATCACTTAGAAGAGTTTCTACTTTGCTCATAATTAAGGACTTCAAAATTTGTCTGAATCTGTGTTTTCTTCTCTCTTGGTAATTTTATATTTCTGTCTGTCATAATCTCTAAGAGACTGCTTCTCTTATCAGGTGTCATGGAACCCCTCCAGCTCTTGCTTAGACTGTTTTTGTCTTGTTTAGACTCTTGTTTAGAAGTTTGGCTTTGGAAGGTCATTTCCCATAATGGAACCTTGTACGGGTTTCTGTGCCCTCCACTGGGTGCCAACGCCACTGTCATTTTTCCATAGTCATGTAACGTAAGAAATATTTATTGGTCAGTCAAATATTTCAAATTCATAGCTGTTGTATTCCTACTTAATTTGGGCCACTTCTGGAGTATTTTTTCAGTGGAATTTCATTAATCTTTTAGAAACCCTGTCTGAAATACTTGGACATTTTCCATTTATTCCCTGTTTTCCTCTTTTCTTGACGTTACCGAAGTGATGAATGCCAGCTCCACATCTCAGCAAACTCCTAGCAGCAAATAAAACCATACAGTGGAAGCATTCCATTCCCCTGGAAAAGGAGCCCAGTAAGATGGACAGGTGTGACACAGAGCACACTCGCTGCAGGTGTGCACTGCAGAGTTTCTCCATAGACAGGTGTGACACAGAGCACACTCGCTGCAGGTGTGCACTGCAGAGTTTCTCCATAGACAGGTGTGACACAGAGCACACTCGCTGCAGGTGTGCACTGCAGAGTTTCTCCATAGACAGGTGTGACACAGAGCACACTCGCTGCAGGTGTGCACTGCAGAGTTTCTCCACAGACAGGTGTGACACAGAGCACACTCGCTGCAGGTGTGCACTGCAGAGTTTCTCCATAGACAGGTGTGACACAGAGCACACTCGCTGCAGGTGTGCACTGCAGAGTTTCTCCAGATGGACAGGTGTGACACAGAGCACACTCGCTGCAGGTGTGCACTGCAGAGTTTCTCCAGCTGCATTTGCAGTCAAGGGCTCTTGTTCAGCCACGATTTCCTTGAGCTCCTGATACCTTGAATCTATGTGGTCAGATCCCACTGGAGGTTATTCCCTTAAAGGAAGCAGCCACATTAAATGTGCTACACAGAAACAGCTGGGATTTGTTGTAGCTTGGTTCCTAGAGGCTGAACAAACATCAGCCACAGCGAAATGTCACACCTTGATCTTGCTGAAGGAAACAAAAGCAAAATGCTGCAATGCCTTTTAATCCTGTGAACGTGGGAGGTTTTCTCAGTGTGTTTTAAGGAGCAGGTGTTTATTCACAGAGTGATGGGGTTTAGTCAGGGCTTGGGACAGGAAAATGACACCTCAGTTTTACAGTGTGATTAATATATGTGTAAACAATCAGATAAAATGAACCAAGCCAACTTGTGATTTACACCTTATTTGTAATAAATTCTTTTTACTTAAAGCAGAATGGAAAACATTATAGTTAGTTTTCAGAAGAGTGCATAAATTGCACCTCGTCTATAGCAAAACACTCCCCTAGCATCCTCAGGAACTAAGATAAAGCAGTTTTAGATTTTATTCTCTCACTAGCCAATTTTTATGCTGTTTTGCTCCTGTCCATATGTTAACTCAGAACTGGAAGTGACAATAAAATCCAGCTTAGCCAGCGCAGGGCTTCCATTTCGGCCTGAACCCAAATTTCAGTGACTCTCTCTTTCCAAATCCCACCCAAAGAACTGCTGCTATTTCCACCTCTTCAACACAAACTTTCCATGGGTGTCATCCTCCTTTGCCTGTGCCACAGTGCAATTACAGCAGTTTTTCATTTGTTACTGTATGTTTTTGTCCGTGCAGCGCTCCACTCCTCTGCAGCAGGAGTCTGAAAAAGCTGAAAGAGCCAAAGGTGTGAGGAAAAGGGACACAGGACAGCAAAGAGCACTGGGTAGAAAATCCTGATACTGCTCCCTGCTAAAATTGTGTTCTTTACAAAAACAAATCTGATGTGAGAACGTTGTGACATTTGCCTCACCTGTCTCAAAATAATCTAAGTCCTGCTCTGATTTCTGCCCTTGCTTTAATCTGCCTCGGCATTCCACAGGCTTTAGCACCTGGTCAAGTTGTCACTGTTCTAGGTCTAACATTAATCCTCTTTCTCTGCAAGTTTGGGATTTGAATCCTTGGTGCAGGTATCTCGTTTGCTGAGCCTTCGTTAACACAGGGCCCTTCTGCAGCAGTGTTTTACTGCCTTATTCCTGTATAATGTTTGTTGATACCAGGGTGTTCAGCTCATTATTTCCCTTGTGCTGAGTTTCTGGCATGCCTGTTGTGCCAATGCCCTAATTCCAGACCCTGTATTTCCTAATCACTCTTCTCTTCTTTTGATTAGCTGCATTTCTGTAGGACCACCCACACAAAGTTGACTTGCTGAAGCCCTCCCTGTACAAAATGAAGAATTTATTGTGGGGGTTTGGAGTGTTTTTAGCACAGAGGTTAAACATGTGTGACTCCAGAAGTTCCCTGCACTCTTTGCAGCTCAGGTATTCCGTAATGTTTTATTTGCTCGTTGTCTCATCACGCTTAAGATCTCCTGGGGGTACAGAGGGTTCCATGGGACAGGAGACAGTCAATCCTCACCTGGGGAATGGCTGATGTGACTTCAGCACCTGCTTTGAGCTCCAGCACTGATCCTCCACCTCAGCCCTGCTTTAGCTGATCTTCCCACAACAGAACAGCCAAATCAAGGGGAAATTAGATGGAGCCACATCAGGAGAGCCAAGGGAAAAGAGCATTTTCAGCTGTTTCACCACGGACCTGCTGTTCCCAAACCTCTTGCACGAGCACTTACAGCTCCCAGCAGCCACAAACTGCGTGTTCGCCTCACGTCCCTCCTTTGCCTCATCATAAATAAACAAAAGCCCGACAGAGGAAGATTTGTTAAAGTGGAAATAGTCAAACAAAGCCATATGGCAGCAGTCATACTCACAGTGTTTTAAATACACCAAGGAAAGGAGAAAATACCTACCCAGTAGAACAGAATGCTTTATTTTGTGTTACTCTGATCCTGTTCTGTTCCCATAACTACTGAAAAACGTGTCCTCTGACAAGCAGAGAAGATACTCTCCTGGCTGATTACACTGCTTTTGAAGGAGGACGTGTATTTTTGTGTTATTTTGATGAAGCAACAGAATACAGAGACAATATTAGGATCCAAATTAATGCTAAGCTACCTTGAATATACAATCACTGTAATAACAAGGGGAAATTAAACATGTACATGAACACACTCTTTAATTTCAAAAGGTTTCCTCCTAAATGAAATTAGCTTACTTCTAACATTTAAATTATAATCCAGATGCTTGGTTTTCATTGCTTGTTTACCGACTTTAAATGTCATGGCGTTTCAGCATTATGGTGAATTTTTGCAATGGAAAGACTTGATTAAGTATTTTTTAGATATCAGTTTAAAAAGAAGAGATTTTTCCCCCAAAGCTGCATTACCGAGCCTTTTTTTTTTTTTTTTTTTTTAAGATCTGTTGTTAATTGACGGGTTTTAAAGTAATTTTTCATATAGGAAGAGCACAATAACTTAGACAGATTTCACTTTTAACTCAGTTTCTAGTGAATTAACTTCCCAGCTCGAACAGGCCCTTGCTGCTGGCAGCAAGGCTGTGCAAATGCAGAGCAGTCCCTGGATATTTAACTCCCCCCGTTCACCGTTTCGTGGAGCTAACCATGGTGCCGAGTAGGGATAACTGAAACATCCAGCACGGGGAGCGACACGAGGCCCAAAATGAAAGGGGCTCAGTGAAAGGCCAGAAGTTTGTTTCTGATGAAGGAAATTTTCTTACTTGTGTGTCAAAGTAGAGAAAAAGCTGTTAAGAGTTTTCTGCTATGGGAACCCCCAAAAAGAGCAGTCTTGTTTACAAACACAAAGAGCTTTCCCTGGGCCTTGGGGGTTATTTTTTCCCTTGTTTGTTGTTGTTCTGTCCATTTGTTTGCTTTGGTTTTTAGCTGTTTGTTTGTTTATTTTTAGGGGGAGGGGATCTGGATGGGAAAATTTTTAATTGCTCTTATTTGAAATTTTTGAGTGGCTCAGAATTCATAATCCAGCTGTGGTGGTGCAGGTCAAGACCTGAATATCCTGGCACGTGTATTCTGTGTGTAGTGAAAGGCTGGCAATTTTGAGAAGAGAAAATGCTGCCTAAAGGAGCACGGATTTGGGGAAAGATTTTCACAAGCTTTAAATTGACTTAAGTGCTCAAGAATTGCTTTAAAGCCTGATTTCCCAGTGTATCACCTGAACACGGGGTCCCTGGCCAGCACTTCAAACATCAGGTTTGACCTCAGTGTGTAATTCAGGGGCCGTAGTAAATGTAGCCAAAAGTACTTCATCGACACTTGCATTTTTGTAACGTGGTGGAGATTTTGTTCTTACAGACACAGGGTTCTGTTTTGATTCTATCACATTTTTTTTACATTTTCTATAAAAATGTTCCCTTTCATACCCACAGTACTCACATTGTGATGTCTGCAAAAAACTGACGTTTGCCTAATCTAAACTGCTTCATTTGCAGTCTTATCTGAAAAAAAAAAGAAAAAAAAAGGTTCAGTGTATGACAAGTGATGTATCTTAATAATTATCTCTTCAGTTTGCCTTATGGTGAATAACCAACTCGTTTCAATTTACACTTTAAATATCTAAAAGAGCTTTGTAGAGAGCTTGGCTCAGAACCAGCTCAGAAAAGGACCCTTCAAGTGGAGTTGCCTCACAGGGTGAAGCTGTTCCTCAGAAGAGAACTGAAATAAGTTATAATGGTTATTTTCACGTTTTTAACCTTGTCTGCCCAGAGGGGACACACAGCTGAGGTGAACACGGCAGATTTAGGAACACCAAGTTCATGTACAGTGGATTAATTGAGAAATGATTGGTGCTGTCTTTGAGACACAGGCAATTGAGTGTGCAGCAGGTAAACCTGAAAGGTCTGCAAAGGCAGTCTCTATAAATCCTTTTTTTACATTTTTTATTCATTTCGATAGCCAAAATGCACCCAATCCAACCAATCCTTGTGGAAACAAATTCATTTCTATTCAGCTCTAAATTTCATTTTATGTTTTCCTATTGAAATTCAGGTCTTTGTACGTTTTGACCTTTTCAAGAAGGCCTGCTTCATTGTGAATTGTGAGTGCATTAGGAAGGTAAACACATTCAGTACTTGTTATTCAATGAGTTTGGATTTCAAAAGTCATTGTCAATAGGTTAATCCTTTCGTACAGACAGTCTCTTTGGCTAAGAGGCTTCTTAAACAAATAAAGGTTTTACCAAAATGCTAATTTTTCAGTCTTCCTGTCAACTGTCAGAGAACAAACCTCAGTGGAGGCCTTAAAATTGGTTATTTCTAGTTTATATTCACCTCATGTCAGCGCAGTTTGAAAAAGAACTTCTGTATACGGAAGCCTAATCACAGGCTATTTGTTACTCTGCTCAAGAAATCATTAAAACCTAGGATTTTCTTGGAGTGTTTTATGAGGATGAGGGAAGGGATAAGTTTATCTGGGTTCAACAAATATTTATAAATACCATGAATAAAAAGGATACCAAATTCAGCAGCAGATTGGGTAGGCACTTAAAAAGAAAATAACATATCCCCGGTCTGATTAAAAGTCAAGTGTCTCTTGAACTGCATATCACAATATTTGCCAAGTGGATATATTTTAGACTATTTTAGACTAGGTTAAAATGTGAAAGTAGAAATTAGGGATTCTGAGAGAGAATTGCAGTAAAAGAGCTCCTTGCACAAATTCTGTGGGCAGAAGTTCAGCAATAAATAAGGTGAGGCTGTGTGTACGGGTTTTATTTCGCTGGTTGTTGTAAGATCCTGGGTTTCTGTTTATTTCTACATCAGAAGTGGCAGACAGCAGGACTGCCACGGAAAATGTCTGTCCACGCAGGCTGGCATGAGGGGAGCCCCCTAGAAACAGAAATGCCAGGAATTGAACTTTCCTGGATCAACAATCCCCTGAAACACAACCTGAGCTGGGGAATCAGAGCCACCGGAGACCAAAATCACAGCGAGGACACTTCACTGCATCTTTCTGGGTGTTCCTCAGCACCAGCTGTCTCTAGAAGGTGCCCCCCTAAATGTGAACTTTGCACTTTCAGGTGGATTTCCTGAAATTTTCAACAGCCCATAGCCATTTTCATCTTTTCCATTGAGGACACTCCTCCTGTCCAGAAAAGGAGAGAGTCTGTAGGGACCTTCTGAAGTTCCTTACGTGGAAACAGGGGTTTTTCACATTGAGTTCTTATCTTGGGTTTGCATTAAACATTCTATTTTACTCGGTGTACTTCAACATCCAAACAGAGCTTTCTCCTTAAGATCTGCAGTACTTATAAATGGTATCTAAATTTTTTATGTTTTCGTCATAAAATATGTATTTATTGTGAAGTTTATGACTTCATTAAGATATAGAAGGTGTTAGAATTAAACATATTATCTGATCACCAAAGTAAAGAGCAGCTCCTCAGCTGCTTCAGCAGAGTCCTGTGGGTTGAACACCAGCTGGAAAAAAGTCAGGTGACATTTGGTGCAGATGTGATCTATTGCTTTGTCTTCCATCAGTCTTCATGATTTATGTTTTTCTGGAGCTGCTCTTGCTCGATTGACATTTATATATCATTTTTTAATATCCTTCATATTCACATGCACATTTAATTTTTTATTAAATAGTCAGGACTTCATGGAGTGTGGCTGGCTGAATGCTAAATGAGTGACTAATTTGAGGGGCAATGACGGCAGTGTAGCTGGAGCCAGCGTGTGCCTGCTCAGAAGTCAGAGTGCACACCTGAAATTGTGTGCCAGAGTTTGGACCCAGTTAATGGGAATGGTCAAGAAGGTGCTAATGCTTCTAGGAATAAAAATATTCATTTTGTGTCTAACAACACTTCTGCATGCCAGTGGATAGAATTTAAAGATGGTATCTGGGCATGCTGTGTTTTCCCAGATAACTTTATAGAGGTCTTTGGGATATAGAGCATAGATAAGATGCTAAAGAGCATAGGTTGACAGCTGCTTGTTCCACCGTGTCAGGGAATATAGTTTAAAAAAACAAAAAACCAAACAACCCCAACTTCTCAAAACTGGTCTCTAAGCTGTTCAAATTAATGTGCAGCATTCCTCTTATATAAAGTCTTGAAAAATGCTTAGCTTCCATCAGAAGAGAATACAGCAAATAAGTTTATTAATTCCACAGCCAGTGGAGCCTTCTGCTCCACTATTTTGTCAAGAATTTATTTGACAGGGGATTAATTACTGCAAATACATTAGCAGCTTCCTATAGTAAAGCTGCAGCACGTGCTGATTTTATTCCTTCTCCTCTGTCTGCCTCTGAAACTGTGCATTTGACAATCTTCATCTTCTTCACGACTTGAGCAGCCCATCCAGCATCAGGGTATGTTCAAACAGTAATTCTTCATCCATAGTGTCAAGTCAGGAATAAATTAATGACGTGAGCACGGTCGTAGGCACTGAGGGCTCAGAGTAGCCCCGAATGAAGTAATATTGTTCCTCAAACGAAGTAATACTGTTCCTCAAATGAAGTAATATTGTTCCTCAAATGAAGTAATATTGTTCCTCAAATGACCACATGCATTGAGAAAAACCCTCCACATTACCACGTGGAACTCACTGCACACACCAGGCACGTTTAGCCAGCTGCAACGCTTATAAATTGATAGTGGGATAACAAAGTAGATATATAAAACAGGGAAAAGGTACCCTAAGAATTGTGAAGCACCGTGCTTCAGCTGCCATCCCCGCTGCAGGACTGAGTGCACAGAATGTCCAGGACTGGTCTGAGCTGGGATCTGCCCGCTCTGGTCACAGTGGGAGCGCCAGCCCCAGGCTCTGCTCGAGGTTCTCTTGTGTTCAGGGCTGCTCCTGCTGCATCCTCGCAGCTCCTGCTAGTCCAATCTCACTGGCATATGTCGATCTGTTGACAAGTGTCCTTAAAGTATTGGAGTCATACCAAGAACTTAAAATAATCTCAAGCTAGCAAATGAAAAAGTTATTCTTTAAAGTCGAGCTTTCATGATTCACTCTCGCTGCGTAGCTTTTGATCTTCCTCAGGTAGAGACCATATGTCACAGGCAGGATATATTTGTATCTGGAATATTTTTACAGGTATTTCTGTTGGTCTGTGAAAGGATAGATTTAGAAAGGCTTCAGAAATACGAGGAATCAAGCTGAGAAATATCTTCCTTTCTATCTTTCAAAATTTCGTGGGGATACAGGAGGGTCTTCTAACTTGAAGTCTAAGGTAATTAGGATATCAGGAAAACTTACAAGATCTAAACTTGGACCCAGGTTAATTTTTACTTTTAGTCAATTTTTAAAGGCTTAGTCTGGCCCGTTTTAGGACCTGTCTATTCTAGAAGGCACAGAACTATTTCCCACGTGGGGTTTGTCCTCTGCTCTCTGAGAAGAAGGATCCCCTTTGTCTGACGCTGTGTTGATAGATGCCAATGTGCATTATGCCAGTATTTAATGCAATGTACAGCGTCTTTGGAGAGCAGCACAGAAACAATGTCTGCAGCAAAAGGCAGCTGAGGGGCCTCCACAGAGAATTCCAGATTGGAAAAAGCCTTTGGGTCATATTCTGCGACAGATGCATTCCTCTGGAAAATTGTTCAATAGGGTTTTTTAACTTATTTTACCTTATTTTTTATTTAACTGTTTCAACTGAATAGATCTGCCATGAACACTCATGAGCAGTGCAACACTCACTTTATATTTTTGCTAAGGTATAAGCCTCTGCCCGACACATGATTATGCATTGTGGTTTTAAAATGTCAATTATATAAAAATAAAAATAAATACCAGGCAATTTTACAATTAGGTCTTTCATTAAAGACACAGTATGACAACATAATCAGCTTTTCATTTAATGGTTTTAAAAGCCATCATAGCCTAATTAATATGCTACAATAATAACCAGTCTGCTTGCGTTCTTTTTCTTTCCCTGTGCTTTCCAATCTTTTTTCAGCTAGTGATCTCAAAACACTGCCATATGCAGATTCCTGCCCATGATAGGATTTTGCATTTGCCATAAATCATATGCCAGCTTTGTAGAATTATTTAACTCTTCCCAGTGAATTTCAGCGAGGTTCTAAAAGTAGTTTGGGAGCGTTTGGATGAAATCCAAACAGCTGCATGATGATGTCTCATGTTTTATCCTGGAATGTGCTGTGTTCAGCCTGTTGTGTAAAATAAGAATGCACTGGTTTTTTACTCTCCAAGCCCTGAAAAAGCAGAATAGACTGAAGTAGATGGAGCTTTTGTCATGTGGTTAAAGTTCAGCGGGGAAAGAGTAATTAAAACAGTTGAAAAGTGTTTTAATGATGATCTAAGTCCAGAAGGGAAACTTGATATCCTTCCATTTCAGCAATGAATTCAAGCATTTAATGATCCCTGCAGGGAGAAACACATCTGAAACCAAAAGAAAAATTGACTCTCTCCTTAAATACCTGTGCAGAGCCACGTGTGTTGTGTCTCTGGATGGACAGGAAAGGAAAAGAGCAGCACACAGCAGGGGCCTGCAGCTCCCCAGGCAGCCCACTGCGCCCAGGATAAAATATTTAACCCTTCAGAGCTGTCGACAAAGAGGCGCTTGACTTGCTAAGAAGTGATGGAAATATTTCTGTTCTTTCCTCCATCCTCTTTGATTCTTTGGTGTAAGAGATTATCTAAGCTCTAAATGAATAAATTGTGTTTTATGAAACTCAGTATTTTAGGAAGTCGAATGGTAAACAGCATCACCATAAAGAATTTTGTTTCTGATTTATGAGAGCAAGACCGTGTTCAGTTGGCAAGAGGCCAAAGCTGCAGAGATTAAATCAATCTTCATTATAGGTGCAAGGAAAAATGTTATAACAATAATAAATCTGAATGTCCACGAGAGATATTTACTATGTAAATGTTTCCTAAATCGAGATGGAAATAAACCCAAAAAGGTGGAGGCTAGCTCCAGTGAAACCTGATGTTTTATACAAGTCATTACTGGTCCTCACTCTGTCAAGATCTTACGGTGTATTTCCTTGGCAAAAACAGGAAAGCAAAAAGATTTTCCTGCAGAAGGCCTGTGGAATATTCTGACAAAGGATCCCTGAATATTTGGTTAGTTGGGAGAGTTTCTGAATAGATATTTTGTGAGATTCAGTTCCCTGAGCTTTCTAGGAGCTCATCACTTAGGGCACGGTGAGAGGACCAGAGTGTCCATCAGCATTTTCACAAGTGCTGAGAGGCCTCTGGAGAGATGACATTTGGCTTCTTAAGATGCAGTCCACGTGTTATCACCAGTCTGGTGACATACATGCCCCTGGAAAGATTAACAAGGTTTGCCAGGTACAAATGCACTGTCAGAGCCGACCCAGGCTCGGAATGGTGTCAAGTGCAGGCGTGCTCTTGAAGGAGCCTTCTTAAAATCAGTCACAGTTAATTTGGTGCCCTTAACTTGTTTCTGATACCTGTGCTGAGAGGCATGTCAGCATTCCACCCTGCAGCACTTTCAAGGTGATTTGGACTGTTAAAAAGATGAAGCATAAGAGAGGTGCTTAATTATAGGTAAGGGTGTGAACGGAGTGTGATATAAAGTAATGGAGTTAATAAAAGGATGGAGACTAGCACAATAATAATAGCAATACGAGTTTGTGATCCATATCCAGTAGACTTCAGATATGGTTGATAAAGATCCTAAATTAGTTTTCTAATTAATTGTTTGGAAACAAAATATTTTCATTTCGCTTTCCCTACTCCTTTTGCTTGATTGCCATACTTTCATTCCAATTCCACGTTTCCACTTTTCTGCTCTAATTCGTCTTCGCAATTATTGCTTCTGCTTCTTTTCATTTTGCTTCTCCTCTGTAATTCCACGTTGCAGCTGGTCTTCAGCACCACTCACAGTGCAGCCCCTCACGGTAAAAATGCCACCAGTCCCTAACGCTGTCAGTCATTAGGCAGTGTTTGTGACTGGATATCAGCTTCTCAAATTATTCTCACACCATCTGCTTGTTGAATATTTTTCATAGTTCGTGTTTTTGGTTCTGTTCAGTTCTCCTTTAAACTGAGACATTCTGCAAAATGACATTATCCTCTTGCTGTGATATTATGAGAGTGGTTTTTTCCCCACCTGTTAGTTTAGTTCCTTAAGTAGGACTGTAACTGTTGGTCTAGCAAAGCAGGCTGTAGCTGCTGTGTCATTTCAGAAGACAAAATCCATTTGTTTTACGTGGAAGGGCCAAACATTGTGTGCAGGTCAGAAAACGAGCTGTGATTGCACGGCATCCATTCTGCAGATTTTAACAAAGTGATCCTACCTGTAGGTGCTGTGGAGGTACCACTGGGTTTCCTGGACCTACACTGTTCTTGTCCTGTTGCTGGTAATTCTGAGCTGCAAATCACCTGGTGGTTTGTCCCTCATGTCCTTTAAAATCACATCCTCTCTGTAACAAGTCCCCTGCGTTGTCCCTTCGCCACGTTCTCTCAGCGTGCACAGCAGTTTTGGGGAGGAAGCCCAGGGTGACGCCCAGCCCCTGTGATGCTGTTTTTACCACTGCTGGTGTTTTTAGCACAGAATGCATCCCCAGGTGGTCAGAAGTGAGCTGGAGGTGTCACACAGCCCCTGCAACCCTCTCGTGCTCTTTTCAGATTACAGGGTCCCCAGTCCTGCTGGGGTGGTGCTGAGAAGTTGCCAGTTGGTTTTCCATAAATCAATAATCACAGAATCATTAGGTTGCCTCACTGAGTCCAGCCATTAATTTTGCAGTGTTAAAGAATAATAGCTTATTGCTGGTTAGCACTACTTTGTATTATTTTTTGTTATTTCTGTATTTTTGATTTGTGATAACTACAGTTTCAAAAAGGATAAACACTTCCAGGTGCTGGAGAACCCCCAACTAATCTATGCTGTGTCAGCTGTGAAAATTACGGCACAGTGAGATGTGAGTGTACGTGGCTACCAGCCTGGCTGGGTTTCCGTGGTTTGGGCTGTCTACACTTCTGTACAATTGGCCAAAAGTGATTTTTCATTCTCACCTCAGCCTCTCTGTTCCCGTCTCTTGGCTTGGAGAGCACATCCCTGGGACTGGCTCTCCCTGCTCCCCGTGGGAACACTCAGTGTAGGCTGGGTGGGATCTCCAGAAACTGAAGGAGCTCTGCTGCTCTTGGGTGAGCAGTCAGGTTGTGATGGAATGTTTTCTCCCCACGGGGGGATGCAGCTGCAGGTTCCTGTGCAGGTCCCTGCAGTCAGCGTTCATTTTGCACAGAGGCTTCCTTGTAACGCATCATAAACTCCTGAAATTTCTGTGAATTCTCTTGTTAGTGAGCTCGTGAGCGCAGAAAGCTTTACTGCCATACCAGAGGCAGTTCACAGAGGTGGTTTCCTATTCTGAATTACCATCACTGTGTGCATCTTTATTTTCTCCATGTTAACCTCAGAACATAAATGTCTATAAACATTTCCAGCCATTGGAATGCCTTTCCCCTATACAAAGAAGCAAGCTAAAAGAACACAAACCTTTTTAGGGGTGATAACTTTTCTTAAATTTTCTACCTGGCTGACGGCTCCCTGTCTGATAGCGAAATTCAATCAGCATTTCTTCATTTTAGGAAAATGATTTCGTTAAGGATTTACAAAAATCAGGCTTCAAATGCTATTTTCTGAAAGTATTTGGCCCCTTGCTGTCTTGCAACAAGAAGCCTTTCAGGAGCCAGGAGGTCATTGCCCCAAGCCCCGGGCTGTGCCTGTGCCCTGGGAGGATGCAGAGGGAGGAAGAGCCCCAGCTCAGCTCCTGCTGCTGTGGTCAGATGAGCTGCTCAGCCCTTGCACCTTGGTTTGGAGACACCTGCAGGGCTCCAAAACAAATGTACAGGAGGTTCAGACGTAATCTCGCTCTCCCAGGGACAAACTTCAATATCTCACGGTAACAAACGTGGTTAATCTCCCGATTGCATGAACCTTGCTTGCGCCGTGGGTCCGCGTTCCTGAGGAGAGGAGAGCTCAGCCGTGAGGAGGCTCCTTGGCTGCATGTGCAGCCAGAAGTCCCTGGCCGGGTTAATTGCCTGTGCTTATCTTTTAAAGCAAAGATATAATGGATAGGCAAAACACTTTTGTACCGCTTAATTCTTGACAAAGGTGATGGAGCTTTTAGTTTTCAAATGTGCTCGGGTCATGAAACTTTATGGACTAACAAAATTAAAGTGTCACATCCAGTAATTGTCTTGTTTATTTTTATCTCTGAGAACTGTAAACATTTGAAATCTGTGTAAATTAGAAAATATTATAAAACCAAGAGCTCTAACTTCTTCTTACATCTAGAGAAACTCCAGACTCTACAAACTCATTCCTCATTTTTATTTCAAAATAAAAGTAGGGCTGGTATCAATTGCCATTTGACTTGGTATTCCTGCTATGTTGCTAAATTTGATAAAAGGTTGAAGGTTGCTCTTACTGCATTGTTCTTTCCTTGGAAGGTGTATTCCTGACCTAAACTGAGTTCTGTTATGAAGTAATTCTTAGGATAGGCATCCAATTTTCCTCTTGAAAAGTGATTTGAAGCAGGGGTGATTAGGGGCTGGTTTGCACCCAGCTGGGCACTCTGCCCTCACTCACTGCCCACCCATGGGATGGGGGAGACAATTGCAGGGTAAAAGTGAGGGAACTCATCTGTTGAGATAAAGACAGTTCAATAAGTGAAGCCAAAGCCAACCAAGGAATTGATTCCTCATTTCCCCAGAGCAGGCAGGGGCTCAGCCCCCCCAGGACAGCAGGAATAACAGTGACCTGGGCAGACAAACTGACTGCAAATGCCCCCCTGGCTGCTCCCCCTGCAGCTGTGCTGCTGAGCACATGGTCTGGGAAATCCCTGAGCGCCTCTGGGATCAGCTGTCCTGGCTGTGTCCCCTCCCAGCTCCTCCTCACAGCTGGGTGAGGAGCAGAGGAGCCCTGGCTCTGTGTCAGCTCTGCCCAGCAGCAGGAGAGCACCTCTGAGTTACCAACAGGATTCTTTCACCTCTGAGTTACCAACAGGGTTCTCTCACCTCTGAGTTACCAACAGGGTTCTCTCACCTCTGAGTTACCAACAGGATTCACCTCTGAGTTACCAACAGGGTTCACCTCTGAGTTACCAACAGGGTTCTCTCACCTCTGAGTTACCAACAGGGTTCTTTCACCTCTGAGTTACCAACAGGGTTCACCTCTGAGTTACCAACAGAGTTCACCTCTGAGTTATCAACAGAGTTCACCTCTGAGTTATCTCCACAGGTCTTTCACCTCTAAGTTATCAGCAGGGTTCACCTCCGAGTTACCAACAGGGTTCTTTCACCTCTGAGTTACCAACAGGGTTCACCTCTGAGTTACCAACAGAGTTCACCTCTGAGTTATCAGCAGGGTTCACCTCCGAGTTACCAACCCAGTTTTCAAGGAAACCCAAACCACAGCCCCCTGCCAGCTGCAGTGACCCCAAACCCTTTTGGGCAGCAGTGGGTGTAGTGCTGGAGTTCTGAGAGACAGAAATGAGCTGAGAAGTTGACCAGTCATTATTTTCTCAGTGTAGTCCTCTGTTGCTAATACGCTTAAGGAGCTGAAATGTGGGCTAATGTACTTTATTATGTTTTCTGACATCAATTATTTGCTAACTTGCAGGGTGGTTTTCCCATAAGTCGCTCAATATTGCTGTGCAAATCATCTGCCAAGTCAAGGGTTAAATACCAGTGTACTTCCAATGAAATTAGATAAATTAACTTAGCAACTAAACGGCTGTGTGCTGGAAAGAGCAAGCTGAGATATCCTTCCCTTTTTTAGTCAAGAACATGAGAAGATGGGGTGTTTTAAGAAAGCTGTTGGATATAAAAGGATGAGCCTCAAACACTTGCAACCTGCATTTTCTTCAAAGAATAATTTGCATAGAGACAATGTAAATTCACAGTTTATCCCCCAGTTTTGATCTGGTGGCAGGCACCAGGAGTGTCATGTCTACAGCAGTTCTGGTCTTTGAAGTGCCAGTATTTGGCAATGCTGTTTATATCAGGTGCACAGGCATTACAATATCCTGAAGGCTTTCAACTTATTTTGACTTTTAATTCATTCTGAAAGCACCTTTTTTTTTTTTTTTTTTTTTTTTTTTTTTTTTTTTTTTTTTTTTAGCATTTTGGCATAACCAGTTTCCTTTGAATTATTATAGAACAAACAGGTAGTGGCAGGTAAATTATTCACAAGAACTTAAGTAGTACCAGAGAATTCAAAAAGACCTTTTGGCTTTCTTTGTTGTAAATTTGCAAAAATAATGCAGCTGTAGGACTAGAAATGAAATTTGAATAGTAATGCATTATTTACTCTTCTGCTATCTGATGAAACTTTTTCTTTGCATCGCTTCCTAAGGCTTTCTCACAGCCAGTTAGTTCATTCAAAACCGTAGAGATCTCACAGCTTTGGGGCTAAGATGCAGGAGCTCTAGATAGATATCCCCATAGCTCACCATCAGCCCAGAGGAGCAGGAGCTCTCCTGGTGGCAGGAGCACCCGAAGCAGAAATCCCAGGGGCAGCAGATGGTGCAGGAGGTGTGGCTCTCCTGGATGCTCTTGCACTGCGCGATCGAGAGGTTTTCCTCTCGTGAGCACATTTGCTCACTCAGTTTTGGAGAGTCGCCCTTCATTTATTCTTTCCCTTTGGAAGTACTTTCGAGTGCAAATTACTGCTATCAGAAGCCTTGAACTGAGAGGCTATTATTCTCCATGCTCAGATTAAATTAATTTTGAACAGTTTAATGCAGCATGTCCGAGCTGCGAGTCCAAGTGGTGTCAAATCTATTTCTCTGCTTTTTTAAGCTGCACCTTCAAGGACAGTATGATTCATGGTAAATGTGTTCTTCTAATGTCTTTTGCTAGGCATTATTATTTTCTTTCATTTGCAAGTCATGAGGATAAAATGTTAACTGTTTTCTTCCTCAAATTCTATAAAGAACGCACAATTTTATTCCAGCCTTTTTCTCCCCCCAAGATTATTATATTTGCTTCCTGTGCGTGAAATAAAGGAAAAAAATAGAAAAATAAGCACAATGAAATCAAGAAACCCTTTTTTAAAGTATCTAAAGGGGAAAAAGGAGACACCATAGGATCCTGCAACATCATCGTTGCATTAGCAAGGAATTCTCTTTATCAAGGTCTCCGTAATAAAATTAAGGAGTTTTTAACTAGCTACGTAACTCTATTTCTGTTTTTGCCAAGGTGCAAAAACAAACATGACATAAATCTTTCTGAGCTTTGCTTTTCAAGCTGAAGCATTCAGCTCTCTCTGCACTTCTGGTTGCCAAGGTGTCGTTGTGGGGCGGTGATGAGGATTCCGCCCAGGTCCTGAGCCCTGCACAGCCACAGGAGTGGCAGTCAGCTTTGCTCTGTGGAAGCAGGGAATCTGCGATGCGGAGAGCTCCTTTCTGTGAAAGGGGGCCTGATGGCCAGGTACCGTCACAAATCCAGATCTCCAAAGCCATTCTCTGGCTCAGCAGTGTCCATTTCTGTTTCTGGTGTTGCACTCCTGGATATTTTTGTGTTCGGATGTTTAGGTAGCTCCAGTTCTGCCCGATGTACTGAATTTCACACTGACATACGGTGTCCCTGTTTTAACTTCATCCTGCACGTCAAGCAATTGTTGCTACTTCCACGATCATATGTAGCTTTGAAATTGGTATCACACCACTGAAAAGTACATTTGCATATTCATAAGCAGCTTTTTGGCTCTTGTGTGTCCTCTCTACGGCGTGGGGTATGTACACAGTTAAATTACAAACATAAGGGCGGCGTATCCATCTGACAACTCAAACCACCTGTGTGAGAGAGAGCGAGTCACAGTGATATCTCCTTTAGTAACTGAAAAAAGGGAATATGTTATTCTGCCTGTAAAAAAAAAAAGCACCTTTCTGAAGAGTGCCAAGGATGGATCTCTTCCGAAAGATCCTGTTGAATTTTTATGGGCTGGAAGGTAACGACTTTCATGTTGAGCAATTGAGGACTGAAATGTAAGACAGAATAAAATCTGTTCCATAAATGATACTATAGAAATTGCCAAGATCTTGTCCTATACTAATTGCTTACGAAAGTTACTTACCTGTTCTGTGCAATTAAATATATTTATTTTAACAGATTACATCACCAGTGATACAGCTCTCCTGAGATGTATATTATTCTGCTATTTTTGACATGTTTATTGAGTGTCTTCTTAGCCTATCTAAAACCTCTACCAAGAAGTTTTTCTCTTGTTTTCATAAAGTTTCTCTTCAATAGGCTGGGTTTTATCTCTTAAATAGCTGGATTGCATCGTCCTGGGGATATTTTCACATAGAGCTTGGATATTTGCAGAGTTGCAAGGATGAACCATTCACAGGTGATCGTGCCCATCATCATAATTTATTTTAGCCACCACATATTTTGTGTATGCATTAGGACGAATAATATTTCCAAAATGCCACAATCATTCACTAAATCAGGACATCTGTGACATCACTTCTTTGTTTTTCTTTCACCTCTGTCGCTGGGGTGTTTCATTTATCTCAGGTTGTTTTAGAAGCAGGAGCACTTCAGACAATCTGCATCCTGTGTTTGCAGCTTCAGGGGCCGGGTGGAGCTCGGGGGTCATTTGGCAGCACCATGGGACATGAATTGCTCAGGCAGGGGAAGCTCCAGGGCCCCTCTGGTGCTGTGAGTGCAGAGAAGAGAGCAGTGTGCATCCCAGCACAGTCAGGGACTGGCTGGGGCGTGACACTGTCGTGAGAGGTGTGCTGCTGTCCAGGCGCAGCAGAGACAATGCCAGGCTTGGGAAACAATGGCTGGGAGTAAAACAGAGGCACCAATATCCTGGTAGGATCCCTGATATTCATAATTCTGAAGAACAGCAGAAAAATAAAATCAGGGCACAACATGAAAAATTACAGCAGTGCTTATCAGAGAGAGATGTCAGAGAAGCAGCAGAAAGTGTCACATTGATGAAGCAAAATAAGATAATGGAAAATGAGCCTGGGATTCATCCTTATTGGAGTTACTGTGAGTGATCTTCCTGTTCCACCCCAAGTTTTGAAATTTACTTTTTAAGTTCTTCTATCCAGCTGGAAACTTTTTGCACTTTTAAAAGAATTTGGGCCATTTCTGATCACGACTGAGCTGCACTTTACTGCTCTGAAGCTCTTCCATGCAGTAACTCCATCATCTTCTTTCCCAGGCCTTGCCTGAAAGCACAGAAGCAGAGGTGCCCGTAGCCTGTGGTGAAATCTGGCTTTGCCAAAAACCAGGCACTGGGACGAATTATGGGATGGAGATGGGTTCACCTGTGTGAATATCAGTGCAGAAGGGCACTCGGACAGCAGCTGCAGGGAGCGCCTGCATTTCCATGGCATTGTATAATTCCTGTGCTCTTAATACGCCCTGAGTCTGATTTATAGCAGCAATTTTCACAGGGCCTTTGTGAGCTCCGTGCCATTTTTAAAGGTTTGGTCTCCAGGAACAGCGTAATGAAATCACTAATATGATCAGAAATTCCCTAACAAGATAAACAGCATTCTCATTCCTCTTGCTGTCGCTAGCAGTGCTGGAAGTGCTCTCCCCCTCGGCAGCCTGCTCCTGTCTCTCAGGGCTGCGTTTGGCAGCTGCAGGAGCCGTGTGCCAAGGCTGGGAATGCATTTGTCATTTGTCATGTGTTGGTAAGCGGCTCTGGTGCTCGTGTGAGCGCCCGGACGCTCGGTGATGGAAATGGGACGTGGTTTGTGCGCGGTTGAGCGGCTGTGGCACGCTCAGGAGCACGGCTCTGCACGAACCCCTCCTAAGATCAACTCACAAGGTCATGTGGGAGCGCTTAATCATGGAGAGAGATTGTTTCTGCTGCTAGATTTGAGCAGAAACATGAAACTGAGTCCTTACAGCCACCGGTGCCCCTTTGGCAGCTCACCAAAGACTGAGCTTTTGTCATAGCACAAACTTGGAACCAAAAGTTATTTTGGTGCTTTGGCACAAATACCAAGTAGGCCAAAACACAAAGAAATATGAAAAATGTAAAAATTAAATGAGCAGAGAACAGTCATGCTGACTTAAAACAGCATGCCACTGCATTGGGAACGTTGAATAACGCGTCCCTTCACGGAGGGGTTGAGGGAGCCTGTGAAAATGGTGTTGCAACGTGAGTCACGAGGAAATGAGCTTCAGAACGTGCAGGATCTGATGGTTTGGACTGTGATTTTTGAGAGGAACGCTGCTGAGATCCTCACACCCTGAGAGGTGACCAGATGAAGACGTCGTGTCGTGCCCACGCCCGGGCTGGCTCATCCTTCCCACGCGGAGGGGCTGGACCACGAGACTCCCTTGGCTGCAGGGGATGGTGCAGGGGGAAGGGGTGGGGAGCAGGAATGCCGGGGGGATGATGCAGCAGGGGCTGCATCCTCCTGGAGGAGGAGCTGAGGGAAGGAAGGCTGCTCAGCTGAGAGGAGCGTGCTGGACACGGCAGGTCCATCAGCACAGCTGCCCCCAGCAGCATTTGCTTCTTCTGAGCAAATCCCATCCCAGTTCTCTCTCCCCTCTTCCCTTGGATGTGGAAAAGCAGAGTAAAGTCATGCAAACCTAAACGCTGCCCCCAGTCAGGGTTCTGATGTGCTCAATCCTGATTTCTTGCTGCCCAAGTATTCACTTTCCAAGCAGAAATTGACTTGTTAAGGCCACTGTCAGTATTGGTTTGAAAACCCAAACAGACCTGTGATGAAACTATGCTATTTTTTTAAATTCTAGCATCCCAGAAATTTGAAAAAATAATAATAATGATGCACTGAGTTATTTTTAAACACCAAGGTTGTGTCGTGATCTTCAGTGTTGTGAGAATTATAGTTATATGCATGTAAATTACATTTGGAATCACATAGTGCAGGTGTTTGAGTTGTTTTTTACTGTTTTCTCTCTAGAAATAAGTAAAAGCTCAAATTTTATAATAGTTGCTGGGTGGGGGTTAGAACAGCATTATTAAATATATATATAAGGGCAAAAAAATCATATCTTCTGAAAATATGCATTCCTGTCCCTTTCCCTGAATGACATTCAAGGCTTTTCACTAAAATCTCTTTCACTTTAGTCTTGTTGAAGGTGCATTGCCCAGTCCACTTCTGTTCTGTTTCAGCTGATGACCACACTTCAGCAGTGCGGCACCAGCAGAATTGTTTCGTATCCAAAATTCCTGAGGGGAAAAACTTCAAGGCGTGAATAACTAAAGAGCAGGTTGTGACTTCAGTCCCCCTCCATTATCTCACCAACCCCAACAGCTGCCTGCAGGTGGAATTTGAGCTCAGCTGAATGCTTTGCCCCCTTTATCTCGCTGCTCTGCACAAATTGATGCAGACCTTGGAGAGCCGAGCCCAGGTTCGTGCTTCCAGGAGCTCCCAGTCCCAGGAATCCCTCTGGATGGGGGAAACCTGAAATATCCAAGCCTTTTGTCAGCTGCAGGCCAGGAGCTGCCAATGGGATGAATCAGGGTTTTGTAACTTAAACAAACTGGAGCAGCTTGCTCCAGTCCCAGCAGGAAGCGATAGGAGCAGCTTGGCTGAGGGACAGAAATTCTCCCAGCTGGGAAAAAATAACTTGCTGTTTTGTTCAGACTTCCTGAGAGAGAGAAAATCCTCCTGTCCCTCTTTGCTCTGGACTGCCTGTGTCTCTTGGAAGGTTCTGGCTGGTTTTTAGAGGATGTCAGGCAGGGTGGT
Organism: Hirundo rustica; assembly: GCF_015227805.2. Classification (NCBI taxonomy): domain Eukaryota; kingdom Metazoa; phylum Chordata; class Aves; order Passeriformes; family Hirundinidae; genus Hirundo; species Hirundo rustica. The sequence continues at coordinate 8,723,582 of NC_053470.1, forward strand.
GGTGGGCTCTGGCAGGGGGGTTTATTCCCAATTTCTAATATCCCTTCCTGCTCCCCATAATTTTTTTCTTGGCTGACAGAATGAACAGGAAATGAGAGACAAATTTGAAGGCAGGCCTGGCTGAACATGACATTCAGAAAAATGCACCTGGATACCACCAGGATGAACCCAAATTGACTCTTGTCACTTTTTATCAGCTTTGAAAAGGAAAGTAAATGAGAGACTTACCTTGCTGACTATATTTTAAATATCTTCTTTAAAAAGGATCTGAGTCAATTTTGTCCCCCTTTCACAAACCTATTTTAGCTCCTAATTCTGCATTCAAAGATAAGAATAAAATAAGTTGTTTAATAATAAGAAAAAAAAAATCTTCAAAGTACCAGTTATACAATAAAAGCTGAATCTTAAAGCTAAAAAAGCCCCCTGTGCATAGGGGTTTATTTTTAAAACATTCTGAATTGTTGTCTCTCACCAAGCAGCATTGAGAGTGCATTGAACACCTACAAAAGATCAAAGAACTTCAATATTCTGTCGATCCTGCATTTTCAACCTAACTACTACATCAAATAAATTATTCTTTGGCATTTATTTGAATGTGAAGTACAGTAATCAGGGCTCTAAAGCTAATCTGATTAAGTGGTTTATTTCACAAAAGCTGTCCTATCTCTTTTTTACTGAAGATTAGCCAAAACCACAATGTTCCTTTTTTCATAAATTTAAAATTCAGGAATATTATCTAATAATTTTATTACTGACAGACTGTTACCCTGCCCCTCTTTAAAAATACTCGATACAGTAAAACCAAACAAATGGGTTCCTTCTGTTTGAAAGAAGCGGGATGATGGGGCTGGTAAATTGCTGTAGAATTAGCAAAAGCCAAATCTTTTTCATGAGCAAATGTTGTAAAAAGCTGCAGGTAGAGTCATTTCCTTCCCTATTATTTTTGGGGCTTATGCTGTGAGTATAAATGCAATGAAAATGCAAATGAATTGCTAGATTATTTAAAATATGCCTAACATGCAGCTATTCTTTTAGAGGGAAATTTGCTTTCCTTTCTCATCACCCATCTGGTTTGTTGTCTTGTACATATATTTGTTTAAGATTTATATAAAACACCCTTCAGATTTTGGGCATCGCATTCATAAAATAAAAGTGCCTGCAGTTCTGAATCTTTTGAAATTCCTCTTGGAAAACAGGAATTTGCCTCTTGACAAATACTCATAACATAACACCAGCGTGGCAACACATTACAAAGATTCCTTCATCCTTTTGGCTCCAAATGGAGATACATTTACTTCTCTATTCCTTCCTTCTTCCCTTACCATGAGAAGTAGGAAGTCCAACCCACTTGCTTTGTTAAAAAACACTAACAGAGTGCAGTAATATTACATTTATATGTCATGAAATGTGGTTTGATTTTCCTCAAGATCACTTACTACTTGCATTTGTCAACTTGGTGTAAATTAGGGCTCTTGGTTATGTAATCAATCCTTTTTTAAGTCTGTTAATTTGTTCTGAATGTTGGTTTTTTTAGGGTTTTTTTTCAGTTTTATAGCTCATATTTTTAAATCAGTATTATTTCTTTTACGTTTAGCTTTCATGTCCCAGGGGCCAATGTGGAGAGCACTCCACAAAACCCTATGGCGTGTTTTCTGCAACACCAGCAGATTGCAATGATCCCTTTGGCCAGAAAATCTTTGGAATGCACTGGCTGGCTGTCCTGAACGAGGAGCTCTTCTCTTCTCTGTCTCATCCGTCCAAGTGTGAGCACACAGCTCCCTGAGAGGCTGATGTCCCGTTCTGCAGCAGCTCGTTCGGCTGCCCTGTGGGCTGCTGGCAGCATTTCCTGCTCTGAACCACGTCCCAGCTTTTTCTCCAGATGCAGACACAGGCTGCTTTTCCTTTGCTGGCCTGTCAGAGCTGTGCTTTGGCAGGGGAAGGATCCTCTCTCCCCTCTGGGTTTGCCTGTCTTGTTCCTCAGGTGCTGCTCAGGTACCTGGTTCCGTGTTCTCGTTCCCGGTTCCGTGTTGTTCTGTGTTCTCATTCCCGGTTCCGTGCTCTCGTTCCCAGTTCCGTGTTGTTCTGTGTTCTCATTCCCGGTTCCGTGCTCTCGTTCCCGGTTCCGTGCTCTCGTTCCCGGTTCCGTATTGTTCCGTGCTCTCGTTCCCAGTTCCGTGCTCTCGTTCCCGGTTCCGTGCTCTCGTTCCCGGTTCCGTGCTCTCGTTCCCGGTTCCCTGCTCTCGTTGCGTGCCCGTGGAGCCTGTGTCCCCCGGGAATGCCTGGAAGGGCTGCTGGCGGTGTGGCTGTGCCAGCGTGTTCCAGAAAGCCCCGAAGGTTTCACGCTCGTCCCTTGCAGATGGCTGGTCAGCTGCCCCTGGAGGTGACAGGCCAGCTTCTGCCCTGCTCGCACACGTTTCCTTTTGTCCTTGCCCATGGTGCTTGGTGCAGGGCATGGAGGAAAAACCTCCTGCCCATGCAGAGCAGAGACGTTTGCAGGCAGAATGGCAGCTCAGCTCCCTTGGGTTTGTTGGTTGGTTTTGGGGTTTTCTCCCTACCTTTTCTTTGGCAGTACACTGCCAGACACTGCCCCAGAGAACCATTTGTTACCGGCCTCATCTGGAAACAAGCTGATGTCCTGAAGTTCGTTGTTTTTGCAACAAGTGTCCTTTGAAATGCTGCATTTGCTTTCTCCACTTAGGGTTTTAGAGCGGCGCGTCTCTGTAAATTGTCTTTGCTCATTTGGGTTCCAGGGGTTTTTTAACAGCTCGTGTTTTTCACAGATTGCAGCCTTGACAACCCTGAATACTTTTTTAGTTCTCAGAGTGGTTGGGGTCTGAGTAGTGATTGTTTCCTACAGGAGAGGGCAAAGCTTTTGCACTGAGTGTTTCTCTTTTGTGCCTGTACCACTCAGTATGAGGAAGTTTTTCTTTACGCTGACGTGTTTCAGGTTTAGAAGTTTGGAAGGCCTGAGATATTTCATAGTAGAGAATCCTCTAGGCATTTATGCTACATATTTAGAAAACTACTCTTCTATTTTAAAGAATTTGCTCTATTTTTTTATTTCAAAAAAACCCATGTGATTAAATACAGTCTTAAAAGTGACTCAGTGGGTGAAATTAATCACTTTGCTCTTCCTATTTCAATTTGCAAGAGGAGCAATACCAGGAGAAAACCAAGAGAGCTGATTCCACCCAGCTGAGTTGAACACAGGTGTACCTGGGAAGGATAATTCTGTGCTCAACAGCCCAGAGCTTTGGTTGTCAAAATATTTCATAAATTATTTCTGTTTAATAAGCAGGGATTCCATACTGCCGGAGAGCCGGCACGGCAGATTTCACCAAAAGGAAAGTTTAGGGAGGTTACAAGCATTTGGTAAGGTGTTCATCAGTTTGCATTTGGAGCAAATTCTTAGTCTTGGTATAAAACAAAAAAGAGATGTTTAAAAATAGGTGTGCTTAAGATGAATATTTGACTGTCTAACAGAAGCAGTTTGGTTCCAGTTTCACATGTGGCGTGGCCAGTTTCTTCTGGACACCCACACTTCTTTAAAAACCTGTTGAGAAGTTTCAGTGTTAGTCCTACAAGTCTCTTTTCTCTCTAGATTAAATATTGAGAAATGAAACAAAATATGTAAATACAGTATACCCAAAAGCAAAAAAGCAATTTCCAACACAGATGGGTTTCTGGAGGTCTGCTGCCAAAGATTTTAAAATTCTTGTGCCAGGGGGTAATTTGCTTGCAAAAGAAGAAAGTGTATCCAATTACCCTTATGAAATCATGAGTTCTGCTCCCAAATCTGCCATTTAATGGGGCATTTGAAATGAAGGTGCAAGCAGTGACCATCTTGTTTCTCACACCCTTGAGATTATGATAGATGCAGTGTGCCTTGTTTCTCTGTGTGCCCTAAAGATGAGGGAAATAACTATTAAGGATCATCACTGGACCAACATAACGCTGCAGGTAAAAACTAGTAATGGTTTGGGGGGGGTTTTTTTGTTCTATAAATGCTCTGCAGTCATGAAATTTAGCCTTTACCATGTGTAAGGAGTGTTCCACTCCATCCCAGAATGTTCTGGGCTTGCTGAGGTCAGGGCTGTGCAGTTTAACATCAGAGGCAAAGCAGCACCAGGGTTTGTGTGGCTGAACTCGTCTGGAAACTGCCCTAGATCTGCTCTGGGTCTCCCCTTCCCCAGGGAAATGAGCCATGCTTGGCTTCTCCACGGCTCTTCTGGATCAAACTCAGGATATTCCCATGCAAGTGGAGGTTCTTGATGAGTTTATTCCAATTTGTATCGATAGATACAGTATCTATATTACAGAGAGAGATGTATTATATATAGATATAAAAATGGATATATATTCATGTTATTTATGCCCGTCACACGGTTGGTGTCTGTGTCTCCCTGAACTCAACATTCCCACTGTGATTTTTGGTACATTGGGCTTGGCATTGAGAAGCCATGTTTACAGGTGGAAACTCACAAATACGGGCTGTGATCACGCAGTGTAAGAGCGAATATAGGAATGTTTTCGTATTGGCGATTTCTGAGGTAGGAATCATGAACTGCCCGTTCTGCAGCTCCGTGCGGGGCTGAGAAAAGCGCAGAGCTTTGGGGGGGCTGTTTGCCCAAGTGCCAGCAGCAGTGGCAGCCCCGGAGGCACAGCTGGCACAGCCCCACCTGCTCTGCCCCGGCACTGCTGGGGATGCTCCTGCCCCACGGCACCTCTGCTGCTCCACCCTGCAGGGGCCCAGGCAGGCTAATCAGGCGTTCTCTCTTTAATTTTGCCTGTCTGTCAGGCATTGTCGTGCAGCCCCACAGGAATTCTCTGCCTGTTTGTTAATTAGCAAAACCCCGTGGAATCTGGGAGGACTCAACAACAGTCAGGAGGAAAAAAAAAAAAAAAACACATAAAAAGGGGACAGAACTGGGAGCAGGAAAAAGACCAGCAGAGGAGAAGGACAGAATTCAAGGACATCCCAAAGTGGAAGGACAAGTGGAGGGCAGTGGTCAGCGGAGTTCTAGTAGAAGCTCAATGGGAGATTAGAAGGGATTTGTTTCACAAGAGATTTTTTTTTTCTTATTGGGCAAAAATGAGGGAAGCGATGGTGTTATAAGGTACCTGAATGAGCTCAAAAGATTTCAAATTTATTGAAGTGCGGGAATAATTTTTTTATTCCTCTTTGTCAAACAGTTTTCAACAAGAAGGTTACTTTGCCTAATTTTGCTGTGTGGATCTTTTTGAATATTCTGCCCATTCTAAAACAATAGCAGAAAAATAGGTTTTTATATCATAAAAATATCATATGCCTAAAAGATTCCCATTGCTTGATGTTTCATACGTGTAGACTCCATGTACCTCACATAAATGAGAAAATTTTTTTGTATTTCTTTAAAGCAAGAATTATTTATTCTGGAATTTCTTATGCTCCTTCTTCTCTCATTCCTCCTGGTCTGATATATTTCCATTAAAAAAGAAACTTCTATGTACTTAACAGTGATGAGTTGGAAATAAAAGTGTCTGGAGAGTTAAGGTGGCTGGTGAGTGTCACAGCTCTGGAAGTTCTCTCAGACAAAAGTTGAGAAGGAAATTCTGTCTTTCGTTAAACTCTGTAAGAGATTCAGAGTTTGCATTGGAACCATTCAAGTCTACAAAAATCCTGAAGAAACCGATGGGAACGGGTTCTTCAGTGCTCAGCTTAAAGAGTGATTTCTTGTGTGTTTCTTTATGGTTCAGTTTGTCATTTCCTTGAGTCTACTGGCAATATGATTTAAGAGTCTGACAGACACTTTAACCTCTTAATAACAAGTTTCTCAAACTCCTTTTCCAAGCCTCTCTCTCTGATAGAACTCGAACACGGAGTAAATCTTATTTCCTTTTGAGGTTTCTGGACTTACCCTCAAAACATGATTAATTTCTTTTTGTCTGAACCTAATAGGGCAGATTCCACTGAAAGATGACTGGGGTGGTTATCTAGAGGACAGAAAAAAAAAATTTAAGTTCCACCTGCCTAGGCTCGCTAGGCTTCTGTCCAGGTGATATAAACAAAATTTCCTTTCATGAACAGAAAAAAAGTACTCTGAAGCAAACGTTAGACTGCCTGTGACATTTTAAAAAAGCAAAATTTTAAGGCCATAAAATAGGTTTGGTTCCAGTTTGACATGTTGCTATATTAGCATGGCCAGTTTCTTCTGGACACCCACTTTTTTTATAAACCTGTTGAGAAGTTTCAATGTTAGTCCTTAAATCCTGTAGGAGCTCAGAGAAAAACCCATTAACTTGAATTAAAAACTTTCTCCTATTCCATGAACCATCTCCCCACTCTTGATTTGGATTTTACCAATGTAAATTATAAGCCATTTATGAGATAGTTTGTGAAGCTGTCTTCTCAGTAAGATTTGAGTTGTGCCTGCGGCCGGTCCTTTCTGTGAGCCTCACACAGAGCAGAGGGGTGGAGCAGTGTTTGTGCCGGGGTTCAGGGCAGCAGGAACACCCTGGGTCTGCCCTCACCGGAGCGATCATCCCTCACTCCTCACGCCAGTACGTGGGTGAAGAAGTGTTCTGCTCCAAGAGACAAATCTGTGGGATTCCAGCTTCCAGTGTGCTGTATGCCCCAAACAGGAGCCCCAGACTTTGATTCTTTTGGGTAGCTGAGCTGTGGAATTGGTGATGCCAAGGCAGAGAGGCACCCTGTGAGCGCAGAGCTGTGAACACGTCATTGCACGTGTGCAGCTGCTGCCCTGGGTGCTGAAGTGCAGGGAGTGCAAATGCACCAGCCCAGAGTGGGTGTTGGGAGGGGCGCTGAGGATGAATTACTGCAGTATTTTTAGATGGCAGCATTCATAGCTATTTTTACAGCTCTAAGAGACTTTGAAAGGTTTGGAGCAACTCTACTGACGCTGCACTGGGGCTGCCAAGGCCCAGGCACAGCTGCTTGGATGCTGTTAACACTCCAACAATGCCGCTTCTCTCTCGGCATCTTCCTGCTTTGCACAATTCCCGTGCATCGTTTCATGTTCCTTTGCACTGATCCAACTTCCAGCAGCTTCCAACAACTTACTTATCACAGGATGCCAGGCAGCACTCGGGCTGGGTGCTAAGACCCCAGCAGAGCGCCTTTGTGGCTGGGATTTGTCCTTGGGAGCAGCAGCTGGAGGGGAGGAGAGGGAAAGGGAAGTGTTGTTGGGAGCAGGTAAGAGGTTTTTCCTGATGCTTGCAGCTGTGCTGTGTTGTTGGGAGCAGGTAGGAGGTTTTTCCTGATGCTTGCAGCTGTGCTGTGTTGTTGGGAGCAGGTAAGAGGTTTTTCCTGATGCTTGCAGCTGTGCTGTGGACAGGTGTGGGAGTCATCCCTGCAAACACCCTCCACGTGCAGGAAATTGCGCTCACAGGAACCTGCGCTGTTACAGGGATGAATTTAAACGCTGCAGGAGCTGCTGTGCAATAACACACACCTGCCCAGGTACTCAGGGCCCAGAATTGCAGGGGGGAATCCCTTGGAGAGACACAGGCTGCAAATCTGCTCAGGTGACAAATCTGCAGAGGTGACACCACAGATGAGGTTAAGCAAAATTTGATCTGTTTTTAGTACAGCTCTTTTGTAGAACCCAATCCACTAATTTTTTAAGCGTTTTTCAGTTACCACACGGGCCAGATTGAAAGAAACCCCCCCTGTTTTAATTAGAAACCCTGAGACAGGTTTCTCTGCTCGCTGTGTTGTGTGGCTGTAGCTCGAGCTCTCTGCGCTTGCCCAAGAAGCGCTGTGAAATTCTTCCCAGGACGAGCAGCAAGTTCATCTCAGTCTGTCTCCATTTCAAACCCAGTCAGAGGGCTGTGCAATTTAATGGTGCTTTACACAGATTGCTGGTGGCTGCTGCCAAAGGGCATTTTTGACTTGTTCACTGAACACTGCATGTCCAAAGCAGGAATGCTCTGGTGGCAGCAGCGTGAGCGTAACTCCAGGATTAGCAAAACCACGAACGCGGGAGAGCAGCGTTGTCTTTGCATCCTGGGCTGAAATAGTCTCTGTTTAAAGTGGCCCTTGAGGAGATGTGCAATCACAATAAATGAGTAGGGGTTTCTCAAGAAACAGTTTATGATTTTGACCTCTGAATTTTGGCTCCTGTGCCACCTTTGCCTGGGAGCCTTGTGAGCCCATGAGCCAATTCCTTCCTGGAACCTTTTTAAAGCAGTTTCAGGATCAGCAGCAAGGACAGGAGCTCTCAATAGCGTAAGGGCAAGATTTGTACAGAGCTCTGAAAGTGGCTGGTGCGTGCCTCAGAGTACTGCAAGCATTGTTTTTGATTTCTGTGAGGCACATAGAGCAGTTTCTGCGATGCACTGCCCCCAGACAGTCTAGCACATCTGGGACTCTGAATTATTCTGGTGCTCCCTGTCAAGTCTCTTATTTAACAAGAAGGGATTGAACACATACCTATAATTAATGCATGAGAAGTCTGATATTAATAGATGAACTTTCTGTGCACCTTTTGTGTATTTACCGACACACTTAGGTAGTCATAAAGAGACAAAAACCAGAGAGAACATTTTTCTCAATATTGGGCGGTTTTAAACTCTGACTGGTGACATTAGGCATGTAAATTCCATTCTCTTTGCATTAACTCTGCATTTATTGCTCAGATTCAGCAGGACGTGTGGAGGCCCTGGGAACAGGGTGCCACCAAAAGCTAACAGTGGATATAAAATAGAAATTCATGCTTTCAAAATCTTTCTCTCTTCACGAGTATTGACGTCCACCTGATAAACTCCCCTTACTGTGCAGTTGAAAGAGTCTTAAATTCAGCCCACCAAACAATTAATCTCCTTCTGAGCAACTCTAGGTAATTGTATTCACCTTTTAATGGGTGCTGCGTGTTTAAAAATCGCTGTGTCCAACTCAGATCTGTGTGCCACAAAATCTTCAAATCCTCATAAACCAGAAGTGTGTGTGTGTACACTGTACTCCTGTCAGGCACTGGGGTCACATGAGCTGAGAAATATTTGTGTTAGAAAAACCAGGGAGAGAGATGAGGATTTCTTACACTTTGTAACTGGAATTTTTGACTGGAATTTTTTTTTTCCTTTTCTAATTGTGGAAGGTCATTAGAGGTTCACATTTTTCTCATGCTAATTATCTTGGCACTGATAATTCCTGATGTCTGGATGCTGGAAGGTGTCTCAGATACTGCTGTTCAGTTGAGAATGATGAATATATTTATTCTAGCAACAAAAGTCAGTTTTTGATCCTGGTAAAATACACATATTGGTTTGGAAGAGCATATGATGTCAAAGAACAGAAACCCTCAACGAGATGGAAAAATATTCAGGGTTGAACACAGATGCTTTTAATTTTAAATTGTTCTCTTTCTTTGTGTTTCTGTGGAGGTGGGCATACAGAAGCACAGTAAAGGAGATAAGAACTGTATTAATAATTTATAAACACATTATAAAACATTTTTAATAAGAGCTGTCTGTACGGTAGGGGACATAATATTAGTGAGGAGAGCAGAGGAATCTCTGGGCCACAGAAAACACAAGTGCAGCGTGCAGCTGCACCCACTGGGGGATGAGGAGGAGCCAGGCTGGTGTGGGTTTTTATAGAAACACCAGAATTGCTGCAGGCATCACCCCTGGGGTTGTGTGCTCTGTAAGAAACACCAGCACCTGCACACCACGAGAGCCTGTGCTCCAAATGCGTTGGAAACAAGCAGCGTCTCATCATCTGAATTTTATCACGTAATACGTGTAAAAGGGGCTTGTCTCCAGTAATCGCAGTATTTTAATGTTTGAGGTAAGCACACGAGATGACACACCTCCAGACATGACGTATTTATCTGGCAGTAAAAGCACAGCACTTGTGGAAGAGCACCCAGTCATTATTAGAAAATACTGCACTCAAGAGCATCTTGGGTGCAGGATTGTGCTGTTATTGGGTAAACCAATTTCCTCATCTGCTAGGCTTAACTCTCAAATGTTAGACAGGGCATTTCCAACAGGTAATAAAGAGGTAAAAAATTAATTTAATTAGGAACACCCCCCCAAAATTTGGCTGCATGCTGCTTGCTTCCTTGGTAATCCCTTAATGGACAAAGGAATTGAAAATGAAATTTGCTTTGTCATCTGCTCAGTCTTCCAAAACATTTGGATAAGGTTTAAATTGCACTGTTTCACAACTGCCTTAAAGGAAAAGAAAGGGTTTGCAGATACCATGAAGGAAAGGTAATCTGGAGAATACCTCTGGAGAGTTCTGAAAATACAGAGAAACACTGAAATGAAAACCCAACAAAAATAGCAAAAGCAATGGCAAACCAACATAAACCCGCCAGTATTTTCAGAAGGTTTTAGCTTGGATCTAAGACAATATTTGGAAAGGCCTCAGCACTGCACAGTAAGACCTGTAACAACATTAGGTTTTAAACTTCAGGAGTGTTCAGTTTTTGCAGGTTTTGCTGGAGGCTATATAAAATACAGATATTTTGATTCAGGCAGAACCTTTCCTCCCGAATGTCTGAGCTTTCCTTCCCCTGCCAGGGCAGGGCTGGGCTGGGCTGTCAGAAATTCCTGCAGACTGAGGAGACCTTGCAGCGCACGGTTCACCTGGTGTGACCTGCGCTGAAAGGTTTGATCAGGGGTTCAGATGACCAAAGTGGCACCCGCCGCTCCTCTTCTGCAGCCCGGCGTTTATTGCTCGTAATTAGCCGTTGGTTGACGTTAATTGCACACACGTTTTCTTGCTCTGTAATCTGCGTGTGCACGCAAATCCATTTCAGTTCCCCAAAGGTGGAAATAGATGAGTCAGCATTGTGAATTTATGGGGTAAACCACAGCGAGGAATTGAAATAAATTGAAACATACGGATGTTTTACACATAGCTTTTGGTGGTTCTGGATATATATGTGCTTAAAGCTTCCCCTAATTAATTGGGTTGTGGAAGCAGAGAAATGGGTTTGTGGAGGATTCCCAAAGCCTGACTGAAAGCCCACACAGCCTCGTACATCTGTGTGCAAACTCTGAGATGAGGTGTGCTGACGTGGAAATGGAACAGAGTGGACATTACTGAGAGAGAAATTGAGCTGGAAACAAATTTCAAACCATGGCCTTGCAAACAGAGCGGATATTCTGGAGAATTAGAACTGTGAAAGATGCGTTGTAGCCAGACCAGGAGGGGTGAAACAGTAAGTGATTGGTGTTAGAGGTATTGGCAGCACTGTGTGGCAAAAGCTGATAGGCTGAAAGACATTTATAAGGTATTGTAAACAAAGCAATAATTTGGCTTCTGACAGAATGGCGTTGAGTTTTACATCTCTTTTGTCTCACTCTTCTAGTGATTGATAATGGAATAAAATCTTTAAAAACTCCTCTCAGTTGCCTGGTCTCTGTAGAGCTGGGTTAGTCCAACAGGTGAGAAATAGATTGCATGCAGAGATGATTACAGGAGCTCAGGACAGGTCAGGACAGGTCAGTGACCCCTGTGCATGCGGCTGCAGGGCCGCATCCCTCCAGTGCATGCGGCTGCAGGGCTGCAGCGCTCCCCAGCCCCTGGCCGGGCGCAGGCTGTGCCGCAGCAGTGGAGCCAGGCTGCCTGGTGTGATGAGAGCACGAGGCTGGAGTGAAAGATTGAGCTGATACTGCTGAGGTGAGGGAGGCTCTGTATCATAACACAGCCAGGAGATAAAACAACGCTGTGCTCTGTGTCAGCAAGAGACGTGAAATGTGCGAGGAAATGCGTGGAATTACAAAAAAGAATGAAGGAGTTTCCAGCACGGTAGCCTTGGTGTAAAATCTGCTGTTTGCTGCTTGTTTCAAGAGTTAGAGTATATTTTCTTATGCTTTCCATCTATGTTTTTATTTGGGCATATGGAGACTGATTGAAACCTCAGTTCTTAGAGCACTTGGTGCTTTGCATCATGCTAATGATGCCTGCAGTGGGAATACCAGCAGTATCCTGGGAATACCAGCAGTATCCTGGGAATACCAGCAGTATGGTGGGAATACCAGCAGTATGGTGGGAATACCGGCAGTATCGTGGGAATACCAGCAGTATCCTGGGAATACCAGCAGTATCCTGGGAATACCAGCAGTGTGGTGGGAATACCGGCAGTATCGTGGGAATACCAGCAGTATCCTGGGAATACCAGCAATATCGTGGGAATACCAGCAGTGTGGTGGGAATACCAGCAGTATGGTGGGAATACCAGCAGTATCCTGGGAATACCAGCAGTATGGTGGGAATACCAGCAGTATCCTGGGAATACCAGCAGTATGGTGGGAATACCAGCAGTGTGGTGGGAATACCAGCAGTATCCTGGGAATACCAGCAGTATGGTGGGAATACCAGCAGTATCCTGGGAATGCCAGCAGTATGGTGGGAATACCAGCAGTATCCTGGGAATACCAGCAGTATGGTGGGAATACCAGCAGTATGGTGGGAATACCAGCAGTATCGTGAGCCACAGCTTTGAGGAGTGAGAGATTCCCAGACTTCCCTGCACTTCCAGTTAAAAAGTTCCTGCATCTTTAATGGTGAGGACCATTAAATTAATGCAATTAAATACCTGAGCAGTGCCAGTGTGGCTGTGCCAAGGAGCAGCGCTCGCTCTGCAGCCTGCACAGAGTTCTGTTTTGTGATGGAGGAGATGAATCAATTCCAGCTGTCCCTGGCTCCTGGTGTCAGGAGATGAGGGCTGGCAGCAGCCTCAGGAGATCTGCCAGTTCACTCCTTCAGCCCGAGATCAGCTAAACCAAAACTGTCCCGGAATAATACTTGCTTAACTTTAAGCTCTGTTTAAAAGAAAAACAAACAAATGCACAAAATACTAAGAAATCACTTCTCTTAACTCATGTATATATGTAAATGTTTATTTAGGGGACAAGAAGTGATAGGTTACATAGGTTTTCTTAATAACTGGCCTGAAGTTTATCCTTTCCTCTTTCCTCTCTCTAATTTTACCAGCTGTTTTGGATGTCAAGTTCACACACTTCTGTTTGTATATCCATCCTCCTGTGAGGTTATGACATCAGCCACATCAGTATTGTGTGGAGGGCAGCAGAACGGTGAAATATTCAGCCCTCTGCTAAGTCAGATTCTGTCACTTTTTAGATTTTTTGGGTATTTCAGTATTTTTCTTAAATTGAATGGACTTGTGTATTTTTAGTTGAAGTCTCCTTGAAGCCATTTAGATATAGACATTAATTTAAATATCCACTTTAGTGTATTATTTGTAACGTGATGAATGAAACAAGAATATATTGGTTTGCTAAACCAGAAGATGATCTGACACCTCGTAACACAATCCACAGATATTCTTAGAAGTAAGTGGGAGGAAGAGTAGCTGTTATACCCAGAGCATTATTTTTGAATATTTAATATGAAACTCTGAAAATTAAATCCCCTTTTAAACTGTCTGCTAAGCCTGTTTTTCTCAGATTTCATTTGTTCAGGAAACTTTGTAGAAGTTTTACCCACAGCGGGTATGATCCAGCCCTGGAGCTAGACAAGGCTTTTCCTGCATCTGAAACTTTTGATTGTGAGGGTTTTGCCAGCAGAGAGTTGGAGCACGTGAGCAGGGAAACTCTCCCTCCTGCGTGCCCCCAAGCAGGGGAGAGGAAATATCTGAGTTCTTCAGATATTCTTCAGCTGTCAGTAAACACCTGAGACGCACGGTGCAGGTTCTGGATCCTTTCTCAGAACTGCTCCACGAGGAAGTTTCCAGCCCTTGCACCCACAGAGCAGTTGGAAGGAAGGAATTAAAGAAGTCGATGCATTCAGGAGGATGGTGGGCAATGGAAGAGTTTTAGAGGATTTTTTGGAAGGGGAAAATAAGGAAATGCATCCAGTGTTAAAGCAGTCAGGGCTGGCGTGTGCCAGTGCCCTGTGCCCCTCTCTGCCCACAGGGGATGCTGAGGGAGGGGCTGGCCAGGAGGATTTGGGATGGTCGTTCCAAACTTCCCAGGGCTCCAGCAGTCGCTGGCCTTGGACTTGTGCAGCAGGAAAACGCTTCAGTCCCATCTCATGTATTTCTGGGCAGGAAGCAGGGCATGAGGCAGGGTGTTGCAGGGAGAGAGAAGAGGTGCTCGGTGACCTGCAGAGTTTCTGCATGCTCCCAGCAACTCTGTCCTGGTTTCTGAACCCACATTTGGGCTTTACCTGAGCTGGGAATACCCTGCATGTGTGACGTGGGAATGCAAAATACACCAGTGCTGAGACCTCACTCTGCAAGTGGAGAAAATTCTTGTGCCTTGGATTCATAAATCAGATTTTGGATTTAAGGAAAGGATATTAATTGCTGGAGTTACGCTTTGCTACTGGATTTTTACTGCAGGATTATATTATAACGTAGTGTACAGCACTAAATCAGATTTTGGATTTCTGGCAGTGCGTCTGCTATCCCTGGAATAGGAATATCAATATGCACTTATCTCAGATAGTTGTTATGAATGTGTACTGAAGGACCTAAATGCTGCAGTGATGAATGTCACAGCAAGGCTCTGAAGGAATTAATCATTCTGTCCAGCCAGGGCTTTAAATGGTGTACAATAAACAAGGAGCACCACCATACAGAAAACAGTGGGGATGAAGCTGATAATATTGAATAAGTGTCAGCAAGTGATTTATTTGCACCTCGTGCACTGATTAATGGTCTCTTTTTTTCAGAAATAATGTGGGGTTTTATCACATGAAGGCTATGATCTGAATTGGATGGGTGAAATAACCTACCTGAATCCTGATGTTTCCTAATTTGGGGTGCCCATTTCTGGCATTTTAGTGATTTGTGCAGGTTGTGTCCTTGTGGGACACAAAATCATTTCATATGCTCTCAAATCCCTCTGGTCCTCACTATTTCAGCTCTCCCTACCATCTTTCCTACAGATAAAATCCTAGGAATCCTACAGATTCCTGCAGATAAAACCTTCTGGAACAAGGCAACTCTAAAAAGTAACATTAGAATATTGCAATTCTCCCAGATTGCAGGCCATTCACACCCCCTGGGCAGGAAAGGCTTCCCTGGGGACAAAGATTCACCCTACTACCAAAATAAGCAGGAGGCAGAGCTCTTGCCAGCTTTGAAAGAAAGTTAGTTTTAAAAATAGGTACAGAACTGCTGGAGCCTATGAGCAGAACACCTTCCTGTCATAAACTTCTTGGACATAGTCAATAATTCTGCTGTTTCCTCTACTTTCCTGGGTTTATTTCCCCCTAGATACCACTTCACTTCCTATCAGGGAAAAAAAAAAAAAAAAATAAAAAAGGAGTAATGGAGAAGAGGATCTTTTTCTCCTTTTCCTCTTTCTTTAGCTAGCCAATAGATTCTTCTTTCTGCTGCAGGGAAAAATCCATGGAGATAGACAAAGATTATCTTCAGTTTTGTTAACATCTGCACGGACCTGTGCAAGCCCCAAGTGCATCACTCATGATTCAGTGACAGAAAAATGCATAATTTGGTTTTGGTGGGACACTTCAAACATCGGATAAGAAAAGGGAAGGGAAGGAAAGGAAAGGAAAGGAAAGGAAAGGAAAGGAAAAAGAGAATAAATAGCAGAGCACAGGAGCTGGAAGGGTGATTTGGGTGGGCTGTGGTGGGAGCACAGCGAGCACTGACAGAAGCAGCAGCACGTTGTGCAGCACAGCCCAGGATTTGCTTGGCCTGGAGGTGAAAGGCTGATTCCATTCCCTTTTCTGCCAAAGAATATTCCATTTCTCAGCATTGGAGGGTCGGAGTATAGACTGTTCCTTGAGAATTCCCAGTGATTCACATCAAGCTGCTTTCATCCTCCACTGTTTCCACTGTTCTACGTTGTACACGAGATTTAAATATTTAATGAAGCAGAGACTGGGACCATATCCAGTAGCTGCTAAGTAAAGTTAAGTCCCAGGGTGACCATTTTTTATTTTCATACTGTAAATTGTGATTTACATTTCTTTGAACTGCTTTTACTTTTGTTAAACAGAGTCAGAAATATTTAATTTAATCTGGAATTTTTATTATTACTATTATTTTAGGGGCAACAAAAATCATCCTGATTTGGTTCAAAATTCCCCTATTTTCATAACAACAGGATAACCGTTTCTTGCCTATGAGTTAGAGTCTATTTTTTCCACTATCCAATCTGCCAGTTTAATCCTCATTTTCAGAATTGCTGATTTTAGGTTATTAGTAGTCCAGCTGAGAAAAGGAAAATGTGTGATATGTTCCTTCTGAGCTTTGTCATCTGAGCCACCTTTCCTATGACAGAAAGCCAAGGGAACTGGAATTGTTCATCCTGGAGAGGAGGAGGCTCCAGTGAGACCTTGGAGCCCCTTCAGTACCCCAAAGAGCTACAGAGGGACTTTTCACCAGGGTATCGAGTCATCTTCCCTGTTACATACAGATCTCTTTAATTTTACATGTTATACTTCAATTAAGAATGCTCAATGATTTCTCAGTTTGTTTAATCGCCAGATCTGAGATTTCTGTGGTCGTCACAAACCTTTGAAGTCAGGGTACATAATGTACATTTGCAGATATTACCGTAAGCGTTTCGTTTCAAGTGCCATCTAAATATTCTTTGGATATCTTTATTTATTTCGTATCTTTAATGGCCAGTTGTAAGTTTGCCTGATATCCTGAAGTGTGGAACTTATATAGCAGGGCTTAGAAAAGAACTGGGAAGAATAGACACTCTTCACTAAATAAAACAATTTGCCAGTACCTGGGAATTGCTCGTGTTCAACACTTTGCCTCTTACTTTGATTCCATTTTCTCAAGATGTGCTTGTGTCCTGAATGCATTTTGGGATTCTACATTGAAAAATAAACTAGTGCTCCTAAACAATATTTAAAATGACATTTTTATTATGTTGGCACGAAGCACGTTGCTGAATTGCTTTTAATATGATAATGTTTCGCAGTTTACTACGCCATAAGTGCAGTTTGGCAGTTGAGTTTACATGAATATTTCATCCAGAAAAGGCCATGAATTTGTAATTATAAATAGACCTGTTCAGCAGAAAGAGATGGATGATTCTGTAGCTATTTTCCCAGGGAATGATGCGTGGTTGAAGGCTGAGATCAAAGGCTTCCAGGTGCAGAGGCCATCTGCAGCTCACCTGAGGATATCTGCGGGTTCCAGAGGTGCAGATACCTTTCCCTGGGCGTTACCTGGAGCTGCTGCAGCTGTTTTTGCAGAAGTGCTGGCTGATGGAGGAGGCCAAGCCGGGCTCCTTCCTTCTCCTCCTTGGCCGTTTTTTGTTCACCAGCTCACCTCGCTCTGGTTTATCTGTTGAATGCCAATTATTTGTTTCTTTTTTATGATGTGGATTCACTTCTGAGGATTCCTTTAGAAACACAATGCATTTAGTGGTACTTAGAAGAGATCTTTTACCCCCTCTCTAAAATAGAGTTGGCTCTCATAATTATGATTTTCTTTTATAATTTCACAGTTTCAAGGCCTTATATCTGAGCTTGGCTTTTCAATGGCTTTTTCCTGAAAATTTGTAAAAAATAAGTTGCTCATTTAAAAAAGGAAATAATGGTTTTAAGATGTATTTTTCTTTCTCCTATGTATGTATCTTCTTTTAAATATCAACAATTTTCTAATGAGAGCTCGTCACTACCCCGTTGATGGTGTGGGTAGTGTTACTAATTAGTTTGAGAATGGTAATAAGGGAGAGAAAAAAGTATAATTAATTACCTTTGACTTGGTGTGTGACTTGATGAGATTTCTTTGAGTGCAGGAGCAGTAGCAGAGACTTATTGCTTTGATTTTGGTTTTCTGAGAGCACTACTTGGGGATATCAGGGTGAAAGTGGAGAAAATTAATGAGAATGGAGGAGGCAGAGAGAGAGAATGATCCCGAATTCAGCTGTGAAGGCCATTTCCCCCTTGTTTTTCAAGGTACATTTCAAACTTCATGGGTTTAAAAGTAGACTCAATGAGGCTTGTGGGTCCCTTCCAGCTGAGGGTATTTGGTGGTGCTGATAAAACAATCTGAAATAAGTTTTGCTGGGCATTGTAAAGCCTGTAACACATAAGGTTGGAAATTCAGGTGTTACCTGATGCCACGTGTAACACTGACACGTGATTATATCATAGACATCTCGTATTAAATTCAAAACCCAAGGAACAACTCTTAGGAGCAGAACTTGATATTAAAATATTGGGAGATTTCAGTTCTCTGTGGTGAATTGCTCAGGTTATTCTGCAATCCATGCAATACACTTTAAAAAAGATGCCTTAAGATCTGAAGAAATAATGAAGAATGAGAATCACTGAGGGCATTAATCTTATTTTGAGAGGTAGGTACAATCTGGTCATCGTTGTTAAGAGAAATGAACTTAAATGAGAACAGATGGAAAGAGGTGCAATTATGATGATTAAGGGAGCAGTGAATCTATCACATGAGGAGAAATTGGAGTGTGCTGTACAATAGGTGCCGCTTACTTCACTGGTGAAACGAGGGCAGAGCACAGGGTTCATCTTTGTAAATGAAACCAAGGGTTAAACACGAGCAGGGCAGAGGAGCGTTGGACAAAGTGCTCAAATCCTGGCGTGAGTGAACGCGAACTGGAGGTGCCAGAAGTCCTCCAGCAGCGGGTTTGAGGTGCTGGAGGAGCGCTGTGGCGCTGCAGACAGCCTGCTCCAGGTGTTCTCAGCTCCTGCCCTCCTCCAGGCCAGGGTCGCTCCAGCCTGGTGCAGCCTGGGCAAGAACTGTCACGTTACACAGGCTGACACCAATTTGATAATGACGCTTCTCTTCAGTAATACTTCCTTTACCCTGCTTGCTCATGGCATGGGGAAGGTTGCAGGGAGGGTTTTGGGGGGGTTGTAATATATTTTAAGACGTTGCTAATATAGAAAATACTACGTCAAGTATTTGAAGTGCTAGTAAGCGAGAGTTAGGGCGAGTGAAAATTACTTGAAGTACAAAGAGGTGCTGTGCATATCTTAATATGTGACAGTGAAAATAAATTGTTGATGCCATTATTTTAATGCATATTTAATACAAAAGTCTTCAAGAGACTGAAAGCTGTGAATTTAGTTACTGGTTTTAAAATGACAGCGTACTTGAAAGCTTGAAAATTGGAGTCCTGTTAAGCAAAATATTTTCAGTCTGTTGGTAGAGAATTCTAATTCATGGTTGCCAAAAGGACACAGTTAGAAAATTATAACTTAAAGGACACGAGCAAGCGAGGATTTCTGAAAGGTGAGTCACGTTAAACAAATGAGATTACCACTTTAAAAGTGAACGGCAGAAGAGAAAATGCGAGATTTAGTATTTCTCCGTGTCAAAAATAGCTTTTTCTTTTTACCAAAATTTTATGCAACAGATTTTTATATAGGCTATCTGAATAGGGATTGGATGCTTAAGATTTTAAATATTGATAAGCAACCAGAGTAGCAGGGAATGGGAAGTGCAATACTGGTGGATTGTTGAAGAGTAGAATTCTTTTGCTTTCTTTGTTGGGATCATTTCTCTTCAATAATTTAATTATTGATTCTATTTAAAACATTTATGGTAATAAATATTTCAGGGGGTACTAAAATAAAAAGATAGTTTAAATGGCAGATGGTTGCAGTTGCTTTACAGGATAATTCCTGATAAATTGAATGGACAGCCCAGGGAAAATTAAATGCAGCAGATTGAAGTGTTAAGTGATGTTCCTGGGTCAGTGTATTACACGAGCTAAGTGTAGTTGGACTTGATATCGGATGAGGTAATACTCAGGAAGGTGTTCGGTGCGTGCCATTGACAGACTCGGAGCTAACTGCTTACTCACTGTGTAGCAGCAGTGCAGGCTAATGCATCCAAAGGGACCTCAAATGCAGAACTGATCTTTGACAAAGTTCATACAGAATAAGCAGTAGCCTGGATTTCCCTGTTTTGGTCATTAACTTGTAAACGTAGAATTATCAGGGAGCAAAAGAGCACATTCAGTGGGGTTGATAAATCTGGGAATGTATGGTCCAGCGAGGTGGAAATAAAGTAAAGCGCAGAGAGGTTGGGAGCCCCTGGAAATCTGTAAATCCTGCTGTGACAAGGGAGAGCCTTCGAGGCAGCACTGGAGGGTTTCTTCCTACTTACTCTTCAATCACATTCTGTTATTTGGCATTTTACAGCTTGACACCGGGTGTTTGTCGCATCTGAGGAGTCCTCAGAAGGGAATCCCAAGGCAAGGGCGCTGCTGCTGCCTGTGATCCCCCGAGCACATGGTTAATTTAACACAGGGGTTCCCTCCCTGAGGGGGCTGCAGCACCCCTGGGTTCATGGCATGCACGTGTGCTTGCAGGTCAGGCTTCCCTGAGCAGCTTGACATTTAGATGGAGCTAAGAACCCCTTCTGAGGCTTGGGTGGGATTTTCCTTCTCCTGTAGAATTTGGTATGTGTTAGGAAGTCAGGAGTTTCTCTCTCTTTCCTGTGCTGATAAAAATGCAAGCTCTTTCCAAAGTGCGTCTGTCTCAGTCTATTCCACTGCCAGCCCTTGTGTCCCGTGGGTGGATGGCTTTGACAGATTCTGACACTTGGAAACAGCTTGGCTTTGACTGGGGAGCTGGTCCAGCCTCCCGTGCAGGTGGGGAGGTGTGGAAACCAAACCTGGCCAAAGCTGACCTGTGATTTATGGCAAAGGACTTTTCAACCCGGAAGAGGTTGTTTTGTCCTTATATCTCCCTAAAAACCTGGCAGGGACCCTTGGAAAAGGGTTGTAAACCCAACATGCAAAGCACCATGACCCCAGTGAAGCTGTGCATTTCCTTTTAAACGCTCTTTGCATACCTGCATCCCTTGTATGCCATTTGTTACTCAGTTCTGTCTGTCAGGAACGTATGATGAGATAACATTTGAGGGGAGGATTGTCAAAATAAGGAGTGTTTGCATATATGGCTGAAGATAGAGGAGGATGTGGCTGCATCTAGCTGAGAAGCAGAGCCTTAAGAATTTCTTCATCCACACTGGATACCAAGGTGTCTTGAGCTGAGCTCTTGGCTCTAACAGTGGGAATTCTTTACAGGTCTTTTCTGTCTTACTCAAGCTTTATTTAAGACTGTCCATAATCAAGCAATTCTGCAATTCTTACCATTGTGTCTGTAATCTGTTCTTCTGTATTTTCTCAGGGATTATTGATAATATCAGCAAAACAATGTCAAGAACAAAGGCTGCTGCCATATCTCAATGTGTAGCTTAAACACACTTTACTTCTTAAATTTTGGCACTGTGTTCATTACTAAGTGCATTTCCCCTATTTAGATTAGGATAATTTTTATAACACTTTAAGAATGAATAATTAGATTAAATTTTTTTTTAGTCAGCATTGAGTGGCAAGGGTGACTATTGTCAGCATGCAAACTTGCCATTTAGCCTTGATTTTTCAACCATATTTTACTGTCCACTGGCAGAAAAACAAGCAAAACTCATCATGGCTTGGCTTTATTGAACCACTGCCCAGCAATTTTTGTATATTGTTTCCTTTGATAATTTGAGACATGATAACGATTTTTGCAATAAATTTTTTCCTAAGTATTCTTACTGATGGATGATGCATTTATTTAAGCATCAGTGGGCAAATAAAGTTATCCACGGATGACTAACAACCTTGAATAAATACCATTTCACTCAGCAGCTATCCATAGTACCTTAGCAATGCAATTACATGCCAGGACCTATTATCCCAATTAATGGACTGTTTTATATTCACTGTGCATTATACTTGAAACCCTTCAGAGGCCTGGCCTTCACTTAGCCAGAGGCAAGGAAGAAATGTAGAACAAATCACCAGGAAAAGGCTTTCATTTGCTTTCCAAGATACATAGCGTGTAATTACACTTAAAGCATAACAAGGATGGCCTCAGAAATGCCCTTTGATTTAAGTTACAGTAAAACTATACATTAGAGCCACGATTATTAAACACAGCTATCTTGTTTTCCAGGATGATTGCTGTTAACAGCAAAAGTAGATATTTGGCTCTCCTCTTCCCGCATTGTCTTTTTCACAATTATTTTGCCAAAAGCCAAGTCTGAGCATTCTTTAGGAGATTCCTGTTTCTTCTCTCTTTGTAAGCACACGAAGTAAGAGCATCAGCTCCTGGGGATGCTGCATTTGCTGGGTGGGTGAGCAAATAAAACAATCCACAAAAAAGTACAGCACAGGGCACGGTCATGCTGCTGCTCTGTGAAATTCCAGCCCTGGGCTCTTTCACGGGGCTGGAATTCGACCACTGGAGTTTCCCTGGACTCCCTCTGGTGGTTTCCAGAGCTGCGTTTCTGGAGCTGTAAAATAAAACACAGTTGTATTTCTTCTCCTCATTGTAAGGAGCATTGATTCCTTCTCATTGTATATTATAGCAAAGGGGCAGTCTATTACATGAATTTATTGCGATTTCTTCATGATAATTACTGGAAGTTATTGAACAAGGCAGGGAGTTATCACCAGTAAGTTCCTGCTGTAGCTGAGGAAGCAAATCCACAAATATTTAGTGGATCTAAAGCTGTAAACAACACATCCTGTTTACAGTGTAGTAGGAATTTACAACTCACAGCGCATCTGAGGATTTTGTAGGAATCGTGCTCCAACTAGTACAAATCCAGGCTCGAAATACGAAGTGCAGTAGGAAATGGTGCCACGCCGTGTGGAGCAGGCGCCTTTGTGGAGCCATTAGCAGTTCGAGCCACCACCAGACTCACCATTTCCCTTGCTCAAGAACGGCATTACTATTTCATGAGCAGCTGGTTGGGGAGCCTCATGAAATCTGCATTCATGCATTAATGCAGGATTGCTCTTTCACCTTGGGAAGAGGAATCCATCAATGGGAAAAATCGATGGTGGAAGTGTCCCAACAGCTCTGCGGATTCCCGTAAAATACAATCATTGAGCCATCTTTCTGTAATTCCTCTGCACAAATCATTTCTCCGGTCCCAGCTCAGCAGCAGCCAGAGGGGCACCAGGAGAGAGGATTTCAGTCACACCACAACGAGCACAGCGTGCTCCTCCCCGATTTCCTGGGGGGGTTATTGCCTCCAGCCCTTGTCCCCAGCAGAGCTGGGTTTGTCCTTGTCCCAGCACACAGTGTCACCCACAGGGAGGGCAGGGAGGTGGCCCAGGGCTGCTGCAGCTCTGCCTGGCTCCTGAGAGCCGCCAGGACAAGAGGGTGAGCAGGTGTCTGCTGCCCACTGGACCCAGCTGGAACCCGCAGCCGCACCTCAGCAGCACGGTAAAGGATAAACGCCAGCAAGTGCAAGGGAGGGAGCTCCTGCTTCTCTAACAGCTCCTTCTTTTCCTGGAAGAAAAGGGAGAGATGGCGTGAGATGGTTTCAGGTCTCTGCTCTCCTCTCCGAGTGCAGTGCTTGGATATTCAAGCCAAGATAATTCAGATTTATTTCCAAGTTCAGACAACCTTCACATTCACCCCTGGATCCGTTCCATTCCACTCATGAATGCAATCACCTCTCAAGCCCCTTCTCTAATATGGTTATCACATAATTCTTTCATAAACATAAAGCAATGCTTTATAAATATGTGGAGGAAAAGTGGTTTTACTGACTTCAAATGCCAGCATTCCTGGGTTTTTGCTTGTCATGCTTCTAAGACATCACAGGGGTTTGTTAACCTGCAGGGCCACTGTGGAAGCGCTAAAGAATTTAAAGAGCTGTCCCACCAAAGGAATGCTACAGGTGTAATCCAAATGCTCATTTATTCAAAGGTGGAAGATAAAAGCCAAAAAGAGTTAAAAGCCAGTAAGTTTGTCACGTTAACCTTAAATACATGAACAAACTAGTAGAGAGGAAATAAAAACTAGCACGTATATTAACTCCAATTAAATGCTGATGACTTTGATAAATGCTGCAGTCTCAATAAATATAAGTGATCTTCACATTACTCTTCATTTATTGACACCCTCGTACTATTTTGAAGAAGATTCATCTTCCACCAAAGACTTTTATTGCTGTAATATTTCACAACTGACTAGCCAATTTCTCCCGTTATCTTAATATTCCCAGTTAAAATAAAGAGCTAACATTATCCCTGATGACTATCTATGTCATACACAGAGACAGTCAGGAGACAAAACACAACTTCAGAAAGAAAATTCCTGGCCATCATTCACTGTTTCTTACTTCAATTTCAAATATCACACTGAAAGAGGCTCGGAATTTTTTTTTTCCTTCTGACCTGTTTTTCTGGATTCTTTTATCAGTTTTTTTGCTTTTTGAAGGCAGAAGCTGTAGATGACCTTTTTGGGCTGCTTAAAGTAGTTTAAAAACTTTTACACCCTAGGTAGAACAATTTCATCAGTTGCATTTCTACCACTTCATTGAGAGAAGAACATTTTACAAAACTAAAAAAACCTAATTTTTCCTAGTTCACTGTGGAGCTGAGACAAGGATTTAGGGAGATATCTGGAAACAGTGACAGAATTGGACTGGAGAGCTGGTCTCTGTTTTAGCCACCAACTAGAGAAGAATGGAAAAGGAAAATAACGTGAGAGGCCCTTTAATTCTGCTGCTGTCTTAAATAGTGAATTGAATTTAAATTTCTGCTGGGGGAAATGGGAGGAGTCAATCCCTCAACACCTGCAGCGTTGCCCTTGGTTTGCTCCCTGACCGTGGCTGGGAGTCTGCAGGATCCTGGGTGTCATCCCCCTTCAGTCCTGCACAATTCACCGCCTTCCAGGGCCCAGCTGCCACTGTCCAGGCAGCAAATCTGGTTTGGTTGTCTGTCAGTATTAATTACGGAGCACCACACATGGTTAGAATATTCACTATCTCCAGCGCTGGTAATTTTCCAGTAGAAAAAATCCAGTAATAGTGGCAGAAATGTAAAATCTGGGGGGGAGGAATGGACCTTTGAAGAAATTCTGATATATTTTCTCCCTTGCCCAGT
Source organism: Hirundo rustica (assembly GCF_015227805.2). Classification (NCBI taxonomy): domain Eukaryota; kingdom Metazoa; phylum Chordata; class Aves; order Passeriformes; family Hirundinidae; genus Hirundo; species Hirundo rustica. The sequence continues at coordinate 8,748,431 of NC_053470.1, forward strand.
ATTAACAGTATGATTGATACAGAAGGAATGGCAATCCAGAACTCACTGGAGCCTCTCAGAGCACCGAACCTCCTTCTAGACCCCACAGTCTTGCGGTGTTGATAAAGAATGCATCTGATAACTGTCAATTATTACATCACAGAATCAATAATTAAATAATTCAGCGTGCATTTCTCTGCTATACCTCGGAATAAGAGGGAGGTTGAGTATTTGGTTGGGTTTGCTTGAAGTTGCATAAAAATATTCACAGAGTGTGGATGAGCACAGCTTTTCTGTAACAAAGTGAACTTTGGTGCCATTTCATTATCACAATAAGACATTTCCAAGAGTGTGCTATTGGAAGATAATCCTTTTATGGATCATTTTAAGGCCACTGGGGCATGTGTTATCTCACTTTAACACACACCTTGTGGGTTGTTTTTTTTTTTATTTAAGTAAATGATGTTTCTAGTCCAACAGCTCTTTTGTGTACGGAACAAACTAAGGAAGGTGAATAATGTGACCATGGGAATCTTTTAATTTAAAAAGAAATGTTTCTTAATTAGAGATGATGGTAGAAGCTTGGCAAGAATGCTCACTGTATGAGAAATCTCAGCAGCACTGCTGTGCTGGTGTAGAGGAAGGGCTGCAGCACCTTGCTCTTACTCAGCTCATTGGCTTTTCCTAGGGACTTCTCCTAACTACCTTTTCCAAACCTTCTAAATTATTTATTTTTAATATCTGCGCTCATTAAGGTTTGGGTGTCGGATTTAGGGATTCCTAAGCGGGTTAAATTGCAGCTGTCCCCTCACGAGGGGCTGCAAGTGCATGGCTTGCCTGCAGGGATTTATTTAGAGCAAAGGAAAAGGCAGCAAGGTTTCTGTGCTGCTGGGAAGGAGCCCGGGGGTCCTGCAGAGAGCGGCGTGAGCCAGGGCTGGGCTTCGGGCTGCGCCGGGACCTGGGGAACAGCTCTCCCTTCCCTTGCTCTGATGGAATTCTGCTCCAGAACCGCCCAGAGGGTTTTTGTTTCCCCGCTTGCCCTCTGCTGTACAGCAGAACAGCGGCTGGCAGGTTCCAAGGGGAGGGCTGGCCCTGGCTCTCCAAACACCGTCGGTGTTGGACCACGCTGGAAGCGCAGCTCCTCCTTCACCCCAGCCCCTGCTCCCGACTCCAGCACCCCGCAGCTCCTGCCCCTCGTGTTCCGCATCTCCCTCATCGCCATTAGAGCTCCATGTCCCTTCCCGGCCCCTCTCTGATGCTGACAGGCTGTGCCTGCCCAGCCCCGTGCCCGCCTCGCTGCTGCCTCTGTGTGCCAACGCCCCCGCGGTTGTTCTGCCTCCGCGCCGCGGCGCTCCCCACAAACACCCGGCAGCGCTTTGCTCCTCGACAGCCCAGCCCAGCCCCACTCGTCTGCTCTCAGTGTTCCTGTGGCTCTTCGGTGCATTTTGTCTCACACTCGGAGCAGAGATTCTTCCCCCAGGGGGAAATAAAAATACCATGGTTTTGATGTGGGTCCTGTTGGGAATTACTAACTTCTTGTGGGGTTTATAAAGCTTAATCGCTACCAGGGGAACTCGTAAATCACGTAAAAACCAGGTATGTGCAATAGGATATAACATATGCTTGTGATGGCCATTATAAATGACATCTTTCTTGTAACACGTGAAATTTCATTCCTCTACTTCATTTAAGGATTTCCTTATTATATTCTGTCAGAGGTTCAAAGCAGAAAATTGTGAACTATTGTGAAAGGAAATTCTGGCTGTGAGTGGAGTCCTCCCTCGTTAGTGCTTCTTTTAACTACTCTGGTTTGTTCTAAGTATAAATGTCTTTGAAAATATTCCTTCCACTTGGCCATTCCATTGCACCGAATTGCGCATCAGCCTTAAATTATAGGGAAGATAATGAAAAAGAAGATACAATGATCACAGAAGCAACAAAAGATACCAGGGCTTTATAAATATTTTTTTTAGCTACAGCTACAGTCCTAGTCAAAAATCTCTTCTATCAAACTTCTCACTTCAGATAGAAAAATTAACAAAAATAGAAGTGACTGCACATAGAAAATGTGTAGCATGAGATATATTCATCACTGGATAAAGCAGCTGAACCCAGCATTAATAAAGATTGCTGTTCATTTTTTGAATTTGTATGATTGACCACTTAAAGAAATTACTAGTGCTATAGAAAGTCTTGTGACTAAAAGGGAAAAGTCATTTAGTTCAGGGAGGTCTTGTCGGCCTCATAAAATAACAGTTGATTATAATTATACAGTAATCTCTGAAATTTTCTCTTGGGAAGTAGAGAGAAAATGAACAGAGAAAAAAATTACCTCCAACTGATACACAATTCTGATATCAAGAATACACTTTTGCAGCCCATTGCATGCTGTGAGAAGCTTTCCAAAGCTTCTTTCTTTTGCTAACCCCTCATTTCATCTGTCTAGTTACTTGTACTGTGTAAGGCAGGAAATTTGCATTTTCAAAATCACTTTATAAACTAGCCCAACTATTTTTGTTTCCTCAATTGTCATGCCCTAAAAATAAAACCCAGTTTTATGTGACTGTTTATCCCTAAGATAAGCAGCATGAGAACAGATCTGTACCTCTCCAGCATCAGACAGTAATTGTTCCTGTGACTTACAGTGTCAATTTTCCACTCTGGATATTACTATCATGAGGGAAATACTCCTGGTGTAACAATTGCTCTTGATTTTTAGCGTGTTACAAATCTGCTGCTTTGCAGAGCAATAACCAGAAGGGCAAACTTATTTTTGTTCTGTTTTAATAGAGAAGCAGTTTTTCCAGTTTTGACCTGGGAAATTTGCAGTCATGTAGAAAATCCTGCTAGGAAGTGGTCCCTTCCTCCTGATCTGTTCTGGCATGTGGAAGGCACGAGCCTCGTTTCTCACTAATTAGAAAGTGTTTTAAAAGAAATGGAAGCAGTGATAGATACCACTGTCTGTGAGCTGATGGAATTTCAAGGTAATGTAAGGTACATCTGGAATAGCATAAAAATCTTGTGTGTTTCTGGCAGAATTAAATCTCTAAGGGAGAACCACGGATACATTTAAATATTTCACATTTTTTCAGGTGTTCTCATCCTACTAGGCTGTAGAATTCCCCAAACTCATAAATACATTGCCCATTTGCAGCAGTGAACCTTCATGTTCATTCTTTAGCCTGGAGGATTGTGTAAGCACAGCACAATGCATATCCATGATAGTATTATTTTTAGTGTCTGCTTTGAGAGTTATTGAAATGAATGGGGTTCCAGGAGGGCATCACCCAGAGCAGAAGTCAGGTGTGTCAGGCCTCTGGCAACTAGAAACTTCTCTTTTTTTAAAGAAATTGAAATGATCTGGAGAGCTGTTGCCCAATCCTTCTAAGCACAGGGCTCTGTGTGGGAGTCCCACAAATGAAATCTCTTGATCAAAGTCTCTGCTTTTTCTCTGATGAGAAATCCCAATGGAGTCAGCCTGGAGCAACTCCAGAGTTCACAGTGTGACACCCCTGAGCCCAGGGCAGCCCCTGGGAGGGTGAATCTGGCACTGTGTCAGAACTCTGTGACTTCCAAAGGGAACAAAGAGCCCCAGAAAATTAAGTCTTCTATTAGAAATGATGCCTTGGGAAGGCTGACCTGGAACAGAGACTGGATTGAGCTGAGAATAAAGGAGATATTTATTGAAAGGCCTTTAGGATACACCTTGGGCAGGACAAGAGCCTGGCCAGGGCTGCACCCAAGGTGGACCCAAAATGGGCACAAAATGGACAAAGGGTCACGAGGTCTCACACTTTGATCAGTTTTGGTCCATTTGCACATTGGTGTTTAATTGTCCCATTCCAGCTCCAGGCTGTGAGGTCCCATCCTTCTTGTTCCTCCCTCCAGCCACCCTTGTTTGTGCTTTGGGGCTGAAAGTTGTCCGTGGTGTGCAGCAGGAACAGGATTTGTTTTGTGTCCCTGCTGTGTGCAGAGAGCTGAGTGACCCTGAGTGTGAGCTCAGAGCTGCGCCTGGGCAGCACAGAATGTGAAATACATGGAAGATAGAACTGAAGGCATCAGAAGAGTTTCTAAAATTGAATATCTTTACTGCTTTACAAACACAATGTACATGTTTATTATATTGTGAATCATGAATATCTCTACCTGTGGAAGATCTACATGAAACTACTGGAAATATCCATGCATTTTATCTAGAGTGAAACCTGCATTAAATCTGATATCACAGAGTAGACAAGAAGTGCATATCCAAAAAGTTACAAGTCTAGAAATGTTTTAGTCCCTTTTAGAGGCCAAGAGTGATTGGTCACAAATCAAAAACTAGCTAGAAGCAAACCAAGATTCACCAGCACCGGGCTGATTTGCTAGAGGTGGATTTCCATGTGTTACACATGTCCAGATGTTCTTTCCAGCTCATTACTGGCAAACAGCCCAATTTGTCTAAATCACATTTAATATACAGCAGTTTGTGGCAGGTGTAAAGAAAAAGAATATACATCTTTCAAGTCTTCCATGGTATTCTCTGTAATTAAAATTGGTTTTGTAAATGACCATAATAGTATTTAAAAAGGGTAGGAGAGGAAAACAGAACTTGATAGTGAGCAATTAGTTACAAATTAAAAAGCTATTGATGTAAGGCTCCTGTTTTCATCTCTCAAAGGTGCTGGGCACACAGATTGAAGGAGGGGTTTTTGTGGAGCTCCTGAAGCCCCTTTCCAACAGGCCCTTCATGCTTCACAGGCATTCTCAGTGTGGATAACTTGACCTTAATTATCATTGCCAACAGTTCAAATGGAGTTTGTGGGAGGAAGAGTGAGTCTGGGCAAAATCCGAGAGTATTTTAATTCTTTTCCCGGCATCTCCCTCCTGGGGCAGCATCAGGGGAAGCAGTGAGAGGACCGCAGTGCTCCTTGCTGTGCAGGCACTGCTGGGGCTCAGCAGCTCCTGCAGAGCTCTGCAGGGGCAGCACCGTGTGCCCTGACATCTCTGGCTTTAGCTCAGCTGCTGGTTCTCTTGTCTCTTACCCAGTTACTTTTCAGTGGTGTCGCTGGGAGGGAATGGACAAAGCACTGCACCGGGTCCCCAGGGACTTCCTTGTGCTGATACTCACCTCTGGCAAAGTCTTTGAAACCTGGAAATGGAAACCTCCAGATATTGGCTAGTTCTTCCCATGTTGTTGTGATCATTCAGTGAAGTTCCTGATACCGAATCAACAAATGTTTAGCAAATTCCTGTGCAATTTAAGGAAATTATTTTCTATTTACTTTAGGAATTCTCCAGTGTCCCCCGCAGTATAATAACACAGTACATTGTAACTATGGAGGTAGCTGTTGGTAACATCCCGATGAATGTATGAATGTATTGCAAGATAATTTTTAAATCAATTTAACATTTTTTGCTCGTTCTGTGAACTCACCTTCTGCTCTGAAGGGAGATGGATTACGTGTGGTGTTTGTGAGAGGCAAGAGGCTGACGCATGGCTCAGGCTGTTGTCTGAGCACATCTTTGGTCAGCACTGTGTTGTTCCTTACAACTGACCTCCTCTCCATGGCTCTGGGACAGATGTCCAGTGCTGAACAATTAATATTGGGCAAATACAGGGGTTGCACTTAGCCTGAGTGTCGATTCATCCTGATTCTCTATAACAAACTGTTGGAATTTCTGCTGCATTAGCAACAGCAGACTGTTTGGAAAGAGATTTTGAGGTCAGACATGCCACCTGGCAAATGGTGGAGAGATTTGTCAGGAAAATGCATCAAAATTGCAGAGAATTCTTTTTAATGAGGACAGGATACCACATAGGATCACGGAATCTAAAAGCACTCTCGTTTTGTTTATTCAGTATTATAGTGCTGTTTATTTGCTATAATGCTTAAAAAAGAATAGTTAACATTCATTTCAAAAGGAAAAAGGAAAAATATCTTTTTCCTGTAATTTGCAGTGCAATAAGCTTAATGTCAGAGCCTGAGTGCAGCTGCACTGGAATCTGTAAAGAGCTCCAGGTAAAGGAACTTTTCTCTAATGGCCAGAGAGCCATCCTATCCCCTTTTTGTGTAGAAGAGATGAAGATATTGCCCCTAGGGCTGCACAGCAGATGAAACCTTTGGCAGGGGAGCAGATCTTCTGCTCTGAGTTTATTGCTCTGGTGCTCTGCAGAGCGCCCAGAAAGTTTTCCTGTAAGTGGAGGCTGCAGATATCATTCACTGTCTGGACTTCCAGGGAATACTGAATGCACCTTTTCTGGGAGAATGCCTGGATGTATGTTGATTTATGCCCTTTTTCACCTACTGCCCAGTTTATTTTCTCTGAATTCTGACTTGGGAATGGTTTTGGATCTGCACAGACTGAAATACATAAATGTATTTTTTGTTAGGCAGTTTTTATGACATTTTTTCCTACAGAAAATAAGAATATATGCTGTTTATGAGCATCTGTTACTTCTGGAATCAGCTTGGTAAAGGACATTTTGTGTTTAGTAATCCAGAAATTCCTGTAGTTAAACTTTCAGAAAAACACTTATTTTTTCCATGCAAATAAAGCAGTGAAGGGGTTTTTTGTCAAAACATAGTTGTTTGTTATTCCTTTTACAAGATATATAGTCTTGTTTTGGTCATGATTGCTCATGCAACCATATGGGAGTTTGTTCATATTCTAGTTGAGCTAAAATCTGTTGCCATGTGTTTGCTTACTCATAGTAATTTTTTAAAGGCATGTCTATTTCTCACAGCTAAATTTAAGCTAAATTTGTTGATTTTCTTTTTATAAAAGATAAATTATGAAGTCAGATGTTGACTGTTTAGAACAGTAAACATTAGAGAAGTTAGTTACTTTGTGGTTTTGCTTGTCTCTAGGGAAGTTCTTAAATAACAAGTTCCTAAAACTATTTCCCAAGCCAGACTTGGCAGCAGCAGCAGTATTAGTGCTGAAACCACTGGAAATGCAGGCAGCCAGAGATAGAGCTGGAAGGGCCAGGGATATCCGGGCTTAAGTATCCCACAGCCGTTGGATTTCCCACTCTTGAAATAAACAGTGATTCCTCGTGTGTCCTTCAGCTGCCTGAGCCTTGTGCAGAAGCCTGCAGGGTCCCTGGAGAAAGGTGCAGGGGTGTAAGGACAGGGAATTGCAGCAGTGCAAGTCAGACCTGCCATGGGTCCACGCTGTGGAAGAGGAGGTGGATACTAAGATCGTGATCAATCTCAGCTCTTTTCCTGTCTTTTTCTCTTTTTTCCTTTCTCTCCTTCGTGTGTGTGAATGTGTGTCAATGTCCTTTTAATATTACTGCACTGGATAAATCAGTCAGTTCAGCAGTGGGGAGAAACTGCTCAATTCTTGGTTTATCTTGTTTGCTGCTTAGGAGCTACCTAACAACACCCTGTCCAATTTTAGATGTGCATTGACTTCATCTGCCAAACGTTCCCTAAGAATAACTCTCAACTTTTACCGTTTGGTTTTGTTTGTTGAATTCTCACTCACACGTATATGCAAGAGGAGCTTTTCTTTGAGCAGTGTATTGTTCTGGAGATCAGTGTTGCTCAGCAGATCCGGAGGAGGTGTGTGAGGGCTCTGTGTGGCACCCAGCTGGAAGAGTCTGTCTCTGTGGGAGCGCTGTCGTGCTCCTACTCATTAGTTCCCTCTGCAATTCAATGACCTCAGTAGGACTGAAAAGAAGTCTGTCATTGACTAAGACTGACAATAAGTCTGTCAAACAAAACATGAAACCAGTGCCTGACTGAGAAACAGTTGGAAAGAAGGGAGGCAGAATAAATGATGGAAATTCCCAATAAGCTGGCTATATTACCCCTGATCTGCCACATAACAATGTAGCATCGCTGTTCTCTGTTCTTTCCCAGGCCTAGGATGAGACAAAAGCATTCCAAAATTATAGGTAGTGAAAACAACTTTGAAAATTATATGAATGGAAGAGAAGGATAAAAATAAACATTAAAACAAACAAAAACTAAGGACCAGATCTTTAGCTGTCAGGAGTCTTGGGATCTAGTAAGTGCTGCTTCTGAGAATAGAGGGTGCTTTGAAGTTTAAATTTATTCAGGTCTTATAGAAATGTGTGTCAAAGATTATACAGATTTTCCTGTATTAAGCAGCACTGCTGCAGACGCTGGTTCTTCCCTCACACCCTGCTGGACCCCAAACCAGTTGGAGAGCAACACCTTACTGTCAGTGCCAGACTTCATGGATTACAAAGTCCATTTATTCTGACCAATCCTGCTTGGGATTCTTTGAGGAGTCAGTTTTTCCAATTAGGAGAAAATCATTTTGAAGAGACATGAGGGGAATTTGTTTCTAAGGTTGTTTCTATTTAGCTACTGGAGCAATTCAGCCCAAAATCAGATGTTATCAGGAAGTCAGGTCTGTACATACAAAAGGTGTTATTGTTGCAATGCCTTCAGTTGAATTTTCTGTCTGTTTTTATTTGAGTTAATCTTTCTGTTCTCGACAGCTTTGGAAGCACAGGGGGCTCCGAGCATTGGCAGCAGTAAGAAATCACAAGTTAATGACTAAACTATCCCTGCTGGTCCCTGCAGCTCCACTACACCATCCCTTGGCTCTTCTGCCACAGACTTGTCATGAAAAGCACTGCAGGGCAATTGACCATTGTGATTTTTTAGAGCATGTCACAACTGCAGAAACATCTGCACACGTAGAGCATATTAAAACTTCGCTGACAACACCATAAATCACTGAAGTGCTAAAGCCTGAAATATCAGTTTTGCAGTCAGTCATTAAACAAAGCTTATAATCTATGAAATTATACATTCCAGTCTAAAATGCAATATTTCACGTCGCATATATTAAGCTAGGTACTCACCATTCCATCTCTTTTGCAAAACACAAGGCTCGTCAACAAAGATATTTCTGTCACTGTGAATAAAGGGGCCCTATCCATCATTCTCTTGTCAGAAACAGACACGTTCCTAGTTAAACCCAGTATTTCCTATGCAGATTGCCAAATCCAAGGGACACGGTCTTTGTAGTGCTTGTCCCAAGAATATCAGTAAGAAGTCTATACATGGAGGGTGTACAAAATATTCCCACAGGAACCCACCCACAGCTGCATTTTTCAGTGATGCAGGACCAAGTTTGAGCCTGTGCTCAAGGCCACGTTCACTCCACTGCTGACGTCCTTTAGCCATCATTGACATCCTCCACAGAGCAACTCTCCTGCAGAAAACTCGGGTACAACCTCTGCTGTAGAAAGTGTATAGTCCACATTTCCAGGCCGATCCTCTCGTACCTGGCTTTGCTGTCCTCTGGTGTCTTTCCTGCTCTCGAGTCAATGTCATATGAGCGCTCAAAATGAAAGGTCAGGAGGAACTCTTTCCAAGAAATGTATTTTGATGTGACCTGCCACAGGAACAGGTCACATCAGCATCCCAGTTTCAATTGGGTCACTCTCTATACAACATGATTTTAAGGAGCTAAGTCTCTCTAATTCTTGTGAGCTGGAAGTGAAATATGTCATCCATATGTTTTATACAATCCATTGAGTGTGTATTTTTTGTACACAAGACAATCTGTGCCTATTAACGTGTGTATATATATATGTATTTTCATGGAGGTCAAAATTATCAAACAAATATTTTTGCTAAAGCTTTTAATTTTTCCAAATATGTTGTCTAGTTCAAGCTTAGTTAGCTATCCAGAGGTAATAAGTCATAGTCTGACTGTACCACACAAGCTGGAAAATTGTTATCTAATTTAATTAGTAAAAAGCTGTAACTGCTTCTTGCATCTTATCTCACATGCCGCAGCTGAGGCCATTTCAAACAGAGATTTCCAATCTGCATATTTTAACTGGAACTTCACCCTCTGTAAAACAGGTTCCAGATTTGGGCTGCGTGTCAGAAAGTCTCATTTGCAAAGAGGAACTGTAGAGAGCATACCTGAGTAACTCTGCAGAATTTCCATCCTGGCCTGACCACCTCGCGTGATTTCAGTGTAACTCTGGCTCACTTTGGTGTCTGGTTGAAGAGGCTCTTGTTTGAAGCTCCGTGTGAGATTTGGGGCTGTAGCACCATGAGAGGAATTTACAGGGGAGTTGGCTCAGCCTCCACAAACATTGCTGTGAGGCCAGGGATCAACTCTTATTTGGAGGAGTTCCTGAATTTCATGAAACCCAGCAATTAATTCTCTTACTGCAAGGAAACTTGAGGGAAAATAATTAGTTTATGTGTAGACAACCTTCTTCCTCTCCTCTGTTACTGTTCCCCTCTCCCTGCTTCAAACAGGCTGCAAAGTGTAATTTTACATGAATAGACTGAAGGGCAGAGAAGGTTCCTGTAAGATTCATGTCTTGCCTCCAGGGCAGAGGGTTTGGGCACTCTAAGAGCTGGGATTCCCAACAGATGCAGTCAGAGCACCTGAAACTCTTCCCTACTAAAGCTGTGTTAAGCTAAATATGTTCTTCAAATTCCAGCATGCACTGCACAGTTTTTGTTGCTGTTTCTATTCAATGCAGTCTTGTGCTGTTATGGATCCCATAACTTCCTTTCATCTTGTGTGCAGCAGTGCTGAAGGAAGTGGAGGGAATTCCACTGCCTTTATAGATTGAGCCTTTTTGATGGGATATCCACGTTTGGATACAGTTTGTCAGTGGGAATGAGGCATATTTTCAGAAGGGAAATTTTTCACTCCTTAAACAGCAATCTCATTGTTGCATTCATTATGTAATGCCTCAAATTGTTCCCTAAGTTAGAATAACTGATGCTGATAAATCTAATATACTAATAAATCAAATAAAGACTGGTAGGGAAGAAAATGAATATTCTCAAAAGCTTTCTTCTTCATAAACTAAAAGGAAAATGATAGCATAAACTTAAAAAAAATGAGATTGCATTAGCGCTTGTGTAAGATTAACTGGAGGAAATTCTATATCCTTACATTTTTTTTAAAACATCCTTATAATCTCTGGTCATAATCCTGGTTACAAACCCGATTATTTCTGCATCAGAGATCTTTGGGCTCTGGTTGTTTGGTTTACTCTCAAATGGTAGATTTACACATAAAATAGGTGTGGAATATTTCTGAATCCCTTGCGTACTGGCATAGATTTTGATGTCCTGAATTAATAGGGGAGAGGTGTCTGACACAATAAAACAAGAGAATAAATCACTGCCGTGCATTCAGATTCACTGCATGTTTCCATGAGGCAGAACAAAATTAGCAGGTATCTGTCATGAAGGTAAGCTGTGTCTTTGTTGATCTATCAACCAGGTTAAAATACAGGAAAATGAATATACATGGCATGCATGGAGCACGTTTCATCTTGGAGGATTTTATAATCATAAAGTGAAGAGACTCCTAGAACTAGGAGGGTGATCAAAGCTGTTCAGGAGGGTACTCAGAAAACATCTGAGCTGTATTAAACCTTGATAACCAAGTCTGCTTGTCACTCATCCTAATTATTCTTTGTTGTATGGGTAGTTCCTGTTGTAGAACCAGTTTGAACATGGAGACAAAAAGTGAAAGGCTGGCAGCAGGATCGTGTTCCAAGAGCTCAGCAGCTCACACTCTGTCCACCTTCCTGCTGAGAAAGGCCAAGGTTCAGGCAGGCAGCTCAGGGGTTTCTGCTGGGGGATCTAGAAAACCCCCAAGGACAGAATCTGCAGGAGCTCTTGGGGCCCCCATCCCCTCCTCGACTGTCAGCCCCATGCCCTGAATCTGTCAGCTGATCTTACCTTTCCTGCTTTCCAGTGATGGAAAATTCAGACTGAGAGTGATGTGATGAACCTTGTTCTGCTTTGTTCTGTGAGAAGGTTTATATACTATGCAGAATAAATGCATGAGCTTTCATTAATTAGAGTACTCCACAGAGAACTGGGGAGTTGTTTGTTTCCGAAAAGATAGATAAAAGCTGGAAATCTGTAGCTAGAGCCTTTGACAGCTGGCTAGAGCCTAGAGACAGCTGGCTCTGGCCAGGGGGATTTTGGATGTTGGAAAACGTGCCTCTTCCTTTAATTTCTTTAAGGTAGAGGTCTTAGTGGTTGTCTGAATTTTAAATACATATTCAACAAAGCTTACGTTTTCCCAGCAGGTTTTTCTAGATAGCATTTCCTGCTCTTCCTCCCTAGAATTTGTCACTCTTTCAGACTGCAGACAACCTCAGTAGTCAGAGGTCTCTGTGAAAATGCTCTGAAGTACAATTATTGACAATATTGATGTTTTAATTGTTCTCATTAAGTTCTTAAGACTTTGCTGCATTAGGAAAGTGTGGAAAGCTCCAAGGCATCCTTTTCAGACTCAAAAAACCCAGTCTATTAACATTTGGTTCCAAACTGAATGTTTCCTTTATAATAATAAAAGTCATTTCCCTGGAGCTGAGTAGAAAAGCATATTTTGAAATCTAAACTTTGAAAATCCTTTCATCAGAGAACCGTAGCTAGGCTGGTGCTCTTGGAAAGAGGAGTCAAGGCCTCCTGGAGGTCAGAGCATTTGTTTTTGCTGCCATGATTGGACATTAGTGCTGAAGCCTTGGCTGCCATCCAGACCTAACGCTGGAGCTGAAAGTGCAGCATCCACGGCAGTCCCGGCAGGGTTTGGTGCTGCTGGGTCCTTTCTCCCAGGACAGTGCAGGCTGCCCCAGTGCAGCTGGAATGCTGGGGTTGGAGCAGCAGTGTCCCCCTGGCTCAGTGCCCTCTGAGCCTCCCTGACTGCGACCCCGCGGTTCTTGATCCAAGAGTAAAGCCCAAAACCTTCTGCTGCTCACCATGGATCCCCTAAGCTCTCCAGTTTGGGCTTGGCTTTCATGTTTTCCTATGGACTTGGTGATCTTAAGGGTCTTTTCCAACCTAAAGGATTCCACAATTCTGGTCTCAGGTGGTGACAAGAAGAAATGATTAATTTCACTTAGATTTTGCTTCACGTCATGCTGGAGTTAGTGACTTGCTGGATGGGTTTACAGGCACAGGGCTATTCCCCACCCAAATACACAAAAAAAAAGTCCTGAGAGCTGAGCAATTAACTCCTGTCTACAGCTCACCTGGAGATGAAGGGTTTTTATTCACATATATCCTAAAATATTCCCCATGCATTCATGTTTTTAAGAAGGAACTTTTTTCACTGACTTGCCATTTTGCAAGCTTCATGGAACGGAGCTGAAACTTTAAAATTCAAAACAAATGTCCTGGTTTTGAACAATAGTAATGGGCTAGCCTATTGGGGTGACTTTGCCCCAGAGGGTCTGCGTTCAAAGAAAAGTGACAGCAGCAGGCTCAGGCAGCAGAATAATCCTATCAGCAGAACATTCAAATTATGTTATAATGAAATAAAATTTGCAACTTATATAGAAGCAGCAGATGCTTTAAGGCCTCCAAATTCACTGCCCCTGAATATATGCAGAATTACAATGACAAAAGGTGGCAAACGTTAAAATTTTAATGACACCCACTGCACTTGTAATGATGTAAATTCCATTACTACTGGAAAAAAGTTCACATGACTCTGTTCTAAGCAGTAATGATTTGTAGTATCATATTTTTAATGCTATTTTTCTATTTTTATTCTCTTCTATTTCACTTCTAATTAAATCTTGATGTTATTAACAGGTATTCTCATAAAATTGAGAACTGAGAAATGGCATTAATTTATTCTCAGAGTATTCCAGCTGAGGCATGTGGGGGGCATACAGGAATAGTTTTGTTTGGATTTTGCCATGCAAATAAATACATATTGAGCATTTTAATTGATTGATCAAACGGTATGACTTCATAACCTTTTAAGCTTTGCATTTGAGATCGTATAAAATACCAGGAAGGTTTCAGATAGGTTTGTCAATATCCACTTGATTTTAGCACTGAGTATGAAAATAAGAATTAACATCTACTGTTGCTGCAGTAAAGAATTTTGTAAGTTGTATCTGAAGACGTCTGTGACTTAGTAATTTTTGAGGAAAGCAGAGTAATGCCCTTATGTTTTGTAAAGGTACAGAGGCTGTCTCATCAGAAAAGTGAGAGCTCTATCCCTTAGAGTTTAGTTTGCATATTTAATTAAAAACATTTAAGGTAGAATTGCTCCCTCACCCTATTGCTGTGCTGTGTGCATGTGTGTGTGCAAGAAATCCAGTATTTCCAGGCTTGCTAAATGAGCACAAGCTCAATTTTTGCTGCTGCAATTAGGGCTGAGCACAAGCATGCAAAATATGGAGGTTATCCTCCATTATTTTCTGTCTATTAATTAGCCACAAGCTCAGTGTGCTATTTTTAAGCTTGCTTACCAAGAGAACAATGAAAACATACTAGTTGCACTAAATGTGTAGATTTAAAAGCAAAGTGCTCTTGGCTGTAAAAATATTACTTTTATTAATGTTGAAGTATGTTTGCAAGAATATATTTTTTTGGTTTTAATATTACTTTGAACATCAGGAATGCCACAGGCAACGGAAAGCATTTCAGTAAAAAATACTAATAACTCCTCTTCTACCTTAATTATGCTTCCTTTTTGGAAAAGAAAAAGCCCCACCCCTCCCTTATCCTCCTTGAGTGCCCTTTAAATCAGGACACCGCTGACACTTTGTTTCCAATTAACAGTAAAAACCTTCTTTGATCCTTTGACTTTTTTATGAGATGAATTTATATTTTCTAGACTAACATGCATGACAACATAATTCTCCACACTCATTAATATTCAACTTCTTTGCTTTAATGAGGGAGACGAAGAGGAATGGAATGTCATCTGCTTATCTAAAGCAGCAAGGGCTTTGCTAATATTCACACACAAAACACCCCACATTTAAATTACATTAAAGTCCTGACACATTTGGCCAAAACCAGGTCATTCAATGTTAAGCCTGACACACTCAGAGCTGAATTAGATCTCTATGTGTGATCTTCCAATATAAAAAGTTGGTAAATCTGTGTTTCCACTCGATTTCCTTTCCTATTCTTTTTGAGATATGGTATGTGGAAAGATTAGTAGGTTTATCCTGATGAAATAATGGAACTCTGGCATCTGCTTATTCCAATGTGATTCACTGTTGTTTCCCAGATAAACCTTAGTGGGATCCTCAGAGCTGGGAATAGGTACAACTCCTTATTCCAGCTGTGGTTTTGACCCTTAATATCTCTATGGCAGAACTCCAAGGAGAATCCACATTTTGGTTTTGACCCATTAAAACTCCATTGATATTAATATAATCCAATTTTTAATAAGTTTTACTATTACAATTGGGTTCAAATAAAGCATATGTACATCCTGTATTCATCCTCAAGTGGCATGAAAGTTTGCATTCCTAATTTTGCATCTAGTTTAAATGCCAGAAAACTCTTGCCAAATTTAATGTGAAATTCCCTTTTGGAATACTTGGAATTAAATTGAAAGAGTGTGCTCTCCTTCCCCATTTCCTGTTTCTCACCATTATTAAGAGATTTTATAGTACAAGAATATTAACTTTGTGTGCTATGAGTACTTAAAGCTCCAGCTTAGAAGGCTGGGTATCTAAAAATATCCCCCAGTTATTTCTTAAAATAGCTACTCACAGTCTATTTAATAAAGTCTTGCACTCATACTTCAGTAATATTTTAATAAGATTTCTAATAACTTGTGTTACTTTTGCACTTCTAGAAGGACTTTCTCTTTGGTATAGAAACATGATTGTGTATTTTTTCAATGACTTTTTCTGGCACGGAGTATTATGGATCTTTACAAAGAAATAGAGATCTATACCTGCAATACTTTTTAGTGCATGATGGAAACTCTTAGGTCAATAGCATTACCACTAAAATGGAAAATGCTGTACAGAATGTCCAGAAAAAGTCTCCATTAGCAGCAAGCTTGAAAACCTGAGAACAGACGTGACACTATTAGTATACAGATGGAGTTTAGAGGAATGCACAAAGCTTTCAGTCAGCTAAGGATAAAATAAAATAGTGTTGAGGTATAGCTGAATAAAAAAGAAATAAATAAAAGTTAAGTCTTGATAGCCTATCTGAGATATTGTTAGTGAGCTGGACTTGAAATAAGTTTCTTCTTAAAAGCATTCTGTATTTGAACAATGTATAAAGAAAGAAACTATTTTTTTCCTTTGTGATATATCCTTTAGATCAGTCCCTTTCGCAGCAATTTTCCTGGTATTGGAAAATTCACCTTAGGATCCTGGTATCAGCTTCTGGTACTAGCAACATCTGAATGCTTCTGGAAAAAACTTAATATACAGATTAAGTGTTAGTGGAATCCCAGGTTTTTCAGTACTTTGAAAACTTGTCAGGTCATTCATTTTCTCTGTATAAGCTTTTCTGTACAGCTGACATTTTTAGTATTGAAATGCTGGAATCTCATGAACAGTTGTGACCAAACCCTGCACCTTCCACAAGGGTTGAAGTGAATGCAAGTGAATGGAACATTGAAGTGCGGTCCCTGAAATATCTTCAGGTGGATGGAAAGACAAGGCTGAGGGTGACTGGGGAGGGGCTGAAGCACATGGTGTGATGTGTGCTGCAGCGGGTGAGAACATCTTCATCTGCCCTCCAGATCAGTGCCTTGTGAAAGGCTTTGTGCTCCACCTGGGATGCTGGGACAGGGGAGAGGTGAGAAGGCACACAGGAGAGCCTGGAGGTGACACGGTGGGACTAGAGGGGTTGGAGGTTCCAGGAGGTCCCACTGCTCATGTCCTGTGCTGGATCATGTCATGATCATGCTGGACATGTCCTGTGCTGGATCATGCTGTGGTCATGCTGGATCATGTCATGATCATGCTGGACATGTCCTGTGCTGGAGCATGTCACTCATGGGATTCTCATGCCTATTCCCAGAGATCCATTTCTCTCAAACAATAAATGCACAGCAAGGCATCAAATGGTGAGTCAGTTGTGCATGTCACACCTCTAGGGCTTGTTGAGGTTGTCTGAAGTCCCAAGATGCTCTCGTGCTGTGCTCAGGGCACAGCAAAAACGGGGTCTTCATTTGGGGTGACTCAGAGACCAGCCACAGAAAATGCTGTGCAAATACATCGCTGCAGAACAACTATTCAGCATGTCCATCTTTTAACTCAGGGCTGCAGTGTTACATATTCCATGAGAATGACAAATTTAGGTGGGGGGTGTGTGAAGAAATAGATGTAACAAATAGATTTTAAAATTAGGCTTATCAAAATGCTGTGAATACTGGAATACGTCCACTCAGTAAGAGCATACAGATCAGAATTCTAGATAACAAAAAGGAATAAACTGAGTATAGTAATGGAAAGATATTCACTTCTCAATATTCATTGCTGCTATATCAAGCTAAAGGACTTATTTATATTTATAGATTGAAGCATATCTCAGATAATATAGTAATCTAAAATTTTAGTGCTCTGAGAGAAGTCTATATTTACAGCACCAAAAGATCTGCTTGCTTGGGGAGCAGACATGGCATTGGAGTTTTGTCAGTGCCACCATGCCATGACCTTCAAGCGTTGTTATTTAAAAAACGGGATAAAGTTTCTCACTGTCCCCTTTTATATCCTTGCCTCCTTGTCAGAGCTGCTGATGAGGTCTTCTCTTAATAGTAGTTACTATGGTATTAATGATGTGGAGATACTCATCACCAGGCATTGCTGTGATACAGTTGGTTGTGGCCAGATGGGATTCATAATTTGCATAAATTATGTTTATTTGACTGTAGCTGAAGACCAGCAGCAAGACTTACTAATTTTCTTTACACAGTAAAATCTAAACTGTTTCATTTAATACTCAGTTATTTGTCTGCCACACGGTAGAAAAGGAATGTAAAGGCAGTCCATTTCAGCCCTGAGAAGCAGCTTGTGTGGCCAGGGCTGTTGTCACTGGGGCTGCTGGCATGCCATGGCTGGAGGTGGGGGAGGCACATGGCGTGTGCCAGCTGCACGGCTTCAGCTGCACTTATGTCTGATGTCAGCATGGGGCTGCTGCTCTGGATTTGAAATGTCCTCTGGATAAAAGTTTCCATCACAGCTGCCTTAACCAATCGACAGAACATTCTGTCTGAAGGTGCAGATGTGTGGCTCCCTGAGCAGAGATGGATAGCTTCTATCAGGGCTAGAAGAAAACGAGCCTGCCTCTCAACCACAAACTGAACCATGTTCTCAGGATCAGGGATGAGAACCAAAGCTCACCCTTAGGAAGAAGGAGATCCCTTTCTTTTATACTGATTTCCTATTCTGATGTAGTCTAAGTACCTAAACACGCTACTGAGAGTCTCGTGGCTTGTGCAAATGGATTTTAATAGCTTGTACTGTGAAGACATCTTTTTTCCATGGCTCTCAGAGAAGAGTGGGAGATCTTATGTAATAAGCAGATTAACGTCTGTAGAAGGTTAAAGAATGAAACAGCCTCTACCTTCCCACAGATAGCTGCCAGTATGAACTTTTCCTTGCTTGTTTTGCCTTTTCTTTTGTCTAGCATGTCAGTTAAGAAACCCTTTGAAAAGGTGGAAAAATATGCCAGACTAGCAGAGAACTTGACAGAGCTGCTGAAGCTCTTTGGTGGCAGCAGAACCACTCAGAGCACGAGCAAGACCCAGGCTGTGGGCTGAGGACACTGCACATCAGCATCACTTTTCAAGAGGGCTGCAGACTGCAAGGCAAACCTTTGTTCAAAAGCTG
The DNA here is from genome assembly GCF_015227805.2 of Hirundo rustica. Taxonomy (NCBI): domain Eukaryota; kingdom Metazoa; phylum Chordata; class Aves; order Passeriformes; family Hirundinidae; genus Hirundo; species Hirundo rustica. Next base: position 8,766,984 of record NC_053470.1, read on the forward strand.
AAGGGAAACTGTGACACGTGCAAGAATCCCACCTAAAAAGCCACCATTGTTTCAGTGAGCTGTACAATTTATTGTTTATCAGTGTAGGAGCATATCCAGGTCATTACAAATTCTGTTACTTACTCACTGATACTGCTTCCTGTGCACACTTCAGTAACAAATTTAATTTTCCTGCCGTGTTTCTCCCAGTCAGACCAACAAAAACTGAAGAAATTGAACTGAATTTTATTTTAGATATTGGATCAGAAATGCAATTGCAATTTTTGACAAATTCTTTCCAATTAAAGTTAATTCACAGCTGAATAGCAACACAGAGGCCAGAATTCTAGGCAAAATACAGAAACTCAGAGGATGAAAACCCAAGATTTAAAGATGTTTGTATAATCTCTTCTCAAAACTTAGGCCTCCATTTGCAGTTCTGCAGTCTCCTGCCAAAGTAAAGACCTTAGTAAGTCATAGCCAGACATTACCTTAAAATTTTTAATTACAAAGTATTTCCTTCTATATAGTGTTCTTTCAAGGAAGATAAAACTAGTGATACGATCTTAAAACATTGGGATTATAAAACCCAATAAATTATGTCATTTCTTACTTGCCAGTCTTTGTCTAGATTGAGGTTTGGTGTTGATCTTAAGTTGATTTTGACCCTGATAAACAGGCAACATTTTTAAAAAAATTTTGCAGTAAAGTTGGGTAATCAGGAATCCCAGTGGCACGATGTAAAATGCCCCAGTGCACTTAGGGAACATCGTTCAGTGTCTTACTTTATCAGATGCGCAGTGAAGCAACTCCCCTAAGGCATCAACCAGGTCAAGCAAACCATGTAAAATGAGTTTTTCTGAGATTTACCAGCTCTCTATTGGCCTTTATCTACTCACCTGCAAACAAGGCTCATCTGTGCTTATGGATGTGTTGCTATCAAATTTGTAGGGTCTAGATTACTGAGATGAGAGGATATTGTTTTCTGTCATTCAATCAGGTTATTCCATGGACTTAACAGAATTTGTATGATTACAATTCCTCTAGTGTTTCATGAAGGCAGAATAATTTGCACTGTAGTAATATATTCAGCCATGGTTGACAACAGCATTAAATAAAATGCTGCTTCCTTTAACTGAGGTATCAAAAAGAGCCAGAAAGAAAGGGCAAAATAAAAGGGGAAAAGTAAATAAAATTATACCTCACTGAAAGAGAAAGCTCTTGATGAAGAGAAAATAAATTTTAAAATTGTGACAACTATTTGAATAGGAAAGCACACTAGAATCAGATGAATCAGGATACCCTGGGCAAAACATCCACAGTGGGTACTCCTTGAAGTACACACTTTCAACATTGCTACTGAAATAAAGGAGCAGATAAAGAGCTCTAAGAATCAAAGCACGTTTAAGAATGTTGAAATAAATTTACAGAACAGAAATCCTAATTCAAAACAAGTGCATTTGCTACTTATCAAACTGCTCCAAAAAGTGGGATTTTTTAGTTAAAACATTAATGCTCCAAGATGATACAAATAGAGCAGAAAGATAAATATATGCCCATTCCTCATCAGAATTTCATTGGACTTCTAAAGAAAGAAACTCAGCTGGAAAACTGGTGGCATGCACAGCTAAACTTTTTTTTTCTTTCCCCTAGAATTAGCACAGTAAAATACAGACAAACTGCAGAGGCACCTGGGGTTGTGATCATATGTTGAATTTCCTTTGTCTTCTACTTCCATCGCAGTTGTGTGAAAATATGAAGGGAACATATAAGCTCCTCAGGCCTGTAACATCTGTACAAAAAAACCTGGTTTTCCCTGCCATCCCATTTCTATTATAATTGCTTCCTAGCTCAGCCTCTGTTACTAATTCTAAGTGAACGTTGTCAAATTGCAAAGTGCATATTGTTGTCAGCATAACCTGTTATTACACGCTAATAGTGTGTGTTAATGAAGTGTTAAATATCCAGGGCTGCCAACACCTTGATCCAAGGGAATGTGAACATTATGAAATGGATGTGATACATGGCTAAAATGAGAAAAATTATTGACCATTGCTTGAATGCATTTTTAATATAAATTAAGTTTATCTTTCTAAATTAAGATATCTAAATAATCCAAAGGGTCAGATATTGGGCTCATGTAGTATCTCAGCTTCTGTCTCTCCACATTAATTTCTGTAAATTGTTAATCATCTTTCTTTAGGGTTCAATCCTCCAAAGTACTGCAGCTACATTGAAAAGGCTGCACACTCTTGCTTTATACTTGATAATAGCGTTCAACACTTTGTAAGCTCATGTCTTGAATAATCAAACTTATTGATATCAGTAGCCTTACTCAATATTTAAAATTGCAGTTTAGAAATGTACTCATTTTTCATGTGAAGAAAGGAATATGATGAAAGTCTACAGGGCAGTGATGTGCCTCAGAAATCATTCTACTGAAATGAATTACTTTTTTGACTGAGTAACTTCAGAAGGCATTCGCATCAATATGGTTTATAACACGTGGAAAGGAAAATTGACAAGAATTCTTTGGAAAATAGAAGCAGCACTTCCTCACCACTTCATAAACACTGAAATACACATTCTTTTATGTAAAGATGAGTGAAGGGGTTGAGATGCTCCTTGCCATCCTGCCTTTTTAAAGGACTCAATCTTACTGAAAACCACAAAGATGCAAAGGTATCAGATGTAAAGGAAATGACATTGTTGAGTTTGCACTGCACCGTCACAGAAAGGGGAGCACGTTAGGACAAGCAATACCACTTTTATTAGTAGCTGTCCTTTCTAGGAGATTGCTTAACTCAGCCCATTTAACAACCTGTTCCTTGCCTTTACTTTTGAAAATGCATTGACATTTGCCCTTCTTATTTCTGGATGCAGCCACACAAATCCAATAGACTGGGTCCAAGTATGGAAAACAGCAGTGTCATAAAGCTTAATTTCAATAACAAGCTTCAGCAGCTCAGAAAATGCATACTCTTCATTCCTCTTCCAAGGGAAAGAAGTATCATTTAGCCTCTAACAAGGAAAGAGGTAATGAGATAAAGATTTAGTGCTTGTGTTTATAGGCCTGTGTGAGATTATCAGCTGGAGCTAAGTTTGGATTTGTTTGATTGGCTTTTGAAGGGGGTTTTTGGGTCACATTTGAAAGTAAAAATTTCAATTTCTTGAAAATAGAAAACTGATGATTCGTTTTAAAAAGAATAGTATATTGGTTCAAAAGAATCAGTGCAGTAAATATTATGTACATATCTTCATGCAGCTAAATATCAAAAATTGTTTTCTACACTTTAAAGTTACTACATGTTTCTCTTCTGTTCTTCCACACAATAACAATAGGGATTTTTCATACTCTTGTGACATACTTTTCATTAATAGAGACTAATGTTCTTTGTGCCAGCGTTAGATTCTAACAGAAGAAAAAATAAGGTCTGGAATATGGTCCAGCTGCCAAACTGGGAGCAGGACCTAACTTGCATAGATCCAACCTCGTGCTTGATTCCCAAGTCAGTGATTCCCAAACAGGGACACGAGTCTTTACTTATTTTCTGCATTACCCCCACATCATCAGTCACCAAGGAGGCAGGAGCTGCAAGGGAGGTCAGACTTTTTGCTATTTCGCCTTAGCCAAGATTGATTCCAGCACCACTGGCTGCAGTAACTCCTCTGACCCTTGCAGTTTGCATTCCATCAGTTCTGGTCCTCCTGCTTTTTATCTCCAGCAAGGACAGGCGAAGAGGATTCATGGGGAATGTCAGAGTGAATCCAGAAGGCTGAAGGCCATCGCATTTAGCTGCAGTTACTGAGAGGCTTGGCTACTTGTCACTTATACTGTGTCTAAATGTCTGGAATTCTCTGCTCTCCATGACCATGGAGAGTTTTATGGAACAGAAGCTCTTTCTGCATTTGATAGGTTATCCTGCAAAAGGATGATTACCTCTGATGGGGTCTCTGAAAAAAAAAAGTTACCTTTTTGTGACAACTATGTAAAATTATCAAACTATTGAGAATTGTGGCATTTATAGTAATAGGAGACCTTTGAAAGAGGGGGGAAATGGATTTAAATCTGGAAAATACTGTTTTCAGCTGTAAAATTTTGGTCAGATAGATACTATTTAGGTATGTTGCATGGCAAAGCACAATTTTAAGAAGTATTACTGTACTTCTCCATTTATCTTTCAACTCTGCCTATATTTCATTATTACTTCTACTCATGACTCATAGTATTTCTACATTTTTCTACAAAGATTGACATATCTCATTTCTTTTCACACCAGAAACCTTTCCTATGCATTTCCACAGCTAGATACTAGTTTCTTTTAAATAGTATATAGGCTTAAGGCCCCATTTTTCCAAATTCTAAGTTTCAAAGCTCTGGGAGTTCCTGTATTATATGCACATTCCACCAGTAGAGCACAGGATATATGACAATACTTCTACACCAGGCTAAGGCTCCCTAACGTGTGTGTGTGTGTGTGTGTACATATAAATCTAAACACAAGTGTGGGCTTATGAGTTAGCAAACTGCTGAACTGCATGTAATTCACTCATTTATAAACAGGATTTTCATCCAGTCGTTAGATTTATACCAAATATTTCGTTAGCTTGTTTGAAACTGATTCTCCTCTTCCACAAACAACTTAAATAAGCAGGAGGGAACTCTCTGGTGCTTTTGTTCTCATTCCCATGAGCATGATCATGTTTCTGATCCATTGCTGCACAGCGAAAATTCAAATTAAAGATTTTGCACTTAGGACGATATACCAGGAACATTAGAGTTTACTTCAAGTACAGCAAACCTGTAAGTTTAACTTACTGCCCCATATCCCCGTGTGTTATTCAGTCAGGTTTACATACTCAATACATTTTCCCAAAGGCTACTGCAGATTTACAATGCACTCTGCTTTCCTGAAGTACTTGCTTGTCTACAAAGTACTACTGATAAAAATTAGATCTCAAACAAATGAGATGGGTGTCAGAAACTTATAAATAATGAACTGAATGCTAGTTTACTAATAGATATTACAGAAAAGACCAACAGGTTCCAAAAGAATATTTCCCTTACAGCTTCTCATTTAAAGTGCTAGGGTGTGATGCTGTTTAGGAGGCTGAATTATATATATCTGGGTTTCTAATTAGTCCAGCCATTAACCTTTTCTCCAATTTCTCTCTTTGAGATGAGAGATATACTGTACTATAAATTCCATAAGAGATTACCTTGAAGAAAATAAGGTTTTTCATAAATGCCCCCTGCATATTTCATAATCACTTTTAATTTATTTATTCTCCATCTGATTCTCTGCTGTCTCGTACTGGTGCGGTTTTACCTGCGCAAGATGGATATCAACAGAATTTTGTGATCATTTAAAGCAAACATGCTTTATTTATTTTTTTTAATGGATGTGAATTACAGATCTTCCATAGGGCTGAGGGAGCTCAGAACTTCAGGTATGGAGCACTGTGCCTGGCAGAAATTGCAGGCACTAAATCCCTGTGTAACAAAATTATCAAGGCTTATTCCTCCTGAGCCCATTACTGCCCAAGCAGATGTGTGTGTACAGCTAGATCTATATATCTGTGTAAACACACCTATACACACAAATCTATCTATCTATCTATGCAAGGATTCCTGCAGGTGACCAAGATTCCTGCACCCAGTTCTCTACAGGGGTTATTTTTAAAGAAGTTGCATCAGAACCTTGTGCTCAGAGCTGATAAAAGCCAGTAAATGGGTGCCCATTAGTGCTGCATTAGCATTGTAAAACTGCTGCTCTTCACAAAAGCCTGCCACAACACGGCCCAGGGTGGACTCCTAAAATGGCTGCACATGTATTTGTAATTTGCCATCCATTCAAAAACTGAAAAAAGGAGAGATCAAATTATCTAACTCCTCACAAGAGCTCCTGAAAAACCCAACACAAAGTTGTTGTGCTGTAAAAGCTTCAAACACATCTGTAGAAAGTGTGTAGACTTAAAATGCTTGTTTTAAAGATATTTTAATTAATTATTCCGTTACTTCGTACTTTTAGAGCGGTAGGTTGATGTCTATAGGGATTTCAAAAGTCAAAACTGACAGTATATATTTAACTATCATAACCACCCAGCAATTACATTAAGCTTCTGCATTCTCATCTAACTAGCCTCGCAATCTAGGAACTTCTGTGCATATTGGGATTTCTGTAAAAGTTAGCATTAATGAAATGGAGTTTTAAATTTCCCTAGGCTCAATCTAGACATTAAGAATATAAATGTAAATTAGCAGAGAAGAGCAAGCAGCCTTGAATACTAACATTTTTGTTCCATAACTTTTAGTTAAAAATGTGCCACAGAATGTGTGATCCAGCCTTCTGCAACAGACACCTTCAAACTACATTAATAATTATCAGAATATTTCTGTAATTGTCTGTGTGGTTGCTTCAGCACTGTAAGACTCAGACACCCTCCAGTTACAGATTATTACTGTCTGTCTGATAAATAATTCTTGTCCAATTCCATTTTGACTTGAAGACTACTTCTAAAAAGATTTTTCTCTGCTTAAAAAAAAATCTAGTTATAGAACAAATATGGCCACAGTATTCTACTTACTTCACTTTCTACTGGCAAGACAAATCTTGCAAATTCAGTCTGTCCCTCAGGATCCCCAGGTGCTCTGGCTGTCCTGCCTCAGCTCTGAAAAAAAAAATGGAATTCCCTTGTAAAAATCTGAAATTCTCTATTTGCTCCAGTGATGCTAAGGGAAGATTATCTGACAATCTTCTACACTGACCTTTGTCACTTTCAGTAACTATTCCAGAAATTTGCTAATGGATGTCACTCAGCTCTCTGCACAGACCTAAGTTTTGGGTGATTTGGTTTGTTTCATTTGGGTTGAATTTCTGTTCTGATTTTGGTTGGTTGGTTTTATCTCATTATAACATATTTTTTAGCACACTTTTTTAATGTTACTTATCAATTTTCTGACAGTTTCAGCCTGAAGACAGTTCAGTGCCTTTCTATCAAGTGAATTTTGGGTACAGTATTTAAAGTTGCTGGAGAACAGTAGCAAATGAGTCCAGCACGACTTTTGATTACCTTTGTTTTAGGACAATTAGGATACTAGCTTAGCCCATAAATATTATTGCAGTTTCTTACAAAAGGGAAGGTGAGCAAGGAAATTCAAGGCTTCCCAATTTTCAGTAAGATGTCTCTTAAAAACCATTTGGTTTAAAAGCATTTGACATAATTTAAAAGACATTTTTGCAAGCTTGCCTCCTAGGAAGCACTTGGGAGTCTAAGTAAAATTTGAATGTTTATGTTTTAAAGCACTTTTAATGCAAGAAATCTGTGTATAATTATCTCTAATTAGTCATCTCTTCCACTGAGATTTATACTAAGCATTTAGTTTTTCTCTACAGTAGCTATTTCCCAGTCTTCTTTAATAACTAGGACTGTCTGACAAGCTGATCTCAGGATCAGATTTCAAACTCATCTTATTCCATTCTACCTGTTGCTTCAGGACATTTCTTAATGAGGCTGGAGTTACTTTCATGTCTAATTAGGCTGAAGAGATTAAGATATTTAGGTCTTGTTTTTGTATCCTCTCCTAAGGGAAAAGTAAATACATAAGCAATAAAGATCAGCAGAAATACAAGAAAGAGGAAAAGCAGCAGGAACACAGGGGATTATTATGTAATATAAGGGAAGAGGGAAAGGTTGGGTAGATTATCCTTCCTAAAGTATGTTCAGTTGCCTCGAAAAATATTGCACTGAACTGTGAGTCAGAAATCTCCCTAACATGATAATATGTCTCTATCAGATGAACCTGAAAGAGAAATATGGAAGAAGGGACTTCATGTCTTTATAAAATATATTTGAAAACAGATCCTGGTTAGGATTTCCTATTTATACAATAAATTAAATTGGAAGTAACCATGAGACTGATGAAACAATGTATCCAAACTCCTCTACCAAATATGCCTTTTGTTTTTTACGTTCCTTATCTTCTCCAGTGTCAGCTTTCAATGCAATGAGTTATTTCATTTGGGAAAGAAACGATCCCTGTTATATGGAAGTTTAATCTCTCTTCAAAAGTGCTTTACCTTAGTTCCACTCTAATGGGAAAGCAGATAGACTCAAACCTCTTTTAGCATGCATTCATGTTCTGGAATAAACATTTCAATTGAATATTTTTCAACAATGTTTTTCAACAGTCATCTTTCTTAGTAAAAGGTTTCTCAAATCTTCCAGTTTAGGAACAGCTTTCTGCAGTACCAAAGAGGTTCCCTCTAAAGGCAACAAAACATTTAAACTAATCTTTTCATACCTCCAGCTCCTTTCAATTACCTGGAGCATACTTATTTATACATTTGGCATGTTCCTTTCATGTGACTTTAGAGTTTTTCTTAATTTTTTTTTAAGATCTGAAAATATATGGATGCTCTTACATCTTTTTTTCCTTTTCATTCATGACCTAGAATTCATTTTTATTTGAGTCTTGGAGGGAAACTGGGAAATACAGCTGGTCTGTTTTGGAGAGTTCTGGAGTTGAATCCAAAATAATGAAGAAAACAGTTCTCGATGTCAGTTGGAAAATGATTTTTTAAATCCAGTTGATCAAAAGAAAACCCACCCCAAACCCCAAGACTTTAATTTGAAACAAAATGTTTTCTCTTACTATCTCGCGTTTTTGTAATTAACTGAAGGCAAGTGAAGCAGCTGGTGCTCCTGGTACACGTCGGGGAGCACCAGCCGGGTCAGGCTTGCCGGGAAGCGGCGGAGCAGCCCCGGTGCCAGGAGCATCAGCACCACCTTGTGTCCGTGGGCTGGGGAAATCCGTGCGGAGCGCCTCCCCACAGCCACAGCGCTGCCCCTGCTCCCCACGGCTGGGAAATCCGTGCGGAGCGCCTCCCCACAGCCACAGCGCTGCCCCTGCTCCCCACGGCTGGGAAATCCGTGCGGAGCGCCTCCCCACAGCCACAGCGCTGCCCCTGCTCCCCACGGCTGGGAAATCCGTGCGGAGCGCCTCCCCACAGCCACAGCGCTGCCCCTGCTCCCCACGGCTGGGAAATCCGTGCGGAGCGCCTCCCCACAGCCACAGCGCTGCCCCTGCTCCCCACGGCTGGGAAATCCGTGCGGAGCGCCTCCCCGCAGCCACAGCGCTGCCCCTGCTCCCCACGGCTGGGAAATCCGTGCGGAGCGCCTCCCCACAGCCACAGCGCTGCCCCTGCTCCCCACGGCTGGGAAATCCGTGCGGAGCGCCTCCCCACAGCCACAGCGCTGCCCCTGCTCCCCACGGCTGGGAAATCCGTGCGGAGCGCCTCCCCACAGCCACAGCGCTGCCCCTGCTCCCCACGGCTGGGAAATCCGTGCGGAGCGCCTCCCCACAGCCACAGCGCTGCCCCTGCTCCCCACGGCTGGGAAATCCGCGCCCGCTGCTGCACCTCCCCAGTAATCCGTACGTGTGGGCACAGGGGCACGTAGCAGGAGACCTGCTGGCACTCTGGTCAGTGTGTCAGACAGCAGCCGCGGCACACGAGCAGCCCAGCTGCTGTCAGAAGTTTTGGGTGGGCATCTTGGAAGGAGATAGCTGGGAGGTGAATTTTGTCAGAAGATTTGCAGTTATTTACAGGAGTTCTTTATGGATGTGAGGCATGACACTGTAAAACCTATTTTTTGCTTTGAAAATTTAAAAAGGGAACAAAGGAGAACGGTGTCATGTAGTGATGGAGAGCCTTGAGAGAGTCAGTATCATGTTTGGGTTCCTTTTTCATAGCCTGTAAACATCTTACAAGGCAGTGCTACTTCCTTCAGTCTTTTGCACGGTAGAAACTGTTCTGTAAACAAATCTATTTCTGGTACGCTTTTCACCAACTAGACTATGGAAATACATCAGTTTTAATTTCTTTTTCAAAAAAGTCAGCTCCTCTCCATCCATTCGGTTCTGGGAGTACAGTTTTTGGAAAGAATTATCCCATCAGAAATTGCAGTTACTTCTCTTTTAGCTCTACTATATGAAGTACAATTTCTAGCAGAAATTCCGGTGCAAAACCTGTTCAGGAACTGGTAATAATATGGGAGTATATAAATATAACAATTTAGCATCACAAAATTCAGGTCTTTTCTCTGAGAGGGAAATAGAACAGCAGCTTTCCCTACTTTCTGGCCCCTTCTTTTGATCCAGAAATTAAAAACTTCTGATTGGTACTTCACAGCTCACTTTCACCTTTCTTATCTTTTACAACTTTGAATATTCCCAAACTAAGTGCAAGACTGTGTGCAATGTACCGATTTTCTTTTCAGTACACACATAACTGGATAAACATATAATGACATGGTGTATTCACAAGTATTATAAAAATGATCCTGATTCTCTTTTACCCTTCAGTTTGTGCACCGTCACAGAGAATTCACATCGGGGACAGTTAGACTTCTGTTCTGATCAAGTTCTACATCCACACCTCATATGCACTTCTATCAGACTAATGGAAGGTATCAGTTTTTAAAATGGAAATTTTCCAAAAGCACTGTGCAAACTCTGGATGATGGATCAGTCTCATTATTTTATCAAGTATAGACCCAGGTTTAAAAAAAAAATGCAACGTTAGGCAGTGTGGTTGGGATCCCACGTTGATGTACGCTACAGGATCTCCTCAACAGTGTCCTTTTAGAGGTTGGCAATGTCTCTACTGTCCTTATCATTTTGGTTCCCGTTCCAAAAGGGGCAGGGTACTGTTATTAGTGCTACTCGGTCCCTTCTGTCACTTTCTGTCACACACCTGGGATCTCAGGGCCCTTTACACTTGGGTAGTTTACTACCAGTATTAAGGGACCCACTATAAATATTTCATCACCTTTCTGAAACAGTTCTCTCTTTTTCTGTTGAAAAGACAGAAAGAAACAAGTCTTTCCTGACAGTCTTGCCTGACAGGGCAATAAGAGCTGTAAGAGAGACTTTTCACAAGGACATGGAGTGACAGGACAAGGGGAATGCTCCAAGCTGCCCGAGGGCGGGTTTAGATGAGGCGTTAGGAAGATCTTGGCTGTGAGGGTGGTGAGGCGCTGGCACAGCTTGTCCGGGGAGGCTGTGGATGCCCCATCCCTGCAGTGTTCAAGGTCAGACTGGAGCCCTGAACAAGCCGATCTAGTGAAAGGTGACCCTGCACATGGCAGGGGGGTTGGAATGAAATGGTCTTTAAAGGTCCTTTCCAACACAAACTGTGATTCTGTGAACTTTGTGTTTTGTGTATTTAGCATTGGGTTCTGGCTGACCTCTTGCCTCTGTGTTTTGAAGCCTGTTAACTGTATGAAGGAGTAATTTCCACAAATGGCAAATCAAACTTCAACTATTTAGGGAAGTGTTTTATGTCTCACAGTTGTCAGGAAAGCAGTCTAGTACAAACTAGGATTCCCCAGAATTTCAGAGACCTTTTTGAGGACTTCATCTGATTGAAACAATAGAGGCACAAAGAGGAACTTTGAGCATCATTCTCGGAAACATAGGCTGACAGAACTTTGGTGAGTGGGGATATCCTGCCCCAGGTGGGTTGAAAAGTTCCTCTTCAGCAGTGAGACCAGCAGCTGTGTCTCAGGTCTCAACGGGGACTGTTGCAATGCAGACAATGATCTCTATCCCCACAGGAGGCATGAGAATAATTTAAAAACAGTGCTTTAACATAATTCACTCACCAGGTAAAGACAGTGACTCAGGAGGCTCATCTGAACTTGAGCGAGCCAAAAGGTGTCAGGCCAGTCCTCAGTCCAGCACTGCCATGGAGCGTTGTACCCGTGCACTCGAGACACCATCCCCTGCCACGGACAGAGAGAATCTCTGCGTCACACTTTATAAACCTACAAATGTAAGAAAACTCCATTTGGCATCTGTATACCTAGCAATATTTTACATGTTGCTTTCTTTTAAACTGGTTTAGCAGGCTTGGCTGTGAAATCTGAGGGTCAGAATTTTTTGCCAAATGCATTTAGGTTTGATGTGCTTAAGGACTCTGGTTGCCAAGGTACAAAAATATTCTCTGTCTGTATCTGTTCCTTCTACTGCAGCATTTCCCCCTAATGAAGCATTCCTATTGTACCACAGGTCTTGTCTCACACTGGGATCTGCTTCTGTTTCTGATGGAGCTTGCATGTAACACACCTGAAATTCCACTTTCTTCTGCATCTTTCTCATGGGATAGTACGTAGTGTCTGCCTGCTTCTCCAGGCAGACCTTTTGAGTTTCCCTAACCCCTGCTCACTAGAGAACATCCATAGGTATCTGGAATTACCATATATATATTTATATATCAATATGTGTGTATATGTACATACACACACATCAGACACTCTACAGTTTTCCTCTGCTGAGTTTATCCACTTGGTTTTGTTTACCTCAGCAATGGCTGAAGAGACAGAGGTAGAGTTAAACATCCACCTCCAATGGTTATCTTTTTATGCCTTCCCTTGGTAAGGCTGCCACCTTTTTACGACTACTATATGTTATGTTAATGACTAAAACAGACAATTCCACAGGATTCCAAGAAGAATTGTTATTTGTGTTCTTTGCCTGCGCACAGCAGTTTGGTACTTTGGAATCTAGATGGGTCTAGATTGGTTCATGAATCCAGATGGGTCTAGAATCTAGACTGGTTTATGTTTCTGTGACTAACACAGTTACTTCAAGACCTTTTTCTTTCTTTGGTTTCGAGTTGTTTCCATGTTCAATCCATGCTATCTGATTTTTGTGTTAAAGAAAAAAAAAAATGTTAAAGCCTATCCAGAGAGAGAACAAACCAAGACAACCACGTCTACTGGGAAGGAAAATTTACCTTTTACTTAAGGTTCAGAAGAGCTCAGACTGATCTTTACTGCTCAAGAATGACTCCACCTACCAGGACTAGATCACAGAAATTTGAGAGCACTATTTTGGCCTAAAATAATTAACTTTAGAAATAGTTAATGACAAAGATTTTTGAAGGGTTTCAAGATTCATGAGGAATAGATTTGGTTACTTCTGGCTTTTCTGGGCTTCCTATCAAAGTAAGGTAGAGGGTAACAGATGATTTTTCCTAATTTATTATTTTTTATCTATGCATTGCATTATATGGGTATCTTCAAGATGTCACTTTCCCCAAATATTTATGTAAACATCATACACTAACTGAATGAATGAAGTACGTTCTGGGGCACAGGACAGAGTAAACAAAAGGACTCCACTTTGTGTGGTCTCTGCAGAAACTGATGAAGAAATTGACAGCACTAGTGAATTGCACTCTTTTTCTGCAGAAACTGATGAAGAAATTAACAGCACTTGTGAATTGCACTCTTTTTCTGCAGAAACTGATGAAGAAATTAACAGCACTAGTGAATTGCACTCTTTTTCTGCAGAAACTGATGAAGAAATTAACAGCACTAGTGAATTGCACTCTTTTTCCCAGTGCTTTCCTGGGATTGAATGCAGAAGCTGAGTAACTGTGGTGATTTTAGGAATTGTATGATATGTGATTTGTGATTGTACGATTTTTAGGAATTTTAGATATGTGTAAGCAGTATCCATGTGAACACAGACCGGGATGGAGACAGACTGAGCCAGGTCCAGCCTCAGAGGCACACCTTTTCCACTTCCTTGGATTTCTTCGGCACAATGAAATTTTTACGAGTAAGTGCTGCTGCAGAATTAGCTGTTACGAAAAGAGCAGGTGATAATCACCTTTACGCCTTCTATCTCCTCTTGAGGATAAAGAATGAAGAAATGATGAAATTATAAAGATCATCACCAACTGATGAAGTTCCCCATCACTAAGGCTCTCGGGACTGTTAATGGAGGCGGCCACAGGAGATGTCCAGTTTAATAACCTCAGATCTAGAAAGAAAAGCTGCCGAAGCACCTTGTATAAATCATCGTGCCTCTCCCAAGCCTTGATTCCACTATCGGTGTGACTTCCTGAGCAAGGTAAATTATTTACAAGGTGTTCTGTGCTACATCCCAAGGCAGAGGCCAGCCGGCGGCGCTTTTCTTCCCTCCCTTTGCCCGGGACGGGCGGCGGGTGCCCGCGGAGCCGGGATGCAGCCGCGTCTCCTTCCCGCAGGCTTGGCTAACCGTGTCCGAACGGATATCCCTCAGCCCGTGCCGCGGCCAGGCTCTCGAGCCCTCAGCCGTCGCGCGCCTGGATCCCTCAGCCCTCGCGCCCCCTCAGCCCTCAGCCGTCGCGCGGAGCCCTCGCGCCCCCTCAGCCCTCAGCCGTCGCGCAGAGCCCTCGCGCCCCCTCAGCCGTCGCGCGCCGAGGCGGCTCGAGGCGCGGCTGTGGGCACGGCGCTTGCGCAGCTCTCCCGGGCATGCTCATTAACAGCGGAGGAGCCGAAAAGGGAAAAAAAAAAAAAAAAAAAAAAAAGGGGAAAAAAAAAAGAGAGAGAAAGAAAAATCCCACCCTGAGAGAGAGCGAGCGAGCGGCGCCGCTGACACTACACCCGCCGGAGAGCGGCGGCGGCAGCAGCGGCCCCGCGTCCCCTCACGGCCGGTTGGCAGCGCCCGGCGCGGGCACAGCACCAGCAGCAGCGGCGGGCGCGTTCCCCCGGCGGGGCCAGGGCGGGTTGCGGGCAGCCGCGGCAGCGGGATGTGGATTTATAGCGGCCCCCGCCGCAGCCGCCGCGGAGCGAGGCGCGGGCGCCGCACCTAGAGGCGATGGGCGAAGCCGTCGGCGGAGCTGAGCCGGGGCGCCGCTGAAAGTTCAGCCGGTGGCCGCGCTCGGTAAGTTTGCCGGGGAGGCGGGAGCGGCGCCGCGGGCGCTCGAACTTCGCTTTTGGCGGGGGGCAGCGGCGGAGGGGAGCGCCGGGCGTGCCTTGCCCCGGCGCAGCGGGAGCCGCCGGGCGCTCCGGGAGGGTTCTGAGAGCGGCGCTGGGTGTGTACGTGCGGCTCCGGGAGCCGGCGGGGGCTGCCGCGCTCCGGGGCGGCTGAGGGAGTGCGCGCCCAGCAGCGATGCCGCGCTCGGGGCGCAGCCCCGGCCCCGCACGCCTGACGGGGATCTCCGTGTTCGCGGCTGCCGGGCGCGGTGTGCCGGCGCGGAGCGGCGCCCTGGCCGTGGTGCCATCGCGGCGGGCGGCAGCGGCTCCCCGTGCCCGTGGCCGTGCCCGAGGCGGTGCGCGGCTCTCCGCGGGGTGCGGCGGAAGGCGGGGCGCTGCCGGGCTCCGGCTCCGCGCTGGCGGTGCGGGAGCGCCCGGGCCGCTCGCACGGAAAGCCGCAGCTCCGGGGCGCGCCGGGCTCCGGTGGCTCCGCGGGGCTGCGGAACCGCGCTCGCTCCCAGCTGGAGGATGGAGCGGCCCGATTTCTCCCGGCTCCTCAGGCGTAATGTGCTAAGCGTGTGTTTGGTGTGTTCTCCTGCCGCTGAATGTGGGATATGGTAATATCTTCTAGTCAAGGCGTGTGTAGACACAGTGGTTATGCTGCTCTGCTGCTTCCAGCTGTTTTTTCTCTAAAATACCTTGCAGCTGCAGCTCGTGGCTGACGGTTTAAGCTTGATGGCATGCTTAGACCGGCTGTGGATGCGATTGTGGTACATAATGTAGAAAGGAACCTGCCTCTGTAGTATTGACTCTGTGTTCTTGCTGTGCTGAATGGCAACACGTTTACCTTAGAAGATCTGGGCTTTACGTGTTCCAGTAGAAATCAACACCAAGAAACTCCCTGCCTTCTCCTCTATTCAGCTTAAATATATGCTACCTTTTTAGGCTGTATGGTAGCTATCTTAGTGATAGTCTTTTATTGATTGTTTTCTCCATAGCCAAAGGTTGTAGATAACCATCTTGATTGTGCTGATGCTTCCCTGATAATTAATGAGTCAGATGCGGTGTAGAATGGAAATAAATACCAACTGTCCGTGTGGTGGGGCAAGCATCTCAGACATCTCCTGTGTCTCCAAATGGTTTTGCAGTAACAAACCCACACCGCTCCTAGTGCCTGGATTTCAGCTGTTAATTGTGAAGCCTAACGTATAGCAATTTGATATTTGAAGCATGGAATTTCTGGTGTTGTAGAGAGCACTTTATGAATCACAGCAAGATAAACTGTAGTAAGGGAAGAGCTGTACATCAGAAGGTGAGACACAGCGCAGTAGCTTTCCTTCTTTCTTGTCCATAGTTTCTTTTCAAAGCTTATTGTATACATGACCCTTAATGCTGTGGATTAATCTCAAAGCACTTCTTCACAGATGAAATGCAGTCATCTTAATAACCTGCTATCCCTACAGAAATCATACTGATAACTTAAATTTATCAGAAGTTGATACTGTAGTTTTAATATAACTGTATGCCTTGGGGATTTTGGCTTGTTGGTTTGTTTTAAGAACTTGAATCTCTAAACTGCTGGGGAATTCAGGAACCTCTCTCGGTCTTGCCTTTCTGTTGTTGTTGTGGTGTGTGGTTGGTTGGTCGGTTGGCTGTTTTTGTTGTCATTGTTATATCATGGTTTTGTTTCAAAGAATGGTTAGAAGTTTTCTGAATAACTGCTCTTTTAAAAACCCTGAACAATCAAAACCAAATAAGACCCCAGGCAAATTATATTTCAAATACTGACATAAAAATCCTTTTTTTTAAAGAGAACAGTTCCTTTCAGTTGCCAAATTTTAAGTATTTAAATGATGTGTATAAATAGTCAATGAGAAAATTCTTATTAAAAGCAGCTTTTAAGAATGTGGGAATGCAAATTACTGCTCTCCACACTTCAAGCAGTTGGATGTGGAAGTAAATGAACATATTGTATTGATAGGTTATGTGTAAAAAAGCCATTGAAATGTATTCAGAGTTCTATAAAAGCAGTGTCATCTGAGGAAAACTGTGGCAAAGGAAACCTATTACTCATTTGATGTGGCGTCACAGTTAAAATGGTAGTTTTGAAAACTGAATAAATTGCCTGGTTGCCCACACGTGTCCCTGTAGTCACATATGGAGGTGTGCAACGTTGTGCTCTGCAGTAATGGCTTAGGAATAGGTAAATGTATACTTTCTTCTTTCCATTGAGATAGGAGATTCGGAGGATTGGTGTTGATGTTAATTGGAGCAGGCAGGACATTATTTCAATGTGATTCATGAGGTCTAAATGCTATGCATTTAATTTTTAAATTATCTTAATCTGAAAAATGTAAGAAGCATAATGCTGCTTAATTTATCATGATCTCAGGGCTTTGAATATGGGAGAACAGTCCTCTCCTTTGGTCAGCTTTGTTCCCGTTTTACAGACTGAGAGAACGATGTATCCTGTCTCTGCTTCTGGCACAATGACTGCCAGTATCTCACAGTGACTGTAGTGGGACTAGATTTTGAAATGTTTTAGATTTAGATATAAATTGGTGATGGAACTATGTCTGAAATTGATGAGTTTCTGTTTTCTTGTCTGTTTCATCTCCATTTAGATGTGCCCATTGTTTATGTTTGACAGTTCAGCCCAGCTGAGTTAATGATAACTTTTCTGCCTTCAAAGCTGGTGAAAATAGGATCAAGTCAAACTGTAGTTTGGTAATTGTTGGTGGAAGCAATTTTACGTATTGTAGTCACCATTGTGTTTAACTTCTTCAGTGTTTTAAAGTGGTAGGTGCATGAAGTGCTGTAATACTTACGCAGCCTTTATATGAGTTAAGAAAAGGAAATACAGTGTTTGCTTTGTCACCTTCCTTTTGCTCACCTTTAAAAATCAGTTATAATCCCAGTGTACAGACTTCAGATTGCCCAAGATTTTTGTGCATTACATATACAAGTTGATGACAACTTACGTTTCTAAAATCTGTACAGAATTTACCAATAAATGTCATAGTATTAAAACTGTAAGGAGAATTTCATAGAGTCATAGAAAGTTGGGTTAGAAGGGACCTTTAAAGGTCATCCAGTCCAACTTCCCTGCAATCAGTAGACTTCAAGTAGACCAGGTTACTCAGAGCCCTGTCCAACCTGACCTTGAATGTTTCCAAGGATGGGGCAGCTACCATCTCTCTGGGCAGCCTGTGACAGTGTCTCATTACCTATACTATAAAAACTTCTTCCTTAATCTAAATTCACTCACTTTCCTCAAATGAGGAAACCATTACTCCTCATCCTGTTTCAGTCATTGTTGTTGATATTGGTGCTTGACTACAGTTCTTTTCAATGAATGAATAAAAATAATTCTTGTCTCACAAATTAAAATGCTTGCTGTACTTGGGGATTCCACATTGAAGCTAAGACTTGTGAAGGTTTTGGTTCAGAAAAAAATACCATGTTTAGAAAAACATTTCTGATTTTTATGATGTAAGGTTGTGTGGAATCCTAGGTGGGCACGTGTTAATGTGATGCGGTTGCTCTCCTGTAGAGGCTGATTTAATCTTTCTTACACTATTGATACAGAAAGGTTACAGCTGGTTATCCAGCCTGCATTTCTGTGTGGTGCTGGTGTGTAACCGGTCTGACTAAATCGAAATCCCACTGGGGAACAAGCAGCTCTGTATCTAACTTCAGTCTAGGTAGCACGCAGCTCTTTTTTTCTGTGGTGACAGAGAGATCACCGCGCAGCAGCTTATCAACCTTTCCATAGTTCTGCCTCACTGGGGGCTCCTGCACCTTCCCACTTTCTCAGTGATGCTCACCAAGAGCATCAACATTATCTGACCAGGTAGATAGTCATTTTAAAAGATGGAGCATTTTGCTGAAGTGTTGGTAAGTGGCATATTCAAAATTTATTGAGATCAGTAAGAGGTGGACTTGTCCCTCCCTCAGCTTGCCCTTTCACTAGTTTACTTTTTATGGTTTCTTGACCAAGAACACGCCTCAGTAATGTTTGGCTGAGCTGTTACATGTGCGCAGAATTATTCTGTAGTACAACTGTAGCTGTAGGGTTTAGACTATAATGGAATAGCCAGTGGTAGCTGCCTCCAAAATGACTATCCAACATGTTGTATCTTAAAATTGTTCTGCTTTCCATGAATCAAACAATTAACTAAGAGACATAAATGTGCTAAGTGTCAGTTGGTCTCTATGAGTAAAGTGAGAGGGAAATTATGTTAAATGGTACTTCTGTTGGATGGAAAGTAAGATTTTGATGCTGCTTAAGTAAAAAGGAGATATTAGTTATATTCTTATCTTGGCACTTTGATAAGCCTGTTCTTCAGACTTTTCTGTTGCATTTCATGATGAGGAGACTGTGCTTAAATGAGCAGATTTCAGTCCCCATCCACCTTTGCCTATGGCTGAAACCACATTAATATTAATCCCTTAAAAAAAAAAAAAAAAAAAAAAGTCTTTACTGGTATGCTTAAAAATCAGTTCACGTGGATGAAGCTGAAGTCTGCCATTGCCATTTAACTTCAGAAAAACTCTATTTGTTGATGTTTAATGTTTTCTCTTCATTTGCTTGAAAGCCTTAATACGTCTTGAAATTTGATATACCATAACATGGAAATCTTAGTGTATAAATTAGAGCCGTAGTTAGCATTATGTAGCACGGTAATGTCACTAGTATTTATACTTGACAGGAGAAGTAATTTAGATGCTTCTCTACCTTTTTTGAATAGCTTGTAGGTGTTACCTGTTCGTTTAATTCACGATATTAAATGCCATTGGTTTTACCTTAATGTACCTTTAATAAATTTAAAAACCTGTTTGAGCAATGAAAAAGCACCAGAAATGCAACTTTAGGGGAAATTGAAATATTAATATCAGTGATACAGGGTTAATTGAATGTCAGGAAAAAATACCATCCAGAGGATGAAAACTTCTTTACTTGTAACTTCTGAATTGAGAGTAATTTCAAGGTATCTTAAAAGTTAAAATGAGTCCTAAAATGGTGGGGGAAATGCATCCTAAAACTGCAGTTTCTAACTTAACTGTTATATTTGAGCACAAAATCTAAAGCAGTTTCTTGAATAATAATGAAACAGGGCATAAAAATTAATCTCCATAAAAAGTCCCTAAGGGGAAAAAAAAATGACTTTGTGAAGAGCATTCTGGTGTGCAAGGAGATGAGGCACTTCTCATATTCTTGTTGCTGAGTAGTCTTTATTTACTTACATGGAGCCAAGGATGTTTGACTCTAGCGGCCCTTTCCACAGAACAGACACCTGAGTTGAGTGCTCTTGTTGCCAGTCTAGCTGGATTCCGATTTCCTGTCAGTCAGTAACTGGTATTTTCAAAGCTTCTCTGTTATAGTTCCAGTTAGTCTGAAAAAAAAAAAGGAAGCTCTCTTCCTTTTCAAGCTTTCAGAAGCAGTTCACTTCCTGACAGCACTAAAGCTTTGTCTCTTCTATGGCTCGATGTTGAACTTCTGTATTGAACTCAGCTTGTTTCCATTTTCTCTTGAACTGATGAAGAGTCAAAACTTAATGTAGCAGATTGATCAGCTGAGAGTGAGGATGGGATTTATCTTGGAGAACTGAGATGTTGAGGACTGGTGTATTGAATATGGAACCTACATGTTGGATTTCTTGAGTTTGTTTGATAGGGTATTGAATGGAGCAGCTTCGCAGTCCTATTAGGTATTTGCCAGGTAACCTCTTGTGCTTTCACACTTGTAACTATCTAGAAATGGCTGATGTGTGGAAATTCAGTGATGCTGGTAGTCATCTTGGATGTGTGGTGTGTGTGTGTATATATATATATATATATATACACACACACACACACATACATGCTGTTACACTGAATGTAGACCATATGCTCAAATTAATAAAAATAATCAGAAGTTAAATAAGTTAATTTTATTTCATAAGTCTCAGAATATGATCGCTGGATCGTAGGTGTCTGTGTTGCTTATGATTTAAAAACCTCTCTTAAATTTTCCATGCTCAGAACTTTTTACAGACATAGAATTATATTGTGTTTTATCATTGCCTACTACTACCGTGCCATAAATCACCAAGCCAGCACAAATAGGGCCCTTGGTGTGTTAGTCACTCCAGTCCCATTGGCAATGAGTAACCTATGACATTTCAGTAAACGTGAGTGTGCTGGGGGCTGAGTGTACTGTCTACCTTGTCCACTCCCACCTCTCCCTTATTGGGTAGTGGCTTGTCCCTGCCTCTGGGCCCTGCCCCCTGGGGAAAAGGCCTGAGCATGGGCAGGGCTGATCACTCTGGGGCCGGAAAGCGATCAGGGAAGGTCTCCAGCCAAAGCAGGGCAGGACTGGAGAATAAAGCAATATTTCCTCCCCAGACAAAGGGCAGGCTCTTTCTTTTTGCCATCGGCAGTCGTCTAGTCTCGTGGAGAAATACAACGGAGTCCGGAGCTCAGTCCGGTCCCAAGGGCAAGAGAGAGCCCCATGTGGTCCCAGGGCTTTTACTCAGGGGGGAAGGGGCTGGAAGCTAGAGCAATCTAGAACACATTCCAGAACATGTTCCAGAGCAATCTTGAACAAGTTCTCATTTTTTTCTTCTTTTGTTACTGGGTTATCAGTAGTGTATGTGTATGTCTACATGCTTTGTAAGTATTTTGTAAAAAAAACAAACAGTCTTCCTAAATACTGTAGAGCTGGCAGGTGGTTAGAAAAATCCTTCCAGCTTTCTCCCAGAAAAGAAAGTCTTCTTGGCCTGGAAAGAAGGGGCAGTGATGGTTCACCTGTGTGCTCTGTGATTCATGTTGTCTTCTGTAGAACAAGGCTTGAGATTTCCCGGGGCTCTTTGTTGTGTCTCATTGGAGTGAAAGCTGTAAAGGTGTGTTGGAGCCATGGCACAGGGGACACAGGTGACAGCAGCAGTCTGGCAGAGTTGTTCAGAGAGGGAACAGCTGGGACAGTGTTCTCAGACCATGGTGTGATCCCGGGGCTGTCCTGTGCAGGGCCAGCACTTCAGTGATCCTTGTAGGTCTCTTCCAGTTGGGGATGGCTCTGTGATCCGTCTTTACACTGACCACTGGGATTGTAAGGGGAGACTGTGCTTTGGTATGTGCACAGCTTTTGCTTGTTTTCAATGAGCTGTGACCCCTCCACAGATTTCTTATGAAGAGCATGAGAGGAGCGAAGGAGGAAAACAAATCTGGAACCAACTTTCTGCGTTATTGTTTGGATAATGTATTAATGGGAACCTTATAATGACAAAGTTTGGAATAAATTAGAAGCAGAAATGAGGCACTTTTCAGAAGTCCCTCCAGTAAATGTTTATCTACTATTAACTGAACTGCAGAAGCGACTTCAGTATTAATTTCCTACACTGAGGATGAGTGAGATCAGTTCAAGGCTGTTATGCCCTGAATTTGAAGACAGCTCATTGTAATTAAGAAATAAACCTCAGAGTTGTTGTTTTGATTTTTCTCTGATGCTTTGCCTGGGGTTCAGAAATGTGTTCTTGATGCCTGCTGTCTATAGGCACTAAAAGATTTAAATAGCATTTTGCCTATTAACAGAAGTTGTTTGCATTGGTGTAAAAATTTTCCTCCAAAGCAGATTTAGTGTTCGACATAAAGGGGCTGTGGAATTACAAGGCTGTTAATAGATGAGAAAACAACTATATGTACCATGAAGGTGATTATGACCACAGGAAACTTGTATCAAAATTGCTTTAGGTCATGATGTTATAGTATTGAAACTTTTAAAAGGTTATTTCCTTAAACTGGTAACAAAACTGGTATTCTGTTACGGTTTCAGTTCCTAGGGACAAAACCTTAAGTACGGTATCTGCTTTGTCTGCAGAATAAAACAGGAGCTCTTCTCCTGATAGATATCTTGGGAGCTTAACATCTTGTTACATTTGAGTACAAAGGCATAGTTCATTACTGATGGGAAAACAAACTTTCTCTACCATAGCACCTCAAATTGAGCTCTCTGCTAAGTAGTGCTCATTAAAAAAATCTATCATTTACAGGAATTACTATTAAATGTTTCAGTGCTTTTTCTTATGTGAAATGAGATTTGTGTATTTGTATTTGAAAAAGAAGGGCAGAAAAGGACACTTTCAGAAAGATTATCTTCCTGGGAAGCACACAGCTAAAATTGGACAGTAGATGAGCTGTATAGGCCTAAGGGGCAATGATGACAGAATTAGTAGAAATAAAGATTTGTTGTTTCCTGCTTGCTGAAATAACTCATCTGTTGCGGGGAATATGTAGATGATACTCCCTGAAGTGTAATTTATTATGTACAATTTCTGAGGATTCCCAGATTATATCCAAATTCATTTTCCCCCTTCTGGTATACAGTTAATGGGGAAATAAAGCAGCTCTGTTTTATCTGCTACTGCTGTTTGGTTGTAGAAGTCTGAGAGATCTGTTCTTCTCATCTCTGAAGTGCACTGCCCTCTCTCCAGTGCAGGAATGTTCTGCCCTTTTGGGTGCCTTTTCCTCCTCTCCAGTCCTTCCCTCCTTCCAAATACCCAGCAATGGTGTTGGGAAGATCCCTCAGCACCTCTCATGTGGATAGCCAGCACTGGCAGAGGAAGACAGCTCTAAACAGTCAGGTGTCAGGTATTTTTTAGCAGAACAGGAACAGTTTGTAAGGCAGGACTTGTAAAGTACCAAGTGCCTGTTGCACATTCTTGTTTAGGCAGCTGGGTCCTGCTTGAGATCTTACCCTTCTAGGTTTTCAAAGCAGCAGAGCTTACCTGAAGTGATGCTCACTCCATGGCATTTCTATTACATGGAGTCTTACTTTATAAACAGAATTTAAAAACCACACAAACATAAATGCTCTGTAGCAATTTTAAACTCTTGGGTCAATTTGTAATCTTCTCCAAGAAGATTGTGGGTGGGTGTGGAATTATTTTTAGCATCAGAGATCTGCAATGCCAAGTACACATCCACTTCTGCGTTTTCTTAGCTCTGACTGAAGTTACCTCTTTTAGTTCTTTCTTGTGACATTTTCTGAGCAGCTTAGATGAAGTTCTTGGCTACAGACAAGCAGTTTAAAAGTTTGACATGAGTAAGGGGATAATGTGGGGGTCAGACGGAGGGTTTTCTATACCAGATCAAAAAATGGACGTTCTAGTTCAGTGTCATGCAGCTCTCTATCAAACCCATAAGCAAGGAATGTGTATTGACCTTGATACTCCTCAGGTGATGGTAGAGATGGTGGCCAGATGCAGGAAGGTTCAGTTTAGTGTACAGGTCCTGTTGTTAGTGTACCTCTGGTCTGAACAAAGGCACAGTTGTAGAGTACAAATATCAAACATGTATGTGGAGAATGTGCCTCTAAATACATGAGCATTCATTCAAATTATGAGTCTAAGGATGGGTAGCATTAGCTAAAGTATTAATTCTCCTAGAAGTAAGTGCTTTGTTTTGAATGGCATTCAAGATGACAGTTGTCCATTTGAATTCTCAATGCTGTGGACTTGCTGGAATTTTATTTCACTGAAAAAAGAAATCAATTAAAATCAGTTCATTCCTCCTTTACAGTCATGGACTAACATTCCTATTTATAGAAAGGTGGAAGACCGGTGAAGTCTGCAAAACTTCTTTCTTGTGCTGTCTCATATGTAAAGAAGTATCTGTATCAGTATTCAAGCAGCATATCCAGAGACACTGAATATACTGCTATTAAATAGTGAAAATTAGTGATCATAAAGTGAAACTGTGTGTACTTAGATATACTTACCGTGAGTCATATAGCTGGCATTGGTACTGAATCAAGTGCAGTATTACTGTGAAATGATTGATATGTTGCTTTTATAAAAACATAACAGCTGAAGTGATTTTTCAGCATCATTTGGAAATGGATAGAGACTTTATTTTCAGTTGTCATAATATTCCACTTTAAAATAAATGTAATACCCAACAATGATAAATTTGTACTCTCTTCTTGAATCAGGTTGATGTTTTTGTATTGCTTGTGCTCTAAGTTCCATCATAAAACTGAAGTTTTACTTGCCTTATGCTTGTTTTTTTTTAATTTGGGCAGTCTTTTGCATTGTGCAGAACAGTTTGCCGGTGACTAGAAATAGTGTGTAAGAGTAGCTAATGCCAAATTTTACTGGGTGCCTAACTTCTGATGGTATATTTTGGATTCCATTGAGTTATAGTATGAGTAAGAACTACTAGCGATATGTAAGAAAACATTAAATGAAATTTAGAGAGTTTAGTTTTGAACTCTCTCTGAAATGTTACCCAAGGCATTTCCCTGGGATCCTTCTAAAATGGGGCATAGACAAACTAGCACAAAAGATGGTGAAGAGCAACACATCAACAATTTCTTCATTCAATCTACATTGACAGTTTTTTAATGACACCTTTGTTAGATCTTTCTACACACTCCAGAGAAACCAATAAAACTGTTGTTTTGGGAGTCAGGTCTTCAACTTGAGCTTGTGAGCAGAGGGCTACTTCTATTTAGGGAAAAAAGCCAAGGTGTCAAATGTAGGATGCCGAGAACAGCACTGTGGCTCTCCTGGGCAGCCTGGCAGGGTGGAAGGCAGCTACCATGGACAGTGTATCTTGGGAGAGTGTGCATAAAATAGCACCAAATAATCCAGAATTTAGGAATTGTCATTCTCCCCCAGGTTTTATCTGTTTCCTGTGACTTTCTTTTCCCCACCTGTATTTGTTGTTTTAAGTTATAGTGATTCAGTAGTAGATATTTGGATAATGTGGAAGTAAAGAGTTTTTACTTTTCCTGCTCCCAGATCTCCTATTTTAATTTTTTAAGTGGGGTTCATCTAGTCCACAGACCATTTTGAGTCTCTCTTTATAACTCTAAAGGCTGAAGTTTTTGCAAAACTGTTCTTCATATGAACTTTCATTCCTCTTTCCTGGTTCCAGCGGGGAAAAAATGTCACATAACAGGCTTCTTCTAGGCTAAAAAAAAAAAAAAAAAAAAAGTACATCCTAAACATTTGTTTCTATTTGCATGTTGAAATGTATGAACACAAATAATACAACACGTTTGTCATCTTTTAAATTTGTTAAAATGTCAGTAAAGTAGTAAATATTTGGTTCTGTTTTCTGGCAGACTGGGGGCAGACAGTAGCTGCCTTCTAATTAGTAAAAGCCCTCCTACAGAACTGTAAAAGGTATTCTCAGTCTTTATCAGCTTTTAATTTTACATTATGGAGATGACAATGGCCCACATCCTCGTTAACCTTCTACTTGTTTGCTTATAAGCATCTCTCAGCGCATATTCTTTTCAGTTTTGTCTGAGCAATAATGCTCTGTTTTCTACAAAAACATTTCTTGTACTTCTTTTCACACTTGGTGTTAATTTCAGGTTTTGTTTCATAAAATTGTAATAAGCTTCACTTTTCCTCCCAACACTTCGTTTTGTTGGATTTTTTTTTTCACCTGTGCTGCAGACATTGAGGAGTTCTATGTGGTGTTTCATGGACACAGGTGCTAGAGTTCATACAGTGATTCCTGTTTTCTTTGTGCACATGTTAGATGTTAAGATTTTGACTTAATGCTTGGTCTGCTGCTGTGTAGCAGTAGTAGGCCACAATGACAATTATAGTTTGCATTCTAGTCTTAGAGTCAGGGAAAATATTTGGGTACTTTGGTCTGAAGAAAAAGAAATCCTCCAAAATGCATTTTTCTAAGATACTGATTTCCTAAGACTACTGGTGAAGTGAAACATCCTAATGCAGGAATTCAGTCTTGAATGGTGGAGCTGTTATACTGTATTTAACTTTATCTTTGAAAGGAGAACTTGACTGAGAAGTTGTAAATATGGTGCTGCATAAGACCCTAATAGTCTGGCGGTTTCAGAGGGAGATTTAGAACTGTTTGCTTTTCGAGAGGAAAATATTTTGACAGCTGTGCTTAAACATGTTTTATGTGCTTAAAAATTCTTAAGGTAGAGTTAGAGGGAGAAAAACAAGAGATGCCCCAAACCAGCAGTTGGACATTAGTTCTGAGGATGCTGAGACACCTTTTGAAGCTGTGTAGATGTAAATCAAATCCTGTAAATCAAATCAAATAGATGAAGACACTTTCAGGTTTCCAGTAATTATTTGCAAATTCTAAATTTAATAGTTTTGTTTTTCTAAGAGCAGCCAGACTTTGTGTATGCAGACTTGGATGCATGTGGTGCTTTGAAGCCTTTCAAGTGTTTGTGTATGCGATGGATTGTACTCAAACGTCACTTTCCACACCTCATCCACCAACTCCCTCCTGACAAAAGTAACTTGTCCTTTGTCAATATTTGCAGCTGTCCTTAAAGTGGTGTAAGAGTAATTGACGAGTGTTTGTCTCTTGTGAATTCCTCTTTTTCCCTTGGGGTAGGAGTATCTCATTAACAGAAACAACAAAAAACTGGTATTACTAGCCATAAAATGTTCAGTATTTCAGGACTGTGTACTAAAAACTCTGTCTGCTTCCTCTGCATTAGTTTTCTGCTTGTGATTTAGTTTTTAACTCAGTCTTGAAAAGCAGTATCGCAGCCAATGTTTATGCAGAAAAGAGACTCATGGAACCTGTATCACCCCGCAATAATTGGTGTGAGGACCTGGTAATTGCTTTATTTTGTAGAGAGTTTCCCACGCAGAGAGTCTAAATCCTGTCTTCCATTGAGCCTGAGAAGCTGCTTTATCCATTAGGGCTTTTCACTTTAGGTGTGTATACTTTGTATTCAAAGAGCAGTGGTAAGTCTTGAGCAATATCCAGAGAGTTGAAGTGAAAGGAAAATGAACTGCAGAAGTTGCAGACCTTGAAGAAGTAATTTTCTCCACCCTTTCATTGAAAAACAATATCTCTTACTGTTCATGTTACTGTAAAAATCCTAATTTCTAGCCTTCCTTTCTTGTAATTCAATCATATATTACCCAAGCAATTCACAAGTGTTCTGGTTTGAGTGCGGTGCCCAGGGATCAGGAGTGAAGAAGGTGCCTGTTCTTCACTGCTGATTATTAGATGCACAGAATGGACAGCAAACAGCATGTTTGAAACCCACGTGCCTTCAGATGGCAAAATAATTATTGTCTGTTCTGACTCTTCTTGTGTAAGTCTTGGGCTGCTTTCCTCGTTGTGCCTGGTTCGTCTGTGGGACCACGCTATTGCATTTGGATCATAGATGGGGATTTTGCCCAGTCACTCTGTTGCTCAGTTGATAAATGATTTCTTTGGCAGTTGTGTGGCTTGTTGCTTGCAGCCATGTGGGAAGGGAGGACTGCCCACAGTGTCAGTGGAAAACAGAGCATATTGTGGTGAAAATGCAGTTTCTTTCTCCGTCGTTCCATGTAGTGGATAACAGTGTGGCTTGTAGGATGAGGTGAGCCTTGATTTCTGGCCTGAAGCTGTGGTACCTCTTAGATCTGCAAGCATCCAAAGTCCTGGGGAGAAGCAATAGTTGTTTTTGATGCAACACCCTAATTTCTGTGAAATCTTGCTAGTTTTAGTATGAAATATCTGAAATGCATCTGAAAGAACCGTTCTTAAATATAAGACAATCCTGTTTTCTTACACAATGTAGAAATTTTCTTTTATCTGTCACCTGTAGCTGGGCTGGACAAACTAAACAAACTTTTCAGAATATTTGAAAATGTGAGTCAACTAACCTGGAAGAACAGATTGAGCAAGACCATCACAGCAGATCTAGAATACACTGATTCAAGTAGCTATACACCAGATGATTGTGAGGAATCTAAACAGAACTGTTATCCAGGTAAACTAAGGCCTTAAAGACATAGTAAACATAGTTGGTAATTCAGTGGCAATTGGGTGGTGGTGTGTCAGATTTTGTTTAATGACAGTCTTTTTCCTTCATGTTGAAGGGAATCATAAAAAAGAAGTTTCAACCGTTAATGTTTTGCATTTAGTTGATGATAATCTGTTTATTACATTTGTATATAGAAATACGTGTGTATTTATATATGCTTATTTGAAAGCAGATTGCATATGGAAACTTTGCTGTGTATTTTTTTTTCCAATGTCCTTTGGAAATAGGTTGGCACTTTCTTCTTCTGAGGGTAAATGCTGTATACTGTGCTAAGAGTAACGCTTAGCTTTTTGTAGGTTCAGGTCTAGACGCAGAAGGGCTAAATAAAGGTTAACCAGTTTTACTTTGGTTCTCTAAAGACAAAAGAAATAAAGGTGATTTCCTGAAGATTGTGTCTTATCCACCGTTACATCTGTGGTGCCAGATCTTCTTTCTGTGATCTTTTATTCATCATGAAAATACCCTGCAGCAGTCCGAGTTTCTTCCTGTAGTCTCCAGGGTATCCTTGCTCTTCTGTTGTGTATCTGTGCTGGCCCTGATGTGAGGGGAGTTTCTGTGCTTCTCTGAGCCTGAGCTGGGCAGGCTGGCCAGGGAGGCGGGGTAGGTGTGAAACTCAACCGTGCGCTCCCGGAGCCCTGGCTAGCCTCATCTTGTGTTTGGTTCTGGACGTCTGATGGAATAATTTCAGCTTGAAACCTTTGAATAATTTTAAGCAAATTTCACTTTGTAATCATAATAATTATGGGACAGAGACAAGAGAGGACTGGGAGTGATGGAGTAAGGGACTCACGCTGGTTTCCAATTGTTAGCATAAATTATACCCTGATTTAATGTCAGATAAGTGCAGGAGGAGTATCTGGTGGCCAATATGAATAACAAACCTTTGAATGCTCAAGGGAGAAGACTGACTAAAATTTGTGTGGGGATGAGATGATGTGTTCATTTCCTGTCTGTTTTGCAGGCTAAGCTCTGCAGAGGTTTTGTCATCATAAAAATAATATTTGCAGTTAATTCGTCTAAGTACTAATAGCAATTTATATAATTTCCATTGATGAAGGTGTAAAATCTTCTTAATCAAGTAATGTTAAGGAGAAGAAATTTTCTTTTTAAGGAGCTTGCATAAGTGATTAACACAGTTTTACTGAGTGTCTTTAATTTTTAGTGGTTTTGGTTTTCAAGTTCTTTGTACGTGTTTAATCTTCAAAAGACAATGGTGTGACACCACTGACACTGGTGTGAGCTTTATGCCTAACTAGTGCTATTCTTTGGGCAGTGTAAAGCTTTTTCCTTTGTCTGCTTTGGCTATTTTGTCTTAAATTAATTTCTGGGTGTTCACCTCTGAGAGTCTCTATATAATTATCAATTCATATATGTAATTAGTTATTTGGCATATCTGTAGCAGATGAGTACAGTTCATAGTAGTTCCGGGTAAATTGACAGGTAAGTTTTTATCTGCATTGTGGAAATGTGATCTTTGAGTTTGTTCCTTCCACTTATTTGCAGTCAAGATTGGCCAAGTCTCTGTTTGCATGTAGCATAGACATGTCCATCCTCAGAACTGCACTGCATTTCCAGCTTAAGGAGGGAGTTGGAGAGGCTACAAGTCTTTAGCAGGAAGAGTTGGTAGTTACCTATGCCTATAATGAATTTACATAGTTCCAGTCAGTTTCTGTTTTGTTGTGTTTGAGATGAAGTGTTAAGTACTAAAAGAATCCCCACTTCTGTTTCTCCAATTGTTACTCACTCCTAGATTACATTGAAAATGTTGGTGTTAAAGATGGGAATATCAGAG
Organism: Hirundo rustica; assembly: GCF_015227805.2. Taxonomy (NCBI): domain Eukaryota; kingdom Metazoa; phylum Chordata; class Aves; order Passeriformes; family Hirundinidae; genus Hirundo; species Hirundo rustica. Next base: position 8,797,310 of record NC_053470.1, read on the forward strand.
TCCTGCTTGGCTGAGCCGTGGTGTTGTTGGGAGGGAAGTGCTCCCAATTGAATGTTCTCCTCCAGTGTCACAAAGTGGATGGATCCCTTTGGAGGTGGAGGCTCCTTGGGACCCTGTTCTTGACTTGCCTGCACTGTCAGGAGGGAGGCTCAGCCTGAAGAGATGCTCCCTGAACTCCAGAGCTTGTTTCTCAAGGCTGAGTTGTACAGGATCAGACGGCAGGATGAGATTCCCAGACTGACGGGAGCAGGGAGCTGCAGGGAAGGGGAGGAACCAGCAGCTAACTGGTAAAGGTTCTGGTTTTAATGGAAAATGGTACAAATTGGACATTTTGTGATGTTACACAGTACTTCCTAACAAGATATAACATAGTTTCATTCTTCAAAAATGGCATTAATCGAGAAAGAAGATGGTAAAAAACATTCATAGGAAGGGAGATGAAATCTCCATCTGAAGCCTTGCAGCTATACAGAAGCTGGATCCCCTTTGCTGTTTACTCAGTACTACTAAAGTACTACTTTAGCTCCCTGAATTTGGTGTGTTAGGTATGCTAGAGCTTCAGAGAAACTACCAACTGCTTTTGGAATGCATGAGCTGCAGAGCTGAAGCACACAGCTGTGAAGCAGATGATGTGCCAGTTCTGTGATGCTGTCCTTTGCTCTTGCTGCATTGTGGGGCAGGGCAGGATGCCCTTCTGCTGTGGCATTTCTTACATTTCCCTAGAAATACCAATCTGGGCATCTGCAATGTCAGGCTTCAGCAGGTTTGCTTTATTCTGATTTTTCTGGGAATTCCCGATATGATTTGTATAGCCAGTTGCATTTTGTAAATTGTACAAGCACTACTTTTCAAATGGAGCCTTTATTAAATATATTTAAAACAAAAAGCCAGGAAATGTGTTTTAAAGAAATACTTCCCTTCATCAGAGATATTTACTTACTTGAGTATACACTGATACCTTATCTAAGGATATATTCGATTCTGCAGGAATCTCACAGTGTTGTTTAATGGCCAGATGTCGGTGTACACACAGAGATGTTGGTCTCTTTGTCTTTCTGCTGAGAGGTGATGAAGGAGAGATGGTGTCAGACACTGATTGGTGATTGTGTTGAATAGGCTTTCATTTAATGTATTTTGTGAGCACCTTCTTTCAGAACTTGTAAGATAAAAGTGACAGAACCTTAGCCTTGCCCCATGCTTTTAGGTAGCCCTTTCTGCATTTTTTACATGGACTAATTTTTCCCTGGAGTATTTGAGAGAGGTAAGCTGAACATGCCATCCTTTATGGGCACTGCTGAAGCAGCTAGGTGGCAATGTTCTTCTTGTTTCTTATGCTTGTACTAGTCCATGATTAAGATGTTTATTAATAAAGAGTAGTACCTTGTAGATTTCATCAGAGAATGAAGTTAATTAAAGTAGTTTTTCAGAAACAGTGATCACATAGAGGTTTGAGAAGGATTATGTCTATAAAACTATTTATACTTGTTACACATACGCTAGCTAAGATAAAACTAGCACTAACATAATAATAATTTACCATTCTTTTAGGTAGGTGTGTTGTATCTGGAAGAGAAAATGTTTATATATTTTAATGTTCTGGTTAATATAACAAAAATAAATCTGGAAATTTTTCTACTAAAAATGTGTTTATCTTCTCCAGGTTAGTATTCTGATTGAGTCATAGTTGTGAATTGAAAAATGCTGCAGTCATCTTATAGCTAATGGTTTATTGGCTTGATGTAGCTTTACCATACAGCCAGGCTGATCCCTGGTGGTCTGGAATGCAGGTTCCAGTGCTTCTAGATGTTTCTTTTCTTTTGACCTGCACCATTTTGTTTGCTGGAAATTTTGAGATACAAACCCAGATTTTTTGACTATTTCAGTTAAGTCAAAAGTTTCCAAACTATAAGAGTTAAAATGGAATTCTTTCTGAATTCTCGGTATGAAACTGACTTTATCTGCGACCCTTCATATTAAAAATGTGATTTGTTGTACTGGCTTTTGGCTGCTTTCCTTGGGAGTGTCTGGCTTGGGGTATGGTGTGGATTTGTGGTGCAAACAGCATTGATAACACACTGGTGCTTTTGCTGAGTGATGCTTGCATGGTGCTGGACACCTTTCCTGCTCCTCACCCCACCGAGCCCTGCTGTCCTGGGGATGCTGAACACCTGCCCAGGGACATGGGGAATGAATTCCTTCTTTTGCTTTGCTTGTGCACGCAGCATCTGTTTTATGTATTAAACCGTCTTCATCTCAACCCACGCATTTTCACGCTTTTACCCTTCCAATTCTCTTCCTCCTCCCACAGGAGGAGACTTTGGCATCAGCTGTGCAGAGGCTGAGCTGCCTGTGGGAGTTCACCCACAGCATTTGTTATGTCTTGGACTAATGGGATCCCTTTCTATTTATTTGTATTTATAGATCAAATTAAGTCATCAACCAGCAAATTCAAGTCTTCTATTTTGAGACCAGATGATTAAAAGATGTGCAGGTTTAGTATTTTGCATTTCCATAGAAGAGGTATTTCTGATTGCAAGGCAGTAGTGCCCCGGCTCCCACATGAAGTTTTAATTGTTTTCCCAGAATTTTATACTAGGAACAATCATTGTTTTTCGTAGAGGCAGGTGCTGCAACTTCCTTTCTATCACCTATCCATTCCCTTTAAGACAGAAAAGTTATGTGGCCAGGATTTAGATATTTCTTCAATTACAGAATTCATGTGTTACCTAGATTGAACCTGCATTGTCTGGCTTGTGAAAGTATGCATGCTTAGTATGGCTTCAGCATTATTTTTCTTTCTTGCAGTAAAATGGATGGAAAATTCTAAGTTCTTTCTGCTTTCAGATATAAGAAGGTATCAGTCATTGTTTCGGTTTATCAGTACTGTTAGTAAAGACAAAGGAGATGGTGTGTATTAATATTGTATATAATTAAAAAGTATTGGATGAGTAAGAGCTGGTGGAATGGATTATAACCTAATATTATAAAGTGCTTATGGGAGTCAAAGCATGAATGTGCATCAGGAAGTAGCATATTGTGAAAATGTATCAGTTTTCTTTTAAAGAAATCTTAAACACTGCAAAGAGGAGACAAACAGTTGAGTGTCTCCTTACTTGCAGTAGAGTCCTCAGGAAGCAGCTGCTTTAGAGGGAATTAAGGCTGTGATATGTGGGACTTGAACAGTTGGTCATTGAGGGTGAACAATGATCATAATTGTGCACGATGTTGAGGGTGGTTTTGAAAATTGCTAGACTTGTCCAAAACTGTTGGACATTCACTTACTATCATTTGGGGATTCCTGTATATGAAGGGAATGGGATTTCTCTGCACATAACGCCATGCCTATGCTAAGTGAGACTTGGAATGTTTAACTCTAATGAGAAATAGTTAACAAAAAAGCACTTTGTGAAGATTTAATTAGTCTATTCAGATATTGCTACTAAACTTCTTCATTTGTGATTAGAATTGTTTTCTGGGCTGGGCAAAGAAATTACTAGAAAACATGAGTTTGATTGTGTGTTGATTTTTTTCTTTTGGGAATGCCTGTATGTGTTTCTCCACAATCATCTTCAATGATTTTTCCATTTTTTTGTTTTCTTACGTGACCATATTGATTAGTTTCAAATATATTTTTATTGTTGTTTTGTACAGTTGCAGCAGTTGAAATGGGTTTCAGTGACCGTGTATTGATTAATTGAGTCATCTATTTGGGCTTTATGGCATAGAAAAATTAGTGTAACACATGTTCTACCCTATCTACCCTAGTATACTTCTATTTTAGACAGTCTTAAAAATATGCCACATAGATATGTTTTGAGAAACAATGGGAGAGTTGTATTTATAATATTGGAACCTTTAAATGTGCCTTACGTGTTTTATAGGGGGCCTATCCCAGGTCACCACTCAGTGAATGTATGTGGGCTGTCTCCTAATGCAGTAGTTCATTACTGTGATTGGTTGGATCGCTCTAATAGCAGCAGTTCTTTAAAAATTTTGTGGTTTTTATTTGTATCATATTCAGTTACCTGAATCCTGATAAATGTCATTTATTAGAATTTTACATGCATTAAATTTTGGAAGCAGTTGTGACATGAAGGTATCTTGCAGAATAATAGGCCTGATGGGGGGATATGTGTTTTGTTTGGGGATTTTTGTGGGTTTGGTCATTGGTTTGGGTTTTGTTTTGTTTTTAATCAGCAACTGCTTGGGAGTTGTAAAATTCTTAGAATTATGTCGATTAAAATTCCATGTTGGATGGCTATGCCTGTTGCCTTACTGTTCTCTCAAAATAAGCGTTCATCACAGTGCTGCCCTAAGTACACGTTAATACTGTTACATTCAGCTCATCAATAAAGAATACCCTTTGAAAATCGCTGTATTGTGCAGCTGAAGATTTAGGCTTTACTTTGATATACTTGGAACTGTTTGGTGAGTGTATTCTCTCCCCGCTGAGGAATACAAGGGAGGAAAGTAAGCGCCTCTCTTTCTTTCTTCTTGCACATATTTGATTAGAGCCGTCAGCCCTATTAAGAAAAAAGAGCGATCTGGTTAGCTTATTCTGCTTTTCAGTCTGATAGTCAAAGGCTGTCATGGGGTTTTAAATTACCCAGAAACAAACTTTAGTGCAAAGTATTTTGGGGGTTTTTTTCCCCCCAAAATACCATTTGTTATCCCAATAGACAAAGAAGTGTCTGTATTAAAACCCAACTAATGAGCCTTTTAAATAGAAGCATAATTTATAAAAAAGGTACATTTTTTGTGTGAATTCTAGTGAATGCATTAATAGTCAATACGAAGGTGCCCTGAAGTCCACCCTGTTTCTACTTACTCTTAGTAAGAAGAAGAGGAAGGCAGTGTAGATGTTTGCATTTTCATGTCGTAACACTGTGCCCCTGAACCAAGGAAGGGTTTTTATGAAGAGCAGCAAGACAAGGTTTTTGGTAGAGGTCCTACTAAAACAAACCTAAAAATGAAGCACAAGTGAACTTCTTCTAAACCACAAATTGGAGCATTATGTCTATCTTAATTAAATGCATATTTTGTCTAATTGGGTTTAATAATGCTTAGGAGTAAATAACCTCAGGGTGTGTCTTACTTTTAGATGTCTGTTATTTCTAGACAGCTTGGAAGACTGGTCTCTGGGTATTCTGTTTTATTTATCTATAACTGGTATTGTATGTTTTGTGTTGACTGAATGTTTCTAATATATCTGAGTGCTTCTGAAGATGAAGAGCTAATAGCATTAACAAGAGACTGGCATAGTGTATACAGGCCATCTTTACAAGCTTCTGGATTCTCCTCTGCCTGTGGTCTTCTGCACAAGCCAACTTTCCCTGTGCCAAGTGTAAGCTTCTCTTCGAGCACATATTGCTAATCGTCCTGAACTGAGCCAAATTAAATGGTGTATTTTTAATGAGAAAAAGAGTTTGGATTCCTATCCATATGCTTCAGCTGATGTCAAATCCTACTTCAAACAGATGCTGACCTCTATATTACAAAGGCATGAGGGCTAATTATTCTTGAACAAATTTCCAATTTTGGCCACCCATAAGAACATTTTACATTTCCAAGGGTATAGATCGCTATAACATACCTGTTAAATTTGTCTTAGGATGTCTCAGGCTTAAAATTCCAATACTTGGAACACAAGCTGTTGAAAAGAATATAAAATGAAAAGTTCTTAGAATATTTTCACTTCATTCATCTTTCCCATTTTGTATTTCTGCTGGAGATTAATCATCAGGAAGATAATTGTGCTTTCTGCTTAAAAAACAAAACAAAAAGTGGTCTTTTTTTCTAGAAGCTTATCTTGCAGCTCTGAGGCAGCCATTGCCCGTGCCTCAGTCACAAGTGGTTCAATCTGGCATTAGGAGCTGGGAGAGCTGGTAGCACTAGTTGTGATCCGCAGAAGGGTCTCTATGCAGATGGCCATATCCTCTTTCCTCCGCTCCTTTGAGTTAAAATGTGTAAATGTAAATCATGCATGGTTAGGATTATTCCTCAGAATGTCTGTAAGTAGCTCTTACATATGAATCAGTTAAGAGCTTGAGACATTTATGTGGAAAGGATATATGGAAAAAATCCTTTATTCTCTCATTTTTTTTCCTGTAAGTTAAAAATACTCCGTAAAGCCATGTGTACCTGTACCAAATACGTCATAAAACAAGTGCAAAAAGCTAAATAGGTGACTGTGAATTATTCAGGGTGGTAGAACACGTGTCTTGTAACAAATAGTGTTTTATTTCATATAAATTTCCGGCGTAAGCTTTTTTTTTAAAGACCGAGTCTGCTTTTCTGAAAGTGCCCATATGGCTAAGTCAGAGTTCACAGATAAAGACAGTCCAACATTAGGGCTTTAGCTGGCTGTGTTGATAGTAACAATAATATGGGTAAAGCCTGTCATACAGATCCTGTAACGCTCCATAATCTGAGAAAACGTAGGAATCAAACTTGCAGAACTGAATTAGAGATGTATGGGTATTAAAACCCTCTATTCCCTCCCCTTTAAACACAGACCATCTGTTGTTTCCAGATGTACTGCTTCCTGCAGCAGTATACTGGGAATGCTGTTACAGCATCAACAATTCTTGCCCTTTTTTTGGTGTTTTTTTTGGTAGTGTCGTTCCTGGCAGCTCCAAACCACCCAGCATTGGTGTTGCTTCCTTGAGCGACAGTGCACTGTGGCACAGGATGTTACGTTACTCAGTGGGTAATTTGTAGTGCGGGTGGCAAAAATACCTTAAGTGTAGATAATAATGTTTTGAATGCTCCAGTGATAACGTTTCAAACAATGTGTGGTACAACACCTTAATCTGCTGCTGTCTGTAAAGCACTGGGCTGTCACCTCCCTCAAGACCACTGCTTGCCTCATTAATATCGCTGGAACAAATTATCACTTCACAGCCCAGAAAACTTCTGTAGCAGTTGCGGTGATTGATGTAACAAGGCTAAAAAAAAATGATGAAATGCATGTTCCAGAAGATAGACTCAAATGGCAGGATCTTCATAGGCAATTAAATTCAACAAAGGAGGAGTCTTCCTGTAATAATGTGATTCCAAATAAATGGCAGGATCACTATGATTCTCTGTTGTTATTCCACATAAGCTAGTTTTGTATGAAGTAATTATCTGGGAAAACTAAGCATATAGGCATAAAATAAAAAAACTGAGTTTTAGTATGTTTTAAATATGGGAGAAAAAAAAAAAAAGTGAAGTGAGAAATAATACCACTAAATATATCTATTTTCCTCTGAATTCATAGAATCATTCAGTGGCTTGGGTTGGAGGGGACCTTAAAGATCAGCTGGTTTCAGCCCACCCCTACCATGGACAGGGACACCTTTCACCAGATTAGATTGCTCAAGGCCCCATCCAGCCTGTTGAACGCTTCCAGGGACATCCATCACTTCTTTGGACACCCTGTTTCAGCACCTCACCACCCTCTCAGTAAAGAATTTCCTCCTAAAGTCAAATCTAAACCACTTCTCAGTTTGAAGCCATTCCTCCTTGTGTTATCACTACCTACCCTTGTCCGAAGTTCCTCTCCACCCTTCTTGTAGGCTTCCTTCAAGTGCTGGAAGGCCACAGTTAGGTCACCCTAAAGCCTCTTTTCCAGGCTGAACCACTCCAATTACAAACTTTATTATATGTAGGTACTTAAGAATTTATTTAAGTAAATCATGCTGGTGCTTTTGAGCATCTATTTTATAACAACCTATGCAGAGCTGATAACAATTCAGCTGTCTAATATACAGATGAACTGTTACCAAATAATTGGGGTTTTTCATTCGCTTAAACTAATTTACTGGCTTCTGAATTGAACTATGTTCTGAGTAGTAAACCTTGTGGACCAAAGAGTTCTGATATTTGTCCAAATGAGGTCAAAACCTAAATGCACTTATGTAAGTAACTTTACAGGAATTCCCAGATTAGCCTTTGATAGCTGTGAGATGGAGCCTGGAGTTTGGCCTCCTGTGACTTCACAGATTTCAGGGGAGCTGCTCACGTAAGTAAGAACTGCAGGACTGGGCACTTTTCCTTCCTGTTACTGGGATGGTTTTTTTCCTTGAAAGAAACATGACTTCTCAACTCCTCTTCAGTGTGCCAGCATCCCTTTAATATTAGATTCACTTCCAGCTCAGTTTGAGGCAAGCAGGAATATATTATTCAACTGGGATAGCTTCTTGCGGTACTTGGGCTTGTCTTGAAATTCCATTGTCTCCTAGATGTCCCATGTGCAGCAATGCAGTGAGATCCGGGGTGCCTGTGAGACTGCAGGCTGTGGGAGCCTTTATTTCTAGCACATCTCCATGCTTCTGCCTTCTAAGAGCTCCTGGGAAGGAAATAACTACGTGTGGAGAGTCTGGTAGTATTCTATGCAAACTATTTTTTAATTTAATAGTCAAGCAGATAATTCTGAGTAACTGCTTTAATCAAGGTTTCTCAAATTTTATTCCTTTCATGCGTGTGTTTTGCAAAACTGACGGAAAGCTGTCACTTCCTTGATAGCAGTGCTACAAGTGTATGAATAGTTTTAAGATATGCTTTACACCGTGCTTTTCAGAATAATGAGATTTGTGCTAGGAAAATTGGGGGGCATGGGGGGAGAGGAAGGGCATTCGCTTGACCTATTTCTAATTAAAATTCAGATTAGCAGTTTTATATTCCTTTATTGACCATTTCAGCAGACTAAAGCTGTTTTTCTTGCATAAACCAGTGGAGAATTTGTGGTTTCCACATGTAGATCAGCTTCTCCCCCAGCACCAGTGGACACATAACATATTAATTGAATTCCATTTCCCTGAGGTTTGACATTCTTTCTTTTAAAGTCTAAATAGAACAGACTCTTACAAATGGATTAAAATTTTTAAGTTAAGAAAAACACCAAAAGTTAGTGTATTAGAAATGTTGATGAGTTCTGGTTGACTTGATTTTGTAGAAAGCGGGATGCAGCGATAAGCAATGGTGTACTGAAAAATGAAATTATCTCAAAGTTTTCATCCTCAGTGTTTTGAAAACATTACAATGCATGAGGTATTAAACACAAGATACAATGAACTCCAGAGGAGGAAAATGAACGTAGTTGGGGTGAAAGTGAAAATAGTTATTTTAATGATATGTATTGAGAATGTTACTGTGAAAGCATGAAGAAATGGCCAGACAGGACCTATTCAATGCTGATTTTGTGTCTGACAGCAGACCAGTTTGTTTTGCTCCAAGATTCCTTTACACACGTTGACACGATGCCAGAAATTTCAGTTTATCCTTTTATGGCCGGTAGTGCAGTTTGATAAAGAAACTCCATGGCATTTTCAACAACTGGAGTGGTGTAAAATCCAAAATTGCTACAAAGAGCCAGCCTCTGATTCTCCAAAGAGTTGTGGAGTCACTGAAGGAAGGATCTGTCTGTGTGGATCTTTGCAACACCAGGGTCAGAGGAAATATTTTCAAAGCAATTCAAAGGTTTCTGCTGGCTTTGGTGGCCCTTTCGTGACACCGCAGAAACAGGAAATAGGTGGCGTTTGTGTTTTGGGTCGTGGTGTGCATGGTCACTGGTGGAGGATGGTTCATTTGAACCGTGCTGTTTCAGAGGACGTGGGTCAGCTGGAAAGGCTGGCCCCTGCTCCTGGGGAGGGCTTCAGAGTGGAGGGAGCTATTGGAGAGACAGAACTGAAAGCTCGAGAGTGTGCGCTGTGTTTTGCTTTTCTTATGACACAGAATGTTTAACTGACAGTCTTGACAGAAGGGTATGATTCACCATTCTTCTCACAGTGGCTTCAGATTTGCTGTCAAGGATTTGGTGCCTTTTTTTTTTTTCTTTTTTTTACGTTCCTAGTGCTGATCACTAAACAACAAGAATGTAGAAATAATTGTGTGAACTTGTAACTGTCCAGAAAATTTCATATTTTATTTTTCACCTATCCATGGCTGTTTCATTATTCAATTAAAAATAATACTAATATTTAAGCATCTAACTAAATTTAGATTGTTGTAGTATGGAGAGTTATGGACTTCTTGATTTGTGGGGAATTGAAGCCATCTGTTGCCTTGAAGCAGAGAGACTTAGTAATCAAGTACAACAGTAAAAAAGAATTTATCTAGGGAGGCTATTAATTAACAAACTTGGATCAGGTTCAGCATCTTCTTGCCCTTAAAAGTCAAGTCACTTCTGACATACTGGTTGGACAATTAGATTTTTAAGTGAGTGTTTAATTAGGCATTCTGTACTTTGCATTCCTATTCTAGAAGAGAATATTTAGATGAGAAATACACTTATTTAAAAAAACAGTAATTACTTTTTTTATTTTCTGGAAAAGTGAAAAGAAATTTAAATTCATCTACTTACATGTAGTTATCTGAGAAAATTCAGCTCAAGCATGAAATTTACTCCATTCAAAAACAAGGATAATTGAGGTTGCATTTACAAAAGCTGGCATCCAACTTCTGTGTGTGTGAACATGATGTTCGTGCTGCTGTCCAGGGTTGAGTTCCTGACATTATCAGTCCATAGGCGTGCGGCTGGAATCTGAGCAAATGTGCCTTTTACTTTGAGTTACCTTTTATAGTAAATCCTTTCCCTGAATGTCTCTTACTGCATTACATGGAAATTGAAATTTGCCATGTTTCAATTTCAACTAAGAACTAACAGAAGAGTAGTAATAATTTTGTAGAGTAAACCATGTGGGAAACCTTTTGGTACTTGACAAACTAAAGTTGAAGAGGTCTGAGTACCAAAGAGTTTAGATCCATAACCTCCAAATGTATGGAACCAAATAATGGAAGCGAAACAGATGAGAATTCTTAGTCTTCATTTTTTTTAATAGTGAAATATTTATTTAGTAATGTAACAAGGCTAACAGAATGTAGTCATAGGTAACGTGTATGCCAAGGGGACAGAAATGTGGGGTAGCTGGATTTGTTGAACATGAGCTTTATGATCTTGTTCAAAAAAGAAACGGTGGCAGATTAAAAGTACTATTAGTATTGAAAACTTGTATGAAACACCTGTCCGTAGTTCAGGGTGGGAAGCCAGAGACCTTTTGTTTCAGCTTTCTGTAAATGTGGTCTGTGTGGGGCAGTGTGGAGCCTGTCTGCAGGGCAGAGGGCAGCAGGAGGCAATCACAGAATCACTAATAAAAGATACTTTAGGCTGATGAAGTGTACTTGTTTTTCGAAGACTTCCAGGGATGAGGATTCAGCCTCCTCACTGGGGTGCCTGCTCCAATGCCTTGCCACACTTTCGGTGAAGAATTTTTTCCTGATACCCAACCTGAAACTCCCTTGGCACATCTTGAGCTCATTTCCCTGGTTGTATGGCTAGTTGGTAGTGAGAGGAGGCCAATCCCACCTGGCTACAATTCATCCTTTTAGGGATTGTGCAGAGCCCTGAAATAGCTCCTGGGCATTTTTTGTCTCCAGGCTAAACGCTCTCACCTGATCCTCATTAGAACTGTGCCCCAGACCCTTTACCAGCTCCAACACCTCAGTGTCTTCCTTATCATGAAGCTCTCCAGAACTGAACACAGGATAGCTGGGGTGCAAGAAAATGGATTTCAGAAGTTCTCATCATTGTTGCCAATCGAATAGAGGTGCACATAGAAGCCAGGATTGATTTCTTTGGGGAATTCAGGTAATGCACCTTTTGAGCTCGGGGACTGTTCAGGAGGCTTGGTTTCCTCAGTACCTATTCCTCTACGTATTGTCTTGTATATTGCAGGAGAAACTGTTTTCTGTGGAATATTCTGTACCTTTTTTTCTGCCTAGTAATGTGTCTGGTTGTGATGCTTTTACAACTCTAGATCCATACAGAGGGGTTTCAATAACAGCCACTCTTGGTGGGGACTTAATTTTCTCCAGTTTGAAGGTGTATTCTAAGAGGAGAAGGAGGCTAAGAAAAAAACTTTAAAAAATCAGAACTTTGAAGGCATTTCTATATCTGAGTCTCTTATCATATTAGTGGAAAAGATTCAACTCTAGGAACATTTTTTAAAGGGGTGGAGAGAGTAGCGAGAACAGACTTGCTTGCTGTATGTCTAGAACTGAAACTGTGTCTGGGATTGTCAGTTGTGGATTTGATGTTGAAGAAAATACAGCTAAAATACTTGAGGCATCTTAAAACCTGCATTTCCTCAAATGCTAAGTATTTCCTGCTATCTGCTTTTTCAAGCTGAATTTTTACATATGCAATAAGCTTCTCTGAAGTAGTGTGAAAATGGATTCTACTTCTCTCTCCCATTCACCTCTCTACTCAAATGGAGAAAGATAAAAGCATGTGTTTACATTCCCTTTCTCCCGCAGCAGCATTGAGCTTTTAGGCATAGCTCACAGCATTGCTGAGCTCTTCATTGAGGCTTTGGGAGAATGCAAATTTCTTTAGTCAGGCTGTTGTAAGGAACGAAAGTGCTACCGCACATCTGTAAGGTACAATATTACAGTTTGGAAAGATTTGGCACTGGCTGTACAATAGGCTTTTATCCTTAACTGTGACTTTTTGATGCTTAAGCCAGATATTTAACTCTGAGTTTTATTTCTATCACTCATTAGGATTGACATTACACAACACGTTTATCTCTCAGCTGTCTTCTACCATATGGTACCATTGGGTTTACTATTCAACTTGCCAAATTGATGGTGAGAAATGGAGCAGAGAAGTTCTTAGAATATATTTCAGTTAGAAGTGGTGTAAGATGTGAATGGGTACTCCTCCTCTGCTGCAGTTCAAAGAAACATTGGCTTGAACACATCATCTTGTTCTCACTGCTCCATCAGGCAGTGTGATTTCACAGGGAAGCATTTTGTCACGTATCTAATCCCAGCAGGAACATTCAGAGCTTCTGATCAATGTCACTTATTCAGTATACTGCCTTTAAGGACTGCTGCATTTGTAGCTGCAGGTTAGCATTTTTTGGACCGATGTAGTAGAGGAAGTTTCTGTTTTACCTACTTTGATTTACGTTATTACTTTCTTTTGTGTTTTTCTGCAAAAGATTAATTGTCTGAAGGTATCCTCTGGGAGAAGACAGCAGGTATCTCATCCATGAAATGCATGTGAAATTAGTTGTACTTATAAATAAGCCTGCAAATATGTACCTTGTGTGTAACTTCTATTAGGCAAAAATCAGTTTGGTGCAAGAATTCTGTGATCTGCGCATGATTTTGACCTTTTTTCTCAGAAAAAGGATAATTTCTCACACATTTTGGCAACATAGCGCATGAAGGACAAATAAAAATACTTTACAGAGCTTCTTTCACTCCCAGTATAAACTGAAAGAAAATCATTCAAATGGGTTATAAATCCTCAGCCTGCCAGGAATCACAGAACAGGGAGAACCTCAGCATTTTTGCTTACAAACTAAGGGTTAATAGACAGCAGATGGTACCTCCATTACAGGAAGTAGGGGGAAAAAGCGTATTTTTTTGGTCAGTTGAATTATTAATAGTATTTTCAGCTAGCAGGGTGGTAGGCTGCAATTTGCATAAGCATTTGGTATTAGCATAGTAGTGGGAGCAGCGTGGAGTCAATACCAAATGGTGTTAATTCTCCCACACAAGGTCTTTGCCACTCTGAAGTGCTTCAGTGGGCTGGGGAAGGGTGACCTTGTAGGGAAGGACACATGGAAGGGCTGAGTTCATCCTTCACCTGCTCCTGGGCCTCGTGCCTGTCCGTGGATGCTGAGCCGCAGGAGCCGGGCTGTCCTGGGGGTGCATGGAGATGGGATGAGAGGCAACAGGCAGGAGGGAGTACAGGGAGATGCTGGACAGGAAAACGGGACACTGAATTCTTGCTGATGGACGTGGGTGTGGAGCTGGGAATGTATTGACTGGAGAAGTTGTAGGATCCTGGGAATGTCAAAATTTGACTTGAGTAGGGCTGCAGGGAGCCTTGCCTACTGTTGAAGTTACGCCTGCGTTGTATGTGGTGTTGGACCATCACAAGGCCACTTGCAAACAAAACATTTTTAGTTTTGTATTGTTTTAATTGGGTTTTAATTATTTCCCTTTTTTTTTTTTTTCCCCCAATTATTGCATGGTTTAAATGATAAAAATTGTTCTGGGAATTGTTCTGTAAGTTTTAGTCAACATTTTCTGCCAGATATTTGGGTTTTTTATCAGTGACAAGCCAGCTTAATGTCTGAGGTAGGTGTTTTCATTAGTTACAAACCAACATCCTGTGGCTACGTGACTGTTTATCTGTAGGATTCTTTCTTACTCCATAAAATCTAAATGCAGTTAGTGATTTTCCTTAAAAATAATAAATACTAAATATATCACCACTAGTCATTTGTGTTGGAGCATTTCTTGCAAATATCAAAATCCATAAATATCTAAATCCAAACATGTTAATCCTCTGTCCTAATCACAGTGCAGATGTAAGGAGGCTGACAGCTGTTGTCCTTGAATTCCTGTGCTTTGGCCCCTCTGTCCCAGGGCTGGGCTTGGCTGCAGATGGGCTGGGTCCTGTTTGCTCTGTTCACCTGTCACTTAGTGCTGTGTTCAGACCTCTGCCCGGGGAGTTAACCTGAGAGATGCTCTTCATTAGAATCAGATTAACACCCTTCCATGTCCCACTGATGCCTGTGCTCCAAATTAGAGTCCATTTGTTTGCTGGAGTTAAGAACTTGGGTAAAACCCTTCAGTCAGTGTCTTGACTTTGCCGTATACTGATTAAACAGCAGGGCTGTGAATGAAGGAAAGGTCATCCAAACCTCAGCCTCATTGCTTTTTTTGTCCTTTAGCTCATACCAGACACTTGAGTTAAATGTGAGCTGCTGGGCTAGAGCTGAAAGGCTTTGCTGTCTTTTTCCAGGTGGCCTCAGCAGTCCAAAAACGTTATACATACTGAGCTCAGTGAATTAGTTGTGCTTTTGTAAAGGGGACAGCACTGTGTGCACTTCAGTCAAAACACTGCACTGAAAAAGGTAGCATAGCTGTTACTGGGGGAGAAGGTATTTTAATTATTTTCCTTGTCTTAGGAATGTGTGTCTGTTAAGATCAGTGTGAAAATGATGGTGGGAAGCAGCATTTGTTGATAAGGATATATCTCAGCCTGGCTCTCTTCCCCTTCCTGAAGCAGTTGGCTAAGAATACAAGAATTAGGAATTAATCATCTTCTGACTACTGTGCAATCTGACAATGTCAACATTTAAACACTTAAAAGGGGAAGTAAATGCAGACCAACGATAGAAATGGGCTCAAAGACAACCCAGTTGGTGAAGGCTGTGTTTATAACTCAAGAAATCCTATGTTAGGGGCCTGCATCTCAGTTGGATGTGTCTGAAGAGTCCAAAAAGGGTTGAAGGAAAGTTTACAGGGCCAACGGTGTTTGTATGTTACTAAGTGAAATGAATTAATGGAAAATCAATCCCCCAGCCAGGCTTCAGCCAGGCAATTCTGTTGCTGCTATTAAGGGGTAATACAGTGTAGTTTGCTTATTAAACAATAGAGCATTTCCAAAGTAATTGAAAAGCCAAGAGTAATTGTTATTGCCACCAAAATTCTACCCAGTTCTTCCCTTCACACCTTTACATTTAAGCTGGAGTTATACTTTCCTGTAAACGCATCTTTGTATTGGACTTTCGTAAGTACTTGACGGAATATTAAAAGCCATGTCTTCACAGCTTGATCAAAGTCCTTGTCTGACAAAGGTCTACACTTTCATCTCACTTTTTGCCTCTAGAGTCTAAGCTGGACTGTTTTGTGTTTTTTTGCTCTAAGTGTTGTGTGAAAAGAGGTCACAATTTTCTTAAAAGTCTCCACCTAGATTCCCTTAACTAACACAGTTGACACGATCAACCTCTGTGTTGTGGAAATGAGTTCAGGAGGTTTGTCAGGTGTAGAAAGTTTTCCTTTTTATAGAGTAGAGTGTGCCAGCATTGCCACAGACTAGACACAGCAGGGCTTGCCACAACTTTCAGCCAGTTGAAGATTGTTGGGAGGGACAACAGGGATGTTTGCTGACCTTTGTCCTATATTTACTTCTTGAAGGATCTGGAAGGTTCTTTTATCATCAGCTAATTGTCGAAAACAAATGAATCTTTGAAAAAATACTGGTATGTGTTTAATGAAAGCAATTGATCTACCATTTTCAGGCATGCCTCCTTGTTGTTTGTTTTATTTGAAGATTACTTTGTAGTCTTGTTCAAAGACCACCTATTTATCAGAAGGTAAATTGCAAAGTTTTTCTCATTTTTGTATTGGCACCATAATAAAAATCTATGTCGCTGTTGCAAACCACGCACAATACTACTGTGAATTCTAGTTACCTTTGAGTGAAAACTCAGTTCACATGTTGTGACTGAGTAATTTTTATTTGCTAAGCAGTTTTTATTCAGTTTATTAATTGCCTATACCATGTCTTTCAACCTGATTAGGTAAGCTGCTAATTAGTTTTATGGGAAGATATTATCTAACTGTTAGCAGGTATTACACACAGTGAGCTCTTTTCTTCTTTTGAGTCCCTGGAAGGCTGAGGGTTTGTAGACAGGACTTGGCGGAGCAGCCAGCAACATCCCTGCCATTCAGAATGCTGTGTTAACAGCATGCCAGCTATAGTTAAGGTTGTAACTTTTCCTTAGGTTTTGACTGCACCTGGAAGAATTTTAGAAGGAATATTATATACTTCTTATCACTTTTTTTATCCTGCTGCAAAGATGCCAAATTCTGATATTCACAGAAAACCTTTAAGATGTAAGTGATTTTCCCTTTAAAAAGATTTGAATTTATATGAAAGCAAAGCTATCATTTTAATCTTTAGAAGACATAGTATACATAGTAAGGAGAGGATTTCTGTTTTGGTTTAGCTTACCACTAGATATGAATTGTCACAACAGTAATCTAAAACGTAATAGGGTAAATGTATTTTATTTTCCTTTTATATTTACAGTTACGAGGAATTAACAGACTCTAAAATCGTGATAATTTTTTGTTTCTTTGCTTAACATTTTATATAAGGCCTTTGCTGCTTGTTAAAATTCAACATCGTATTAAAATGTATTATTCCACTGTGTTCCAAGGATCCGTGTCAAGAAGATTAAGCAGTTTTCCTCTTCAGGGCTTCCTGGCAGAATCTCACTTTCTTATTAGAGGCAAATCTGATGTGGTGTTTTCTTTCCAGCCGTCTTTTTGTCTTTAAAGGCCTGCAGTGTTATTATTTATCCCATTATTTTTTTTCCCTCACTGTACTAATCTCTTCCCTCCATCCCGCTTGGTTCCCTGTCTTAGTGCAGGGTTCTTTCTGGCCATGGCAAGAGATTGAGTCCTTACTCTGTACACTGGAGTTCAGGCAGCTTGCCAGCAATATCCAGGCTAACCTTGCTCCATGTCATGGGGCCACTAGCAAATCTGAGGCACGGTTTTGACATCCTCTGCATCATTCTCAAATGCATTTTTATCTTTAAGGAAGAGTTCTCTCATGAAACTCGCTGCATTCATATTCAGAGGGATCAGTCTGGTGGCTCTGCGAGGCGCTGAGTAAGTGGTCACCCAGCAGAATTCCCAATTAGCTGCACTGAGGCACAGCTCTGGAGTACTGAAATGCAGGGAAATGCCCAGCAGTCCCCTGACCCTGCCGTGTAGGTGAAAGGAAATTAAATGCTAAGTTCAGTTGTATGTGTCAAGTGCTCTCCAGCACCACAGCTGGAGGCAGATTAATGACAGAATCCTCTGGTGCCTGTTGTCATCACAAAGTGAAAACAAACCCCGTCTCCATCAATGCAGAGATACTTCCCTTTCCCTGAAAAATCCAGGATGCTACTGCTCATTTGCTGTTATTGGGTGGTAAACCAGGAGCTCTAATTTCTTTGGTTTGGAGTTTGTTTGTTTGCCTGGGGTTTTTTGAAAACTTCTATATCACATGGGACTCATTCAGCAGACCTGACATGTTTGCTGGCTGCCCAGCTCTGACCATTTTCAAAGATAAATCATCATTCCTGTGTTAGTGCCACTGCCTTTTGATTCTGGGCAAAATCTGGGGGTTGTTTTGTTGGTTTTTCTCTGGGCAGTTCCAGTTACATGTACAGGGATGTCGAATCTGGACTAAACCTGTGAGTCTCAGAAACACTGAGGCCAGTAATGGTGCTTGCTGTGGCTGATAAATGGAGAGAGGGGAAGCCAAGACCCACCTGGAATAGTCTGCCTCCCTTTTTACTGCTTGCTTTTGTCAGGTTTCAAGGCACCAACAATTTGATTTCTACAAAGGACTCAACACAATATCCTAACAAAATTAAACTAGTTGCTATGGCTATAAGGCACCTGAAAATCCAAGAAAATCAGTAATTCTCACCAGTCTTCTGCCTGTTTCTGCCATACCTGAATTTGACAAATGGATTGTGGAATAACTGGAGACTAATCTTTCCCTCTCTGTAAAGGTTGTGCCTTCCCTGCAATTTGCACTCCTTAACATCCTTATGCACCAAATACTCTTACGATGTAGAAAAGTGCTATTATCTCAGCCTGACACGTTGAAAAGTGGCTTGTGCAAGGTCACATGGGCAGTTAATGACTGAGCACAGCTGAACAAGCTGTTCAAGCCCCAAGCTAGAGGGGTGGATATTGCACAGCTTTTCTTAAATGAAAGAAGTCAAATGAAAATGTATTTCCAGTCAAACTGAGTAGGACAACCTTCATTACAGCACTAAGCATTATTTCTGTGCAGTTGAAACTGCGGCTCAGATTACTGCATGATGGACCATTTCATACTGGTTTAAAATTGGTGGAAAGTGATACCAAAACTCCTGCATACCACCAAAATTTTCCAGTGAACAGCAGCCAGCCATTTGAAATGGAGTATTAAATATTGCCAGCAGTCCTGGTCCATAGGTATATACTTAATATTCTAAGTATAATACAGACTTTTTCCTCACTTCTCCCAAAAGCTTCTCGGTCCCTTTTTGACAATCATTAGAGCATCAGCAGCTGGGCACTGCAGACAGCCTCTGCAGTGGTTTACATTTGCTTTACTTATGTGAACCTCATGAGGTATCTTTTGGTCCATATAAACTAGGATTTGCAGATATTTGTTTTCTTTTTGTGCATATCCATGATTTGTTAGAATCATGAATTTCAGGTGCAGTTCTGTGGGAATTATTTTGATTTAGTTATCTTGTATTCTGTAATTGTTGAATTTGCACAAATAACTTATTTTTTTAAATGCATTTAATGTTTAGATTGCTCTGTAGCAACAATCAGATTGCGTGGTAAAAATTATGGTACTTAGTCTGCTTTGCAAAATGAAGGTAATTAAATTCAGCTCTATTTTTAAGTGTCAGTTTAGTGTTACTGCAATGTCATTTGTATCACGATTTTAGAATGGCTTGATCCAGAAAACCTCCACTTGTAAAAATAATTGTGAAATAGCTTGGGCTATCTGCTCAATTTCTCCAGGAATCTGAACAATTTTTAAAGTTTTTGTCAACTGTGAGCATTATCTGAAAAGCAAAATTCTTCAAGTGCTGTCAAGATTCTCTTTTTAGAAACCCATCTTGGGTTTAGCTGACAAATTATGATAGATGAAATATGATCTGTCAACCAGCAACTTTCCTCCCTTCCCTAGGTAGCTTGTGGTTATCCTTACGAAAATCAGCGTTTGGCACTGGCTGCCATCCAGTCATGCTTGAAAACCTAGGAAGTAGAAAATAACTGCCATGGTGCAGTTGAATTATTCTGATGGCTTGTTTTGATTCTGCTGAAGAAAGAGATGAGTCAGAGATAGCTTTGAGGCTGCAAATTTCAAAAACACTAGAATAAATTCAAGTGAATTTGACTTGAAAACATACAGGGTCTGTTTTCCTTGCCTGGTACAGCTGGAGCTGTGTGCTCCAGGGATGATTTCAGAATCCATTTCAGGTGACATGTGAAAAATCACAAGCAATGACTTAAATACACCAAGGTATTTTTTGTTATGTATAAACAGTGAAAATTCTTGCTTCGCAGCCTCGTGGTTACAGTAACTACAGGATCCTGGATCAGAACAGACTTGACCAAGAGAATGTTGTCAGGAAGGCTCAGTGTAACTTCCCTGGGTTTGGAATTTGGCGCTAGGTTCATTGCTGTGTTCCACAAGTTGGCTACAAGCATTGTTGCTTCCACATCTGTGTTTTTTTAGACATGACTAAATGCCTGGAGATAGTAAAGTTCCTGATGAATATACTGAGAGCAAAGGCATTTGGAAAAGCTGTGCTGGCAGCCTTGTGAAAACAATTCAGATCCCTACCACGAGCAGTGTCTGCCATTGGAAAGCCCTGCTAACACCAGGGTAAGCAAACTCCTGTCTGCTCCTTCTTACTACTTTTTCTTTCTCTCACAATTGTGTGCATTTATGAGATACTTGCATTATTTTTCTTTATGGTTTACTCAGTGTTCCATGTGATTGTATTTGAGCAAGCTGAAGATCAAGTTTGCAATGGTGTATTCCTCTTATAATACTTTGTTCCACACAGGATAATAGGAAATAGATGTCGTATAGGAAAATAGATTTTTAGAAAAATAGGACTAGATTAAAATTTTTGAACAGTAAAATAAACTTAATTTAAATGAATTAATTTTTTGAAGTCCCTAAAGTGGACTTAAAACAGAAGCTGCAACAAACTTAATTTCACTTGAGTGATAGAACTAACCGACTATAAATAATGGAAATTAACTTGGGTTAAGATTTGGAAATCTAAACCCATTTTCCGTCTACATCTTCCGTTGAGTTGTGCAGGGATCATAGCCCTGCTATTGGCAAAGCTGTGGCTGTTCTGTTAGAATACAAATTCAGGCCATCTGTAGCTTGTTTGAGGTAGTTACCCACCCTAGTTAGGCTTTCCTTTGCTGTGAGGAGTGTGAGAAATTGAGCTGAGAGGGAATTATCCCTTCGGTATTTCTTCAGTTTTTCTCTGCAATCAGCATGATACCACTCCTTTAGGAAAACAAATCTTTCTGATAGTTACAAACCAGTATTTCAGTGCTGGAAAGATCTGGATGAGGGGGAAGCATTTTTGGTACTATAGTGCTGTTATTAATTATCTCAGACATTTATGTTTTGCGTTCTAATTAGCACATGCCATCCAGCACAGCAGCTAGGAATGTGATGTTCAGTGAACTGCGTTGGGTGTTTGTGTCTGTTTATGTCCAACTGAGCTGCAGAGGAGGCGGGGTGGGGCCCTGCATCATCTCTTTATTTACACACATGCATTCCTATGTGCTGGTTTCTAACACATCCTTAGCCCATGGAGCACTCAGGTTTAAAGGGAGCTTGGGGTTGCACCAGCCTGACAACCAGCAAATGGCACACGTGGAAACTACTAGGTTAAGGTTGTTCCAGACCAGTTTAAATTTAATATCAGATTTTAGACAAATGCTTTCATAACAGGGGAAGAAGGGAGACATGATGGCTTCAGTCTTTCTATAAAATGATATGTTTCTCAGAGGATAGCTGTAATTGAATCATAGAATGCCTTGAGAGCATCCTTGTCAGTGGTTAGAGAGATAGAAAGGGAAGCAGAGAGACTCTTTCATGAACTAAATGTGCAAGAGACACCCTATAAATCAGCTATATGAAACCCCCAGCAATCATATAATTATAACTTAAATGCAGTTTGGGAGGAATGAAAAGCAACATTTATTTAAAACATTAAGGCAAATCACTTCATTGTATGAGACGTGTATTTTCTCAGTGTTTTTTTCAATTAAGCATTTCTTGTCTGCCCAGCTAACCCCCTTCCTTCCATCATTGTCACAATGCACTTGTGTGTGGGTATCAGCCTTCTGAAGTGTGGAGAGGAGACCCAGGCTGGGAGCTGTAGCAGAAACCAAACTCCAGGAGGAGGATGATGCTAACAGAGCTGCCTCTGTTTCTGCCAGAGACAACAGAGTTGGAGTTTTCTGTTTATAAGATTTTGAACGGCCAGCTAAAGAGAACACTGGGAAGTTGATCCAAACTCTCCACTTGTGTAATATAAGTGGATTACCAGAAAGGCAAGGGGAATTATTTATGGATATTTTGTGTTAAAAGTCACTTGAAGAATTGTTACCTATTGTCGAATTTTTAGCCAAAATAATTTTATTTTCTGGAACAGGAGTAAGAGGAATATTAACTGTGTAATTATTACCATTGTAATTTGGAACACAGTGTCAAGGGGATTGTTACATTAAGCTCAAGGTGTCAGTGAAAAAAAAAATTGACAGGATTTACAATTTATATAGGGACAACATTTACTCTTAAGATTTAGAGCTAGCTTAGAATATTTACAGAGTTCTAAGTGCGGTTAAAATATCCCCATGATACCTTACATGTGAACTGTCACAAAGAGCGAGTGACTGGCTGAGCTTTGTGTTGGATTGCACCTGCCCTTCCCAAACCCCACTTTCTGGGTTTCTTTAATGGGCACCTCTATGAATCTTAGAATTCCAGCATCCAGCAGCTGTAAATAGTGGATGGGGTGATGCAGCCTCACTGTAGAAGTACGGAAAATCTCCTGTTAAGTTGATGGAAATAAGGAAGAGCTTTTCCAAGCCCACCTAGAAGGATTGTCCTGGTGCTGAGAACAGACAACCTGATTTCCTTTTCTTTTGCTTGATCATGTAAAATTCCTCCTGTAGTCTTGTACAATACAGAACTCCGATGTTATTTCTGGAAGAGATCAAGCTGTAGATTTTGAGTGGAAGGGTTCTTGGTTGGTTTTCAGTTTAATACAGCATTAGGAGGGTTGTTACTCTATCATAAATACAGTATTATGGCCTTACCAAAAGGAGATTGGAAATGAGATCCATATTTTTATCTTTGTAATCTCATTGCCATGCAGACAATACTGAAGCTGTAAGAAAGCAACTGAGCTAGTGATCTCATTTAGCAGCCCAGACAGCTAACGTGGGCACAGGGGAAATAGTCAGTAAAAACAGACTGGAGGCTGGTAAGTGTTCCAGGGGATGTACCCCAGCTCCAGGGGCTGGAACACCTCTGGGGTTCTTCTAATGGGGAAGTCTCAAGATTTCTACAGCAGATGTGCATGTGTTAGCCTGAATGCATTACTGGGTTTGCCACAGAGAGGCATCAAATTACATGTTATGTGTAACAAAAGGTCTGCATTCTTTTAAGAGTGTAGCTTTGGAGAAAGGAAGAGAGGAAGATTTGCAGAGAGCCAAATACCACATGACTTTTCAGCAGCTGACTTCCAGAGTCTTCTTCTATTTTCTCTCTGAAAAATTATGGTTAAAGGCTACTTAATAGCTCAATACTACATTGATTTTTAAATCAGTTTTCTAATTAGGCTGACTTTTTGGGAGGGAAGTGTTGACATTTTAGGGAGAAGTCTAAAATGCAAGCTTGCTTTGTACAGTCATAGAAATTTCAGATTGCTGGTACAAACCAAGAGAAGGTGGCAGTTAAAGAAACGTGGAAATTCACATAAAGGGGGAGCAGATCAGGACTGTTTTCAGGATATGCATCCCTGGGTGAGCTTAGGAAAACAGTGCCCTCAGTGTGGAGGCACTCGATGGAAACACCCTGAAGGCCCTCGGTGTTGTGTGTGTGCACTGGTGTAGCAGCTCACATGTTGCAATATTATTTTATATCCAGATGTGAGTGGTTTATGCCACACAGGGAGAATAAAGGAAGCGAGTAAATGAAGGGCTGGAACACACTCAGTCATCCTGGCTAATTAGTACTTTATGGCTAATTTGTCCTTCGTGGTTAAGAGTGGAGGCTGCTGGGTATGAGCTGATGCTCTTAAGTGAGCAGTACTGAGTGGCCGGGGTGAGACTTGCCCTGCTTCTGGAAGACATCAAAGTACCTGAGTTGAAACTCTCCCACACTGACCAGGATCTGAATCCTGGGAATGAAGAGGTAGAGGAAAAACCTGAAAACCCCAGATGCATTTCTAGATGGTGCGGTGTGAAATACACGGCGGTTTGTTTCCAGTGAATAAAGGGTTGTTAGAGTGTTGGGTCTGGTTTTCTTGGGTTTTTTACAATAACATCCCTGAAGTTTTCTTTCGTTGATGCATAGTGTTATTTCCAGAGTCTTTCAGATCCCCCCCAAAAGTTGTTTATTTGTTTGGGTTTTGTTTTCTTTGCTTTTTACCACCTGAATCCTCTGTAGGACACAGATGGCGTATGGCTGAAGAGTTAGAGAGAGCTCCTTGACATTATTTTATAATAATGACAAATGGGTTCAGACTGATTCTGGTTTTTTCTGCAAACTTGACAATGACTGCAAGATAACGGCAAAATTGTTTAGGTTTTCTCCTTCTAGAATACTGGCTGATCTGTGTCCATAAAACATTGAAATGAGGAGATCTGCCAAGCTACCTTCTCAGAATCTTTATACCACTTACAAGCTAGAATTTTTTTTTTTTTTTTTTTGCATTTTACCATGAGCCCTCAACACTGAGATGCCACATTTATATGCTTTATGTGAGACCCCTCTTGTAGCTCAAAGATGGAGCACGGCTGTTGCAATCTGCTCTCAGAATTGCATCTAGGCCATTGATTTCTCTCTGGCTTGTGTCTGAAATACATTATTGATGTGCACCATGGTCTTCAAATCACTGCAGATGCTTGCACTGTGCACCTGTAGCTGGCATATGTCTTTGTTTACTGGTGTGGTATAAGAAGGGGAAGATTTTAGGATTTTGTTTCTCTTTGGAAAATACGGAGTTGAGTGGCTAAGCAAGGTTTGATGTTCGGCTAAGCGCAGCTTCTAAGCCTTCCCATTGACCTTACTTTTGAACTTTTCATAGCTGTGTATCCTAATTTGTTGTCTTCCTTTTTTAACTTGAACAGAAGATTCTTTTGAATAATTGGTCAGACCATCTAATTATGCAGCTTTAGGGGCACATCTCTTTTTTTAACTGCATCTTACCATGGGTTCTACTCTTTACAATGTACCTCATGGCTTAAAACTTAGTAGTAAATATAAAACAATGTAATCAAGCATTTCCTGCTTTGGGCTCTTAGCTTTGATAAGCTTCTTTGGCAGTCCGGTTTCTGTTAAAATCTGCATCATGCACTTAAGTGTATTCTTATTTGAACCCTAAAAGCTAGCTTTTTGTGCTTGCCTGAGTGTTATATGTCAAATGGATAAGAAATTTTAGAGACCCTTTTATTTCTGTCATTCTTGTATGTTTGTTCTTGTTTTGTTTAATCCCAGTGAACTCAGTATTGAGGATGCCCATTGTATATCTGGTTTTGAGTGTGCAGGTTTGGGCAAATTCCGATGATCTTTACTGGAAAGGCTGTTTCAGAGAAGAGGAAGTTGTAATCCTAATGACTTAAGAATACAAAGAAAAGTTTTTGTATCCTAGGTTGACAAACTGACGGGTTCAGAAGTACGTAGAAGAAATTGAAAAGAGCAAAGTGCTTATTGAAGTTGCTTTCTTAAGGAAAGAGCCCTAAATTGTTTTGTAACTGTAATTCACCAGGAATAATTTTGTACTCTGAACTCACAGAAGGCTCCAGCCTCATCGTGCTCGGGGTTTCTATGGTGAAATGTTACTGCAGTTGGCATAATGATGAAGAGAGATGTTCTGGGCTGTTTTGAGGATGCAGATTTTGCATTCTCAGTAGCAATTAATACAGATCAGCAGTGGCCACAGGCTCTTAAAGGATCAGTGAGAGAGAAATGACTTAGAGTTTCCCTTGTGGTAATATACACAGAAAGAAAGAAAAAGAAAAGATACATGAATCTTAATGAGGGTTTACATTTGTAATAGATCCGAGAAGCTTTATGAAAAGGAATAATACCAAAAGAGGTAATGTTAGTCATTGTTGCTGGAAAGTTTACTATCAGGCATTTTGCTCATTGAAAGCAAAAAGCCAAGGCATGGAGGTGCTCATGTGCAGGGATGTGTGCAGAGATTCAGCTATGAGTATGATTTAAACCCAGGGCTGAGCTTGATGACTGAGCAGTCTGAGAGCATCGTGTTGGCTGCCCTTAGCCAGGGGGGAGAAGGGGTTAAAGCAGTTCATACATAATTCATTGCAGGAAAATGAATTTGCCAAAGCAGTCAGTGTTTATATATAACACAGCACATGCGATAACAGACTTCTGAGCTGAAGCTGAGCCTTTCAACATTTTTTTGCTTAAGATCCCAAGAGATATTTCATTTACTTTGTTCTTTATAGATGTTCTAAATGAGAGTATGTGTGTGATTCACATTCTGTATCTTGGTTTGCAAAAGAGACAGTTATGAGCTATGAAAGTCAGATCTGGACAGAAATTTGCCATCATCTGTTAGATGTATAGTCTAAACTTCCATTTAACTTCTTATTTGCTTTTTGGGAGTCTTGTGTCAAGTTTGTGGCTCAATGGAGAAGTGAATCATCTTGTAATGATTAATAGTCCAGTACATCAATAAATGAGAATCCTCACTTGATTGCACCAGGTAAGACATCCACATGGCATTCAAAACCTAAAGGGCGTTTTTTGAAATAATAATTTTAATTTAATAGGTGCTAACTTCCCTGGTGCTCATCCTGGAAGGTTTCCTATCCTGTCTGAAATTAGACTGGCTTTAGTGATTTATAGAAAATAAACTATGTTGCTAAGTGATGTGAGGCTGAGAGAACTAGAACCATCCCTTTAAACTAGTCCCCACTGGTAATAAGGAACCTTGAGAAATGCAGAAACTGTGAATGCTGCTGGCCAAGCATCACTGCCTGTGGCTGAAATCTGCCCTCAGCTCTGGGGCTGATGTTGGCATAATCTTTAGTGTTTCATCTTTGCCTAAGCCTGGGTTTAGATTCAGTCGCTAGTTTTGATTTCAGCTAAATATTACAAAATTGGGGGCTGGGATGTTTTTATGCTTACATGAGATAAGTAGCACTTCAGCTTCAATGCCATTTGTCTGTTGTTGCTTGAGTCTGTATTGTTGTGAATACAAATGGACAGACTGTGTCTTTGTCAGTCCTCTGAGGAGAGGTTTGCACTGCTGAGATTGCCTTTTGCATCCTTACTTTCTGTGTATGCCTTCAAAAAGGACTTAAATGACTTCAGCACAGTTCTTTGGATCCTTGCCATGTCTCTGATCCACAATGCTAAATGCTGTAGGGGAGTCTAGGAGGATGGGCACAGATGTCTGCTTACTGTTCGTCACTGGAGAGAGAGCTGTGCATCAGTGTTGTTGAAGCTGTTTCTTCCTTCATGCCTTGAGCAGAATCTTGACCTTACTGGGCTCTACGAGAGAAGCTGGTCATCAGGCTGTGGCTGCACTTCCACTTTCTGGAGAGCAGACTGCTCACAGGCACTGGTTAGAAACGTTCAGAATACATT
Source organism: Hirundo rustica (assembly GCF_015227805.2). Classification (NCBI taxonomy): domain Eukaryota; kingdom Metazoa; phylum Chordata; class Aves; order Passeriformes; family Hirundinidae; genus Hirundo; species Hirundo rustica. The sequence goes on from NC_053470.1 coordinate 8,824,557, forward strand.
GATACTGTCTCCATTTTGGGTTTGTCCTGAAAAACAAGGGAGGGAAGGTTTGCCCCTGCTCCCATCTGTTTGAGGCAGTGATCATTTCAGTCATGACAGACAGGCATCATTACCCTTGCATCAGCTTGGGGATACATCAATCGTGTTCAGATGATTTTCCACTTTTTTGCTTTGTGTGTGGAGAGGTTCTGTGCTTTTCAGAAGCTTTTTCACATTTTTTGTAATCAGTGGAGTTCAGGTGCAGCTCTCAGTGCACAAGGACAGGTTGAGTTGGGAGGGAATTGAGGCGCTGTGGCTCTGCCATCCTCTCCAGACACCACCGGGGTGTGGCTCAGGGCAGCCTTTAATCCACCCAGGTCCTGTGAAACCCGGGCCAGGCTGTCAGTCTGGTGCCTGAACGTCTCTTCATCTCAGGATGTATGTCAGAGCACCTTGGTGGTTACGTTATGGTGAGGCACAGCTGGAGCATCTTTCAAACCTGGATTCTCTTCAACCAGCAATGAGAACGAACAGATAGGAAAAAAGGTTGAATGTTAAATCTTACTTTTGCTTGCCTAAATCAAGCTGGTTGTTAACTAGGACCAAAGCTGTCTGGTTGGGGAGAGTGAATAGAGGAGAATTCTGAACTCGTGGGTGGTGATTTCATTTTGTGAGCTCTGTTGCAGCAAACAGCAATCACATTTCCAGTCCGGTGGTACCTGTAAGTCAACAGTGCCTCTGGGATCCTTCTGTGGGAAAGGGGCCATATAAATGTAAGGCAGTGATATTATCTTTATTATCAATTAAACTTTTAGTGCCTTTGACAATCTGGCATGCAAGGTGCACCAAATGAACTCTAGCTGTGATTATTTCTAAACACCATGTAAAAGCAGACCTTGCTATCCTAATCAAATTGAAAAGGACTAAGAGGGCAAGTCAGTTATGTCAGGGTGAAGTCACTTCAGCATATTAGACAGTGCACAGAAATACTGCTTCTTTCTTCTTTTCCAACACCCCCTGCTCCCCCTTCCCCTCGAGGGATTTGGCTGTGCAAAAACTGAGCTGCCACATCCTTTAACTCCAGGGAGTTACTATAGCAGGATTGTTGATGGCATTTTTGTAAGGAGTTATGCTGGAGTTAGCGCTGGAAATGCCGTGTGCTGTTGCAAGATATACTCATTTTTAGAGAGTAATTCTATTCCTTCCCCTCACCCCCCAGGATGTTTTATTTTAGGATGATTATCCTTTACACTGCTATTTCTGTTCAAGGTATGATAATTAATGTGCTATTTCCAGACCTATTCTCTAAGCCTACCCTTGCACATACACATGTGAGTGTTATATGCATATTTCAGGACTTCTCTGTATTTTACATGAACATTGTCTATGCCACACTCTTTGTTAGAAGCCTTCAGAAAACACTTTGAGGTTTCTACAACATTAATTTATTTAGCATAAACTAAGTTAATTTACTGGGTATGTTTTCCTTCCTCTTTATTTTCACGTGGAGGCAGGCGTTTCTACCCACTGCTAGGTAAAACTGCCTTTCCAGGTCGAGATGGCTGTGCACCAGTGAAGGATGAGGCATTCCTGAGGTGTGTGGCAAGGCTTTTGGAGGAAAACAGATCCTACATTTTTCAGTGTGGCCGAGATGTATTTACTAGAATTGTTTTGCCAGGGCTTCCCCTTGGGAGAAGGTTCTTCTGTACTTCATAATATGATATATTTGAAGAAAGTTTTCAGTTTTTCTCTTCATTAAGTCAGCCTAAAAATGGCAATGCAAATCAGGATTTTCCCCTCCAAGGATGTTTGGTAAGCCAAATTGTGTTAGGCAGTTCTGTGTTTCTGAACTACCCAACAACTTTTCTGTCTATAAAATCAACAGCAGACTTGCAGAATTGTTTTGCCCATCTCCTTCCCCCCCAAAAATGTGTGGGCAACCTGCAGAAATGGAGACACAGCAGATCTGATCAGTTCCTGGAACGCTCTGGACAAAAAAACCCTTGAATCTACTGAGCTTTGCTGCCTTTTGGGGGGGTTTTTTTGAGTGTAAATTACTGCCATTTCTGTTTCCAGAATAACTCTCACGAGCATCTTCAGGTGGATTGCCTATAAAGAGCTGTCTAATGGTGTAATATTTTGTACGTTTGCAGGTAACTAAAAGCACCAGCTAGCATTTGAGACACTGTGTAGGTTTCTAGCACACTTGAACTTCAGATTCTTCTGTAAACAAATGACCAGATTACAGTCAGCCCGTGTGGTTCTTTCTCTGTGAAGATTTTGTCTATAGGGGTATTTTTATTTCATCTGTGATGCTGCTGAGTGACATGTAATCCTTTGAGCATTTCAGCATAGATACTGGCAATCTTTTTTCTATCACTGGATTATGATAATTCTTACTCTGCAGGCAAGAAATAAAACAGAGAGGATGGGGTAAATAGTCCCAAACATATGGTGAATTTAGTAGGCTTTCATGAATGGTAAACCTGTTAGGGTTACCTTAATAAGTAGTTACTACATGTTTTTCCTAAATCACCACTAACAGCTCTCGGGGAAGGTGTAAATAGATATGTTGATCTGCCTATGCTGTGAGGGTGAGATACATGAGTAGAACACAAATATGTCTATGTGAGGAAAATGTACATGAGTCTCATTCTGCATACTGATTCTTGGCACAGTGTTTTGCCCAGGAGGCAGTAAATAAACAAATGGCCAGCCTAAAACTGTATAAATCTGAATTGATTCCACAAGGAATAGGAGGAATTTTGCAGCCTTTCTGACTGCAAGAAATCCCATGGTTTCCTTGTGACAAATGTATTTTCCCAAAGCTTACTGCAGTACCAAGGCTGTGTGTTTGCCTTCACAAAGTATGTGGATTGCAGTCCTAGAGACATCATTTTTCATCATCTGCAAACATGAAAATAACTTCAGTAAGCACAGCAGCCTGATTTACTGTTATTGAAATGCTGCCATCTCAGGATGTGCATCATGTATGGCCATGTTTAAAAAACAAGTGAATATGGAGAAAGCTGAGAAAGGAGGAGGAAAAATTTAAATCTGGAAGTGCTTGGGTGTTTTTAATAGACCAGATATTTCCCAGCAGCTGAAAATGGAGCTGACAAGATAAATAATGGCTGCTGGTTTAAATCCAACTATTGCTGCCACATGTACATATGCATATTTTGAGTTCAGTTTGTTTAACCTGGAGATGGTTACCCTGTGCCATCAATAAAAACATATATTCAGTTTGTTTATTGACTTCTCCTAGAGTAACACTGCTCTTCCCATGAAAGTTTGGTGGCTCTGTAAAGATGGTGCTTCTGACAAGAATTACCGTGCTGTGTCTGTGTGTGTATTGAGATGCAACAGCATTTATGAATGTAAATTTATCAGAGTTAGTGCAGTTTTTAAATATTAGTCCTGATTGACTTTAACTCTCCTCCAAACGCTTAGCATAGTTTAAATGATGATATCATTTCGAATGTTATCCAAGTAATCTGTAAATTGCTTTTATGATATCTGAACACTACCCAGCATGTGACATTGCTGTTAAACTGAAAATTCGTGGAACATCCAAAGAGAGGTAACACAGGAAGCCTTCTCGGGGCAGCTGTAACCATGGTACCTAAAATATTGTCCAACATAACCTTTTTGATGCCTTTTTTTCCCCCACCAGAAAGAGCTTTTATCAAAATTCCTATAGCTTTCCTGTTGCATTGACACCCAAATTCATTTCTTATCAGTTGGGAATACACAGTTGGATCTTTCTTTAGTTTAAAAAAAGCTCCTGCTAAAGATGGAGATGAATGTACTTCAGAAAATAACAAAAGCCTATCTGTGTGTTTTGAGCTGCTATCTCATTGTATAATCCTGCCTCTTTGAAGGTTTAGCTTTTCTCTGTAGACTAACAGCGGATATAGAAATGTGAGTTTAGTAGCACTAGGCCTTCTAGAGCTATTCTTGTTGGGTGTGATAGAAGCTTAAAAAAAAATGTATTTGGAAAGTGAAATAATTATTCCATTGTGCTTTGGGCTGGTGTGGAGATAGCTCAGCTTTAACAGAGCTCTGCCTGCGCTGAGTGGAGAGCAGGGCGTGATCTGCCAGGGACACCTGCCCATGGCTCCAGCTCAGGGGGGCAGGAGAGCAGGGGCAGGGTCTGGTTACCTGTGGCAGCTCCTCTCACCTCGAGTGAATCTCACGTCTTGACAGGAGCTCCTGTGAAGTGGCAATTTGAAATACTGTGGTATCATACTGATCACACTCCAAGTGTACACGTTAGCCTCCCTATCCAACTTGCACTGTTTGCAGTCTGTCAGGGAGAATTACTAAAAGAATTTAAAATATCCTGTTAATCCAGACATATGCTCCATAAAAAGCACACAAACTAAATTGGTTTTACGTTGTTGGAAAATGGTGTCAGGTGACATTTAAAACAAAAACGAAGCAACATGGGCAAAATGTGCTAGAGGGGTGTAGAAACTGTCTGGCCACATGCACGTACAGAAATGTGTGCTTGATATGTTCCACATAACTGTGTTGCCACCTATTGATAGAAATTTAAACTTCATGTAGATGTTTAGAATACATTTTTCCAAACACAGCGAAGGTCTCTTCCTTTTGATGAGACTAGCATGAACAATATGTATTATTTGTGGTAGAATAGGTCTTGGAGGCTTTGATAATACCATAGTGTTACAAAGTAATGGGTGCTGTTCAGAAACCAACAAGGAATCAGTGTTATCAAAGAAATCTAAAGCTGCTGATGCCTTTGTATGACTTAGATGCATGATCCCATTGTCAGTGGCAGTTCTTTGATGCACGAAGGAGTGAGTGTGCCTGGTCTGCACATTTCAAGTTTGTCTCTAATTTTCATGGGGATAGAATGAGCAGTGGAAAATTAAGGCAGTATTTCTACATGTACGACTGCTTGAACTGTTCTTCAAAAACATACTCGGAATCAAGGAGCTCCCTACTGATTGTACTGGAGAGGTGATACGCTTTTATTTAGAAATTAACCATATGCTCATTGGCATTAAATCTAATCTAAATCTGATCTGTTACTTGTGGTGAAATATGAATGTTGTTGGAGAATAAAAGGCTGCCTAGTTTACGGGTTTTCGTTTAGGCAACTGTTTTGTTGTGAAGAAAAATGGGTTTGTTCTTGTCTTAGAAGACGAGTAAAAATGAATTAGAAGTTGTCCAATATATGTTCACAGTATTTCCGTGAAAAACTAATGGATAAATATGAGTGCTGCTTTATAGTTGGGGAAAAACATGGCCTAATGAAATATTGTTTGTGTAGCCATAAAGTCACATATACATGTGTTTAGTTGTGTGTCATTCTTTCCAGCAATCAGCATTTGTTCTAAATTAGGGTTCTTTTCAGTATTTATCAGTACTAGCTCTTGGATAAACTCTCAAATTCTGGAGGTGTGCAGTAAAATGGATGATCATGTTTTATCTTCCATGACAAAAACAGTTTAATTTCCTGTGTATTGCTTTGCTGCAAATTAATCCAGCCTGGGGTGTCCTGGCTGAGAGTATTGTTCTGCAGAGGGTTGAGGTAAATCTAGGGCAAAAGAGTTCCTGCCCCTCTGTTTTCCTTCAGTGTCCAGAGAAGGATGCTGGAACTGGGAAGGGTCTGGAGCACAGGTCTGGTGAGGATCAGCTGAACTGCAGGGGCTCAGCCAGGAGAAAAGCAGCTCAGAGAGAACCTCCCTGGCAGCAGGGTGCAGCCAGCTGGGGTTTGGGTCCTTCACCCGTAAGTAAAGGGCTAAGAGGCCTGAGGTGGCACCAGTGAAGGTTTAAACTGGGTATCAGGAAAAGTTCTTAACTGAAATGGTGCTCAGTCATTGAAATAAGGAATGGTGCCTAGGAAATTACAGAATTGCAATCCTTAGAGGCGTTCAGAAAATGTGTAGATGTGGCATTTGGGGACATGGTTTAATGGTGAACGTGTCAGGGTTAATGGATGGACTGGATGATCTGAGAGTTTTTTCCAGCCGTAGCAATGCTATGATTCAGATGAGGCAGGAGTAGAAATTACTGACTGTGAGGGCTGAAATTTGGAATGTTATCCCATGTTCCAAATATTCAGTTTGGCTGGGGGTAAACAAGAAGACACTGCATGTTAAGCTGCATGTGGAGGCAAAGCAATAGGAAAATCAGAGAAGATTATCCAGAGGTGTAGAAAGCCAAACAGGGATCATGATCTTAGAAGAGACTTGTACTTAAAAATGCAGGGATCTGTAGTTTATGTACTTACTGTAAATAAATAGATCCATCTGTTTGGAACTGTTTAGGTGGCTCTGAAACCTTATGGCAAATGCCATGTATTAATGCTTTTTTGAGAAAGGAAAGTGCACTTTCTTAGCTGCAAGCTGAGTTCAATTCCATGTCAGACTTTTAATTTCTCCTTGTAGTTGTGAAGAAAATGTCCTTACCTATCTCTCATTTGTCAGCAGTTGATAGGAAACATCTGCACAACTTGTTCAATCTGTTAACTGTATGTGTTCATCCAAGCTTCACTGACAAGTAAAATGTACCAAATATTATTGGACTGTGAGGATGACCTTTTCTAATAAGGCAGTTACACCACTCTCAATGGGAACCAAGCCACTTCTAATGAAATGGTGGTTTGAAATGGCTCTGTGCTATCTAGTCCTGTTACTATCAGTAGAGATAAAGGAGAAGACATGTTTTCTTGAAATAGATTGAAAATTTTTTGGAAATGTTTCACAAAAAGTAATTCAAAGAATAGCTAATATGGAAGAATTTTTTGATGGGCACTAATGTTATTTTTAAATGCAGCTTTGATGGCTTGTTAAAGATCTTGGTTAAATACTGTATTAGATTTAGCAGAGATGTTTGTTTCCTTTATCAAAATGATAGGTTTAGTGTCTGGCAAGGAAATATTTGATAGAAATGCTTTGTATTGAGTAGTTATCCATTTGTGGATTAAGCACACCAAGCTGCTGGAAAACGCTATGGTAGTCCAGAGTTCAGAACCTTGATCTGATTAGGCTGGTTTTGATTATTAATTTGGACTCCTTTATTTATTTATTTTAAATCTGGAGACCTTAACTTCTCAGGAATCTGTGCATCTCTGCTGAGATCAACCTAATCCTGCTAAAAGAAGTCTGAATTACAAAATCTAAACCAACTGTGGAGTTCCCTGCTTAACTCAGAGGTTCAATCAGAAATAGTCTTTCATGGGTCGGGAATATAAAGGTCTGGGTGCTGATCTGAAAAACCTGACAGTCAGGAGTGCTTTTCTTTTTCCTTCTTTCTTCAGTTGTGTTTTTGGAAGAACAGACCTGATGAAAAGGAGCACGTGATACAGGCTGTGCAGTACCCGTAACCTGTGCATGGGAATTGGCAGGGAAATTTCTTCATACTTTGCCATCATTACTCAGGCTTTTTCTCAGTCACTCCGTGTTTTCTGAGCAGGATACTTCTCATGGCAGAGTGCTTCACTTTTGACATGAATGTTTCACATTTCATATAACTTTTCAGAACTGTATTTATTATTGCATTTTAACAATTATTTATTCATATGAGTGTTAGTATCCATTAGCTAAAATCCAAACTAATATTTTTAAATTCAGCCACACAGATCCCTGAATGTGATGCTTTCTTACCCTGTCATGTGCAGGGAATGCACACATCTATTCTAATGGGTTACTTTTTATTATGAACACCAATATCTCTGGCAGATCTGGTTCCTATTTTCATGTGCTGTTGAAAATGTATTCTGTGTTAAGTTTGGGTTGTTTGTTTTGCTGTAAAAAGTCAATTGATCATTATTAAACATTCATTGAGCTTTTCTTATAACCATTTGATTTGGAAAATGATGATCAGACTAGATTAACAAGTTGAAATTTGGTAGATAAACACACGGTACTCATTAATTTAAGTCTTTAACGTTCAGTAAATATGATAATGTTGATTACATTCCAAATTCAGCCAAGATATTTATGGTATAAGAATTTAATTTCTCATGTTTTCTTTTATGTTTAAACTCATCAGGGAGATAAATTCACCTGGTGTTTTGGTCAACTGATTAATTTGTGATCAGTGTGCACCAATATTTGAATGTTATTGAGAAAAACTAATGAATACTTAAATCACTTTTTAACATTTTGTGTGCCGTGCACTTTCACTTAAGTACTCACTTGTCTCTTGTTTTCATTCTACTGAATGGATAAAGGAGGATTTTTAATTCCAAACTCACCTAATACAGTTTGTTATCTGAATTACTTCTGAACTGTAATACGGCTTAAGTTGATTTAAAGCCAAGTTATTGAAGTAGTTTAGCATCAAAACATCTGTGGTTGTAAAATGGACCTTCTCAAGCTGCTAGTAAGGCTTTTTTTTCAGTGTTTCTCTCCCAGTGTAATGGTTCTCTTATTTGAACTGCGGAGCAGAAATCACCAGATTACATTGCTAAATCCACAGAGTTTGTGTTTAAATTTGTTTATGCTGCTGTGTGTTGGAATTCCTTCACGGTGAATTCCAAAAGAACAGTCTTTGACCATATACAGAGATTTCTTTAACTACAGAACGAGAAATGATTGTTTCATTTAGATTTGAATGTTTGGTACTTGTCCATTTTCAGTGCAATATAAGAGCAGAAAACCAGACATAAGCTTTTAAGAGAAGGATGATCTTCACAAGGTTAATGTATGTTTCCAGCCTGTCTCTGGTGCACGTCTGCACTCACAGCAGAGTGCTGGGAAAATTCTGGCATTTAGGGAGGTATCCTTCGGTTACACAACCTCTCTTCTTAGAGCAGTTACATTAATATGAGTCATCTTTAATAACAGTTGACACAAACCTTGTCACATAACAAATTGCTGAACCTTGGGACTCCTCTACACCTAAAAGCACTGAAATGTGTATTTAGAATTGCCTCCAGATGAGCAGTGACACCAAATGTTTTCTATGGGAGCTTGTTTAGGTGGCTACTTGCAATATGTGTAAGTAATGATTTTCGTGGTCTTCTTCTGTATCTGAACTTTCCTAATTTAACAAATTTACTAAATACTCCATGAAACTCCATGGCACAATTTTCTTCAGAATGGTATTTGTCATTCTGCATCATGTTCACAAATCCTCCCCTGCTGACTTGCTCTCTTGTGCAGATCAGCACTGGCTTACTTCATTAATGTCACAGCTGCGTGTTTCTGCTTCCCCAGCATCCTGTGCACATAAACCAAAGCACAGTTGAGCTGCCTGTGCTGGGAATGTCTCTCCTTTCATTACCAACCTGCCCATAAAATGAAGACAGGGCAGAAATGCAGGTTGCTTCACAAAATGGGGAAGAAATATGGGGACTGTTTCAGGGCATGGTCGTTCTGCACAGCATCACGGTGTGGCACACACTGAGTGAGCGTGGGTGGCAGATTGTCCTTGTCCATGATCATGTCGTGGGGCAAAATGCAGCAGCCAATAACCAAATTCTGCTGGCTTTGAGTGTTTTGGGATATTTACAAAAGTTGCAAACTAGGATATGAAATGGGAGATGAGAGTTAACATTCCCTCCTCAATTGAAAGCAAGTTTTTGGAAAAAATGAAATCACAGGCAGATGTGAAAGGCAGATGCTCATTTCATAACCTCAGTGTGGATGTATTTGATATGGGAGAATATGAAAAGGATATCCACTGAACCAAACATAATGCAATTCAGGCATAGGTTAAAGAAAGGTCATTCTCTTGCCTTGTCGGCTGGAAGGAGACAGCAGAGCTCTAACATATAATTGTGTTTTGTGACAGTAAAAGGAGACTTTTGGTGCTTTGGGAAAGGAAAGTGACATTTTCCTTGCTCATGAGAGATATACAGCTTCACATTAAACGTACACGACAGTGCTCCCAATGTAAATAGAATTAGCAGGGGCAAAATTGTTACCCTCAAGGATAATGATTCTGGTTTTTTAAATGCAGCTAGTAGAGACAGTTACGTGTGCTTGTATGTGTATACATCTATAAAAGCAACAGACACAAGTCACGTTTCAGCTTCATCCCTCCCTCTCTCTCTCTCTCTCCTTGCTGTGGTTTCTCAGCTGAGGAAAGGGAGCTGAGCTCATGGAGTCATTGGACAGGAGGCTGTCCTTGCCAAGGAGGGTGGTGGTAGTGATAGTAATATATTTGATACAGAAGAGCTTAAGTAGCTGAGAACTTAAGTGAAAAAAACAGAAGGGTGGCATGGTTTATTTTTTCCTGTTTTATGTCCTCATGGTGTGGCTGTAGTTGTGCTGTTCTCCCTTGTCAGTCACTGGGGCTGTTCATTTCATTTCTTTCTGAAGGTTCCTCTCCCTGCCCACACCCAAACAGAAGAATAGGACCTCTGGGTTTCTACACACCTCTGTTTATTCCCTTGCTTAGTGGGAAGAAGCAGTTGCAGCAAAGTCCCATTTGCTTTTGAACTGGAATTGGTTATAGCAGAGTAACAGTTTCCAAAAATAAACTGGGTGCTTCAGCCCCTCTTGGAAAGGATTTTGGGGTAGTGTAGCCTAAACTAGGAGAAAGGACAGTGTCTGTACCAGAAACACTTACACTGGAAGGTGTGGGCAAACAGCTCTACCAACAGTAAAAAAAAAAATTAAAATTAGTGTTTCAGAGACTGATAGTAAAAGCAGGAAGATGATTTCAACTTCAGTTTACTGTGTTGGAGTTGTTTAAATGTAAATTCAATGCCTCCCTGTTAGTGTATTTCTACAGAAGACACTATTTCCCTATTTTTTGAGGAAAATAGCTCACAAAGATGTAGTCAAGAAGGTACTTGGAATGAGAGTGCAAGAACTGTGATGCTAATAGGCAGAATATGTAAAAATGTGAATAACACTTAAACAAGAGGTATCTTTGCTGTTCTAATGTCTGTATAAAGAAGGCCTGGGCATAAAGGCAGTGGTGTTCCCCAAACACGCTAGAGGCACGTTTGTATAGTTGTAGTCTGTTACGCTCCCAGCTGGAGCTGAGCCTTTGGGAATGCAGCTGGGAAATCTCCCCATTCTTTGTAGAGTACTAAAGAAAATGGTATCATCAATTTGCAAAAACTCAAGTTTTGGATGGACAACTTAAAATAATCTCTGCCAAGAAGGCTTCACAGACTGGTGAAAATGGATGGACGCATAATGTACTTCGAGTTTGCATTACAGAAGACTCTTGGTACTTGCAGGAGAAATTTCTAGCAAACATTCATTACAAAGGATTCTCTATTGAAATGAGAACAAAGGTTCCACTAAAAAGATCTCAAGGGATTCAAACGTACCTTTTCACAGGTGACATGCTCATACAAGTCAGTTCTCAAGGGGTTGCATCAAGGCATAAATCAGCAGTAATTTCAACCCTGCAAGATCACAGCACTATCATGAGCAGAAAGAAAATCAATCTGACACCAGCTCAAATAATAGCAGTTCTGGGAGTCACAGGATACAGTACAAGTCTGCTGGGAGGGTCTGCTTGTCAGAACAATGGCACTTGAAGACACTGAATACTTTGACAGACATCAAAGCAAGAAGAAAAGGAACAGAAAGATCACTTCTCAGGCATGATGGTGTCACTCACAGGAATAGCAGCCTGAGTGATGCTTCAGATGAAGGTGAAGCAGATGTTGGTCCTGTGGTCAGGCAGCAGTCAGGTCTTCCTGCAAAAAGTACTTCAAATGCTTGAAAAGCTTTTCAAGTTTTAACTTAGTGGGTGATGTCAGAACTGCATAATACTTGATGGTGTTTCTTCGCAGAGTTGGCAGAGCAGAAGTTAAGAAAACTATTTTGGAAAAGACTGAAAAGTTCACTTTCTATGTGCAGTAAATAATGGTGGTTTCATAAAAGTTCTTAGCACTGCTTTGATAACTGAATTGAGAATCTTGCAAGACATTAAACTATAGACCATGTGCCTTCTGTGAGTGCAGCAACATTGTGAGCCTCTGCTGGAAGTAAAACAAGTTGCTGAGTCAGAGCTGCTTCTAGAAACCCCAGAATGTAGCAAAAAATGAATTGCCCCAAAAAGGTGATGAATCTAAATATGAACAAGCCACATCGAATCTGAGGAGTGGACAACGCTAAAACAGCGCTGATAATATTTAAGATGATGTGTCCCGTTAGGAAACTTCACCCGGAGGTGGGGAGCTGGTGTCAGTGTTTCATTTCAGGATTTTTAATAGGTGTTTTTTATGATTTTGCAAAGGGAAATGGAAATTGCTGAGGCCTTCTGGCACCTACCACAACACTTAATGTCCAGGGGACGGAAAAAATCTACCTGGAGAACTGGGATTTGTTTATTGTGATGTCAGCTGATGAAATCTTTTCTCTCATGGAATATGATACTTAGATTTGTTCATATGCTTTGATAGTCCATAAATACTCTGGTGAATGTCTAGTTTGCTTAAAGAAGACTTCCATTATTGTAATTAAAAACAGGGGAAGTGAACATGAAGAAAAAATTGTCAGCTGAATGTTTTTAAACACCATTGCCAAGGCATCCTGGTCTTAGTGCAAATCTGATACTTGAACTGTGGTTTAGATGTTCCACCGCATCCATGTGTTGTAAATTATTCTCATGTGCTAAGCTTATTGTGATACAAAATTTAAATTGGTGTCTCAAAAAATTAATAGTATCTACACAGAACAGGTAATTTTCAATTTTTGTAATCTCTGAGCAGCTAAACCTGATTTTAACAATTACTTTTTCACTAATTAAGCCTTACTGGGTCTTCTTAATTAAGCACACAGTCAGAAAAGAGACAATAATTATCTCAATTTGATGGCTATGCCAATTTGCATTATCAAAAAATAACCAAAGCCCATTCAATTTTCTTGTCACATACAAATGCTACTTACCATGCTCCAGTGTGTTTTAAAACAGTTGTATCTTCCAAAGTTCCTCCTGGGTGAAACTAACATTGCATTTTTCCTACCTGCATCTGCACAAGTGCATGGAGACCTCACTGTTGATTTATTGATAGATAAATTAGAGCTATGTGGATATATAGGTATAGATATATTTACATACAGATACGGATATAAATATTTTGGTACTGTTTGTCTCTTTAGTTCAGAAGAGCACCAACATTCAACTGTATTTTCATAGAACTCAACTACTGAGTGGAGTATTCTAATTTTAGCTCTTTACAATGCAAAAATATGCTGTTGTCAGCAGAGCAGTAATCACAGCAGTGGAGAGCAAGCTGAGCTGTCACTGGCAAGCATTTTAACACTTTGTGTGGATGTGTTTAGGATAAAGAGGTGCCTGGGGTGTGTTGGAAATTACCTGTACAGCCTGGGGAAGTTCGGTTGTCCCAGGCATTCTTGAATGTGAGGGGGAACATACCTTTTCTTCAGTTCTGTTTTCTTAAAATGTCTTTTGCTAAGAAATTTACAGCTGTAGACCACACATCCTCCTTGGAGGAAAAAAATCCTTCTGGGAGATCCGTTTTGGAATATCTGTTCCTGTAGTCTCAATGAGACTCTCATTACAGGCCGGGTTTCCTTTATCCCTTTCCCTGTTTTGTCCCTGCCATACAGTTAGGAATTGAGTTGAAAAGGCAGTAAAGGATTTGGCCATGTGTTAGTGACAAATTTTTAGATATTAAGCACTTGGCTAGTTTTTACTTAAGCCCAGACTTTTTCATGTTCTTTAGGATTTTAGTTGAAGTGTTGACATGGTGGCAGACTATGCACAGTGTTTCCATTTTTTTAGATGAAAAAATGTTCTATGTTCAGAAAATGAAAAACTGGGTTATTCTGCAATATAATTAGGAATTATATTTCCTATAGTATAACTCTTCAGAAAGAGCTCAAGGGATGCTCTGAAGCTGTCCAGGGTATCTCACCCTGAATCCTGAATGTCCTTTGTCCCACAGAAGAAGAACTTGAGCTTTTGTCCTTGAATCTCAGTAGCATCAAATGATAATCTTCCAAAAGAAAACACTGGGGACTTGTGTGATTCTTAGTCAGTGGCAGTTCTCCAAGTGAAGCGAAGGGCACGTGTTGGACAGGAATTCTGTATCACACTTCAGTGGCTGACATAACGTATGTTTTTAGGATCGCTTTCAGTCTTGCCATATGCCACAAAATACTGCAACAACTTGACTTGCTTTGCAGTTTTATTCTGCAGTGTTTTTTCTCTGAAGCTTGAGATGTAATGGACAACACTTTGAATTACTAGAGTTAAATTAGACTTTGACTAATTTTAAATGAAGATCATTAAATGTGAAAATGAACCTTATTCTGCTTGCATCTATCACAATGACATGTGAATGTATGAGCCAGTGTAATGCTTCCCGAAGTCACAAGAGCACATTCTCTAGGGCGTGTTAAACCCAGAGCATGGCCCTGAAAGCTCTGGTTTGCATCTACATATCTGATTTAAAAGATAAGGGAAAAAACATATTTTAAGGTTGTCATCTCTTATCTGTGCATCTCTTCTTCTTAAGGGGTGCTGTGTAGTCCACCTGCAGGAGTAACAGTGCCTCAACATTTTATAGCCTCACTCGTTCCCTAAGACACCCTGGACTTCTTGTACCTACTGCTCCATACGTCCTTATGCCATTTTCAGACATCTTTTGACGTGTTAATCCTTCATGAACCACAGAAAATGTTCTTAGGAATTTTGATAGGTTTGGGGGGGGCGTTTCCAATTCTTTTTCTTCAGTCCATCTTCTAGGGATTGCATTCTTTCTTGATTTTAGTTTGAGGTTTTTCCTTTGAATGCTTTGAAAAGTATTATCTGCTTCCATCCTCCACACTTAGGCAGATTTTTTATATTTCTTCTTAATACCTAATTCTGTGTATTACACAGAAACACAATTTCTTCCTGCTCTAATGCTGCTCAACTCCTTTAGCTGGTATCTTCCTTGTGTGTTGTGTAAGACTGAATTTAAAGGGACTACCTTTGTTTGTAATCTCTAGACAAATATTTGAGGGTAAAATCTTTTGTAAGTACGTACAAGGTCAGAATGTTTTTCCTTTTTTTTCCCTTGGTATTGCATTTCTCAAAGGTTTAAATCAAGGGTGTTTGCTTTGGTTTGCCTTTCATATTTTGAGGTTTTGTATTTCAGAAAGACCTGCAGAATAAAGGTGCTGTTCTTTTTGCCTTCAGCAGTCCGGAGCTGATATTGCTGCTTAGCAGTTTGTTTTCAGAAACTACTGGGCTGAAAAGGCAATAAGCAAACGGTGCCTTTCAGATAAGGGTATGTGTTGAAAGAAAAGAAATAGAGGAGAGAAGGAGCACGGTTCCCTGGTTGTATTTTAGCATTATAACTGCAATTACATTTTAATTCTAACTAGTCTGGAATATTAAACATAATGATTAGCTGAGGCCAACAAAGGTTACACTTTTTCATGTTTTTGATCTTGTTCACTTCTGGAGGACCCTGTTCAGCTACATGATCCTCATTAGCAACCATAACCTGACCTCTCTAAATAGTTCTGGACTTACTGGAAGCCAACTGGGTATGGGATTTGATGGGGCTGATGGTGGGTAATCACTATGGAAATTTGTTCATTAAATGGGCACCCTGTCAGAGCAGCCTTTGAAGGGTTTGTAGAAGGCACTGTCACAGTAAGGTGATCTCTGGGGCACGGCTGAGCGGGGTGCAGAGCCTCTGTGCAGGGTAAATGCACAGAGTTTTGTTCTCACACTGCTGTTGGTGGGCTCAGCCCTGCTCCTCACCAGCTTCCCTGACCCTGCTGAGCTCCAGCAGGGCTGAGGGGAGAGGATCTGGATGGAAGGGAAAGGTGGAAATCCTTTTTGATGACATGTGCAGCGTGCACTTAGAAGGTTTCCCAAGTTATACATAAAAATCCTACGTATGTCTGTGTTAGTTCCATTGCTTCAAGAGCGGTGTTTTCCTGTCCAACAGAACTGTTTCCAAAGTATTTCATTGTGATTCTAAGTTATTAGTTGTTCATTCTTCTGCAGAATTGACTGTAAGATGCAATGATACCTGTTTTAAAATAGGGTTTGAATTATCTGCTATTCAGTGCCTAAATATATATCTCAATATTTATATGTCTATCTGTGTAATAAACATGTAGTATCTTTCTGTTGTATTTTTATTACATATTTTGTGAAACCTTTCAATAACAGAACAAAGATGGAAAGGCCAAGAAAGTGCTACTTGTGAGGAGGAGAGCATTAAGACACTTAGAGAAGGGTCACTTACAGGAACTGTGAGCTTTTATGAGACTTTATCATTTTGCTGACAGGGTCAACCTGATATTGATTGGCTGGGAGTTCTGTTTGGGCCAGTTATTCAAAGAAACCTGTGTAAACACCCAGGCAATAGTCTTCATATTCCTGCCCTATTTCAGCATTTTGAGTTGCTTGCTGTGTTGTATTTTTCCAAACAAAATACGAAATAAAGTTCAAGTATTTGATTGCCAGTGTTTAAATTCAGGTTATCATACCATACCATCATTGGTTGAATTTAACTGAGTCTCTTTCTGTAGAAAACCTGAAGATTTGATAAATAAATCTTCCTTAAGCAGTTGTTTACTGCAACTTAAGTTTTATGGGTCTCTGTGCATCCTAATAATTTTTTATTACTTGTTAAAAAAAAAATTAACTTGAAACTTCCCACAAAATAGATGCACAGCATCTTTTAGGGTGAACTTCTGTGTTTTGGTTTTATGGGAGATTTTTTTGTTGTTGTTTCAGTAATGAGATAAATTTGTCAGCTTCATGGTTTTGCACTTTGGAAAGCAGGATGCACTGCCTGTGTCCGAGGCTGCTCGCACTTGTTGCCTTCCTGGCAAAATTTATTTCTTCTCTATTGCATCTTCTTAATAGAGGCCCTTAATTTCTCCTTGTTTTCCTTTGGCTGCTGCAGCTTTGTCTCCATTTATTCTGTCAGACAGGATGTATTGGAAGGCTTTTTCCTGGCAGTAGCCATTCCTACAGAGTCCTCAGTTCATCTTTTAGGCCAGCTCTGTGCTTGTGAGTCCCCTTTGCATCCTTAGAGCAGCTCTCAGGATGAGTGCTGAGCTCGGGCAGCAATAGCCAATCTTGGGAAATAACAGGAAATTATTTAAGCAAATGGCTTTGGAGGAGCAGGTCTCACTTACAGTAACTTGTACAGAGGCATCTTCTCACGGGCTGGACCAGTGCAGCCAGCCCACAGCACAGGTGCCTGTTAATGAAATTAATTGCTTTGTAGAAATAAATATAAATATTAATATAAATAAATAAAATTGAACCTTTGGGACCTAAAAGGATATAGTATGTCTGAAATGAATTCTTGTTGTTGTTTTTTTTTCCCAGGACTGTTTCCTTAGGGCGTTCCAGTAGCTTGTTTTCATGACTTTGAGCCTGTTCAATCAGAGATGGAGCAGATGGACTGCAAACCCTACCAGCCACTGTCAAAAGTGAAACATGAAGTGGATCTAACTTACACGAGTTCTTCAGATGAAAGTGAAGATGGTGGAAAGCAAAGGCAATCTTACGACTCAAGAGAAACTCTGAATGAATATAGCCAAGAGCTAAGACTTAACTATAACAGTCAGGGCAGAAAAAGAAAAGCCATTGACCAGTCCACACAAGGTAAATAATTTATTTTTTTCTACTAATTATGGTTATTACTTCCTGATTGTACACTATGAAACAATATCAGGAGCTGAGCAAACACTTTGTTCTCAAGGGCTTGTAGTACCTACCCACTTTTTACTGAGTTTTAATCATATTGTAATATCAGAAAATTGAGATTTTTTTTCATTGAAGAAGTGCTTTTCGCAGGGTGGACTGACTGGTATTCTGGAAACCATCACATGCTAGCTGCAGACAAATATTTTCTTTAGTAGGAGCTAACTCTTCTTAGTAATGTTGAGTGATTAATTATTTACTGCCTTTGCATATGTTGGTGCATTTTGCTATAAAATCAACGTTGAGGCTGCAGGCTATCTCTGCATTTGCTTACAAAGCCTGTGAATTAACTCAAATACAGCAATTCTCCTAACATTTCTAATCATATAAATAATCAAGTAATTTAAAAACCTCAAGTTAATTAGTGTATTGTAAGAAAAAAACCCCAAGAGTTAAGTTTCTATTTTAGCCTTTTGCATGATTAGGACAAATATTTGAAGAGTGATGCTAGTTGAGCTGAGGTTAGGAAAAGCTACTGTTTGATTAGAGACTAAATAAATGGAAGGAATGGGCAGGATTGACTGCAGCATTTCCTGACAGCCTCTGTAAAGCCACGTGCTGCTTTGTACACAGTGGGCAGAGGAGGAGCACCCAGGCAGAGTGGTGGGACAGGGAGAGTATTTGGAGGAGTCTGTCAGAAGCAGTAACAGCAGCAGGGTTCCAGGGCCAGGCACTCCCTGCTCTTCAAGGAAGTGCTTACAAGTGTGGCCAGTACTTATTTAAAAACAAACAAACAAACCCCAAATCGTCAAACACGCCACATCACACACACACCCTGCCCCCAAAGCCCTCACTGCTTACTCAGAAAAAGCCTTCTTCAGTTTTCTCAAGATAAAAATTAATTTTATTTCTCGACAAGTAAATGAAAAATAGCCTTTTTGAGGATGGAAAATTTGCCTCCTCTGTGATGTGCAAATTAATGTGAAATTTGGAACAGCTGTGCTGCATAGCTATTGCAGCATTTTTGGATTTTTGTTTTTTCACTGCAGATACTCTGCTTCAAGTTACGCCCGTGATGCTGGTGTTGTGTTAAAGTACCTGTAATTGATGGCAGTAATAATACTTGGCTGCCGCAATTTGTGTGCATATATTCCCTCCAAAGTGGTACAAAACTGCTATTTTGGGGGAGAAAAAGTCATGAACATCGATTTCAACAGAGGATTGTTCAGAAAACAGATCTGTTTGTTGTTTGTGACTTTATCTTGAACGTGCTGGGAGGGTTTAATTAATGGAGCTGTGGCTGTGTTGTTGTACCTTGGATGGTGTAAATGTTCTTGGAGATCTCCCCAGAGCAGCTCCCTTGCTTGTCCCCGTGGCTGTGAGAGCAAGACCTCAGCAGGGACCTGGGTGTGCAGGGCTTTGCTGCCATTGAAGTTCCTGTCTGCTGAGCATCCCTGGCCTGGGCACGTCTGGAAGGGTGGCAGTCACTGCTGCAGGCATGAGAAACCAGCCTCTGCATCCTGTTGAATTTATTCTTCCAGAACATTGCCTCTGAGAGCAGTCACATTCATAATTTTGGAGAAATGGCCAAATTAGTGTGCATTTCTGTAAGAAGTTGTCAGGCGTGACCTCAGCTGAGTTATTCAGGAGTGACCTGTAAGGAATCAGTTACGTGCATGTGCAGACCAGGAAGTATTTTGCATTCGTGTTGTATGATTATTTTTATTGAAATTATATGCCCCAACATTTTTCCTGTCAAATTAATTTTTAGGAGATACTGTATGAATTTTCAGATCTTGTATTTTTCAAACATTGGTATTTTTCTTTTTGGATAAAAGAGTCTTTTACTGCTTCAGACTGCAGGATGAGGCTTGATATCCATGTTTGTGGAAAACATACTTAAGCTTCTAAGAGTACTTTGCCAATGTGCAGGGCAGCTCTTAAATATTTTTTTGGTACTTCTTCCCTGAATTGTGTAAGTCAGTATATTATTATTTAATTATGTGTTATTTTCCTCAAAAGATTTTTAAATCCTATTCACGTGCACGTATTTGTAAAGATGGAGTTGATCCTGTACTAGAAATCATGGTTTCCTCTTGTCTTCTGTAAAGAATTCAGTTTGACATAACTGACGCCATAATTGCACTGCCAAGTGTATCCATTTGGCTTCTCAGGGATTCATCCTGGCATCTTTCTAGTCATTTAAATCATGCTTTTTCCCTGCCACAAATTGAACCCAAATATTTGGCCTGGCAGATTTGAAATACAAAGCTGGTGGGGCTCAAAATTGAAAGAGCAAAGAGGTTTGTAAAGCCGAGTGTGAGGTTTCAGAATTCAGGCAGATACGGTTGCAGTGCTAGTGCAATCCATCTATTTCCAAAAGGTTCCCAGGTTTCACAGTGGGACCTGGGAGTTCCTGGTGGAACTAGGAAAAAGGTTCAGGTCCTATGAACGATAATTAAGATGATTCCATAAAAAGTGTCCAAATATAGAATGCTTAACTGTGTCAGTATTTTTTACTCCTTCCAGTTCCTGAAATTGTATCTCCAGTGTTACACTTCAGAGATACTAATTGGTTGCTTTTACGGGTCTTACAGAGAAAATATCAAAGAAAAACCCCAAATAAGTATTGAACTGATCTATTGATGGAGTAGGTTTTTTACAGGCTGTTCTTGAGGTTTGGTACTGGTGCCCTTACGTGGAGTCCAGTGCCAGCTGAATTCTGTGTCTGGTGGTACTTGCATCAGAAACTTGCAGTTATCTGACAATTGCAAGATTTACCAAATAACACCGCAGACTGTTTCAAGCCCAACTAAATTTTACTGGCCTAACAACTCGATGGGAGCAGATACAAAAATCTCCTGACAAAGCATCGTTGACTCCTGAAGTCAGTGCTAAACACATAACGTTTATATCTGAAAATACATTCTCGTAGTCACTGGAAGGTTCAGAATCCTGCTTGTCTGAAGAGATGTAAACCTGCAATAGCTCATCCTGGCAAGATCATCTTAGAAAATAAGTTCCTGGCACACTCAGTATCATATAGTTTGGAGATATTGGCAAACAGGGTAAATTAATTCTTGAAAGAATTGGTAAACATACTGTTTTGTCCTTGAAAGAGATGGAGTAGAATTGGCAGAAGCTGGCAGAAATGTTGCTCTTCTAGGAAAATCATTGATGGACCTGGCTATGAGGAAGAAGAGTTCTCCTAGATGCACCATACGTAGATGGCATCTTGAGCTTATTTGTGACATGTTTACATAATTAGAGCTGTTTTCTCCCACAGCTTTCTCTGTTTCCACCAAAGCAAATGTGAAAGGAGCTGTACTCTACGAATACTGGCAGTACAGAAAAGCTTTCTGTTTAATTATAGATTTGTAAGAAAACACTAGTTTAGAGGAATGAATTCCTGATAGGATAATCATGTGGGATCGAGTCACTGGCATGATAAAGTTTATTGATTGTTAACAATCTCAGCATATGGCAGTAAATTTCTGGTTAGACAAACGTTCATTTCCTGGCAAGATAAGTATGTTGAACTGCATTATGGGCAAGGCAAAATGGAGTTATTCCTCACAGGAGAATCCAAAAGCAAATAATTTTTGCTCAATCCGTGTGAGAAAATCAGCATTGCTGGTATTGCAGGAAATGACAGAGTGCCTCCCAAAGATAGGGCCTATTCTGCTTTGAGCACATTGAGAAGTAAGGAAAGCCTTTTTGTGGACAGAAGCTCCAGATTGCTGACATAATTTATGTTTTCTAAAAAGCGTATATAAAATTACCTTCAGGAGCAATAGGCCAACAGATCCCGCTAAATGTTCAAAGTGTCCATCAAATGAACTGCCCTGACTTGAGAGACTGCTGGGTCACAGTGTGAGAAAGCTCTGCAGCCTGGGGCGCTTCGCTCATCCTCTCCTTTCCAGCTTTCTGCTGTTGCCATCCCATTCCCCTTGCTGCCCCCTGCTCCATCCTAGCAGCAGTGAGGATACAGAGCCGACAGAAATGTCTCAGTGCTGAGAAGCACTTCAGTTGCCTGGAAAGGAAAAGGGCTTGTGAGGGGCAGGAATAGCAGCTCTGTTCTCTGGGCATTCAACTCGGCGATGTTCAGCTTGCTGGGAAGGAGGATTTAAACACATGTAGCTCTTAACATCATATGCCCAGTCAAAACCAGTTTTACTGATCATCCTAGACACAAATAAAAGGCATGCTGACAAGCACTGGTAGGACATTGTCCTGTCAGGAAAATGTCATGGTGGTGTTTTGTCATCTGTGAAGTAGCAGAAGCTTTTTACATAATAACCGTGTTCTACTCAGATTCCAAAATTATGCAAATCCATCCAGGACAGCAGATCTGCTTTGCGTCTGTACCAGGGCCACGGAAAGCTGAATTTGGGCTGTGTGTAGTGTGGGCTTTTAGTTACAATTCCCTTCTCTTTAAATGATGTGTAAAGCTAAAAAAAGCCTCTATTAGATTCTCCCCTTAATCTGTTACGTTTAAGGCTAGAATAACAAACTAACAAACCACAGGTCTGTGGTCTTGGGAGCTCTCCCAGAGGAAACCAATGCCAGGAGAGTGATTTTTCATTGTTTTAATAGAGATTTGGAGCACTTATCTGGGTGAATTTAGGACTCTGTGCTCATAAACTTCCACAAAGAGCAGTTAGTGAGGGGGAAGATTCGATTGGGGGGCACCCCAAGTCTCTTGTTATGAAGAAGGCAGAGCTGCAGAGGTGACCTGGTGGGACAGGGTGCTGCAGCTCACTGTCAGATACGTGCTTGGGAGCCATTTGGTACTGGTGTGATAAAGACTATCAAAATAAGATATATTACACTGGCTGTTTATTGACATGGAAACAGCACATGGTGAAATGCATTTTTTATGTCTGTAGCAGAAAGTGATATCATTAGTTTTGAGGTGGACAGGAAAAAGAATGTCAAAAGGAAAAAAGAGTGCTCTCAAGAGAACCACTGCTGTGCAGCTTTTAGAAGTGCCATAGTCTGGGACTCTTCAGCGAGGTGTAGTCACTTCTCTTGTTCCCTGTGTTTTCTTTATGGTAAGATTGAATGGTTAATGAAGGGAGGGATTTTTTTCTAACCTTTAAGCTGCATCATTTGTTCAGAGCTGTGCCTTGAGCTGCTGTGGAAGGTGATTGTAGGGCAGTGGAATGAAGCATTCCTGGCTACTACAAGAGGAACTTACAAATGAAAGCAACTATTTTTGCAAGCACTTTCCTTGAAATTCTGATCTAAGGAAGAATTTTTAAAAAAAATAAATAAAAGACTTCTGGTAACATGCTGTTACTACACAAGGTTAGCATAAAAACAGTTGAGATAGTTTGTAATGTTAGGATCATCTTTCTTTTCTTTCTTTCTTACCTTTTTTTTTTTTTTTTTTTAAACAAATGCCAGATGCTTAGACTTCTAATGTTGGAGTTGGGGTTTTTTTGCTAATTTTAGAAAATCTTCTGAGAACTTAAGCATGTTGTGAACCTGTGCTTTAGAGCCTTGAAGCATGATGAAGTGGTGTCTGTGTAAGGGCACACAGTTCATCCCCTGTGCTCTCTTCTGAAAGGGACTGAGCTCCGTGGAGGGGGATTTAAAGGTCCTTCTGATTTCTGAGCTGTGCACTAGCGGAAGGAAGCGACAGCTAATCAGCTCCATCTCCTGTTGCTGTATGTTCCACCATCTGCTCTGTTTATCAGCTCCACGTTGTCCAAAAAACAATCACACACGAGGCAAAGTCAAGGGCTCCGCAGTGCTAGGGCTTTAGTGCAGTTCCCTCCTGTGTCCCTGCAGCGATGGGGGTTCCTGGGGTGCTGAGCTGTGTTTGCCTGGCTGTGCTCTGATCGCCGGGCTCTTGCTGTCTCCCAGAGAAAAACCGTGCCACGAGCAGTTCCTGCAGCTTCCTGCGCTGCAGCCTCCTGCTCGGTGGGGAGGATCTGCAAACTCTCAGGAAAGGAAAAGCAGCACTTAGGTTCAGACCCCCTCCAGATATTCTTTCTTGATTTGCCAAGTAATTGGAAATTTCTCTCCGTGGAGTAACTGAGCTGAGGGAACTGTGTGTTTGTGCCTTCATTTGAAATCTCGTGGGGGGAATACTTTCCCTTGCCTTCATCAAACCAAAATACATGAGTGAACTGAATGTGCAGACGCTTCTTTCCCCATGAGGCTGAACTGGGTGCTCCTTTCCTAGATCACAAATGTGTTCCGAAAGCCTGTAACCTGCTGTCGCCACTCCTGGAACACTGCTTCCAATCCTGTCTCAGCTGCCATCATCTCAGTAAAAAAAAATGCCTCATATGATCAAAAATAGTTTCGTTCTCATAAGTAATACTTCTGATTTAAAAAGTGAATATCCAAGAGAGGTGGGAAAGTGACAAAAAAAAACCTACAGGAAGAGGAAATAAACTACTGAAGGATCACAGTTCATTTTCAATCCCCTGCTAACAGATTTCATCTGAAGAATAAAAAAAAGCATCCTCCAAATGTTACACAGGCTGAACAATCCATTTGTCAGTGCACAGATACAAACTATCTGAATTTCCATTCTCTTCTCTGACTCACCAGTTTCCCATGGTGTCAAATGCCAGAAATCATAAAAGTAAAAATCAGAAGGGCAGAGTAACGCAGCCAGCGTCGCAGGAACCGAGGTGTTTGTGGAGGGGCATCCGTGGAAGGGTTCAGGGCCAGGTTGGATGGGGCCCTGTGAGTGCCCTCCCAGCCCGTGGCAGGGGCATTGGAGCTGGGTGATCTTCAAGGTGCCTTCAGCCCAAACCATTCCGTGTGCTCGGGCACCCTTTAGATTAACCTGTGCCAGATACTGATGGGATAGCTGCAGCAGAGGCTTGAACTTTGGAGTTAGTGTTTTGGAGTTCTGGTTGTCAAAACCTGGAATTGTATGTGTTAAATGTTCTTGTTCTATTAATGGAGCCTCTTCCTGTAACGTTTAAGAGTGTCCCAGAAGATGTCAGGAGTTAACCCAGGATGGGAACAAGCCCCAAG
The DNA here is from genome assembly GCF_015227805.2 of Hirundo rustica. NCBI lineage: Eukaryota > Metazoa > Chordata > Aves > Passeriformes > Hirundinidae > Hirundo > Hirundo rustica. The sequence continues at coordinate 8,849,118 of NC_053470.1, forward strand.
GCGGAGTGGGTGTCAGAGCCGGGGGGGGGCCAGCGCATGGCCCTGCCCCACAGCCTGCTTTCATGGACACTGGGCAGCCTCTGGCTGTGCCTCTCGTGTCACCCTCTTCAAAACAAAGAGCTGTCATTTTCTGGAACTAGAAATCTGGGATGCTTATCTTCATTTGTAGAGCAGATGCTGAAATAAAATAACATTTCTTCCCAGGGTTTCTCATTTATGTATCTGTCAGATGGTTTTGTGCCTCTCAAAATAAAGAACTGTCAAGAAGTAGCTCAGTGAGTGGATGACATTGCTGCATATCTGGATAAACAGCAGGGTGGGTGTACCCTAACACATACACAGCTTGAATTAGTTTTCCTTTTGGAAGGAGGCTCAGATCCTTCTGAACTTAGGTCTTTATGTGAAATAAACTGTGAATGTGATGCAAGACCCAAGGTTCCCTTTTCAGTGCTCATGGATTCCTGGCACCCAGCTGTGTGTCATACTAGACCTCGGTGCAAAGTGAGCTGTGTCAGCTTTGGCCACATCTGCCTAACATTGTCCCTCCAGTGAAATATTCTTCAGCCTTGAGTTCACCCAGGTGTGGAATATTCATTTCACAGGTAATTACTGTCATCCCCAACAGCTGCACTCACACACACCAAACTCTCACGCAAGCCATCGGTGCTGACGCTGTTTTGGCAGCACGGAGCTGAGGATCCCTCACGCTTTAATAATGCTCCATCATCTTTGCTATCAGATTTGGGTCAGATGACCATCAGAAGGGGTAGAAAACCCTCTATTTATACCATGCTGTAGGAAAATAGAGAGAGGCCCCTTCCACTCATCTTTGCATGTGCTCCCCTCAGTCCCTCACCTGAGCTAGCAGCACAGTGGCCACCAACACAAGACTCTTGTTTGCTGTAACTTGGTGCTTCCGTTTAGGTTCCCAGTGTGATCAGTTGTGTTCAGACATTGGATTTCAGGATTTTGAAGTTTTTCTCCAAGGTTGTAGTTACTAAAAGAAATCCTAGTCCTTACACTGGATGTAGTAATGGCTTTATCTCAATTGTCAATTGAGTGGAATAATGTTGCGAGCAAATACCTTTATTTCAGTTTAATTTTATGATCTTTTTGGAAGAATTATATGCATAAAACACATTTTAATGGCTAATAAGTCCTACTAAAGGATAAAAAATGTACATAAATACTGTTTTCTTTCTATTCGATAAATATTATTTCTATCATTATTGTTCTTATTAAAATGAACATAATGCTAAATAGCTGCAGCTCTGGTGGTGAGAGATCAGTGTGTGTTTGAGCTGGTTAGAGCTCAGCAGCAGATTGTTTGCAAATGAGGCGTTTACAAACTTGATGTCTTCAACGGCATTCAGCACAATTTTACAATGTTTGCATCATTATTTTTTTTAATTAGCCTCAAAACATGCTCAGCAAATCTGTCCATTATAATTTCAGCAAGCTAGTCTAAGACAACTGTATCAAGTAACAGGACAATAGTGACTTGTGAGATTTTCTGGCCAGTGTCCCTTGGGTTGTTCAGTGGCAGAGCGTCTGACAGGCTGCTTCTCTCTCAGTGTAGCTGTCTGTCCCAGCCCCTGTCTCCTGATTCCTCAGTTTGGATTGAAGAAAAGCAGGGAGATGTGGGGAGGGGACAGCTCAGGGATGTTATATTATGCATGTTATTGACAGGATAGTTTAGATAAAGATGTTTGATTAGCTTGGCAAAAATAGTTCTTTGTCCTCTGTTGCTTTTTTTTTTCTTTTTTGCTATGTGGCAGGTCACTGTTCCTCTTGCTTGGGTTTGAATTATCCTTGTGGTCAGACCCCCTGAGCTGAAGCCCATCCTTCCCTCCCTGTCCCTGCCCTGGAGTGCCAGCACTGACAAGTGTCAGCTCCTGGTGCAGTGCTGGCTTCTTGTGCCCTGTGGAGCTGACTCGGGCTGCGTTCTCACAGCTCTGACGACAGACAAGTCAGCCAGCATCTTGCTGTGTTTTTAAAGATCACTGGTTTAAGCTCCTACAACCAAATTTTGGGGAGGTTTCACTCATAACCGCTTCTGGATGTGCTGCTTGCATCCTTGGCCAGTTGTTCTGATCAGCTGTGCTGTTTATTTCCCATTTGCTCTGTCACTGCTGTGTCTAATATTGGACACAGCACGAGATGGTGCAGCTCTGGAATTGGTGAAGCAGCTGGTAGGGAAATGAGACAATACTAAATGGAGAAAATGTGAAAAAAGGCAAAATCCGCATGTGACTTGTACATTCTATGGGGAACTGGCTTTTGTGAAGACTCTGCACTCAGCATATTTGCATGAAACTAATAGGAAAAAAAAAAAAACAATGGAAAAGGGTTTTGAGGTCTGGTTAATACATACAGCTGTCTGCTAGATGAAACCTTTTTACAAAGGTTCATTTTTTCTTGATATGAAAAAAATGCTGACGTAACTGGATATTAGCCGGGGGCGGGGGGGGTGGTTTCTGATGTGTTTTTTCCCCTGTAAAATAGTTAAACTGAAGGAAAAACAGACACTTAATTCTGTAGACTGTCACTAAGTATCTCTAAAATGCAGTGTTTATTAAAAAGAGAATATGCTGTATGTGTTAAAATTGCGAAGACATGTTTTAAGTCTTTTAGTCTTGGGGTTTTTCCCCCTCCTTAATGTAGTGACTGCATGTGTAAGCTGGGGTTTTCAGCAGAGGGAACAGGTGCTGCTGCAATCCTTCCAGAACAGCCAACAGTAGAGCTAAACTGTGTTTTTATGGAATAAAACCAAAAGAATTGAGGCACTGAATGCTCCTGTAGCATTCCTGTTCTTAGATCTCCAGCGTGATTGAGAATTACTCAGCTCAGGGTGGAGCCCTCTTCCCCTCAAACCACCTGTGCCCTTGGCATTCATGAAAGTACATCAAGGCTCTCTAAACCAAATGTAGATATTGTGGGTTTTCCTGATTTTCTGTGGCCTTTAGTGTTTGAATTCTGCCCAGAGTCTTTTAGCAGTACATATTAATGTCATTGAACATGATTTAATACACAATTGCTCTCATTTTTGTTCGAATCTGGTGTTTTCTCTGGAGTCTCTGTTTTCACTGCTTTCTCCCTTATGTGTCCCTTTTCTGATCATGGCTTAATTACATTTTAAGTGCCTTCTGTGTTACTGTCTCCACTGCCTCAATTAGCCCACCTCCAACTGTGTGAATATTTTAATAACAAGGCACAAAGTATTTCTGGCAACACAGAGTATGTGCTCTGCTTATCAGCCTGTGGCAAGCTTTCCTTCAGGGCATGGCAGAGTTTCCAGAGGCACTGGAGGTGAATATGGTGGTGTCATTGCGGTTACGTTTATTTTCTTTGGGTTGGTCTCAGCTGCAGTGCAGGCTCTGAACTTTGACTCTTGCTGAGCATGGGTGATTTGCAGAACCAGGACTTAGAGAGCTCATGGCTTAGAACCCACGGTGTGTTTGCTGTGAGGAAAGTCACCAGTGTGCAGCTCCTGTTCCACAAACTAAATGTCTCAAAGGCAGATGCTGGAAAACCTTAGAAGCAGATTGTGTGGGCAGTGCAATACTGTAGGTAATTCTTCCTGTGGCTTTCAGTCTGTTGATGTACAGATAATTTCATTTTCTGATTTCCTTTTTCAGGATTTGCCCAACAAAGTTGGTAACAACTTGGAGCTCTCTCAGGGGTGGCGGTCAGTCTCCCAGCCATCTTTTGAGGCACTAGCAATACATTTGTATCCATTTAGTCGATGATGGGGGGAATATGGTTTTGGTTGTGGATAGTCAGCACTGCCTGTGATTTGCATTAGAGTAGGTGCCTGCCTGCCAGTTGTCAACAGTGAGAAATCAGTCAGTGGCTTGTCATTTCCCAGGTATCAATTATATGGCTGTGTCTTTGTGAAAGATTAAACCTCTATGTGGTTACATCTCAGGCTGGAGGTTTCAAAGTCAGAGACTAGAATAGCTAAAATGAGTGCTATATGTCTAAAGGAGCAATTTAGTATTTTTCCCTTAATTTTCAGTAATTTTCAGCATTTTTACCAGTTAATTGGAATGTGAGGAGATGGGATTTGGTCAGGGCAGTCTTTCTGCAGCCTGTGCTGGAATGACTCGTTCAGTGATCACTGAAACTGGCACAGGGCACCAAACCCACCTTCCCTGCCTCCTCTGCCGTGTGCCTTCCATTCATCTCACTTCAAAGGGAGATGGCTGTAGCACCCTTGATACTCTCTTAGCCTACTTTAAAGTGATGTTAGAGCTTTGTAGTTCCTGGTGAAAGTTAAGGTGAGGAGCCGAGTTACTCTGATGGCTCTTTTTGAGCATTGTCTGTGATCTGAGTGCCTCAGGGCTGCTGAATGTCGCAGCAGTGAAGGAGATTGCTGGTAAATCGTGTTGATAGCAGCTCTCTAGGAGGCTTTCCACCGTCACAAAGTTATGCACTTGCCAGATGCTTGCTGTGAGACAGTCACAATGACCTAAAGCCAAAGTGCTGCCCTGGCCTGCTGGGCAGCATAAGGGAATGCAATAAGGGAATGCAAGGAAAAGCTGAAATACAGCAAAACAAAATGTACAATACTATGCGTTTGCAATAGAAGCATAAAAATTCAGATGGTATATTTTATATGGTTATTTGTGTGTAATATGTATATCAGTTCTTATTTACTAAAATATATGCAGCTGAGAAACAGTTCCAGGCTGTGAAATTTGTGATAAACATGAGATTTCTAAAGCAAATTAATAGTCAGTTTTTGAAAATGAATTGATTTTTGGCTTCTTCCTCAGTGATTTTTGTATGGATGGTTAGTGGAGCTTAATGTCTTGGAATTATATTGTCCTAGGAAAGTTATAGTGTGCACTCAACGTGGAAACAAGATCTTAGACTAAATGAAAAGCACGTACACAAAAGCATGCAAAAATGCATGCAGCAGGTTGTGTTTCACCAATGCCTTTATGAAGCACCTTAAGATCGCTGCACATTTAATTCTCAAGTCCAGCAATCAGCTAGTAAACCACAGTCCTCAGGTGAAAAATGAGAAATTTTAAGGGCTGTTGAACACATGAAATTTAGCAGAGTGCTTAACAGCCCTCAAAATTTCTCATTTAGGAGAATGCATATGTATTGCTTCCAAAAACAAAGGCAAACTTCACTTTCCCCATTTGATTTACATTTCTCTTCACTCCCTCCCTCCCAGTGTCTCTGAGTCTCTTACACCATGAGTAGCTGCTCTGCCTTTGTGCTCATTTTGCATCACATGCAATACACCTGCAGATTAAAGCGCTGGAGTAACTTCAGTGTGAAAAAACATACAAGGAATAGTCCTGAAGATGCTCTGGGATGAGAGTTCTGTACCTGCATGAACTCCTGACTGTAGGTTTTTAGCTGTACTGGTGGCTAAATTGATGCCACAGTAAATAAACCCTTCATGGGCTGCCTGGAGTTTTCAGTGGCTTTGGTAGAGCAAAGCTGGAGTTGTGTTAGAACTGCCTGGTCAGCTGCCCAATTCTCAAATCAGCCTTCAATATCTGTCCAACTTCTCTTTAACTGCTTATCTTTGAAGATTTTTTTTTTTTAAATAGAAAATTGTATTTAGAAGTAAAAAAGAAAAGGGGTCTGTTAATTAAAATGCTGATTTTTTTTTTTTAACAAATCTCTCTTTCCTTGTCTTGATCATTAGATATTTTATATTTCTTCATGCGTTACTTTTTGAAAAACTAAATCAGTATCTGTGAGATAAAGTGCTTGTTTTTGTAACAATTGTGTTACAACAGGCTCCGTGAGGGTCCAGGGTTGAAAATCCTTTCATCATCTTCATAACTGCCCCTTTTTTCCCTCTGTCCTCTGTTCATGCAAAAACTTGACTTTTGCATGAATGTTCTCTCATTTCTCTTGTGACTGCGTCTTTGTGGTAATACCGAACCTATCATAAATCTACTTGAACTTTGTGTCCTTGTGGAAATATGTAGTATTTTAGGTAAAAAGGTTAGATATGCAGACTAAAAGCAGCCACTTCTGCCATTGTAAAAGCTTTTCAGAAAATGCATCCCGTGGGAGTTAAAATCCTGTAAAGGCTTGTATACTTAAGAAATAGACTCTTAAGGCGATAGATTGTGTTAAACTTGAGTTGAACGTGAGTTATAGTACAAAAATTCTCTTTCATTCCACAAAAAAAAAAAAAAAAAAAAAGGAAATTAACATACAGACTGAAGGGTAAATTCTGTCCTTCTTAAAATGTGTAATCTAATTAGCATTTGGTGGGATTTAATGGAATGAATTTTCCCCTTGGCGTATGCAAATGCAGACAGGGAGGAGAACATGGGCCCCAGGCTGGTAATGGCAGACATCTGCCTGGAGGGACAGCCATGGAAAAAAAACGCCTGTATCCCTGCCCCTGAGGAGCTGGCATCAGCTCAGGTGGTTCTCCAAGGTAGGGGAAGATTTTTCATTATGGGGAAGTTCCTCAGATGGTGACAATAAGCAAAGATCTCTTTTAAATGGGAGGAAGGATCAGATGATGTTTTGTGAAATCACACCTGCTGTAAGGTAGACAAAGTTCAAATGCCAAATATTCCCTACACAACCTCTTCCAGACATTTTAGCTGTTTCCTCTCAGCCATCTCCATCAAACCTTGGAGTCAGCCTTCTCTCTTTGCTGCCCGCCTTCTTCCTTTGCCCTCCCCTAACGAGGCTGCTGTTCCCTGTGCTCAAAATCAAGACTACAACCAAGACCTTAAGGAATTTTTGGATGGCAGAACAAAGATACACAGAGACAGATGGCTTACACTTTCCTCAGGTGGTTCAATTCATGTCTTAGCATTTGGTTTGTAGGTTGTGGCTGATGCCTTCAAGAAAATACATGGGCTTTTTCTTACTTCAAGAGAGGGTGCTTAAAATCAGAATCATTCCTCTCACTAGCTGGTAAGTGGATTAGTTTGGCAGATTAAAGCCTTAGTTGGGATGACAGTAGAAAAGAGTGTTTGTCCTTAGTCGTGATCAGTGACTCTTGTCTCTAACGTTTCTTTTCTAGAAACCGAAATACTGTATGCATAGTTGATACTGTATTTAGTCTCTCAAGATGGCATCCCAGGTCTGATGTTCAATTAGGGAGTGCGGTTCTGTAATCCTTATTTAATTAGAACTCCCTGTCATCGTCCCTGTGAGTCGCATTTGTAATTGGATTCTCACAAGTGAGAATATGCAGAGGCTACCTCAAAGGGAAGTTGCAATTTGCTGATGTGTGTTACTTACCTGTAGTTCTTCGAGAATGTTTCCTCTGCATATTCACATTCTGGGTCCTGTCCACCTTCTGTTTGTCCTTGGATTTCTGCTGCCGGCGGCTGTGGAGTTCAGTAAGGATAACTCGTGGCACTGCACAGCTCTCAAATCTCAGGTGGCTTGGTGTCACGAGATGGCCCTTGCACGGTCCTAGGAGGCACTGCTCTTCTGGGAAGTTCCTGTAGGCACCAGCACTGGAGAACCCAAACCCACTGGTGTGAATATGCAAGGACAGCACTCTCAAAGAGCAAGCCAGTGGTAAGTACCCTTTCTTTGTCTTCCCTGATAGACCAAATCTTTGAAATGTTCTTTGTAAGTTCCCTATTGGCAAATTTGCTACACCTTCCCTAGGATAAAAACATACTGAGATCAATTTGGAGCTGTTGCCTTCCTGGAAAAACGTGAGAAAGTGTCTGTGTGTGCAGATGCTCACTTCAGTTGTAAATTGAAGTGCATCTCTCAGCGTGTGGGTGTGTACGTGTTTGAGCTATAATACATATTTCTATCAGACAAAAAGGCACAATTACAGCACAGCACTATAATAAATTCTTCTAGCTGTATTACACTTAGAGTGGATTAGATAGCAGAGTGACTCACTGACCACAAAAATAGCCTGAACAGTGTTAATTCTCAAAACAGCTTCTCCAGAAGAAGATCAAAGTTACGTTGCTACATTTTTCCTGAACTTGTGTTTCTTGCAGAGCTGGAATTCTGCGAGACCCCGCGCATGCTGTGCTCTGGCTACCAGGCTGAGCTGCAGGGCGTGGCCGAGCACGGCTACCCGCTGGAGGTGGGCTCGGACGGGGACACCGAGACCGAGGGGGCCGCGTCCCCCGAGCACGCCCTGAGGATGTGGATGAGGGGCATCAAATCCGAGCACAGCTCCTGCCTGTCCAGCCGGGCCAACTCCGCGCTGTCCCTCACCGACACTGACCACGAGAGGAAGTCTGATGGGGAGAATGGTAATGAGGAAATGCCTCTAATGTACTCAATTCTAGCAGTCATTTATCCATTTATCCAACACGTTCTTTTTCTGCTTCTCCTTTTTTTTTTTTCTTTTTTTTTTTCCCTTTTTTTTTTCTTTTTCTTTTTTCTGCTTTGTTTTCTTTCTTTTTTTCCCTGCATTCGTAGATCCCTGTACTGTACATAAGGTGAAGGAGTTGTTTGCTGTGTGTATTGTGTTTATAGTTTAGACAAAAAATTAAACAGTGATTTTATTAAAACACCATTTCTCTAGAGATGAATAACTTTCCCACGTTCTTCATTTTTATGTCGTAAGACGTTTATCATTTGAATTTGGTGGCCTATGAATTAGGATCTAAAATAAATCCAGATATGTCCATGTATATCACATTTTGCATACAGTGTTTCCTGTGGCTTCTAGGCGTAGCTTTAAGGCTCTTCAGCCAGGTGACTTGAGGAGGACGGCCTGGAGTCCTAAATTCTGTCGTAACCTCTGATCTTAGGCTACACGTGAGGAAGACATGTCTTCATCAGTAGGACAGGTCCTTGTTGTATCTCAGTTCTGTATTTCTCTGCATACAGAGGGCAGGTTTGTGGGTCACAAGGGTGTGGGGTTTGTGTACGTGTGTTTTCTAAATATCCATTCTCATTCAGGATGTTTTTACTCATTTGCTTTTCTTACGATTTAGTGTGTCACCGGAAGGAAAAATGTATATTTAATTAAGTAACGTGGGAAATTAGTATTTTTTATCTCTGCATTAAAATTGATTAAGGTTACTCTGCTTCCTTAAAAAGTGTAGTAAGTAAACAAATTTATCATGCTTAAGATCAATGAACTTAGCTGATATTTTAATTTCTATGTTTAATAGCTGCATGTTATGGCAGGTCTAGATGTCATTAAATATTGACACTTCATTGTTGACGACATATTTTAGTGCCTCTGTAGTCATAAGGTTAATATAACTGAAAGAGGTTTATAAATGGCATTTCTATACTTACATGTTTGAATTTATCAAATATGAAGCTCATAATTACATAATTTCACCTGGATGTGTGCCAATACCAATGATAATGTCCAATATAGACTCAAAAACATTACATTATCTGTGTGAGGTTAAAAAAGAGATTCTAGTGCGCGGCTTGTTCCTAATTAAATATTCCTTTGAGGATTTATCATTCTGTGCTATCACATTTCTTTGTGCTGCTGGAATCAGTTCATTTTGAGATGGCAGCCCATTTCCACTGTGCCATGGCTGCCTGTCTCCAGCCTTCTCCTTCTGTGCCTTCCATCCTCTGGAAGGTGTTTGTTGCATGGGGAGGTTTTGTTTGGGCCTCTTGTGTCTTCCCAAGACACTGGGTTTTGGATGGTGGCTGAAGGAATTGGATCTGAATCAAGGGGTCAGATTCTGTTTGAAACAATACTTCTAATAATGAAAACATTTTAAACAGCAGGCTGCAAAGATGGGATAATATTAGCCATATATTAATAAGTAGATGTAGTAGAGAATTTAGTAGGTTACAGATCAATGCTGAGTTTAATGAGCTAGAGACATGTAAGATTGTTCTTGTGTAATTCATCTAAGTATTTGTTTTATAGCCTGGGAGCAGTGATCCATTTACCAGAGCTTTTGACTGTCCTTAAATCTCTGGAGATTTTTCATTTTGATTGCTGGGCAGATGGGTGAGTTTTGGACAAGTCACCTTAGTTCTTTGCACTTCATATTCAGTATCTTATCAGTATCTGGTAAAGGGATAAAGATAATTAGTAAAGGAAATACTGCAATGGCTGCTGCTGTATGAGAAGCAGAGCTTTCTGAGCGCTGTAGTTATGCAGACACAGGGAGGATTTAGCTAAGGACAAGGCTCTGATTTAATTTATGGTGTGTGTCAACAGACCTACTGTGAATTCACACCTGTTTAAATCAGGCTTGAATTTGGCTCTTCATACAAGTCATGTGTTTAATGTAAGAAAGTGACAGCGTTGCTATTGATGTTGCTGTTATTTACTGTTATTTTGTAAACAACTCAGGCATTAAGCTGATCTCTGGCTTTCTCATTTCTCCAGGAAATTATTACCAACAGCTACATTACAATAACAATGCATGCTCTGAGAAGTGGGCATGTGGCTGTCTCTTGTGTGCAAGGATTGTGTTTTTAATAATGGCCTGAAGTATATCCATTAGCTCCTGTCCTGTCACTCTCTGTTTACAGGGGTGCAATTAAGAAATTGAATTACTAATTTGCAAGTAGACCCATTAGGTTAAATACGTGTAAGTAGCCTTGAAAATATAAAGGTAAATATTGGTGTTAATCCCATTCCCTCTGTGTCGTTGAATATTTTTCTCTTTGTTCCTTGTACGCTTTATTTTGCCTTTTTGTTGCGGTATGGATTGCAATCTGTTTGTACGCTCCTGCCTATCAGATTATTTAAGTCACCTCATAGATTAAGGCAACCTCATCAATAAAATGCAAAAGCCCTCCTGGTGAAATTCCTTCAACTTCTGTAGTTAGCCGTAGCTTGTCAGATGTTTGATTTATGGTACTTTCAGATGTTTGACAGAAAAGGGCCACTTACCTTCCCTCAGTAATGGACCTCTGTTGGTTTTGCTGCGGAGGTTGTTTTATCTTTTTGTGTTTAGGTGCTGCTGGTTGCCTTGCAGCTGTTCCCAGGGCAGTTCTGGGTGTGGGGGGCAGCATGTGAGCCCTGCTCTCACACAGCAGAGCCTTTCGGGGGGCACTGGCTCTTTCCCAACGTGCTGGCTGCTCTGCCAGGGCTGGGCACAGGGTAACGGGCTTTTGTTGACCTTAGAGCCGCTCCTCTGGAAATGTTTCTGTCTCAGAGGCAGCGTGTGAGTTCTCTGAATTGCTCTGGGTAAGTGTGAGATGCTTCTCTAAGTGCTGCAGCATCGCCTCAGCTGCAATATCAGGCAAGCCTTGAGCTTGTGCCCCCAGTGTTGAAGCCATTTATGAAATTGTTTATGTATGGAAATTCAGCTAATGACTTTTTTGTCAGTATTGTGGGGGAAATTGTGCCTTTTAAAATTACCATCTTCATTACTTTTCCTGACTAACAGGGACATTGCATCTGCACATCTGCTATTTTAATCTTTACAATTTTCATGTGGTCTGTTAAAATGAGTACACAGTATTAAAACATTCCCTTTTTTGTGGTTCTCTTTTAAGCACAATGAACACTAATTTGGAGACAAATATCAATATTTAGTATCTTACCTTAAAGGTAATGAAGCAGTGTTTAGAATGTAGCAGAAATACTTTCTGTATTCCAGAATCCAAATGACCTTTGCCCACAGCATTGTAAAAACTATGAGTGCATTTGAACAAGGTCGTGTAATATTTTTTATCCTGGCAGATTTTTTTCCTTTCATGGTGGCAGAGGAGGGAAGGAAGAAGAGTTTGAGGAGAAGAGTCAGGTCTAATTTTTATTCCAGAAATCAGTAAATTGGCATTAGAGCTCAGAAAAAAAAACCTCTTTGCTTTCCTCCCCTGTGTGCTACAGCAAGTGTGGTGGATGTGCCTTAAGGAGGCAGCAGCAATATAAATCATTGCTCCTTTCATTTAAATCCTTTTTATTTTCTCAGTATTCTGGATATGAACGCAAAGGAAAATTATCTCCAGAAATATTTACAGTGCAAAAAAATACGTTGCAGTGATTCTGCAACTTTTGGAACCTCAGTTTGTCTAGGCTGCCACAGAGGGGAAGACTGAGGTGGGAGAGACAGCAAAGTGTCTGCTTTCTGTCAGGGTGCTGCAGTGCAAAGGGAGAGGATTGTCTGACTTCGCATTTCACAGTCTTTATGAGACCAGACAAACACTGAACAAAATACTTTTTCCCTTGTTAAGCACTCACTGTGAATTCTGCAGGAGGACATCTCTGGACAAGTGTGTTGCTGGGAACAGTTCCATTCTAAACAGTCAACATGTCTGTCCTGATGTTTTATTTATGTTGTTTTAATAAGTTTACAGTATTTTTTATTTCTCATCTCTTTTGGTTAATTTTTAAAATGTTTTAGAAGATCAGCAGTCTGATGTACAGAAACAACCTATAGTCATGTTTTATATGTATGTACTTTGGAATTATTTAGTTTCATGGTTATTTTGAAATGCATTCAATTTTCCTTTTATATCTTAAAATGTAGTTGTTTCTACCAGTTGGAACCTGATTTTTATCAAAGTTTTGGATGTTCTGCTTCAAGCTGAAAGTTGAATATTAGTGAAAAATAAGGCTAAGGGAAAACTTGTGACCTCTGATCATGGAAGATTACAGTTAAGGCTGCTAGATAAACGAGATCAAGTTCCTCTCATTTGGTTCCTTACCCTGTCAGCCAGAATGGTTTTGAATACAAAGAGAACTGGAGCTTTTTTCACCCCCAGAGCAAAATGCTTTACAGCTGCCACCTCCCAGAATGGTTTGGAATGGAGGTGACCTTGAGGATCACCCCATACCCCCTGCCATGGGGACACCTCCCACTGTCCCGGGCTCCTCCATCCCCAGTCTCCAGCCTGGCCTGGGGCACCTCCGGGGATCCAGGGGCAGCCCTTGTGGCACCACAAACCCCTGCTGGAAAAGTTCCAGAAAGGGAGCTGGGGATGGTCTTTGATGCCATGAAACCACATCTCCTGAAAGGTGTCTGTGTGGGAGGAAATACCTGCAAGGGAGGGTGGCTTAGGACGGCTTAGGGTTGCTCAGCTCTGTTGCTGGAAACTTTGCTAAAAGATCTCAAAATCAGGCAACAAAGGGACAAAAGTGAAGGGTGTTTCTGGACTGTGTATTGTATTAATTATGGTTCAGAGCACTGCTCCCTCCCTTTTAATTGCCAGGGTTTTACTCTCATCTTTTGATGCAGCTTTTAAGCTTTTTCCCTCTATGCCTACCATTATTTTTGAGTAAATGTGTATTATGAATTGATCCATACCTTTTGTACGTACCAGAGTCAGAGTAATTGTTGTTCAGACTTGTCTGCCCTTCTCATTGCTTTGTTCAGCATCAGTGTCAAGTGGCACTTTGGGTTTGAGAACATCCTGTTTGATTAATTTTTCCCCAAACAGCGCTTTTGAGACAGCAAACTTTGTTATTGCCCAATCATGCTGAGGTCTAGAGCAAGTGTTTTACTGTGGCAGGGTCATAATGCATGCTTGGAATTTATGGAATTCATGTTTTTCTGCATAATTTGGTATAAGCACACCGCCAGTTACACAGTAAGAAAGGGTCTGATGTAATTTGCTTGAATCTCCTTGAATAGTTGAGTGAGAGCTGTGCACTGTCAGTGGGACCTGATGAGCAGTGCAAGATTTACAGCTCAGCACTAGAGACTTCTCAGTTATTTCCTTCGTGACAAAACAACTTGTGGATGCTTGCACCTTTTGATTACCACGGTAAGGTTTAGGTTATGCTGCTGATCACAGATGGAGGTGGAACTTTTGCTCTGAAGCGATAAAGCTCCTGGCGAAGGGAAAATCTCCACATTTATTTTTATGTACTGGTAAATTTTTGTTGAGGCCAGAAGGTTTCCCAGAATATTACATAATTTCATTTTATAAGGAAGGTGAGAGTGATATATATTTATAAGAAAGCGCATGGGGCTAGAAATGAGACATTTTGTGCCTTTTTCAAAATTCCTCAGCCCCTCTCTGTCCCAGCTGAGAAGTTGTTCCGGTGCTTCTCCATTGCTTGGATAAGGGAGGACCTCCCCTCCCTTCCCTGCCTCCCGTGTGGGTTTGTGGGCAGCATTGCCGGTGGGCACAGTGGCTGCAGGGGCCAAGCTCTGCCAAAGGCATCACAGCACAAATGTTTCTTCCAGGGCCTCTCTAATTATTCGTTGAGAATTGCAGTTCTTCCTGTGCAACAAGGGCCACTGCCCAACTGCTTTTCTGTGATGTGCTCAATGTGTCTACAACCATCTTTTATGTCTTTGCCTGTGGGGAAAAACATAATTGAGTCATTCTTCCTGAAGCCTGTGTGGTTGTGTGTTCAGCCAGTACAGTTTTCATTTCAAAATTCCTATTGATGGTTGTATTGATTATTTTTATTTTAGCCTGTAATTCTGTCTCCAATCTATCTTTTTAATTTTTATAGTTCGCTACATATTGAACAGCAAATTCGGCTATCTTTGGTTGTGTGCATATTTTTTTAGAAATGTAATCTCCTGAATCCAGACTTCTCAATAGTAGCTAATAGCCTACAGTACTTGAAAGCTCCTTTTTCTTTTTATAACCTTTCTCTTTTCCAATACATTTTCTGATTACTGCACTACAGTTCGATTTTTATTGGATCATTTTAGAGCGTAATAATTCATTTCTGATCCCTAGTACCTCTTGTCCGTGTCTGAAGTACTCCACATTATTTCAGTCACTCATTTTTGTTGACATCTTTTCTCTAAAGGCAGTCTTCTGCGATATCTCTCAAAATATCTTTCTGGCATCCCCATTTTAGACTTGTGATATCCAATTTCTTTTTAATACAAAATCAAATAGAAAGCATTTTCTGTACTTCACCAGCCAGCTCTAGTGGAATTTTTTGAGCTTTCTTCCAGCTACCTTATACATTGCTTGGTGGCTAATAATGGCAAAAACAGTACTACAGCTCTACATGCGATAAAATAAACACAATTATTTGCAATTGCTTTGCAACTCAAACAGTGCTTATTAATGTTAAATAGAGAGCCATAATAAGTAGAGTCTAAAGCAACTGAGTTTTTGCATAAATCTGTGTAGAATTATTTGTTCATTCTTTGCTTCTGTAACAGTTTAGATGGAATATTAACTACCTTCTGTTTGGGAAGAAGAAAAAAAAAAAACAACACATATCCCCTCAGGTTTTGCAGAAAGCCAAGTCAGATCCTGCAGTTTCAGTTAAGTTTCTCTTTTGGGCTCAGTAAAGAGCTCTTGAGATTTTGGGTGGTGGCCACTCTTACAGCAAGGAGCTCCTGGTAAGAGAAATAACAGGGAGTTGCCATCTTCAAATGATTTCAGATTGTTTTCTTCCAAATCCTCAGATTTGTGGAATAAATAGTTCCTGTGGGTAGATCCGGGCTCTGGAGCGCTGCCAGAGCTCAGGTTGTGGGTTTGCACAGGAGATTTGGGAGTCAGGATGTGGAAAGAGCCCGTCAGCCAGCTGGGGAGCAGGGAGGGCTCCAAGGTGGAGATGTTTGGCCGTTGGCTGTGCCAGCTCAGGCCGTGTTCCCATGATAACCTTTGGCACAAGTTTTCTGTATCACGAAAGCCCACCCACAGGCTCCTGCTCTGCTGTCCCCCTTGTTGCTGCCATTTCAGTACGTGATGATGGAATTTGCAGTTTTCCATGCCCATGGAAGAGAAATGACAGCAGCAGTTGACACTCTCTGGGGTGTGGTTGCGTAGCTCAGGGTACATGGCAGAAGCTTTCCCTCCTTCCTGCTGGAATGTTCTCTGCTTGCTTGCCTGGCTTAATGACTCCTTATGTCCCTGGAGAATGCCAGGATATTTTGGTGATGGTGTTGGTGAAGGCTTTGACTGGTGATGCTCTGAAGCTCGAGTCCTGAGTGTCATGGGCTGATAAAGCTGAAAAAACAGCTTGGTCAAGGGAAGAGGTGTGTTTCCCACATAGTGGTTTTGAGTTAGAAGTGGTTGCAGTTGAAACAGGGAAGTGAAACAGATCATTAAAAGGGGTATTTGCTACCTTTATTGACGATGTTTTGAAACATTCATTTCTAAATATACTTAAATATAGTCTTTTCAATTTTAAGTTGTAAAAAATGTAGGTGTTTATTACAGTATTAAAATGTAGCTGGTTGGGCTTTTAATACCTGAAATGTGGGGATGATAGCATGACACGGCGTTAGGGACATAAAAATATTTATGAGAAATTGTCATGAAATGTGTCAGAAGTGGGATTCTTATCTGATATTTAAACTGCAGTCATTAAAACATCATCCCTGTCACACAAGTCAATACCAAACATTTCAAAGATCCAGAAGGATACACAGCAAACGGAATGAAATTCAGTGTGGGGGATAGTAACCAAATATAAAATATTTAATAGGAGCTACTTTGGAAAGCAGTAATGCTGAAAGGGGCCGTTAGGGGCAGTAAATGAGATAAATGGAACCAACAAGTCAAATGCCACTTTAGGCTGGATGTGTACATGTGTCTTGTCAAGGAAGTGTGAAATATTGCAGCTGTCATTAAGGCTTCTCAGATGAGTCACTTCAGCGCCAGGGATGGATAAAATTGGAGAATCTCAGAGTAGTGCAGGGTGCAGTTGTGTCTTTGGGACTTGCTGTTCAAGGAAAGGACTTTCCAAAAGGCCTGGATGTGTGGAGATAGTCCAGGTTGTTCTCAGGTAACTGAGGCAGGTGTGGGCTCAGGGAGGGAGGAGCTCTGTGGGTCTCTCCCATCGCGGTGATGCTGGCAGAACGTGCAGAACTCTGCTGGCAGAACGTGCAGAACTCTGCTGGCGCACGAAGCCCCAGCAGTGCTGGGGCAGGAGCTGCAGCTCTGAGCAGCTCACATACAAAATCAGGGACAGATTGTAAGCAGTGGAGTCAGTCAGCACGGGAATACTTTGCCCAGGGACCGCGAGTCCTTCGTGCTTGGGGCCCTTGTGCTCTGAGGGTTAGTGTGCGGGCTGAAACGTGTTCTGGCTGAAGGTGATCGCGCTGCGTGGGTACACTGGCTCCTTCTGTGCTTCTGTAAAGCTCTGCTGTTTCGACTGACTATTAAATATCTCCAGCTTGTCTGTTTTGGAGTAGTATGAAGCAGTAAACGAAGTGGTAGAGGTTTTGTGGCTGCAGTTGTTTAAAACCAGCCAACACATTTCAGTATATACTACAGAGGATGTGACAAGCATGTGATTATTGATTGCTGTTCTTCATCAGTTCGCAGTCAAAGGAAATAGCCCGATAGATCTTTCCATCTCTGACTTGTGTGTATTGTCTATAGATGTAGCAGCTGCCCGTTTGCAACATTTGGCAACTGGCCCAAGCCCAAAAATTAACACTAAAAAATTAATTTTCTATTAGCTAATAAGGATAAAGGCCATTCAATTTCTTGTTTATGCAGGAAGCTTATTGAATCTGAAGATGATACATCTGGGAACGAGCTGGTGAGATCCATTTGTAAAATAATAATGCTTACACATCACAGAAGGACTTGTGCGATAATCAGTTAGTTGTTAAATAAAGGGGATTTTTGGTAGAATACAGGTCAAGATATTTATCTATGGTCACCCAAACAGGCAAGTATTTGTTAAGGATTTCTGCAAACAAATTAAAGAAAGCTACATCTAATCAAACTGTGCCAAGGTGAAACGAGAACCTTCCCTTTATTATCCTACTGCATTGCTGCCCTCCCCTGACAGAGTATTAATCACAGCTTCTTTTCCCTGTGTAGTTTGCACTTCAGATTCCAGGTGCAGCAGGGTCAGTTTCTTTTTAAGTTTTTCATCTATTCCAGTGTCTTTGCTCTTCTGCCTCAGTTGGAGGCAGTTGGTTTGTAATCTTTTGATGGGTCCAGATCTAATTTTTCGGTTCCTAGGGCGCTTGAGTTGGGTGGACACTGTTAATTAATCCACTTTGCATTTTGAGTGGCTGATCTGCACAGTCTCTGTCAGTGCAGCGTATCTCACCTGTAGTTGTATTTCATCTCCTCTGTTAGAAAGAGGCTTTGCTGAACACTTGCCCTGGAAAATTTTGATCTGGGGATGTGGTGTGTCCTTGAGCATTGTCTGTACATCTTGTCGAATGCTGGACATGGAAATTGAAGTAAGACCTGGGAAAATACAGGCTGGTCAGACTCCCTTTGATGCTGGCAAGATCAGGGAGCAAGTCCTGGAAACTGAGCTAGGACACGTGGAAGATACAGGGGTGGTTGGTGATAGCCAGCATCGCTTCACGAAGGGCACATCGTGCCTGACAGGTTTGGTGGCCTTTGGCTGTTAGTGTGGGTGAATCACTGCCTGGAGCTGTGCAAAGCGTGTGACATTGTCCTCGTGGCATCCTTGTCTCTGCACCGGCCAGCCATGGGTTTAACCGGAGCACAGGGCTGGACTGACAGAGTCGTGCTCCACGTCTCCGTGCCCGAGGGGAGGCCAGGGAGGAGTGGGGGACGTTCCTGGCCTCAGAAATGGAGGCAGCGCAGGTGAGCAGTGGGGTCAGGGCACCCTCAGCAGCTGACACCCAGCTGTGGGGAGGATGGAGAGGTCTGCACAAACCTCACAACATCTGACAGGACCAAGTGCGAAGTCCCAAAGTCCTGCGCCAGGTTTGGGGCAGACCTTAACTAAAAATTATTGTGAGAAGAATTCTGCTTCTCTAAACCTTGCAGGCTGTTTCTTTGGAGTAGAACTAACTGATTTTCTTATCCATGGGCTGGAATGTGACTATTTTGAGACCTCTGGAAAAAGTTAAATTGCTTTGAAACAAATGTAAATCAGATGCTGCCGTTGTTCATCGAGAACCAGAGAAATTGGACTTACATTTGAATATAAAGCAGTATATTAACTTCACTGCAATAGATCAGTGTTCTTGAATACATTTACAAACACATTTGGGGTGTGGAAAAGGCTGCCTTCCCTTTCATTATCTATTGCAGTTGTGTGCTACTCCTGTTTTGTGACATCTAGTGAGGCAGAGGAACGTACCACAGGCATTTTATTATCTCACACTGGAGCATTACACTTCATGACTGCCCTAGCAACATTCAGGCACAGGAAACACTGACCCTTGGCCTGGAATATTTTTTGCAATGTCCACAATCCCAGTTCCGTGTCAGTCTGGCTTTGTTCTGCCAGCACAGCGAGCGAATGTGACGGCAGCGAGCTGCAGCAGCAGAGTTCCAATTCCAGGGCATCCCAGCAGCTCGGGCCAGCTCTGCGCTGGTGCCAAAGCCCAGTCACAATTGGTTTTGTTTGAAATGTGACAGTGCTTTTATTTGGCTTCTAACTTCTTTCCTTGGGTGAAAACATTTGTTAGAACTGGGAGTTTTACCTGAGGAAGGGCTGCAGGATTTGACATTCATTGAGCCAGTTGCAGAATTGGAGCAGAACATGATCTTGTGCTCTACAAGTTCTAAAATTCAAGCACTCTGCTGGCATTATCAGACGTAGTTCTGCTACCTCATTATGAATTAACTTATAAGTGCTAATAATAGCTCATGGCAAAGACACTCATTATGTGTAAATACACGTGACTGAATTAATTTAATTATTGCTATCGTTTGCCTGCTGACTAATCCATACATTTTATGAATGAGAAGTGATTATCATGCTATAATTTCAGTTTAAAAGATAGCCAGTGAACAGTCATATTGCAGTGTTTCACATTAGTGTCTCATTCTTGCAATATTCCAGTAGCCTAAACACGTTCTCCAGTCAGTCAGCGTGGTTGTGTACCAAATAATTCACCTGCTCTGCTGGAGAGTTGAGACAGATCCTGCCCAGTATTGTCTGGCTGCTGAATGAAACATTAGCTAGAGTTTACTGAAGAGCTCTGTTTTATTAATGGGTGTGGATGACACACATAACCTAGCAGGGAGTATGAATCCTTCCTTTGGATTGCTCTCATTTGTTCTGATGCATATTTGATGTTTTGAGAAGTGCAGTATTCCAGGAAACCTGTCCTTACAGTTGGAGGAAACAAAAAAAGTCCATTCCTGGTGGAATCAGCTTTATTTAGGAGCAGTAAAGAGTGGCATCATATAAATGAATGCAAAAGTCTGACTTTTAATTCCTATTGCTAATATATCTGGGTTGATGTGTAGTTCTGTTGTAGCATGTCTTATCCTTTCTGAAACTGATTGAGCCAAGTGCATTTTTCCATGCAGCATCATTTGTAAGTTGCAAGAAACGCTGTGCCCTAACCCATGCTTATCTACACTGATGTCCTTGAAAAATATGCATTTAATGAATGTAAATGTAATTATTCCCAAGAGTACAAGTATTTGTTTATGCTGCTGGTTGTGCTTCCTATAGAAAACACTATTTTTGCTAATAATTACTTTGAAGTTAATACTTCCTATTACCTTGAATTATTTATGAAATGAGGCATGTGCTGCCACTTAGTGAACAGAAAAGTGGAGGAAAATTCCTTGATCCTCCAGTTTCATTGGTTGAGTTCTGCTCTGAGAAAGTGAAAATCCCACATTCTCTGTGTTTTGTGGTTGCTAAAAGCTACAAACAGATCTTGTAAGGAAAAAATAATTTTGCCTCTGCAGATTTTAGTGTACTTGTAAAGGCTTAGCTGGGGTTCTGTCAGCTATTCTGCAGTGCCTTGGCACACAGCTGTGGCTTGAGTGGTGTGAGAGACCCACCCACACATCTCCTCGGAAAAGTGAGGCTGTGCAGAAATTTGTTCTCCTGTTTGTTATTTCTCTTCTCCATCTCTATGCTTTGAGAAAGGAAATATCTCCTCTTCTAGGGCCTTCTATCAGCCCCAGTCTGCTCACTTCCTCTGCCACACATTAAGATAAAGGAGATTATCCTGTTTCACACCTACATTTTCTTCACCTGTGGTATTAAACTGTTTCTTGACACTTGTCCTCAAGAGGAGTGTCGTTACTGTACAGAGACCAAAGTGTGGGCTTTTGACATCTCCGTGTTCCTCTGGAATATCAAACTCAAACTTCGCAGATGTAGTGCTTTCCTTCCTTCCTTCACAGCTCTCTGAGCTAACAGCTTTGTGGTGGCCCTTAAATCCTTTCAGTTTATACTTTTTTCCTCTGCTTTTCAGGCTGCTGAAATACTTCCTAAGAGATGTATTGCAGGAAGTGTTCAGTGTGCTGTTCCTCTTGAGAGTCTCCTCCTCAGATCACTGAACTTTGAAGCAGCAGTTTCCCTGAGCTGACACCTGTCTCAATATCCACAAGATTATTGAAAAATGCTGCCAAAAAGAGAGAGATACATTATTAATTTGGTTCTCCCAGAGCATCTTTCCAAATGGATGATAGGTCAGGACACAAGGATTTCTTGCTGCATTAGAAAGTGCATGTTGCTTCAGCACATTCTGCAGTGCAGCGGTTAATAAGGGATCGAAGTGCTCGCCCCAGCCCTGCAGGTTTCCTCTCAGAGGCCACAGTGGACAGGGAGGGTGCTCTTGTTGTCAGAGTCATCCCAGGCCAGCCCTGAGCAGGGCACAGAGCTCTGTCCATCGGCTGGGCACACCCTGAGGCACCTTCCATGGTGTCTGCAAAGTTCACTCTTACTTTAAGGAATTTCACAGGAAATAGAGCCTATTTCTATCTTAAAGTACAAAGAATTGTATTTGTGGAAGGTAGAAAAGATGGCTGAATCATAACATTGTGATTTCCATGTGTTCCCTTGTTTCATGGATTGCAGGAGATTTTTTTCTTCCCCTTCCTGGCTGTTTGCCCAGAATGACAAAAATACAGAGTGAGATGATTAAATAAAAATAAGTCTTCTTGTTTTAAAATACTTTCTTTCTGAAACCATTTCTCCACAAGAGTCCCTGTCTCCCCAGCTCGTACTCAAAGCGGGGGTTGACTTTAGTGACTGCGCTGCTGGGAGGAAAGTCTGACAGGATGGGTGCTCCTATTTCCTTGCATGTTTGCATTGGGGATGGGACAGTAGGGAGGAGACAGCAGGAGAGGGATGTACAACTGCCCTTAGTAGTCTTCATGGTTCCAGTTCAGTCAGCCTGTATTCCACAGCCCACAGCTCAATTAACTTTCCTTTCTTGCCTTTTTTTGGTGAACTCAGTCTGAGGTTGAAAAACTAAATACACAGGTACGTGCCAGCTGATGTCTGTTGTTTTGTTTCAGTTTTATTTTTTAAATTCCGTTTTGAGTACTGTGGGCACCATGAGAAGTCAGATCCTGTGTGTTTGCAGTGTGGGAGCACTTCAGGGGAGGGAAGAGCTGATGTTCTGTTCTGATGTTACCCTGGAGCTGTTCTTGCCTCACTCTCAAAATGCCCTGTGAGCATGGATCACCCTGACACCCCTGCTGCCTCTGTGGTGGCCTTGTGACCCTGCTGCTGCTCCAGACCAGGACTGAGCTGTACGGAAAATGCTTCTTTTTCTCTGTTAATTCTCAGTGCAGAGCCCTGAGCAAGTTCACAGTGCACTTGTACAGGTGAGGTAACCAGAGGAGGTCGAGCACAATTGTGGTTTCTCCAACTTTTCTCTCACACATTAACTTAATTTACAGTATCTAGCTTGTCTGCAGGTTTATTAATTGACATGTGATCAGTGAAGGCCTGCTGATGGATAATGAAAAGTTGGCAGGGAATTAAAAAAAAACCCAGCTGTAACAAATAATATGTGCTTGTAAAATCACATTTGGAAAGCCAACTAGACTTTGTTTTCAACAAGTTTTGTCTTCCATTTAATTGTTTTGATTTATATCTCAATTTATTTGTATTCTAGCACAGCTAATGAAATTATAAACTCTTGCATCACAGGAAAGGCTGACTCTCAATAGATTATCCAAGTGTAAATGTCTGCAAGCTCAATTTTGCAACATTAGTCTTTCCTTCACTTTTCCCACTTTCCTCATTTTCTGTTCATGGTAATTCCTTGAGTCAGAGGGGGATCTGAAGCTCTTGCAGCCCCTTCTGCCTTGACATCCTCCTTAACCACTTCCTTTTGCCCTGCAAGAATGTCCTTCACTCCGCTGTGCTATCAGTTCTCAGATCAGCCTGTTTGTTGGATTCCTTTTGGGTTTTGAGAGGTCCAGAGGCAAGATCTAACCTAATATGCTCAAGCTCTTCCTCTAAGTTGGTCCTTGCCCATCACTTCAATCCTGTTTGTCGTGTTTATTTTCACGTAAGTTTCGCTGTTATGACTGTAAAAGAAGACATCGACTCACTTCTTGTGCTCTATGCTCAGTGGTTACTTTCATTGATGCTCTTGCCCTTTCTCCTTCCCCACGTTCCCATTCTGGCTGAAGGAAGTTGCTGCTGGAGGCTGGCTGCTTAGTTCAGTTTCCCAGTAGCACTGAGATGGTTTCTAGACACTCAGGAAGGTGGGAATTGCCTCTGGGACTTTTCACTGCCGAGAGAGATCCTCAAGCTTAGCTATCACAAGGTCTTGATTCTGCAGAATTATTTTAAAAGGTCAGTTGGGAAAAAAATCCTTTCTTTTCTCTGAGAATACATGTAAATATCCTGTGATTCTGTTCTCAGTTGAACTGATGAGAAAAGAATTGCAGGTTCTGCTGAGTGAGTCGATCCCTGTGCAGTTGTTTCAACAATATATTTGTAAAATAACCATATTCCTGATCTCACTGGAGAGAGAGGCCTCAGTGATCTTATCGAGGTTACTCTTGGGAATTCAGCCCTACAGCTGCTTTTCATATCTTTATTTTTCTACTTCATTTTCCTTCCAAGAGTCACCAAATGCCACAGCTGGTGCCTGCCTGAGGAAGATCTCTCCCTGCTGCTGGTGATGATGCCGTTGGATCTCACTTAGTACTTGGGCTGGAGCTTTACTGATTGACATTTGCATCATTTTCTTCTGTGCGTTTGTGCATGCTGATCTTTTAAATCCACAACAATAGACAATACAGGAAAATCTTTCCCATTAGGCTTTGCAGTTTTGTTACTGGGTTGTGAAACCTCATTTTCTTCTGCAGCACGTAATCCGAAGATGTGATAGAATTGACTCCTAACATCTTAGATTAATATTTTTCCTAATTGTTCTACTAACTGGAAGTATATCTAACAGTCTGTCAAGGCACGTAAGTGATGTTCTTCATACCCTCTGAGTACAACAGAAAATCTGAATGTAGAAGACCTTTCCTTATTCCTCCATCTGTGTTCATAAATGTGAGGGGCTTTGATCAGCAAAAACTTGATTCTTCTAAAAGACAGTCTTGAAATCAGCTTCCCAGGGCAGTGTTGCTGGGATTGGTGTGGTGTCCCCAATCACACCATCCCCTCCAAATCCCTGTTTGCTCTCGTGTTCCTGTTACAATCCGTTCAATCATCCAGAGCTGCTTTATTTCATTTCCTCGCGCCTCTTCTGGTTTGGGGAAGGGGATGGGGATGGAGAGGGGGGTGTGTGAAGCGTTTCCTGTGTGGTCTCCAGAGTGTGTGTGGGAGTGAGGAGAGCTGAGACAAGTCCTGCAGATGTGCTTGCAGCCCTGCCAGCTCTTCCCCACCTGCACAGAACTGGACAGCTCTCAAATGCAAATCACTCTCCTGCAGAAACCTCAAACCATCTCCCATCTTTGTGTCCTGTACGACACACAGATAACGTCAGAGATGTTGGGCTGTGGCAAAGCAAATCGCATTAATAACAGACTTACCTCAAACCTTATTCATAAACAGAACTGAAAAAATGCAGAATAAATTTGAAAGTCAGGTTGAAATGTCAGACAAGGATTTCTCGTGATATTTGCTGAAGCAAGCTTTATTTCCTGAATCTCTGAAGTGAGAGAAAGGGTAATTAAAGGTACAACTGTAAAAACATCAATGACTAACACATCACGAGAGGGAAGTTTGGGTCTTCAAAGTGGAAAAACCTTACCCATGCAGCGTGACTTTGATGACAGAATAATAGGTGGACTGGTTGTTTACTGGTTGATGGCCCTTATTTCTAAATGCTAACAAAATGTATTAAAGATTTGCTTTCACAGGAAAGGGGTGGGCTTCAGCATGACAGCGGGCAGAGTTAAATCACTATGTTGTTATTAACGGAATATGGTTTTCTTCAAAATCTGCACTTCTAGGATTGTAATCTTCCAAAGAGCCAAAGTAAGAACCTGTGTTTGGGATTTTTTATTTTTAATTTAAAAGATAGGCGTTTATCTATTAATTCTTCCCGTGGAGGATCTTTTTCCATCAGTTCTCTCAGAGTTGAAGACGCATATTGGATGTTTTCATGAGTTGTATTTTTGAGTTGTATTTTCTTTAGGATATTAGAAGATTCTCATACAAAGAAGGCAAAGACCATTGTTTTCTTTTCCAAATGTAAATCTACTTCAATTAACATGAATGAGAAAAATTGCCGTCAGATTTAAAGAAAAGGAACTGACTTCCCCTGTCAAATATCACTTGGGAAAATAAGCAGAAGTGCTTTAGGGTGTAAAGCAACAGCCTTAAAAGTGAGTTCTGTTGTTTATAGAGAGGAGGGAGATTAAGAGAATTTCTAATAAAGTATTTTCTGCACAGTGAAGGAAAATTGATAGGTTCAAACCAGTTTGTTCAAAAGTTCCTTCGGTATTAAAATTGTACTTTTCCAGTTGTCAAATTTAGGTCGATGTAAAGACCATTGCAAGCTCTGGTTTCCTTTGGGAAAGAAGTTACATCAGCACTTGTATTTGCTGATCTGTGTTACAAATCAATATTTTAGTAACCAGAAGTACAATACAATTTTAGCTTTCATCAGAAGAATTCTTCAAAGTGAGTTGTGATTTTTAAAATACAAATAAATAAGAGAGCCATAACTTACATTGACAAAAGGTGAGAAATTAAGTTCAAATACTAAATCTTTACCTAATTGTCCCTAAAAATGAATTCTCTCCTGTAAATTCTGGTATTGTCAGATGTGAGTTACAAAGTCATTTGTTATAGAATGTCAGCCTTAACTGTAATGAATGTTTTGTCATTCTGTTTCACTCTCTTGAGTGCTTAAATCACTATTTATTTCCAGATTTATCTTTCTCTATTGATTTTCCACAAACATAACTATTTTTTCTATGTCAATTAAATATTATATAAAATATGGCCTCTCATCTCACATTAAATCTTTTCCCCCAAAACCTAAAATATAGTGGGAAAAACACACCTTTAGGAATGCCTCTGCTGCACGTTTAGATTTTTCTTCCTGAACTCTTATAAAGTGGTTTTTTGTTTGGTTTTTTCCCTTGGTAGATGGATGGGGCTCTGAATTTCATGAACATTGCATTTCATATCTTCTGCTGGTGTTTCTATTTGTTGGGGTTTTTTTGGGCTGGCTTATGTTTTTTTTGTGGGGGAGTGTCACTTTCCTCCTTTGAGTCAAAAGACAAGTTCTTTAATCAAGCTTTGCCTTTTGATACTATTTTTCTCCTATATCTGTGTGTTTTGGACTTATTTTCAGTCTAATTCATTAATAATTCAAAATGAATGTTCAGTAGCTTTGCACGTGTTTAATTTTTGTGACTAAATTAGATTGTTTTCACGTTGTCCTAATTATTGGTGCCTTATATTTGGCAAGCCCAGCTTTGTAAGGCTGTATTTTAATACCTTGTCAGTGAGGTGAGAGGAGAACACTGTTAGCCTCTTTCTATCCAGCTGAGGCCAGGTGTTGTGCATTAACATTTAACTAGTGCAATTAGGGCCAATTATGATTTTAAAAGAAACAATAAAATCTGCAGGAACACTGTTTGTCACCCATATTTTTTTGTGGCTTCCCACTTGTGCTTCATTTTTTTAGGCATCTGTTCTCGCTTTTGGTGCTGATGACAGGAGGGCTCCAAGCTGACATTTGCATCCCCAGGTTGGATGTGTTGGATGTGAAGAGACTCTGGGTGATAATGCAGAAAGAGGAACTTGGGTCAGATTGTGCTTCATCGCTTAATTCTCTATTTATTACGCACCTGAAGGATATAAAGTCTGGTACAAAGTGCACAGCCCGCAGGGAAGCTGGGGTGCTTCCGCTGCTGTTGTAGCTGTGTGAGCAGGAATGCCCCAGGCCATCGCTGGTGGCTCTGGGGAGAGATTTTGGAAAGATCTGATCAGCCGGTTTGAGACTTCCAAACAAAACTTGACTGGATTTCTCCAGGAATGACGCTTCCTGCTGGGATGTCGTGTCAGTTGGCAGTACCTCGTGCTCATACCCTCCTTCACCTTGTATTCTGGCTCTTGGTACAGTTACACATTTTCCTGTGGCACCTGATCACCAGTCACAGGCTCTGTCTTTGTGGTTGTACTGCCCACGTGTGTTAATGAAATAGCAAATGCATGCTTGTATTTGCTGTGTAGCTGTTAATGGTATTGGCTACAGGAAACTCTTACATGCTTCCATTCGAGCTCAAGGCAAGCTAATATTAATTATATCCTAATTAATGGGCCTAAAATTTGTGTCAGGTACTTTACGTGGACTACATTTCCACAGAAACCTGTGCTTTCTGCAGTGATCTTGAAGTCCCTGGTAGATCTGAGTTCTTTGATAACCTCCTTCCTGCCACAGAGCTCTTCCCTGCCCTTCCTTACCCAGCAGTAGTTGGGAGTGAGAGTTTCACATCTCACCTTTCACGTGTGACAGGAAATCTTGCTGCTTCTTCAAGTGCATGCTTTTGGGAGCATATTTTAAGTGTCTGGGGAAAAAAAAAAAAAATTGGTTCTTCATCATTCTCTGCCTATGAGACAAAATATAGTGAATTCTAAATGAACCAGAATAAGGTATTTGTAGTGATATCTGCATTTATAAGTGTTTGTGGCAGGAATGTAATAACGAGTAAAATGTGAATCTTCTGTACTGTTTTCTCTCTCTTTCGGTGTACCTAGAAATGAAGGCTGCTGCTTCTGTCTTGTCAGATCTCTTAATAAACCAATGGGGAGGCATACTTGTCTGACTGTAGGTTCTTCTGTTCTTAATGTAATTCAGCCTCAGTGCATTTCTGACCAGTTCTTTCATCTCCCAGATGAGATGAGATGAGGCGCAGATGTTCAAGAAAAGCCCAAGAACCTGTCTGTTTGTGCAAATTGATACATTGACTTTAAAGAAAAGCTAAGTACGTTTAATATTGACATATGTCTTATATCTGCCTCATCGCGTGATCCCTCACAGAATAGTAATGCAAAAAAACAGTTGAACAGCGCAGTTTGTTTTGTATTAATATTTAATCTGATACCAAAAGCACTTAAAGGAGCTGGGGATATGAGTCTTCTATTAGAAATGGCTTCTTTGTTGCACTGAGCAGTTGCTGCCCAAGTAAATGAAACCAAGAAGTTTGTTCAAGTATCATTAAGTTTTAAAAATTGTTCTGCTGGGAAAGCTTTTGTTTTAGTTTCTGGTTTTAAGGATTGTTTCTTCAGAGTCAATCAAAAAGCAGCTTCCTTGATGTTAAACACAAAGGTACAAATTAAGGCTAATAAACTGATATTGAGTGAGTCAGAGAAGTACTGATAAATGTGAATGCCTCTGAGAGCATTCTGCAGCTCCGAGCTGTGGAGGAGCTGGACAGCTTTCTAAAGAAAATAATCAAATCAATGATACATCAATTATTAATGTTTTGTAACGCTGGAAAATTGGAAGAGCTGAAAGAAAATCAGTACGCTGCTCCAATCCCAGAGAACAATGAGCACACCCAAGGTTTTGCAAGCTGCGCTTTCCCCAGCTTTGCCTGCTCCCCTGAGAGCGTGTTGGGAGGCAGGGGGATGTGAGGATTTCAGCTTTTGTTTCCAGTCAAATAGTGTTCCTCAGTCATGGGAAAGCATGGAATTATTTCCATTGGGCCTAAAGGCACTCACAGGGAAGTGGATAAAAGGGATTAAGGAAATCTCATAATTTAGAGCTGTACCTTGTTTTTTGGAGCTTTAGTCAGAACTTCTGTACATGATTCAGTCATAAATGCTGTTTGCATCCCTCTATGGTGTTGATCTTTAGAATGTTGGATTTGACCATTGTAGTGTTTGGATCTGACCACGCAGGTTGGCAGCAGCTCAGCCCCACCTCTCCATCCTGTGCTGGGCTGCTGCTTTTGCTGTGCTCTGCTGATGCCAGTAGCTCTTGTTTGTGCACAGAATTGATTAATGGGCTTTGCAGGAGCAGGAAAAGCAGGCACTAATGCTTGCAGCAATCACTTCGGTGCTATTCTGCTGTTCTCCCCTCCCAAATGATACCTGGGCATAGGTAACTGGAAAGTGCCCTGGATATTGGAATAGGCCCTTCATTGCCCGTTAGGGATTGCTGCCAGCCGTGCATCATCTGAATGTGTCAGCAAAACACGCTTTCTCCTTCCCCCCATCCCAGCCACATCACCCTAAGCTCTTTCAAGTCTCTTTTCCTAAAGTTCCATACTTGCTGGAATATTTTGCAGTCAGAACTTCCACTCTGTAAGGGACCATGTGCTCGTTCTTGAGTGAACTCCTCGCAGTTTCCTTGGCGTTCTGATAGCTGAATTCTCAGGTGCTGGTGTTCATTCTGCACGCAGCAGCACTCTGGCCATTAGCAGGTAAGTCAGGTCCTGCTGCTGACTGCAGGCTGGGCAGTTTGGATATGCTCTTCCAGAGGAGCAATATTGAAATCAATGAAGTAATTCCTTTCGATTCCATCTGAGAATCTGTTTTTTCACTCCAGTTCTTACACGGGTCATTCATACAGCTGGAGCAGTGTTTCATACTGGTATCTTAGATCTCCTGAATTTTAAGTCAATAGTTTTTTATGTTTTCAATTGTCTTTTAATAAGTTTCATTGTGTTGCACAGAAAGTGGGATGAGATGTGGGTGCTTTATATACTAATTTTGGCAGTAATCCTTTGGAGCGGTGCTTTGAATGTCTAGGGCTGTTATTGATTGGCATTCCATTAGTTTTAAATATTGATAAGAAATCATTCATTTATTTAATGCATAATTTCTGTCACCTTGTTTTGGCTATGGAAAGAACCGATCTATTAACTTCAACCACAATATTTATGGATGAAATCCTTAAGCTTTAAAATTATAAATAATTAGCTGTTGTCACAGCACTAATTATTGTACATACAGTGTCAGCAGGGCTATAATCTATCTGTCCAATATGTATTCTACTCAAATTGCATTAATCATAACTTGCTTAAATGTTAGCAAATGACTCTGCAAAGTACTTGCAATAGCAATTCTTGCAGCCTAGAAATAATGAAGATGTAAATCACTTTTACGCATCATTGCTATAATATTCTTATGATAGGATATGAAACTGCTGCATCCGCTTTTATACTCATATTTAAGACAGATACTCTTTGTGACGGCAGCATGGTGGAGTTACTCGGTTTATTTCCAGCTGTGTCGGCCCATGTCACAGTCAATTGAATTGATGAATTTAGATTTATTCTTCTAACTAGTCATGAAAGTCAGTACTAGTCAAGTACACTCTAAATTCAGAGTAACACTGTGTGCTTTTTGAACATGGTACTTCACATTAGCATGCATGCATTGAATAGAGTTTATCCTACGAAATTCTGCGTGTCAGATATAATCATGTTTAGGGTTTTGTGTGAATATTACCTTCTCACTTAGTGCAAATTGCCATGGTTTACTGGCTTCAGCAAGGATATGCAATTGTATGAGACAATATATTGCTTCAGGACTTAATTTTGCGTGCACTTGTTTCTATTGTGCAATTTGCTTGATTCCTGTTTTGCTCTCCCAGTGTTGAAGTCGGTGTTCCTCTGTATATTGGCAATACCAGCTGCATTTTGTGATCAGCTCAAAAGCAAACATGCCTGCAAGCCTGAACGCTGGGAAGCGTGAGCAGAGTTTATTGAGGAGAGCTCAGAGCCTCTCTCCTAATTTCTTCCTGTGGGAAAGTGCTGCAGAACTATTTTCTTGTCATGCACGTTTCATTTCAGAAGCTTCTGCCTGTTGTTGAAGTGATAAACCTGAGCAGCCACACCAGTGGTTGAGTCATGGTACCCGTGGGGATGAGGCAGGAAGGATGAAGCTGAGCTACTTTGCTTAACTCCTGGGCAATTGTTTTGGTTTGTTTTGTTTTTGTTTTTTTTTCAGAGGCAATTTGTTTGTTAAATTGCCAATCTATGTCATAAATTCCCATCCAGAATTAGTAACTATGCAGAAATTTGATAGTCTTCCAAGATCAATTAAAACAGCAGCATTTAGGTAAAGCTTCCAAGCTTGTCTAACATGAGCTCAGTGGAATTGAAATTTTTGGAGGCTGTAAATTTCGGTCCTTTTTTGAAGAGTGTCAGTACTTGGAAGGCTTGAGACTTTGTCCCTGAATTTTGTTTATCACAAGGTTATCAGCCGTTTGATGGCTATCATCGTGCCTGAGAATCTCAGGAGAAGGGGATTTAAAAGTGTTTTTATAAACAAAGTGAATAAAAGTAAGACAGAGTAATAATGAGGAGCTGCATTTGTCAGCTGCTTTCTGAAGTGTGCCATACTTGTTGCTAGGATAATGGAGAAAATTAATACATCCTGTCAGGACTGCATGACAGGAACACTGAAAAGCTCTGAAGTGACTGTACACAGTGGAATAAAGGAAATCCACTTTGATCTACCATTTTTGATGTTTTATAATTGCACTTATTATCAGGTCCTTTACTTTCTTCTTATTTGACACAAGATCCATTATCAATGACAGCGTGAATGCGAACATGGGCTTCATTTGCAAAACTACTTGGGATGAGGTAATGGGGGAAAAAGCTTTTTGTTCCTAACTGATGAGAAAAGAAAAAAAAATTAAATAATTTGTTAGTGCCATCAGCTAATATCTTCCAAGAAATGCTCCCCTTCCAGCATAATATTGTTTATATGTCGTGTTTGAGTAGAGCTTGTTTAATTAGCTCCCTAATGAAATATTGTGTAACAAAATGGAAATTTATTATTTGCTTTTATGCCTTTGTTCAAGTGACAAACTCAGGCAGGTCACTGTGCCCAGCCTGGAGTAGGCACCGTTTTCTTTCGTGCTGCATTTGAATAGAACTCATTTAGGTTTTTTTTTTTTTTTTTAAATGCTGTCTTTTGAAGACTTTCAAACAAAGGGATAAAGTGCTGTCCTTTTAGCTTTGCGTGCTGTCTCTTCTCTCCAGTGTGAGATGGGAAGTGCTGCTTCACAAAGAGGCAGGTTACCAGGTATCTTGTCTTTTCTTGGGCTATAGAGTAGAATGAGGCTGTTTCTATAGCATCAGGAGCATGTGCAGAATCCACACAGCCTTTCTCTCCAGTAGATGAAAAGAGAAGGTGAATTGGTTATTCAAATGGACTGAAGTTATGCACAGAGTTTTACTTAGTTCCTACTGCAGTCAACAAGAAGCCCCTGTTGGCTGTATTTAGGCTACATTTTGTTTACTTGGCCTGGTAGGTAAAGAAATAAATGACCAGAGTTCTGGTCACACACTGCCCCAGGTGCCTGAACAGCTCCTGGCTTCAGAGGGCAGTCCATGGCAGGGAAATCTGCCTCCCTGACTTCTGCCTGGCATTTCAGTGTTGCCTGGATCTCTGTAGTAAAGCTTTAAAATGTAAAATCCCATTTCTTTGAGTGTGTGCTGAAACCCAAACGTTTCAGGAAATGTGTCAATGCCAGTGACATTTCCCCAAAGCAGAGATCTCTGTTTGGAGGGGAAGCTCCTCATCAGAGCAAGAGACTCACAGAGGAGAGGCAGTTGTCAAGATACTCACCTGGAAATTGGGGTAATGGTGAGGAAGAGGGTTGCAGATGTTAGCCCCAAACCCAGCACACAATTAGTCTTCTCCCCTCCTCACTCTCTCTAGTCTCTTGCAAGTGACTTCCCTGCATATAAATAATCCAAGCTGAGGCTCCCTGCTCAGATGAAAGCTGTAAAGATGGCCTTTCTAGCTTTATGAGCAGTCGTGTTTCCTCTGCTTTCCAGCCTCTGGTGTTCTCTGCGCTGGGCTCTGCGGCGCCGTTCGTCAGCTCTCAGGAAACCTGTCACCCTGCATTCCCTCTTGCCAAGCTTAGCAAGACTTAACACTTCTGTAGTGCATTTTTGTGTTCAAAGCGTTATAGGAATATTAAATACTGCTCTCAGCTGAACTGGATCTCCATTCATTGCTCAGTTTTGCTTGACAGTAAGAACCTGGGACAGAAAATAAAGGGCTTCATTGCACCAGTGGAAGCATCAGCAGAGACCGTGAGAGAGAGGGAGTGTGTTACTGTGCCCATCAAGAGAGTGCACCTGGCAGTTCCCTTGCATTCACCTGGCTGATGTGAGAGGAAAATAAGGCAGTGTCTCACTGCTTTATGCTCTTCCATTCCTGATTTTGGGTGGGGAGCACCGTGGACTTTGATGATAGGACCTTTTGGTACACATAATGACCACTTGTGCTCTCTGTGTATTTCCAGAAGTAACTTCCTGCAGTCCTACTCTGGGATCTGTGGTATTCCAGGCTCATAATTTTCTTATAACTCATAAATTCTGTTCTGGAAACTTTCCAGGTGATTTTGCACGTTCAGTGATAACGTGGACAGTGTCATTTGCTTTAGCAGCAGCCATTCAGTGATTCTCCCAGCAATACAACCTAACAGAGCAGCTTTGTCTTTGACTAGTGCCTATGGGAGGGCTTTCATTAGGAAACACGGAGAGCTTTGCTCTTGCCATGGGATTGGAAGGAGTTTTCGGTAGGGAAATAGAGTCATTTCGAAAGCAGGATGACGCGGATAGTTTTGTATAGTTAAACCACGATAATTTTAGTGCTGCCTTTACAGCATGTGAAATGAAGCAAGTGCTTCACAATGAAGATGATCGCAGACACAGACAATGCTGTCATCCTCAGGGATCATCTGGAAGGGGATGAATCACTAATCAGCAGATGAATAAACTTCCCAAACCATTTTACTTTGTATTAATGTTGGAGCTGGATCAATACCATAAATGCCAACTACAGATTCTTTCATTTGGTTTGGCCTCATGAAGTAAACATTTTTGCATTAGCTCTGCTGTCACACTGTGTGTGCAGCAGTGTTTTTATACAGATGATGTAGCAATATAATCATATTGTGGCACGGAATGGCAGAGATCCTCCCAGGAGATGAATTTTAGCTCCGCAGATGTTCTTTGTGCACAGCTCTTTGGGACCAGTGCTTTGCAGCTCGCAGAGCGAGGCTGGGTGCTGGCACAGGTACAGCTCAACTGAGCTGGTGGCAGCTCCTTCCCTTCCCTTCCCTTCCCTTCCCTTCCCTTCCCTTCCCTTCCCTTCCCTTCCCTTCCCTTCCCTTCCCTTCCCTTCCCTTCCCTTCCCTTCCCTTCCCTTCCCTTCCCTTCCCTTCCCTTCCCTTCCCTTCCCTTCCCTTCCCTTCCCTTCCCTTCCCTTCCCTTCCCTTCCCTTCCCTTCCCTCTCTTTTCCTGCCCAGTCAACAGGACAGAATTAGAGCTGGCGAGATCACTGCAGGCTGTAAAGTAGCCTGGGAGTGTCTCTGCAGCCACCCAAGGTTCCCTCCTACATTAGGCAAAGTTTTATTCTGAATTTGACTGTGAACTTCCATACAGCTGGCTTAGATGATGTCTTTATATTCAGTTCTTCTTTTTTCAGCTGGAACCGATTCACTGACATGTTTACTCAAACATTTTTCAGCCATGTATTTTTTCTACAGTAGGATACGTTTCATTTTCGTAGATATGTGGTGTGTTGCTTTTTCTTCAATATAAGATTCTAAAAGACAAGTGGAGGAGGAAAGCTGTGTTTGAGCAGGCCTCTCCTTTTTTATGTGCATGGGTGTTTTTTCTTTCCTAATTTCTGCTTAATGTGAAGTTCTGCAAAGTTCAATTTCAGCTGAATGCTGCAACTCAGCTCTAATAATTACTTTTAAAAGATCATTCTGAAATTTTATAAGCTGAAACTGCCTACAGTTCTTCATCCATTTTGTCCATCCTCTTTGGTAAAAGGTAACTATTGCATGTATTATTCCCAGCAATTCCCTGGTACATTTGCTTTATTTGCACTCAATCTGGATGTTCCATAGGAAGGGAAGGCAGGTGGATAAAGCGCAGCACAGTGAACAGAATTAGTCATTCTATTCTAGTTTCCTTGGTTATTCTGTTCCTCAGTGCTGAGAGATAAGTTTGGCAGAGGCTGCTTTGTTACTTGGTTGTTGCATCATTCAGAGTGAAGAGCAGGAGTCCCACTGGTACTGCTCGCTAAATCTGGATGAGGTTATTGCTAAGAGTCCTGTATTTCAAAAGACTGCAAGGAGGCATCAAAATTAGATTTTACACATCAGTATGAGGATTAGAAGGAGGCTCTTCTCTTCTGGACAGTAAATCATGTGTTAAGTTTCCAATTGCTGTTCAAGTGTCAATACCCAGCTCACTCAGATCTGGAAATGAACTATTTCTTTTTCAGCTTTTAAGTTTTGCATTACTGGTGGTACAGGACTTCAAGGCAGATCCATTCATTTCTTTTCAGCCATCTGAACGGATTGCCTTAAACTTGTTTCACCAGTTGGCTGAGTAAATTACACATTCTTCTTCTTTTCCCTAAATGTCTTCTGACTAAACTATTAATGACCTGATCCCATAGGAAGAAATTCACCAATGCCTGGATTTGGGTGAAGTTCTCTGGCTGCAACAGGAAGCAGTCAGTGAGTGCAGTTTTGCTCCATGCTATTCTAATAATGTTCTAAAATGAAATCCTTCAAGATTACAAAAATTTAGTTCTGTAAATGAACTGAGGAAGTGTCAGCCTAACCTCTGTTCTTTCCACTGGGTGGAAATTCAGTGGAGACTGTGTGTGTGTGTGTAAAATATATCCATGTATGTTACATAGTTACACACATATACCTGGTTTTATAAGTAGGGTTTAAATTTATATACACTGAGATTTGTGTGTGTACTGCCTGCCTGCTCTGTGTGGAGTAATAATTCTCTGTATAAAATTTTACACATTAAATATTTGCAACCTTCTCCTCTCAATGACAATTAGTAGCAACAAGTTTCTAGCTTATTAAAAACAAGCAAAACCCACTCCGTAGGATCCTCATTATCAGTTTTAAATTTCTGTCCTGGCAGTTTCATTTAGTGATGCACTGTGCTTTTATTGTGAGTGTAAATAATTGTGTACCTGAGTTCGTGATGATGTTTCTCTATCATTTCCGTTTTGCTTCTCTTTGGAGAACGGAATCTGTTTAGTGTAACATCACTGATCTACTCATCTGTTTGTAAATCCCTTCTATTTTCACCAATTTTTTTTCTGAAAAACAAGTGTCAGGAATAGAACAAGTTTTTCTACAAGAGTGTATGCGAGGATTTAACACTGCTTGCCTTTTTACTTTCTGTCCATTTTACTTTATTCTCCATGCTGCTACATTCTTTTACTAAACCTGTACACAGAAAAGAAGTTTACATTGAACTGTTTGCAGACATAGCCAGGGCCATTTTCTGAGGACTTGGAGTTAATTTAGATCTCAGCAATCAGTTTGAGGTACCTTGCCTTTGCCAAAGTGAGTTTTCATCTGCTGATATATGGTCCATTCACATTCCTCTGCTGGACCTTCTTATTTTATGAATTGAAGTATGTTTGTGCCAACCTGTGTTTTATTGGTTCAGTGCTCCATTCCTTGCTAAATTACAAGTACAATAACCCTGTTCCTGGAACACAGCAGTACAATGTTGAACAGCTGATATTTTGAAGTGGAAATTTCCTATTTCTAGACATTTTAAAAGCAGATACACCCTCTCAAAGCTGGGCTGTTTTTTCTGTGGTTACATCTAGCAAACCAAGGCAGAGTAACACAGTTGAAATCAATGGAGTTAATCCCATGTCATGCTGCTGTAACTAGAAAAAGGGATGGGCCCTGAATTTACCCTTAAATCTTTCAGGTGAAGCCCTCTGCTCAGGTGTTCGGTCACAACAGGTTTTAACCCATCATCCTGGCAATAAAAGGAAAATGAATGATCCTGCGAGGCATACAGCTTTTTGTACATAAGAATGAAGCAGCCTTAAAAACCCATTGACTTTCCAGTAGGTTCATATTTCCTGGTAGGTGACTGTAGTCTATAAAAGTCAAGCCCGAATCACATTAACCTGAGTTCTTTGAAGTTGCTATAAATTGCTGAAATTTGCCTGAATACCAGCTGTGTAACACATTAAAGTCTGATGCTTGACCTTAGTGGTGTAAAATTAATCAGAATCCATAAATACACAGCCTCAGTTTAAAGAGGCACCATATCCCAAATTTTCTAGTGCAGATGTGCACTGCTTTTATTAAGACACTGAAAGCCTGTGGTCAGTATTTTTTTTCCCCTGGACTTTGCAAGTATAGAAATGTGTGAAGTACCAAGTTCTTTTCAAAATTCGGATGTTGAGCTGCCTACAGAAAGTTTCCAGCCGTGCCAGGTGGCCAAAACCATCAGGTGTGAAATTCTCTTGAGCAGTGTGAGGAGGCACTCGCTGCATGTGCAGTGCTGGCCTTGCTTTGTGAGTCTTTGTTCTGGCTTTATTTTCGTGGATATTTCACGCTTCCAAAGAGTTTTCTTCTAAAAGCCATTTTTTCTGTTTGAAATTCTGAAATATGTAGGAGTTTGGCATAGGATTCAGAGCTGAACAAAGACTAATAATCTGTTTTCTGTCAAGAACCTGAATTCCTGAGAAGTTGGTGGGCTTGTTTTTCTTTGGTTGTAAGTACTGTAAGTTTCAGTTGAGGTATAATTATTTTTATATCTTATAATTATTATTATTATTATTATAAAAGCAGCTTCACCAAGTCTGGAAAGTAAACAAAAATAGCTAATAATGAGTTCTGAATAATTTGGAGGTAGGTTTCAGAATGGCATGCAAGTACTTACTGCATCAAGCTCTCAGACTTTAATTCAGTTAAAGGGAAATTTCTTTGTAGGGAAAGGTGAGAGAAGGTTCTGCCTTAGCACCAACTCTTGCGCTGTTTGACCTCAAAATATTAACTACTTTTTATTTGGAATGGGTGTTTTGATAAATCTTGGAGTCTTCCCATTTGCTGTTTTCTTTTGTTGAGGTTTCAATTATTTAATTACAGGTCTTGATATGAAACTAATCATGCATGCATCCGTGTGAAGCTGGCATGCTGAAAGCATAAAATCATTAAACAGTCATTACTATAAACTGACGTCGCCCTGTAATTTTTGCAGTTAACGGGGGAGTTGATGCTTGGTGAACAATCCAATTAAAACTGGCAACAAAAGACTTAAAAATGTCAGCCAAATTGCTTTTTAATAGTCAACGCAGCCGTCACAAAACATAAACATTAAAGTCCCCATAGTAGCATAAAGCTTCATGGTGAAACAATTCTAGAAAATGAATAATAATTACAGTATCCTGAGAATTCTCTTAATAGATCTGCGCTCATTAAAATACTTTGTTGGGTAGATTCATATGAAAAAGTATTTTTCCCTTGATACTTCTTTATGCATTTGTTTTGAAGGTTTTATTCAGTATTTTATGGACGTATTTTCTAGTAATATTCAAAAATATGTGTCTTATTTACAATGAGTTTAAATAACTGTATATAGATAAACTCTGAGTGAAACACAAAGAAATGTCTTGTGAGGTGAGCTGAGGGTACGGTCACAAAGAACTTTTACAGCCTATTGATACTGTAAAATAACGTCATCTTTGTTCATTTTGCATTGCACTAGGTTCTGTTGGAATTCTGGAAAGTGAGAATTCCAGGCTTTCTGTGCTGACAGGCACTGACCCCCAAGCAAACGCTGCATTGGACATGAGGCCATGGAACAGGCTTCCAAAATTGAGTGACAGCACTGGGATTGTGGATGTGTGGTTTGAATAGAAGTGTGTGACATCACAGGGTGGAAAACTTAGAGTTTAAGGTTTTGGTAGATAGTAATGTATATGGAGCAAGATGGAGGATTTGGGGTGTTGTCTTAGTCCTTCTTCACCTTCTTCTTCTTGGTTTCGGGTGGTTTTTCTAATTTGGTGAAAAGGTCCCCATTGTGAACCACAGGTGATCCATTTTGGGATCAAAAGTATAAATAATATAGGTGTCATCTCATTATGGGATAGTTTATGCTTAAATAACCTTGGAAAGAGTTAGAGACACTCCATTTTCTACCGTGCTGGTTAGAGCTCACGGCTCGTGTGACTGTGCTGTAGATGAGAATTACTAAACACTGAATCTGAACACAAAAACTGCGTCCCGTGCATTAATCCCAGCTCTAAGAAAGAAAAGAAGAAAAAAACCCACAAGATTCCTTTGTAAGGAGAAGCCTGTTGAAGCTTGCAGGCTGAAATTTCCCAGCTGAATCTCCAGTGGCCTCGCTGGTGCTGTGCTCAGAACTGCAGGTGGTTTGAAGAGACCAGAGCCCGAACAGCAGACACCAGTGTGGAGTGAAAGTGTTGAATAGTTCTGTGCATCAGGGCATAATCAATCCCCAGCTGAGTGGGGAGGTCAGAGCATACTGGTATTTCAGAAAGTGCACGTGCTTGCTTCCAAGTGCCCAAATACACTTTAGAGAGACTGATTTGAAAGCTGTGGCCTTGTCTTCTGTTCGTTTTCAGGCATTACATTACCTGTTCCTGTGTTGCTATTTTGTCTTTCCCTATGGAAGTTTGGCTTTTTTTTGAAAAATAATGGATTTTCTGTTTGCCATCAGTTACACATGCTCCATTGTCTCTCCTCCCAGCCAGCTCGGGACTATAGGAGAAGTGTCAGCATACCTGAATAAAATGTTAGCAAACATCAGTGCAGGTATGGATCTTTTTGTAGAAGTATTTGTTTCATTTGTGCATTGAGAGGGGCAAGAACTTGTAAACTTCCTCCAGGGACAAAAGGCAGGAGTAGTCAATCAGGTAATTCTTCGCTGAGGTATATCCTTTAACTATACAGTGTGATTTAGATACCATGTAAAATCATTTAGTGAGCAACAAATAGCCTTCTGTTATGCTATCTGACAATTACATGCAGCCTCCTTAAATGGTCCCTTGTAATTCTAAGGGTTACCAAGAAAAAAATTGATGCCATCTTACAGCTAAGGTTTCCATTCTTCCTTCTAAAAAAATTGTTTCCCTTTTTAAAACCAATATTTCTTTTTATATATCTTTTTAAATAGATCATTAAAATATCATTTGAAATAAGTGTCCATTTTGTTTCTCTTCGAAAGCAAAACTTCAAAAGGACAAATCATGTTTTGAAACTGTAATTTGTCTGAAAGAACTTTTCTCTAAGAAATTTGTCAAGTAAAGAATGTAAGTGAAGTTGAAGGAAACAGCCCCTGGTTTCCTGTAGGCTCTCTGCCTTGGCCAGCAGGGAACTAAGAAGGTTGCTGAGAAAAATCTGTCCCACCGTAATTTATGTTCTATTTGTAAATTGGTTTCTAGGTCACACTGCTCTGATTAAAAGATTGGAAGAGGCACATGTACTTGGATTTTATTTCTTTAAATGTTGTCAGTGATATTTCTTGACCAGTACTAAGCACACGTGCTTTCTGCTTTTCAACTTATTAACTGTGGCTAAAACTAAATTCACTAAAATGAAGTGGAAATCTCTTCTTGACTGAGGAAGGGTAGGGGATCATATCCCAATTCCCATAACAAATTTGAATGTAGGTGCAGCCATTGAGATAAAAGCATTACTGGTTTCACCAAAAGCCCTTCATTTCCCTGCTTGATATGGCCTGGTTCTGCAATGTTCCCTAATTAGTATCTTTCTAAAAAGTTTGTCTTAAAAATGAAGTAAATAGATGTGGGTAGAGTCAAGTCCTGAATGATCCAGAAGAGCTTCAAGCTTCTGCATCTGTACGTGACATTGATCGTAAAAACAGATGTAGGATTTCCAGTTATGCTCTGTAAAATCATGTCAGGAGACAATCTGGATGTCTGGTTTGGACAGGATAATCTGGAGTGCAGACAGGTATCCTGAGAAAAGCTTGTATATAGCCAGGTGGGAGTCTGGTTCATCCTTGAAGTGAGAAAGTTCAGGTGCTTCCACCTTTGAGTAAACCTGGAGTGAGTTTGCAGTGCAGCTCTGTCTCAGTCCAGAGAGCTGTGAGCCACACTTGGGGTCTTGTCCCCAGGGATTTCAGGGCCCATCAGGACTGAAGTTTGGGTCCTGGTGTACCGGGCAGGTTTAAGCATGACTCAGGGCTCACCATATGATCAGATTTCTGTAGAGCCGCAGCATAGTGTGTGTTTCAAAGCCATGAATCAGCAGACCGGTGTCTTCCGTGGCTGGGCTTGAAGTTGAAGAGGATTCTGTGCCCTGGTGAGCTGGTGGGGCTCGTGTCACTGTCCCCATCCCAAAGCAGGCAGGTTCTGGAAAGAAAGGGAAGGGTCTCCCCTCTGCTCTCACAGGGCAGCAAGCTCAGGGGCTGCAGGGCTTTGTGTTATTTGGGTTTGTAACAGGGCATGGCCTCAAGCAGTCTTTTTTCCTGAAAACATTGCAAATCCCAGGAACACAGATGAAGCGGGTAGGAGGCGGGCAGGAGGGTGACAAAGTGGTTTAATATGTCTGTATTCATGATATT
Organism: Hirundo rustica; assembly: GCF_015227805.2. Classification (NCBI taxonomy): domain Eukaryota; kingdom Metazoa; phylum Chordata; class Aves; order Passeriformes; family Hirundinidae; genus Hirundo; species Hirundo rustica. The sequence continues at coordinate 8,890,416 of NC_053470.1, forward strand.
TCCACTGACCTATTGGGCTGAATACACGGTGTATTTCAGTATGATTTATAGTTGCTAATTCCATTACCCACAGATCCCTTTCAGAAAGCCCTCACTGCTAATGAATTTAATAACACAGGGGCCAAAACTTGAATATTTATCACCGCCAAAAACCATCAATAACTGCGGAAACATTAATTTTTACAGCCACGACTGCTTGCAACCTGTTTTACCAATCATAAACTGCTCTTTAATCAAAATCTGTTCACCTCTAAAGTCATCAAATATTTGCTGCCAGGCTCCTTGTAAGTGCCTGTCTTTTGCAAACCTAGATGATAGGCTTACTCTGTAAGCTATAATTTCTCCCACTTTGTTCACTTTTAGAATAGTGATTGTACGATCCCCCGTGAGTTCCCACTGATAGAAGTTACAACTCATGATATTGACTGAACCCACCACTTTTAAGTAATGGCAGGAATTACAGTTTCTCCTGAAAATATCACCTTTGAGCTGGCTAGGAGCTGTCAGTCTCCAGTCTGTCCTTTGAATGCCGTGTGATGTTAATTGTACCAGCAGCTGCTTGATGTGCTAAACAAACCACTGGGAGCCTGAGCTGCTTGTTTAGGCTGTTCCCTCAGACTCCATCAGGACTGGAGTGCCACTTTTCTTCTCCCTCCTCATTTTGTCCTTGGCCTCTCTGACTCAGCCACCAAGGGTCTATCTTGTGCTGGCACAGGCTGCCGTGATTGAGGAGTCCTGGCTCAGCTGGGTGGGCACTAAAACCTGACTGATGCACCACCTGCAGCAGAGGAGAAGGGAGTGAGTGGTAGTTTCATTGCAAATTCTTCATATTAATTGACATAAACGCGAGCATTTCACATAAATGGAATGTTTTTCCCATCAATATTATACATAGAGGACATTAGTATTTAACAGCTATGTGAAGAAGTAGTGGAGAACAAAGCTGTAATTCAGGCAGTTCAGCAGAATGAAAGCACCTCAGGAACTGTTGCTCTTCATTCCCCCCGGCAGTGTTAATTTTATACGAACACACATCGGTGTGTTTATATTGTCAGGTGCTTCTGCACCATAACATCTAAACCTCACCCACAATACACAGATTAGAACCTCAGACTTGTTCCAGGTTACAAACTACGACACGGAGAGGGACATTTTGTAGTGCAGTGTTTATGACCAGAATTACTCCAGCAACCAGGCTCCCGAGTTAAAGCACTGAGTGATGGAGTTAATTAAGGAGGAGGAGTGCTGTTGTAGCTCCAATGCTCTGCAGAGAGAAGTGCCTCTAAAGTGAGGCAAAGTTTGTCAGGAGAGGAAATGTCTTTCAAGGCACCAGCTGATACAGCTGCAAAGAAGAAAGAGCCAGCTTTGGGCCCAGAAGCCTTTCTCTTGGTTTGAATATATTCACATTTCTGTCCTCAGAAAAAGCAGAAACACTCCCCCACACACACATCTCAGAGAAAGGGTTTATCAGTCTTCTTTCAAGAATTGTGCAAAGTAAAACTGACAAGTTAAGTATACAGTACAAAGACAACAGATAGCAGAATTTTTTTTAGTTGTGAAAGACAGAATATTATTAAATTAATGCAATCCAGAAAGTTGGAAAATGTGGCCTTGTGGTAGTTCCCTAGAGAGAAATCACTGCCTTTCCTTCTCTAAGGAGTTCTAACCTCCATTCTTTGGCCTGATAAAATTCTCCCACATCTTTCTACAGCTGAATCAAGAAATAGTTGCAGAGACCCTTTTGAGACACTCAGAATTTATTTTTGCAAACACTGCGATCTCTGGTATTTTTTTTCCCTTTCGTCATGCCACTGATGGAAGTTTTACCAGGAAGGGAGCTCAGCAGTGCTAGGATCCTGATGTGCAGTGATAATTACTGGCAAATGCAGAAGTCTTGATGATGAAAATTCCTTATGCTCACTGTTGCTAAGGGTTTTAAGGCATTAATACTTGATTTCATATGCAGGTAATAAAGCCCACTTACACTATTTGACTTGTGAAGATGTCCTAGTAGACAAGGTTTGCAGCATTTGTTTGTTAGAAATGAATCCAAAGTGTAAATTAAAATATGGGAAAATCCCAGGCTCGTGTTAGTCTGCCTAAGTAAATATCCGTGAGGAACGTCAGGCACGTTTAGTGCTCTATTACAAGAGACAGTATTACTTAGAATTAAAGAGGTAGAAAGCAGGCACTTCTGTAAAAACAAGAGTCTATTAAAGAAAGAGCTGCTGGTGCTGGTCCCATCCATCCTTTTTCCTCTGGTGTTCAAAACCGGTCATTACATTTTTGTAAAGTTTCTAGATTGAGGTCCAGTATGAGTGTTTATAAAACACAGTTACTTAGGTCTTGTAGGACAAGTTTTGCTTTGAATGTAAAAAGATTAAGAGGAGGTGCTGCCATGATAAGCAGAATACAGAGACCTTTCCGAACTTTGCGGTACGTAAAGGGATTCTAAGAGCAGGAGAGGGACTTTTGACAAGGACATGCAGTGCCAGGGGGAATGGATTTAAACTGACAGAGAGCAGACTTAGATCAGATATTGGGTAGGAATTGTTCCCTGCCCACAACAGGGGACTTGGAAATAGATGATCCTTAAGGTTCCTTCCAGCACAAATCATTCTAAGCATGCTTAAAAAATAATCACAGAGAGGTTTGTAACTGAGCATTAGTATACCCACAGAACTTTTAAATAAACTGAATTAAACTCCCTGAACATATGTTGCTATTTCGTTCATTAAATAATGGATTACCAGCTAATTCACACTCTACTGAGACACATCCAGTAAAAAAAAAAAAATCTAACAAAAAAATTAAAATCCAAACATACCAAGAAATAATAAATTCCGGAACTGAAAAAAATAAAATATTACAGAAGCACTACAGGTTAGATGCAAACCTTTTATGGTTCATTACATTTTAGTGTATTCTCTCTGATATACTTCACCTAATAACAATGCAGGCTATTGTAACCTTGTCAGTAAATGATTAAACAGTTCAATTACCCTGTCTTTTATATGGATCCAAAAAGTATAGTAAAGTGTATTTCAGAGCTGTTAGGAAAACAGTTCTGCCAAGGCTTGGCTAATTTTCAAAACTAACTTTAAATTTTGTGCTAACCAGTTGATGAAGCTGTTTATTTCATTTTTGTCTGTCTGTAAAGCAATTTGGCTACATGCTTATGATTACAAAGGCGTTTTAGCCTGACTCCCAAGGAGAATGAGTTCCTGCTCATTCTGCTTCTGTCCATGGTTCTGATCTGTCCATCCAACTCCTTTTGAACGGACCAGCGGCACTCACCCACCATGGCAGAGCCAGGGAATGTCCTGGGTTAACTGATTTGCACCTTCTGAAAGGCATAAGTGCTTTAAAAAGCAGGATGTGAATTATTTCACGTCCTGAAAGGAAAAGCAGTGGTAGCAGAAGCCAGGATCTGAGGAGGAGCTGTTGAGCTCTGTGAGTGTGGAACGCAAAATTCCATGGAATTGTGTTCAGTGCTGTTTGTGGGCCATCCAAAAGAACAAACCAGAACCAAGTTTGAAAGGAAAGAGAGAAAGCAGAACTCCTTCAAGCCAGCAGAATTTCAAGGCAAGATTTTCTTGTTTCCAGCTGCCAGCCCTATTGCAGTTTCTCTTGGTGTGGGTGCATGAAGTTTGCCAAGTGCCTCAAAGCAGAGCTAACCAAATTAACACGTACTGACTTTTTCTTGAAATTGAATAATGAAAGCAAAACCCCTAGGGGGGAAAAAAAAAAAAAGGCAGCAGGTAGAAAGAAGTTTGAGTAAAGTTTGTGAAGTAGATGGGGAATTTGCAAATTGGAGTAAAAGAAATCACCAGATTGTCTGGATCCTTTCAGGAAACTAGATGTGCTCTGCTGAAAGGAGAGGATTGTTTTTAAAAATTGCTTCTCAAGGGAGTTTAGAAATTTTCTAAACAGTCTCTTCTGTCTGTAAAAAACTGAGGTAAATGCAGATTAGAAGGGTAATGATGAAGACCAAGAGAATAATTTCTGGCTTGGTTACTCCTCAGGTGGAAATCTGATTTGAAGCAAATTATTCCAAGTGTAATGTTTGAGCTGAAATAATGTTATATAGCTACCATTTCAGATGACTGGAAATTTCTATCGCATCATTGAAGACAATGAAAACAAATAAGTCTGTATTTGCATATCATGCATAAATGTTTTAATATACGAGAATTAAAAAATATGAACATTATTAGCAGCCATTAAAAATAAAATCAGCAGTTGTTATAGGTAGCATTAGGGAAGCCAATTCCTTTATCAGTCTCGTACATTTTGGAATCTTGTTGGCTTTAGACAAATTAGCTTCCATAATATCCCCTTTTAGGTATTTAAATGATTTTGCAGCAAGTTATTTTACATAGTCTGTTGTTTATTTAGAGTCCTGAAGAATCCTAAGCGTATATATTTAGATTTAATGCTGCTTTATATCCCAAGCTATATTTTTTGTGTCATAAAAGTAATGAGATACAGACTCAGTTTCAAGCAAAATAAAAACAACTTTGCCAAATTAGAAAGTCTGTAAAAACTAATTGGAAACTCAGACTGGTTCTCAGCCTAATGAGTTTGCAGTGCTTCCCTGAAACGAGGGTCTGGTGAAGAAGACTTTTTAAAATCACCAAAATAATCAGGCTCCGGTGTGAGGTTTTCTTTGATGCCAGGAGCTAGATGAAAGGGTGACAAGTGTGATAATTAAAAAGGAATCCCCCCAGGAAATGGGATGTGTTGCTGTATTGTGCTGAATTGCACTGGGGGATACGAGGTGCCCTAGAGCCAGAGAGGTTTGTGGTTCCAAAGCAGAACCAGGCTATTGCATAGAACAAACTAAATTCTGTCAGACAATTGTGTGCCATTGGCGGGACAGGACAGATGAAAGGGGAAGGGAGCTAGAAGATGTGTTGCCACATGGATTATTTATGTTTTTTCCCAAATACCTAGAGAAGCAGTCACCTCGGCGTTTACTGCACAGCTCTTGATTACCTTGTAGAGTCTAACTGTGTGTCCTGGCAAAAATCAGCATTTTTCTAACAGGACAGTGGCTCAACTATTGAAATGGCTTGTCATGCAAATTATAGGTTGTATAATAATCCTGCAGGTTTTCTGTAAAGGGGATTTGAGATTGATACCTTAAGTAAGGAAACGTCATTGATCAAATATGTAAGGATGTTGGACATCAAATATTGTGTGCAAAATGTGGGTAGCTTCTAATTCTAAAATAACAGGATACAGGGTTTACCTAGATTAATTATTATATGAAAGTGCCTTAGCAGATTATTTTGGAGCCCTGGACTGTTGACTCCAGTGATTTAATTACTGAGGTCTCCAGTTTTCTAATATGCTTAGAAATGCTTTTCTGGTGTATGCAAATAAATATTACAGCACAAACCTTAGTGCAACTGTAAGAATGCTGCCTTGATATAAGATCAATGAAATTAAAAGGATTAAGCCTGGGCCAAATCCATGACAGCTTTGCTTAGCACAGCATTGAAAAGCTTATGTGGAGCATTGAACAACCTTGTTTCTCCAGCTGGAGTAAATTGGAACTGTCACAGAGGAAAAGGTGCTTTTGTTCTTAAACCATTCCAGGAGAGGAGAGAATCCACTTTTGTCTTTCACCTTGAAGACACATCATGTCCTAATGTAAAGAAAGGATGTGTTGTAAATGGATGGCAACAGTTCCTTGCAGGGAATTTCTGTGGGTTCATCAGAGCTTGGCTCCAGCTGGATTTCTGCAAATTTACCTGGACATCCGCTAAAGTAAAAGGGAGAGTGAGGGTGAGGACAGAAGTGGGATAAAGCTGTGTTGGACACTGAGGTGAGGTAGCTGGAGGAGTTTCAGGTTAACAAGTTGGCAGATCACTCAGTCTGGCAGGACTTTTTACCACTGTCTTCTTCACCAAGTGTTTGCTGTTGTCCATGGCTGTGTCTGGCTGTACTGAGATTCTTTGGAGACTTTGGGGAAGTAGAGAAAGCGAGGTTTTATTGTTCCTCAGAAGGACCACTGCAGCATGTTTGTGTGTTCACTGTCCTTTGCAGGAGGTTGGAGCTGGGTGGCTCAGGCTGAGGCCCCCTGAGCCGTGTGGCAGCATTTGTTAGCACGGGGCAGGACCCCGTGCAGGCACAGGATCCCTTTGGGGTGCTGGGGCAGCCCGGGGGTCTCACAGGGCAGGGGCAGCACGGGGAGCAGCGCCAGGCTGGTGCAGTGGCTGTGAGCTCCCTGCCAGCTCCTCTGCCCTCACTGCCATAAAACCTTTCCTCTGCATGGTTGATGCTTCAGAGAGCTTTTCTCAGCTCTCATTTAACAAATGCAGTAACTACTCCAGAAATGTGCTAACACTGTTTCATGAAAGGTGTTTGTTAGGGGGTAGGACTTACTCAGTCACTTTCTCTCTCAAATTGAAGTGCAAGACTAATTTTTACACTGTCTATTTCTTTCATAGATGTTTTAAATGAGAGTTCTACATTGTGAAATCAGTTGGTATCTGTGCTGCCATTCAGTGTCAATTTATATGTTCTTTACCTTCATTCCCAAAAAATCTTGAAAGATTAAGTGAATGTTATACCACCTTTTTTTTTCTGTTTTTTGGGGATTTGTTTGTTTGTTTTGCAGGTGTTGAATTACAGTGCTGTAGGGTGTGTGCATCTGATAGTTTCTGTTTCCATAGACTGTTATATTTTAAATTATTTTAAATATTGCAGCAACATTTACAGGAAACAGGGTAAAGAAGATTATAAAGCAGAGTGCTTTATTCCCAATAATAATTGTATCACAGGATCACAGGATGTTTGGGTTGGAATGCACCACTTTCAACCCCGTGTTGTGGGCAGGGACACCTTCCACTAGACCAGGTTTCCCCAAGCCCTGCCCAACCTGGCCTTGAGCTCTTCCAGGCTTGGCTCCGCTTCTCTGGGCAACCTCTTCCAGTGCCTCACCACCCTTAAAACAAAAATTTACGTCCTAATATCTCAGGTAATTCTGTCCTCCTTCAATTTCAGGCTTTAGTCTCCTCTTTCCTTTTTAATTAACACAGCTCCCTGAAAGGTGCCTGTGCTCAGCTGGGGTTTGTCCTTTTCAGGCAGCACTGACAGAAGGAGAGGACACAGCCTCAAGCTGCACCAAGGAAATACAGGCTGGATATTAGGAAAAAGTTCTTTACAGAAAGGGTGATACAGTATTGGAATGATCTGCCCTGGGAGGTGGTGCAGTCACCATCCCTGGGAGTTTAAACAAAGCCTGGATGTGGCACTGGGTGCCAGGGTTTAGTTGAGGTGTTGGGGCTGTCGCTGTTGGACATGAAAGAAAGGTGAAAGACTCCAAATACTTCAGAGGGCAAAGAGTATAGAAAAGCTTTATTGTCTAATTCTTACCACCTTTTATAAGGTGCTCTGATACAGATTTAACATGATTGTTGGATAGGAACAACACCTCTCTAATTCTATTGATTAAACTAGAGAAAGAGCAAAACCCCACCTGGAGAGGGATTGTTTTGGGAAAGGATAGTTGTTTTGCCAAGATTGTTTTGAGAAGTGGCTTTCTTGAGAACCTTTCCTTTGGGAAAAAGCTAGCAGCTGCTAGCAGGCTAAAATCCCTTCAGACTTAGAAAATCAGGCCCACATTGGGGCTGGGTTGGACTCGATGATCTCAAAGGTCTCTTCCAACCCGGTGATTCTGTGGATTCTGTGAACATAAAGAAGCCACTGACTTCAAAACAACACCTAAGGGCAGTCTCGATGTTGCCGTAACAATGACGCTGCGTGTGTTTGGTTGTGTTTCCTGTTGCTGCAGACATGCCTGGCAGCCCACACAACCAGTTCACCTTCAGGCCGCTGCCGCCGCCGCCGCCGCCACCGCACGCCTGCACGTGCGCCAGGAAGGCTCCAGCTCCCTCGGACTCCCTGCAGAGGAGATCCATGACCACCCGCAGCCAGCCCAGCCCCGCCGCCCCCGCCGGCACGCAGGACTCGGTGCACCTGCACAACAGCTGGGTCCTCAACAGCAACATCCCTCTGGAAACCAGGTACGGGGCAGCGCGGGCACAGCGCGTCCAGGGAGGGGAGCGCGGCGGGGAGGGGGCCGGACATCCAGGGCAGTCGCAGCTCTGGAAGAGCAGAGCGCTTTCACAGCCTTGCAATGAGCTCATACTGATAGAGGTTTGAAACGCAGTTATATTTTACACCTTGGGATATTTGGAGCACGGAAAGTTTCTGAGCTGCAAAAAACACAGCACAAGCAGCTGTTGCATGCTGTAAGGTGTATGTGCAGTGTTTAGTGACTGGCTCAAGTAGATGTTTGTGAGCTTTTAGCATTGGCCTGCTGGCTAAGGAACTTGTTAAAGGCCTTGGAACAAAGAGAACTTTGGCTTCTGTTGTTATGGCTGAGTTTCGCCATCTTTTGCATCTCTGCCTTCACTGAGACTGAAAATGGAATAAAAAAACTCGTGGAATGCCTCTGGTTCCCCCTGTCCCATTACTGGAGATCCAGCACTTCAGGACATGCCAGGGTGTTCTGCTTTGGGGCCATCTCAAGTAGCCGTGTGAGGCTTTACTTGCTTGATTGGTCTGGGTCAATAACATTCAAAAAAAAGCGCGTTAATGCAAAGTTTTGGAGGATTGTGATTCCTTTAGTGTGTGCATGTTACAGTGGCATTTTGTGGTTGTGTGAGGTCAGGATTTGTGTTGTCCTGCCCTCCCACACTCTCCCAGGACCATTTTGTAACCAGTAATGGAAGTTTGGTTTAATCAGTGTGCTCCGGCACTTCTGGAGTCACACAGTCAGGAATGGTTGGGGTTTGAAGGGACCTTCGAGTTCATCTAGTCAGGCTGTAGCTTTCCTCTTGATGAGAAAAGACCAGAAATAAAACTAAAATAATATTTTCCTCAATACATATTTAAGTACTTTATTGCATATATAGACAAAGAATACAATTTGATCATCATTTGGCTGTGGAGAGATGATACCAAGACAGGTGTTGGGTATGGCAGCACTTACCTCTGGGAGCTGGGGAAGGGAGGGTTTGAATTCAGGATCGTTCACAATTTATACAAATAACCTGCTCCAAAAAACAATTGAGAGCAAACACATTCTGTATTCAGGCAACTTAGCTTTCAGTTCCCAAATCTCTGCACAAGCTCCTCTGACTTTTTGGCTATAATAAACTTTTTTTTAATAAGTATTAGCTAATTTGATGGCTTTCAACTACAGCTCTGTTTGCTGACTTGATTTTTAAAACAAGACCTTGATTTTCAGTCCTCTTCCTCCTCATTGTCAACAGAGCACCAGGAGGTTTTAAGTAGGGTTTAACTTGGGTTTTGCCATTTTAAAGCACATAAAGTGCAAGAGTTTGTGAAAGTTGTGTTTGGTGAAACAGATAAATTTCTGATATCCACCTGATTGGATCCAGAAAATGTAAGGTATTATGCACAGAAATATTTGGGGTTTTTTTAACATGTATGTCCAAGGCCCAGTTATCACAGTTAATCACTGAAACCTAGATTTTGTTCTTTTAGAACAAGGTTGGTTTTATTTTATTACAAAAATTAATCTTAATATATGTCTTTAAACATTTGACTGCTGCTCATCACAAGTGTCAAGTTTTAGTTCTGCTATTAAGTTGGGATTGCAGAACATGCCAATTCATTCTGAAATAAAACTTTCCTTATTTGTCTTAAGGACAAATCGCAAAAAGAATCAAGGGGGATGGAAACTTTCCTGCAAAAGTGAACATAAATAACATTTTAGTTCAGCTGATCCTTCTGGAGCTAGAAGCTTCTGCTTACACAGTCTCTATAAAGATAAATCTCTGCTGTTTCTGGTGTAACAAGCTTAGATACTCAGCTGCAAGAAAGGTGATCTCTGGGTGTTCTGTCCCATGAACTTTTGTTTCTCTTCACTTAACAGTCACGTAGATCTTCTTAAGCCTCTCTGCATCCCCATTCACTACATTTCCATCAGACTTCCTTGGGGACAATACTTGGCAATTTTGTTTTCTTCTGAGTTCAGTTTAAATTTTCTGGTTTCTTACTGCTTTTTTGCAAATTTGAAGCTTCTCATAGAGGACAGATACAGAGATTTACATATCTATCAGTAATTCTGTGAAGGACTGTGCAGTGAATTAGGAGTTCAGATTGGAAAACACCCTTTGGGCTACGCGTTAGTCATTGACAGAGCCTGGGAATTTTCCAAATTCTGACCCTTCCGTGGTTGTTTCAGCTGATTTCATGCCCCCACTGGCTGCTCCCAGAAGCCTCTCAGGAAGCTGGCAGAAAGGCTGGCTAATCCATAAGGAAAATCTGTGAGTGTTTGCCAGGATGGATCTGCAGTTTGTGTGCAGACAAGTGCGATAGCAGGGGGACACTGTAATAAAAAACATTTGTCATCAGCACTTCCCAGAAGTCTGCAGTGCACAGTACAGCCTTAGAGAAAATGAGGGGCTTGCAGCTCGTTTTCCCTTCCTTTACCAGGGAGTGATTGTGCTAGACCTGGGCTGGTGCGTTGGCCTCATACCTGCATCCCTTTGCTTTCCTTCTCCATTAATGTTTAGCTGCCCATTGAAAATAATCCTACAAAATAAAGAGCAGCATTTCAATGGTATGTTTCTGTGCCAGGTCTTTGATAACATCAAATCTAGCTAATATCTGCATGCCTAATGTAGCTAAGCAGATTTTTTTTTTTATTAAATTTGGAACTTTTGCAATCAGAAAGAAGACTTAGGCAGTAATGTACTCCTTACTGTAACAACAGGCAAAAATCAGAATACACATGTTCAGCTTTTCTCCCAACTGTAGCTCCTGCTAATCCATAAACAGAACATGTGTTTGATGTTTCATCTACTGCCATGGAGCATTAGAGAATTTTCAGACAGGAAAAGATTTCCTAGAACTAATCATGTGACTGTAAAACCCATTCACTCTGGACAGACAGAAATTAAGCAAGTTTATGAGTCTGCTTATAATGATAATGTGTCATATATATGTAAAGGAAAATTCTCTAGTTCTGAAAATGTTTGCTATACTCAGATGAAACATCTACTCTTACATAATTAGAATTTAAAACCCAGATTAGATGGCAAAGGGCTGCAGTAAAGACATGTACTGTGGCGAATGCGTTTGAAAGTTGTCTTGTGAGGTAAAACCTGGTTACGTTTTTACAGAGAAGGGCAAGTCAGAAATGTTGTTTTGTGCTTCAGCTAGAGGTGTTACACGCACTAATCTGCAAAGCAGTTTTGTCAGGACCTAACTTAACCAATGTTTAGTGATGAGACTGACTTCGAAAGATGAAATCACTTGTTCAGGTTCACACCAGCTTTTGTCAAAGCTAAAATAAGAGTCCGTGTGTCGTTGCCAAGGCCAGTTCCCTCACTCCGGCAGTTACTCTGATTATAAGCAACCCAAATAAAAATAAGAATTAAAACAGCTTTAAAACCCCAGTGGACATGTTATCAAACCCCTGCTGCGGAGGGAGTTGGAGAGGAGCTGTACCTGCAGGAGGTGCAGCAGCTCCCAGTGGTGACTGTGCTGCAGCCTTCAGCACTGCAGTGTGCCCAGAGATGCAGATGCAGTCTCCATGCATGCACACACACACAGGGGAAAATAAACACAGCCTTTATTAAAAGTACACGTGAACAGGCAGTAATTTCATTGTCACACAGAGAAATCATTTTTAAGCATTGCCAGGAAAAGACTTCAAGGATCTCTCACACCACACAAACACATGAGAAACATTGATTCTCTTTTTTAGGATAATGTTATTGGGCTCTTACTAAAATTGATTTTTTTTCCTCTCCCCCAGAATAAAGCACTTGCAACCTATTGCCTATTCCCTTCCTTTCCACTAAAATAATTGCTTTTTCAGGCTTCGTAGATATTTTGCTCTAATGCTTCAAATCTTGTGATTTACAGTGTAATACATTGTCATTATCTCTGACAGCCCCAACTGAACATAGCTTACTACTTTTTATGGAGTAAGTGCTATGCCCTGATAACTCAAAGGAATGTTTTTCATTTTCTCCATGCCCTTCTAGTTAACTCAGTATTTGTTTCCATATCTTGCTTTCCTAGTTTGTTTTTTTTTCCCTGCTGTTTGCTATTTATTTTCCCATTTCAGTCAAATCCCCAAAGAAGAAGTAAAATCTAGATGCTAAGTAGGGATTTTTCCCTGAAATTTTTCTTACGCTCCTTGTAGTCTGTAAAAGATCCCTCATGGATAAACCATTGGTCACACTTATTTTACGTTTTAACATAGATTGCCAAAGCATTAGAGTTTTTTAAGTTTTCTGTCTGAATCTCAAAATTTAGCTTTTTGTTTGTTTGTTTCAAAGGGGGGTTTTTAGTCCCACTTTGTGCATCAGTATTTAAGATCTTTGCTTGTCGTTCCTTTTTTAAATCAGATTTCTTGCTGGTTCCCCTAGCCCGTTTAGCAGTGTTGGCAGGAAGGTTAATGCTGTGCTGAATGGGCTGAAATCTCCCTTCACTGCCCTGGCAGTGAGCCAGTCCTGTGCAAAAAGACAGCTTCATTTAAGCAATCTGATCACCATGGTAATAGCTCCTCTGAGGGGGCAGTGAGGTACCAGACCATAAACCTGAGATTCAATTATCATTAATTTACAGAAAACTTTGAAGCGCTAGAATAATAAGAGGAATGTTTGGGGTTCAAGGCAGTTATTGGTTTTAGTTACAATTCAGCAATATTTGAGAGCCCTAAAGTTGGATTATATCTCTAAACACTTGAAAACTTTGAGAGTTTTGGTGTTCCAGAAGTGCATTTGAATCGCCATAGAGATGGAATCATTCATATAGTTATTTAAGGTGTATAGGTGTGATTAGCTGTGTTTGTTTTCCTAAAAATAACTCGGTTATATTTCTCTTTGGTGTAGAGGAGATCTTGACAACAAGAGATTTATTCTGAATGGTTTAGCTTTGTTCTTTTTAAATCATAATTATTTTCTGTCTTCAGGAAGTACACTGATAGCCTTTGAAATCACAGACACCTGTATGTGGTCCCTTCCTGTGCAAGCTGGAGGAACCTTAAAGGCAAAAACAGTCAAATAAGAATGCACCTAGAAATTGCCACTCAGTTCAGTATGAGCCCTTGGAAGGTTTGTTCTTCTTGGTCTCGGCATTTGAACATCTCGTGGCTCTTGTGCATCCTGCCTCCACTGCAGGGGCTCAGAATGCACTTTCTTGTGCCTTGGTTTTTCTCCAGGTTTCCGTAGCAAAGAGCAGCTTTCACAGCTGTCATTAACAGATGTTAATGACCATGAGCCACCAAACAGGGAGAGCTTCCTGCTTGGGCACCGCAATTCCCTGGGAGCCTGTTTGCAAATGGAGCCTATCTTGAGATGAATGGCTGCATTTGGGGTTATTCCAGGAATAAATGCAGGGGAGGGCTTCCTTTAGGACCCTTTCTTTGAATTATCTTGGCCAGTATTATAACATTTCTCTTGCATTTTCTCTTTTTCTACCTAATTAAACAATAAAGCAATATCTATAGAGGCTGACCATATTAAAAACAGACACATGGCAAGGGTTTAAATTCATTGAGCCCCATGTGGTCTCACAGCACAGCAGAAAAGATCTGAAAATATTTCTCTTCTGAATTCCAAAAATTTAAAAGTGACAATATGACCATGAACTGAAAATAAAAGCTGTAAATATGACCTTAAATTTAATAATGCGAGAATGAAGGTGTCTTTTGTGGAAATAAAAATACAAACATTTGTCAGCTGCAATGAAGTACAGCTTCCATGTCAGCAGCAATGGCACCTGAGGGTCCTGCTCTGGAGTAGTTTGAGATCCGGTCACCAAGGACAATGGGGCAATTTAAGTTGTTTGTACACTCTGTTGTGTTTTTTCTTTGTGGGAAGCTCTGCTGTGGGCTTCCCTGGAATGCTGGGGTAGTATTTATGTGAGGGCTTTTACGGCAGCTAAATACAGCAACTTGAACAATCACGCTGCAGATGCTCCTTGCTTGTTATTTTGAATAATGGGATGGTGTCTAAAGTTATAACTAAATGTAAAGCTGTGTTGTGATTTTATGGCCACCAATGAGCAAGCAGCCTTTTAGCTTTCTATGGAATTGTTTTTTCCATTTGCAAGACCTGAAACGGACTGAATCTAAATCTTGAAAGGGAAAGATAAATACAGGTTAATACAAAGGAGTTAGGCTGTGAGAAGAATGAAAACAATTCTGCCTTTTCATTTCCAAGATACTCAGCTATGTATGTGTAATGTTACTGCCCAGAAAAGTTCTATTTTCTGGCTAGCTATTTCTAGGAGGGCTGGTTTCAAAGATGAATGGTATTTATGTGGTTAATGTGACACATCTCTTGTCAGGTAAACTTGGTCTTATTTGTCACCGTCGCTGTTCAGCTTGGATTAGACCATATGCATGTGAGTGTAGGTACTTGGAAATAGACTGAAATGCTGGTAGCAAAAGTCAGGTAGAATATGAATGAATATTCATAGGAGGAAATCGATGGCAGAGAGAACTGAGGGGCAACTCTTCTCTAACCTGGTCCTAGCTGAGAATTCATCATCTGCATGAGCTGTGCTCCTGGAGTTACCTGCCATTCCTGCTGAGGGTAACCAGGGGCACGTGGGTGGGGCAAGGGCTGTGCACAGAATGGGTCTGTCTGCAGCTCCACTGCAGCTCTGTGCAGGCAGCACTGCAGCCCTGATTGCAGCACTGACAGCTCTGAATTCAGGCAGGACTGCAGCTCTAATTTCAGGCAGGACTGCAGCTCTGATTGCAGGCAGGACTGAGCTCTGAATTCAGGCAGGACTGCAGCTCTGAATTCAGGCAGGACTGAGCTCTGAATTCAGGCAGGACTGCAGCTCTGATTGCAGGCAGGACTGCAGCTCTGATTGCAGGCAGGACTGCAGCTCTGATTGCAGGCAGGACTGAGCTCTGATTGCAGGCAGGACTGCAGCTCTAATTTCAGGCAGGACTGCAGCTCTGATTGCAGGCAGGACTGCAGCTCTGATTGCAGGCAGGACTGAGCTCTGATTGCAGGCAGGACTGAGCTCTGAATTCACGCAGGACTGAGCTCTGATTGCAGGCAGGACTGCAGCTCTAATTTCAGGCAGGACTGCAGCTCTGATTGCAGGCAGGACTGCAGCTCTGATTGCAGGCAGGACTGCAGCTCTGATTGCAGGCAGGACTGAGCTCTGAATTCAGGCAGGACTGCAGCTCTGATTGCAGGCAGGACTGCAGCTCTGATTGCAGGCAGCACCGCAGCTCTGATTGCAGGCAGGACTGCAGCTCTGATTGCAGGCAGAACTGCAGCTCTGATTGCAGGCAGGACTGCAGCTCTGATTGCAGGCAGGACTGAGCTCTGAATTCACGCAGGACTGCAGCTCTGATTGCAGGCAGGACTGCAGCTCTGATTGCAGGCAGCACCGCAGCTCTGATTGCAGGCAGCACCGCAGCTCTGATTGCAGGCAGGACTGCAGCTCTAATTTCAGTCAGGACTGCAGCTCTGATTGCAGGCAGGACTGAGCTCTGAATTCAGGCAGGACTGCAGCTCTGAATTCAGGCAGGACTGAGCTCTGAATTCAGGCAGGACTGCAGCTCTGATTGCAGGCAGGACTGCAGCTCTAATTTCAGTCAGGACTGCAGCTCTGATTGCAGGCAGGACTGAGCTCTGAATTCAGGCAGGACTGCAGCTCTAATTTCAGTCAGGACTGCAGCTCTGAATTCAGGCAGGACTGAGCTCTGAATTCAGGCAGGACTGCAGCTCTGAATTCAGGCAGGACTGAGCTCTGAATTCAGGCAGGACTGCAGCTCTGATTGCAGGCAGGACTGCAGCTCTAATTTCAGGCAGGACTGCAGCTCTGATTGCAGGCAGGACTGCAGCTCTGATTGCAGGCAGGACTGCAGCTCTGATTGCAGGCAGGACTGAGCTCTGATTGCAGGCAGGACTGCAGCTCTAATTTCAGGCAGGACTGCAGCTCTGAATTCAGGCAGGACTGCAGCTCTGATTGCAGGCAGGACTGCAGCTCTGAATTCACGCAGGACTGCAGCTCTGATTGCAGGCAGGACTGCAGCTCTGATTGCAGGCAGGACTGCAGCTCTAATTTCAGGCAGGACTGCAGCTCTGAATTCAGGCAGGACTGCAGCTCTGATTGCAGGCAGGACTGCAGCTCTGATTGCAGGCAGGACTGAGCTCTGAATTCATGCAGGACTGCAGCTCTGATTGCAGGCAGGACTGCAGCTCTAATTTCAGGCAGGACTGAGCTCTGAATTCACGCAGGACTGCAGCTCTGATTGCAGGCAGGACTGCAGCTCTGATTGCAGGCAGGACTGCAGCTCTGATTGCAGGCAGGACTGAGCTCTGATTGCAGGCAGAACTGCAGCTCTGATTGCAGGCAGGACTGAGCTCTGATTGCAGGCAGGACTGCAGCTCTGATTGCAGGCAGGACTGAGCTCTGATCCCAGCCCTCGTGGCACCTGAACTCTGCAGTGAATCCCTTCCCTTGCCCTTTCCTGGCCATGCCAGGGGCTGCTCTGCCCTCCCCAGTGTGTGCTGGGCTGGGCAGGAGGGCACAGAGCGAAGGAACCTCCCTGGGGCTCCTGCTGCTTTCCTTGCAGGTCCTGGCAGGAGCTTTTTCTTTCCTTTAACTTCTCTTGAGAGGATTCAGAGTTCGAAAAGTCTCCCATTTGTAGAGATGAGCAGATGGATGAACAGCCCCAGAGACATTGTGGTTACCTCAAAGAGGGAATGCTTTCCAACTGCCTCTTCTATATGTGAATATTACTGACCCTTTAATATTTATTTATGGATTGGAGTTATCAGTGTAATAATATTAAGTGACTTCTATTTCACCAACAAATGCCTTACAGATTATGTCCTATATTTCTCAAGAGAATATTACATCTTCTTTATGGATGTTTTTGTGAACATTTAGTTTTTTCCCACTTAGAAGGAGTGATGCTATCAATCACTCTTATAAATGCTCTGATTTTTCTTGTGTTCTCAGTTTACCAAAAAAAAAAAAAAAAAAGAAAAAAAAAAAGAAAAAAACCACCACAGGCCTTAGCTCTTCTCTTAGATCAAGTATTAAAGCACACGTCAGGCTGCTGTCATATCTAAACTTTTGAACTGCAGGTTTTATTATTTTGCTCTTTAGAAAGAGAGCCTGATTTTGTAGAATTGATAGCAACAGTTTAGCATGTCCTGACGTCCTTGGGGAACCATGGTGTGCTCAGACTGATGAGGACTCATCTGAGTTTATGAGAGCATAGTCACAGTCTGGCTTTGGAAATTTGTCTTTGTGCCACCAGTGTTTTTCAAATTCCATAGAAATGTCTTCGGGTACTCAATATACACTCCCAGAAATGGAAGTTGTAAACAGTTGGGTTTTTTAAACATTTTCTCAGCATTATTTCACTGGTAGCTCAGTTTCAGTGTACCAGTGCCTCAGAATCTGTTTTATTACAGATGAGAGATGTGAATTCTCCTCTGTGTGGACGGAGAGCTGGGTCCAGGTTCTGTGCACTCTCCTGCTGGTAGAGAAGTGCCTCTGCACACTAGCGTTTTATCATCAAAAAATAATAAAATCATATAAATTATAAATTCCTGTGCAAGAGTATAAAATTATTCCTGGCTATTGATTGCAGACTGTTAGAGCCTTAATGATAACAATTTTCTGTTCAGCGTTTCCTCCCCTTTACCTCTGATAGCTTTGAGCTATGCACCATAAAGGACCATCAGTACTGCCAATATCAGACCCTTTTGATGTAATTTCCAAAAAATGTAAATGAGAAATTATCAAATAAGTAGGTTTTTGTCATTATGTCTTGAACAATTAAAGCATACATACTTCTGGTATGTATATGCTTATATTTATAGCATGTTATTTTATGTGGTGATTCTGCTTCTATTTCCCGGAATATCAATAGGAATTTTGTCATGACATTTTTCCTAAAGTCTGAGTGATTAACTGCTGACTGAGAAAAAAACTTCTCATACTTGCAGAAGCTTTCATGTGTGACAACAAAGCATGTGATCCAAAATAACCAGCTGTGCTCTCATGGCCTGACAGGAGGGAAGCAGGTTTATATAGTCCTGTAAACAGTTCTATTAGTTCATTTGAATTTATTCTTTTAGTGTTTATGAGCTCATATATTTTGAACTAAAATAAGGTGACGTTACAATGTGGAGAGCAATGCCATCTTTCTAACGTGGGTATCTACAGCTGGGGAAGTCAGTGGGAAGAAAAACAAGAATGTGCTGTGTGGTGCACTGCCAGGATGCTGCGCTCAGTCAGGGTCACACGTCAAGTTTTGTCTGAGGGCGGCTCATTTGGGGAATTATCATGAAGCAGAAGTAACTAATACTCAGATTTCCTTCTTGTGGTTTAGTCATAAGGCTCCTGATACACAGGCCCTGTACACTGAAGTGCAAGCTAGCCTCTGTTGTCATTTGCTTTCTTTTTTATGTAACTAAAGGGCTCTTTAAAAGATAAAACTGCTCTGTAATACCTTTTTATTTTCTATAATCTGGCATTTTGAAAACTGTAACCTTTCTTTTAAAATCTTATAATGGAAATACATAATACCATACTCATTACACCATTCTAGCAATTACCATTTCAGGAACACGTATTTACATTATTCCTCAAGTCAAATGTCACAGTATAACAATGTTTCATAGCCTCGAGTGTTTGATCCTGTGCATCCCGCTGTGTGTTCCTCTAAGAAATCCTCCCAGTGTGGCTGCGTTGGTCCATGGGTGCCTTTGAAAACTCATCCTGTGCCTTGCTGGGGGTGCAGAGGCACCTTTGCCATCGGGGGGATTCTGTCACCTGCTGTCTCAGCTCAGACAGAGGAGCACCAGGGTGCTCTAAACTCCTTTGGGTGCGTGCTGTGGCAGGAGTTGTGCAGCTGCACCTGACAGAGGAGAGGGCACTGAAGGAGCTTGCTCCCTTAGATAAAACAAAGGCAAGGAGGACCACAGAAAGCTGGTGTTTCCAAAAGAATACGTGCTTGGTATGGCAGCCCTGAACTCGCCCTTTTTGCCACAATTTCTGAGCACATACCACAGTAAGTTATTGTTTAACATTAAATAACCTCTCCTAAGCTCTCTTGGAGAGCCCTTGCCAGTCCTGAAAAGCCATCCTTCCTCCTACAGAGAACTACTCTGTACTCCTGCACCAGAGCCTGTTCTGCAAGGCAAATTTTGTACCTTATTTTTTGTGCTAATGTAAGTGGCTGCTGTTTTTTCTTGAAGGCAATCAGTCCTGCAAAGCATGCTGAAATAGGTCTCCAAATGAATTCTTTCTTAGTGTGTTTGAGAATCACTGCAGCAGGCGAAAGCATTTGAAGAAAAACTACTCTCAAAATAGCTCAATTAAGAACATTAAAGAAATTGTGCTCACCTATATAATAACTACAGTTCTTCAGAATGGGTTATCCTTGTAAATCAGGTGACTAAGTAGTCACTTTGTTTGTTTTAAATTTCCTATATTCCATGGTAAAAAATAAACGCTCACAGTGGCACTGGCTGTAGCATTTTTGGGGTATTCCAGGTGAATAAACCATTAGGTGTGGATGGAGGGGAGGCTGCTGGCAGCAGCTGCCCTGTCTCTGTCACACCCCTGTAAAGGCACCCAGGGGCTGCTCATCTTGGAGGATCCCAGTACTCTACCAGGAAGCAGCCTTCTCTCAGAGAAGTTAGCTTGGAATTTATTTGTGTTATGTTGTTCACTGAAACGTTGCTGGGCATCTTGTGATACGGTTAAAAAACGTGCAGGGGGCATTCAAACACACGCTTTCCTGCCTTTGATATTTTCTGTGGCTGTATGCAGTATTTACTGTGCCATGCTTGTATAGTTCCTTTTGCTTTTTCCATCACAGAGGGTTTTACAGCATTCTTTGTCTTCTCTTTGTAGGCATTTCCTGTTTAAGCATGGATCTGGGTCTTCAGCTATCTTCAGCGCAGCCAGTCAGAACTATCCCTTAACATCCAATACTGTTTACTCTCCACCTCCTAGGCCTCTTCCTAGAAGCACCTTTTCCAGACCTGCCTTCACTTTTAACAAACCTTACAGGTGTTGCAACTGGAAGTGCACAGCCCTGAGTGCCACTGCCATCACGGTGACCCTGGCACTGCTGCTGGCCTATGTCATCGGTAAGCCCTGACCTTTCCTCTGCTCCCTTCCTCTCTTGCCTCCTCCGCTCTGTGCTCCTGCTGGCTTTGCACTCACACGGCTGTGTTTGACTCACAATATTTGCCACTGGTGCTCCTTAAATCCTGGCAGACAAAACTCTGGAGTGGCTAAAGGTTGAATATAGAATTCTCGTTGACTTTCTACTCCGTTAACCTTGATGCTGCCTAGCAGACAAAGAAATATTATTCAAGATTAGATGTTTATACTAGCAGAGGACTCCTACTGATTTTAATTGCTGTGATATTTTCTTGAAGGTTTGATTTTCATATTACGCCTTGCAACATTGTTGTTGCTCTTGAAGAATTATTGGGAAAGACTGGTAATGTTTAATTGTGTTTTGCCTTGCTACCCTTAGTTAATTTCTTAAGTCTCATCACAATTTGAATCTTATATGACTTTCCTCCTAATTGTTATATCATTTGCTAGAACAAGAGCTAACTCTAAAAATAATTTTATACTGTGTTGTCTAAGATAGATTTTGTTATCCCTTTATTGAATTTATGTTTAAAATGGGTTACACAGTACCAACTTTGCCATTTTGTCAGCAAAATACATTGGACGGGTTTATCAGAGTAGCTAGAAAAGGCTTCCTCAGGTTTGGGGTTTGTTTTTTGTTGGGTTTTTTTTGGAGGACAGGTGTATTGGAGGTGGCTTGAAGTCAGTGTGGTTACAGGCATATATAGCAGAGCAAATCTTGGTGATTTTCTACATAGCATTTAGCATGAACTTTAATTATTGCATTGGGTTTTCAATCTGAATTGAAAATATTACGGAACACTCCGTGTGCAGAATTGAAGAATGTGACTGTGGCTTCTGCAAACACAGAGAAATCTGATTTGGTTTTGCTCTCTCACACACTCTCAGACTGTTGTTTCAGACGGCAGCTCACAGGTGGCAGGAGCCAGAGTATTCCTGATGCCCTGTAGTCTGAATGGGGGTAATTCCAGGTTTTCCTGAAAGAGTGCAGTTCATTCTTGGTAAAACTTGTCAGAGATACAGGTACAGATACCTCCGAACTGATAAATGGCCACTGATTTTCTGTACTCGCTGAATAACCGTGTCTGTAGTGAAAATTATTAACATTTCAATAATGTCTTGCTTCCCACTGAGGTTTTCTTCAGTCCCATAGCTATGAAGTTCTGGTTATTGTCAGCAAGATGCTCATCAGGAGGGATTTTTTCCTGACATCCTCACCTAATGCATATGGGAAGGCAGATTTGAGCATTTCTGGTGCACGGTGATGTGAAAGCACCTGAGGATGCTGTAAGCTCCATTAGTTGCAGATTTCTGTAGCAGCTGCTGAGCATATGCCCTCGCTGGGGACCGGCTGCATCGTTTCTGCAGCCTCATCTGTTTGCTGCGCGTTTTGTCCCACCCACGCCATTCAGATTTCATCTGGGGGTAGCGCTGCCCCTTCTGTCCCTGTTTAGGTTCCAGTCTGCCCCTGCAGTTTCTGTAACTCCCAGGGAAGTGCTGCTCTGTCTGCAGGCTGGGGGGCTGGAGCTGCTCCTGTCACTGGAATTGAAGAGCTCCCTGTGCCTCTGCTGGAGAAGTGTCTGATGATCTGATCTTGGGAGCACAGGGGTGGAGCATGTGTTCTTTACTTAGGCAGCAGCAGGTAAAATGGAGATAACTCTGCATTTTATAAATTATTACTGTTTCTATTAATGTTTCCTAAGGAAAAAATATAAAATTTTGAACCAGGAGTTCTAATTCAGAAAAATTTTCAGGATGCAATTATTTGCTGTTGTTTTCCCCAGAAACGTTTGAGTTGCATAAACTTCCCTGCAGATTCAGGTAGTATTAGTTAGCTTATCCAGGTGAATATTCCTTCTGCCCATCTCTGCTTGGTTAAATATTTAAATAAGTTTATGGTCTCTTCTTATGACTCAGATAGCTCAGTTCTTTCCCTTTTGCTAGGTTTGAATCATAGCATATAAACTGTTTGCAAGGTTCACTGGCTCTGTGGGCTTGCATATTTGCATATCTTTTCACATCAGAAATTTAAATGCGCATGTTTTAGAGAAGTAGTTGAATATAGAAATTCAGACTGGATGTAACACTGAGGTTAGGATTCACTCCCCCAAGTGTTTTCTCTTTGCTCACCCTGATTCGGATCCCTCCCTCCATCAGGTTTTCTTCAAGGCAGAGGAAGTTGTGTCTGAGCAATCATTACAGACATGGGCCCACTTTTAAAAACTCATTTTAATTTTAGGACCAAACTTAAACCTGTGATCAGCTCAGCACTTGTTACTGGAAAAATAAGGGAGACTTCTAAAAGGCAAAATTGTTTTCGTCATGGTACTTTTTGGCATAGCCTGCATTAACTTGCCACGGACTACAATTTCAGGCCAAATGGGTGTTGATCAAAATTTAACATCAAGCTTTTTCTTCTCCTCATCTAAGAACTTAAATGTTATTTTTCAAGTATTTTTCACTGCCATTTAATGCTTGAGCTACACGTTACACCCAAATCTCAGCCTCGAGTCAGAACATCTCCAAAGTCTTAGAGACACGAAGCTCATTGCAGATGAAAATTTCCAAGTGGCTCTTATATCTGTAATGAACTGAGACCTGTGCCAGAGTGCTCAAAGCTGTGACTTCTTTTCAATCTAAAGGTAAACCAGCAAAATGTTTTTGTTCTTTTATTTTTCAGCCTTTCCCTCTTATCAGTGAGACTCAATAGCAAAGCTTTTACATAAGAACATGTAATTCTTCTGTATTTTCTCTCCTTTGAACTACTACTCAGTTTAAGAAAATGCTATTTCTCCATTAATCCTCTTTTGGCCTATAATCACTGTGTTTACTATTTGGCCTTTCTGAAATAAATTTGACTATTTTATGGACAGTAAGGAAATTATAGAACACTGTTGGTGGTTGTGTAATGGCAGATTTATTGAAAATCTTTAGTTTATCAAGAAAAACACATATTTTCACTTCAACAGGAGTAATTTCTGTGAATAGGTTCTAAAGTCATAGTAGTCATTCCAAAAAAAATCTTATTTCATA
This sequence comes from Hirundo rustica, assembly GCF_015227805.2. Taxonomy (NCBI): domain Eukaryota; kingdom Metazoa; phylum Chordata; class Aves; order Passeriformes; family Hirundinidae; genus Hirundo; species Hirundo rustica. Next base: position 8,913,612 of record NC_053470.1, read on the forward strand.
AAGTGCATATTTGGCCTTCAGACTGTTGGAGATGTAATTGTAAATGTGTTGAATTATTTTTTATGGAAAAAGCCCCACATGCTTTTATTTTTCATTTTTTCCTCTGTGTTGGTAAATGTAAATCCTGTAAATCGAGGCAGAGGTGTTGAATTTGCCCCCGGGATGGACAGTGGGGCAGGTGAGCAGATGGGACACACCTCAGGGAGGTGACACTGCTGCCTCCACCAGCAGCTCCTGGTCTGCCTCAGAGTCTTGCCAAAAAATTTAAGAGTAAATGAGGCAAATGCAAGAGATGGAATGAGAAATATGGTATTTCTTTTGGTTTTTTGCAACACCGCATCATTTCCCTTAAGCCCAATACAGTGGGTGCTCTGGCTGCTCATTCAGTAGTTACTTTTAGCCCACTGGTGAGTAGGATTTTTCTTCCATGATTCTTCACCATTTTATCAGTAGCTGATTTGGACTTGCAAATCCTGGTCCTATTGATCAAAGGTGCCAAACTCCTGCTGTTCCTATTGATTTCAGCCGGTGATGCAAATGTTCTGTGCCACTGAAAATTGCATCTCATGTTCTTGGATTTAACCATCCCTGACGATGAAATGACTATTTTATATACAAATGAATTCTCAAGTATGAATATGAAGTGGTCCCTACCCTTCATGATATTATCACTATTTATGAGTAGGCACTGGAGGTGGGTGTTGGGTTTTAAATTATCTTCACATGGAGGGTAAGGAAATGAGAGCCTCTGTGCTGCCTGACACCGTGCCCTGTCATTTCTCACTGCGCGTGCCAGGGAGAGGAGTGATGGGTTCAGCACTGGGAGAGGCCAGCCCAGATTTAAGGACATGTGCATGGATTTATACCATGGCTTGCATTGCTTTAGACAATGTACAACAGCAGCAGAAAAGGAATTACGCAGAGAGGGATCCAGGGGAAATGAGCTGCTGCACACTGAATATAATGGTCTGGTAAACAGTGCTGGGTGTTCCAGGGTTATGCAAACCTTGTGACACAGATGCAGAACCCTGAAATGCCATGGAACTCCTGGGACAGACACATCAGCATCTCTCAGCTGGGAGTGGGGTCTGCTCTCCTGGCTCCTGGCATTGCTGAGGAGCCTGGTGCTGCCACAGAGCTCTGCGTGTTCAGTGGAGAAACATTCACTGTTGCCCAGGACTAGGCTTTGTTCCTAAGTACAAAATTGACTCGGTAATCAGGAATGAAGCCGGCACCCCTCTAGGAGAATTGCAGGAGAGGGAGGTATATTTGTATTTTCAGGTGGAAAAATGTTAGGTATAAAGAGAAGACTTCATGAGAAAGAGGAGAGTGCTGAGAGTTCAGATGGGTGTAACAAATACGTGGAAGAAATCCCTATTTCATGAAATGCCCTAGATGATAAAAACAATTTGCCACTTCAATGTGGATTTAAAAAAAATATTCTGAAGACTGAATCAAATATTAAGTCTCAAATTCTGAAATCTGTTTACAGCAGAATGAAATAGTATTTTATTTGTGAATTGAGCTTAGAGAAGATCACCTCTCCAAAGGTCAGGATCAGAACTTTGACTCTGGCTTTTGTGTCCAGGTATTTTTCTCATTAATTCACCTGCACTGGAACCGAGACACTGATGCATCTGTGGCTTCATGCCACAGTGAAATGCAGTTTTATAAGCAGAACCTGCTAGCAGTTACAGAAACAAATAATTCTCTGGCACTTAGAGCAGGTGCAGAGTGTTCAGCTGCTGATACACATTCTGTAACAGCTCTTCTGGAGTCTGGGCTTCGGGGGGATGATCACCTGAGATCTGTAAAACAGCAGAGGAAGCTAAACAGAAGCCTTTAGTGCGAGTCAGCAGTTTGGAGGGGCTTCACATTTGGAGGATTTTTTTGTCCTTTGAAGTTCATCTACAGGTAGTAAGTACTCATTGCACAGGGCTTTCTGGGCATCTCCTCACTCCCAAGTGTCTCTCTTGCACTGGAGCCAAGGCTCTTATTCATATTCTGCCAAACTTGGAGCACCGGAGCTGACAAGCTGTGCTTACACAGAAGGTAGATAAGAATAAATTAAATTAGATCATTGGCTTCCTAGCAGATGGTGGGTTAATCCAGTTTACAGAGCCAGCTCTGAAAAAACTGCTTGTATCTTTGTATTTACTTGAGTATGCGGCAGGATTGTGGGGACTGAGTCAGTCTGGAACTGTCAGTTTGTTTTGTTTAAATTTTGCACAAAGTAAGTGATGTGGTCAGGTATTTCAGAGATAAAGACCCAAGCTTTTGTTCTGAGCATGGCCCTACTGTTTTCCCTTACAGCAGTGAAGTGAAGCAACAAAAACCTGCCTCTGAGTAGGGAAAATCCCTTAGACAGCATAAAGTTACACTCACTTTTCATCTCTTTGCTGACAGATTGCATGAAAGAAATTTATAGAAAGGCTAGATTATGTAGGCCTTTAATATTTCTTTTTTCTGCGAGAGATCTGTTTTATACCTAGTAATTTTTTTTTTTTTTTTTTTAGCTAAGAAGCATAATAATTTAGCTAAGAAAAGCTCTGTACTATGACTGGGATCTTCTGTTCTGGAGAGAGGGAGGTCATTTAAAATTGCCCTGAACAGCTCTGGCAGGGGGGGTGAGGAAAAAATTCAGGTTCATCATAATCCTGTGGCATCCTCCAGTCTCTTCCAATACACTGACTGCAGACTCCTCCACATTTACCTTCTGCCGTAATATCCATAATGCATGCTAAGAAAAAAAAATCTGTGTCTACTTCAGTGTTAGAATTTTGTCAGAAACTTTGAATTGACAAGGGCTGTGTAATAAAATATAAATGAAATATAGGTATGGTAGTATCCCTCATGTAAGCCCTATATCCCAACATTGTGTAAAGAGGTCAAATTTTGCCTTCAGATCAATTTTGCCACCAGATCATCGCAGTGAAAGCAATGTACAACTGATAGATTGCAGATAGCGAAGGAATAATGTAGTTATTGATGGGGGATTATACTGGATGGTCAGGCAAGCCAAGAAGGAATCTCTTCTCACCTGAGTGCAGTTCCTCCCAGCAGGGAAGCTCTTGCACTCAGCTGTCAGAGCAGAGGTTTGGTCAGGCCAGCTGATGGAAGGTCGGGGCTGCTGCTGCTGCTGCTGCTGGCTTGCCACAACTCCTCCCAGCAGGAATGGGAATTCTGCAATCACACCAGCTAACAAACTCTGTCATCTGCATTTGCCTGCCAGTCCTGAAACTGGAGCAGCTCGGCAGTGACCTTACACATCCTGCCAGTACCTGAAGTGTTCTGGGTGCTGCAAAACACTGGGTATGTGATTGCAGAAGTGTTTTGGAACTCCAGAAAGGCAGAGCCAGAGTGGCTTTTGCTGCTTCTGCAGTGTAAGTGTAGTCATCAGACTTCACAGGCTGTTGTGTGTGAACTTGAGCTGCACCACGTAATGCATCCCTGGTGCTGGTGGTGGGTTTCATACTGGCACTGAGCAGCCAGCCCCCGAGGGTGCTGCAGTCCAGGTCTTCAGAAGGCTGAACTCTGAGGAGAGGGCAGAGACATCCACCAGGAAGGGAATCTCCCTCCCTCTTACCCAGCCCAGTGCTGTTAGACAGGGATGGTATCATCCCCTCTCTGTTTTGGGCAGTAGGAGCTTACAGCAGGGCATTACACGTGGGAAATCCAGCTGAGAACCTTGCAAATGGATTTATGCTGTGGAAATGACATCCTGGCCCACACTTGAATTGCACCAGCGTTTTCTGTACCCCTTTGGTAAAAGCCAGAAATCCACTAGAAAAAAAAATCAAAGGGAGAAAAACTCAAAAGAGAAGTTCTTTTGAGCTTTTTAATGAAATTCAGTACATGCCTATTTATTTCTACAGAGATTTGAGAGATGGAGATTTGAAAGTTTTATGTAATCTTATTTGGTGAAGTAACTGTGTATTTAAAACATGCTGTACGTATGTTGTAGGAAAAAAGCTCCGTAGGAATTTTGTACGCCCTAGGTAAAAGAAGAGTATCACAGAAAATGAAGAGGTCAGGGAGGGCTCTGTGTCTGCTAAATAAACATCCATCATTCCCTGAAGTTAACTTCTGAAAAAGGTACCTCTAGGAATTGTTTGTGGTTAGTCCCAGAGTGACACCTGGATCTGAAGGTAATTCCTCAATAGCTATAATTAATGTAAGGAAAATTGGACTGATTTTGAGATTGCAGGCTGGGTTTCTGCAGCGCTAGAGGTCATTCAGAGCAGTTCGGTCGATGTTATTTGCACAGCCATGTGCTTTGCCGTGGAGCCCTGAGCTGTGCCCGTGGTTGAGCACAAGCCCGCTGCCCGTGTCCCTCGCAGGGATGAGACATCCGACCTGGCAGAGCCGTCCTCTGCAGCGCAGGGGCTGTGTCCAGGAGGAAGCTGACTGTCAAACGCACTTACAGAGAGTCCTGCAGCTTGCCAAGCTTTGGCACCAGCTATAAAAACAACAGCCCTCCCCCAGCCTGAGGGAGGACAAAGCCAGGACAGGACTGGGGTGGGTGCAGTGCATGGTGGCATGCACTGAGTGTGCAGTATTGCACCGGCGTGCAGCAAGCGAAAGCTGCAGCACGCCTTCAGCCCCGGCTTTGCCATCTGCAGCACGTGCAAATGCTGTCCTGCAAAACGAATAATCACAACAATGGCAAGAGCGGAAGGAAGCAGCTATATTATATTCAGGATTCCATGACCACTAAAAGCTTCTTATTGATGTGTGTGGTTGTGTTTGGCTTGAGTGATCAGTTTCAAGTGCTTATATAATTCTTTGCATTAGTATAAATGAAATGTGCATTCATTAGCTATCAGTCTCGTTGAACTGTGTTCCCTTTTGTTGTTAATAACTTTAAATAATACAGATGTGCAGAAGTTCAAGCCAGGAGCAAGAGAACTTACTCTGGAGATGTCAAGGCTGTTTTTTGTTGTATGTGGCAGTGATCTGTCCCACATTAAGAATCTCAAAACTCGGACCTTAACTCTAATCTGACTGCAAGACCCTTTTCAAAGTCTCACTGTGGTCCCTTGACGATTTCAAGACCATAGGATATGAAGCAATCCAGGCTTGAGATCTCACCGCTGACACCAGAAAGCTTAAAAGTTCCCTTCTGATCCTTCTCCTGGGCAGGGGGTGTGTGCTGCCCAGTCCCCAGAGTCCAGGTCTGATGGTGAGTCAGTGGTTTGAGGTGCAGTGAATTTCTCACACATACTGTCACCCCACTGGTGCAGTAGTAATGCTCTCCTTTGCTTGATTTGGATCGTGTATCTGTAGCTGGCTGACCCTGGAGTGCACAGATCTGGAATTAATGACTGTAGATTGGCAGCTTTGCATTCTGGTGGTAGTTTTCCCAAGCCCTTGACAGGAATCCGTACAAGGCTTGGGATTTCTCTGAATTTTTTAATTTAACTTTTCAGCGTGCAAGGGAGACTTGAGAGCAAACACATGGGAAATGGACTCCAAATTTCCTGCTTGTACTGAGATACTTTCCTTGAAGTGTGTACAAGTACAGAATAAAACCATGTGCTTTCTTAATGCAAAACCCATTCTAGATCCCACTGACTTCTCCTGGGAGTCTCTGAGGTTCCTGCATGGTTCAGCAAGAGCAGATCGATTACCTTTTAGGCTGCCACTGTGGGCAGATCCTGCTCAGTGCAAGTTGGGCTTTGCTCTTCATGGGACAATCTCAGCTCCTCAGTGGGAGTCATCCTCTGTCCAGATTTTAGTGGGTCATCAGGGCTCCCTGCTGAGTTATTTCCATGTAAGACAACATCTTCCTTGGAATAATTTGCCCTTCTCAGTAAGACCTGAGAAATGGTCTAGACCAACTGCAGTACTGTCACGTTACACTGAAATAAGATCCTCTGTTGCTCTCTCCAGCCATCCTTCAAGGCCTCAGATCAGAAACAAAGAAGGGAAAGCAGAAAACATGAATGGCTCTGCAGCCAAAGTCGAGTAGGCAGCCCCTGTGTATGACCATAAAGATAATTTATAACTTCTTAAAAGGATTATGTAGTAGTTTTCCTGGTATATACATAAATAACAACTGTATTTCTGTTAATTTGTGTTGTAAAATAATTGCGTATATTTTAGGTGTAGAGCCAGCTTTTTATCTGCAGTGCAGTCCTAGGGTAACTCTGGAGTCAATGTTTTTGCTAACGTTTAACCTAAATGAAAGGGTTTCAGAGTGCAGTGAGCACAGCTCCACTTCAGACTGGATTGGAAAGGTGAGAAGTTTTAGTTGGTGTCATTGCCTTTGTCAACAAATTCTGAGATCTTTGACAGTCAAAAGCTGAGGGACAACACTGGCATGGTATTAGAATCTGTCACACAGTATTGAATTTATTCAACTGTTATCCTTTTAATTGCAAATAATTCCATTAATTGCTACAGAAATTCCTCACCCTGACCTGGCTGAGCTCCAGAAGAAAGTGTGGAAACTAATTAAACATTAAGTTTTAAGGTAAAATGGTAAATTGCTCGTTAGCCCCCTTGAAATTCTGATTTATTACTAACAGAATAAAGTAGTACTTGACTTTGCAGAAACTGGGTCATAGCATTCTTTATCATAGTCTCACTGGAGGTGCTGTAGTTGAGACATCAATTAATTGGTCTTCATTTTTTTGCAGCAGTACACTTGTTTGGTTTAACCTGGCAACTACAGCCTGTGGAAGGGCAGCTCTATGAAAATGGAGTTAGCAAAGGAAATAAAGGAGTAGAATCCATGGATACCACTTACTCACCAATCGGAGGAAAAGCTTCGGATAAAACAGAAAAAAAAGGTGTGTGTAACTGAGAAACCAAACATGGTGAATGGTTAAACATTGCTGCTGCTCAGGTCCTGTGTTTTCTACATTCTGACAGTATTTTGTGCTCAGGTTCTATCTTCTTTGCTGTAATTCTAAATGGGTATGAAAAGCCCACAATCAGAGAGGTTCCTTGAGCAGGGAGTAATGTGTAATCCAGAGTTTAAGACAGCAAGCAGTATACACCTGGGGAAACAGCAGAAAAATCCTGTGCGGTTAGTACATGCACAGTCTGACTGCAGCTACTCCTTGCTCCTTTCCTTCCCATCACTTCTAATACCTATCAGTCATTTTATTCCCAGTCCTCATACAAACTCTCCATCTAGAAGTGGTGCAGAGGAGCCCTTGGGAGCAGGCAGCTCCTTTCCCTCCAGCAGGATACCACAGGAAGCTGATGCTTTGCCTGTAAACTTGAAGCCCCTGATGTAATTTCAGGGATAAATAACTGCTGCCAGGTACTGTGACCTCACATTTTCCCAACTCAATGCAGCAGCACAGGATGCTTTTCCAGACTTCACAAGCATATATTTTAAACTACTCTTCTAATGGAATTCCGGTTTACAAACCAGCAAGTCAGATTTCTTCAAGGAGTCTGACTGACTTCTGACCCACAGCTATGAGTTAACATTTTAATATATAGTGATGTGATGAAAAAGTCAGATATCCTATTGATGCTGGTATTTACCAGGGGAGTACAAGGAAGTTGATTGTTTCAGGATCAGTAATAATAAGCATATGGGTATATTTTTGTGGAGGTAATTGGCACCATGCTGTTCAGAGTTTTTCTTTCTTGAAGCCAAGAGAAACCTGTGATTAGGAATCTTATCGTCTGTTTTAGGCTTCTGAGGAAACTGTGCTTAGAAAGCACAGAGGAGAATTAATCCCCTAGTCGGCAAAACTGGGAGCTGTACAAGGAATTGAATATAGATAATTAAATGATACTTTGTCACACACACAAAAAAGCGTTTCTGCAACAAGAGCAGAATTGTATTGCAGCGCTGTGATTTTAAAAACTTACTTTGGACTTTTTCAAGAAAGAGCAAGAAAGTACACAAAGATAGTCCATGAGGAGTGTGCTTTTAGGTGCCTTTTTTGTGCAGCCAAATACCTGCTCAGTTCAACTAAACACAGAAACAAAGCTGAACTCTTTCTGTAAAGAAAACAGAGTGGTTCAGTGAATATGAAAATACACATTTCAGTCGTGACTCTGGCATTTCCAGGCTCTGTGGCTGTCTGAAAAATTAGCATTTGAAAGGCAGAGGTTCTGTGGCTCCATCCTGTCAGCAGGGGTGGATGGTCTGTGTGTTTTCCTGTTAGCATTGTGAACAGCACTTCTTTCCCAAGGGAGGAGAGCTGTGTACATCTACGTGCACCTGGGGTTTTTGAAGCTTTTATTAAATTATTGCTGAAGCAAAGGTATTTTCAGCCAAATGTGGAAAAACTCCGAGGTACGTCGCAACACTAATATGATATTCAGCATAATTTGATAATTACATAATTTAAATATAATTATATACCCAGACCGAAGACATAACACTTTTTCATTTCAACAAGGGAACTTTTCGCTCCAAAGTACAAGTAGTTACTGTATGTTAAAGACCTTGACCAATAATGCCTTTAACTTCAAAAATTATACAGATGCATCCTTGACTTTTTACTTAGTGCTCTACTGTCCTGTAATTGAATCATATTAATTACCATGTGTCAGTATCACCAAAAAGCATCATCGTGTTTTACTTAACCCAGGGTAATTGCTTGCAAAGAATCCTTAAGATTTAATATCTCTAGAGTATTGGAAATAGGGGAAAAGGTTTTTAAATTTACATAAGCCAAGTTGGATCTTTTATGGCTTTGGGTGGAAAAGGATCCACTTTCATTGTACCATAGAGAAAGTTTAATTCTCTTTTCAAAACTCAATATTCAAGATTTTTTCCGTGAAGCAAACAGGGCAGAAGTAGTCTCACCTTGAACATTGTTAAAGTAGCAATTTGGAAATGTTTTAACTCCCAAGCTAAGTCAGTGGTGTATTTTTAGGGTATTAGATGACAAATTTCTACTCTGAAGAGAGATGTATTTCCGTGGTGAGATGCTACAAGCTAGCCCCTCGTTCTCGCTGTGGGTTTGGTGACACAAAGCAGCTGTAAAGCTGGAGGATCTGCTACCCTGAGAATTGCTCCTGCCTTGTAAATTAAGTCTCTATTCATTAAGAATGCTAAGTACTTCCTACGCTAGTTAAAGCCCACGGAGGGTCTTTGTTATTAACACACTCAGGGAAAAGCTGGGCCTGGCTTTGCTACTGCTCTTTTCATTGCCAGGGGTGCATGATAAAATTTCACGTATTCGTATGCATTTATTGTTAAAGATGGGGGTCCAGTCACTTTGCTCCTTGTTATTTTTCGTTGTGGTTCTGGAATGAAATGAGACATAAATGGATCTGGCTGCTGGATTCAATCTCCTCTTGACTCGTACTCTAATGCCACACACTGTCCTGCTTTCACTCCAGCTCAGAGTATGGAAATGTCAGTAGAGTTTTACAAACCTTTCAATGGACTTAGCTCAAATGTTAGCAGGATTGGGGCTGTGATTTGCAGCATGTCACAGTGCTGATCACAGGCAGGCAGTAAAAAACATAAAGATGGTGATATGAGCCAGCAAAAGAAGCCAGCTCCAATTCAGTTTGGCCAAGTGTCCCTTATGCATCCCATTTCCCTTCCTGTTTCAGTGCTCTCACACCCACGTGGGAGGTTACGTATTGTAGATGTCTGCACATTTATTGTTCAGCATTCTGAAATGAAGCCAGGTTTGTCTTCAGAGTGCCTTTCTCTGTCCTCGTGCCCCTATTACACTTTCATGAAGAAAGACCAAGCCAGAACAGATGTTCTTTATTTCTGCAGGACTAGATTAACACTACCATAATAAAACCATTAGGAATGGTGATTAATAGAAATCCAGGCTTTGCACAGGGGCTCTGAACTACCAGGGTTGATGGATTTTCTGTCCTCACTGGGGTCCATTTGTGTAGCTTCTGCACTGCCCCTTCCGCAGCAGAATGAAGTATGTGCCAGAGGAAGGATTTCCCTCCGTCCTCGCTCTGCATTCACAGTTGGATGTGTTTTGTTTGAGAGTTGATGGCCAGAAACCACATGGTTTACACAGCAGCAACTCCACCTTTTCATAATCAGTAAAGGGTTATAAGATTTCCAGCAAAAATCATGACAAAAATACCCCGTGACACCTGTTGTTGGAAGTCTGTTGTACGTGTTTGTTTGTGTTTTCCATCTTGTTGAATAAAAAATGCAGTTATCAGTGCTAGAAGTTGTTTTTTGTATATTCCAATATATCTAAGGCATGTTTATACCTTGTAACCTTCTCTCCTAAGGCACTGTAAATACTCAAGTGACTGTTTGTTTGTTTGTTTGTTTGTTTGTGGACAAGCAGTGTTCCAGAAGGGCCGGGCCATAGACACGGGGGAGGTGGAGATTGGAGCACAGGTCATGCAGACCATCCCACCTGGGCTGTTCTGGCGCTTCCAAATCACCATACACCACCCCCTGTACCTGAAATTTAACATTTCGCTGGCTAAGGATTCTCTGCTGGGAATTTATGGCAGAAGAAACATCCCACCTACTCACACTCAGGTAATTGAAATGATCCTGATTCTGTCACGTTCACATTTTCAAACAGCGAGCGGGAGTGTTCACAGCACGCTCTCGAAGCAGAGAGGAGCCAGGGGCTGGCTGGAAGCACAGCCTGGGTATCCTTTGCTTTTCTGAGCTCTGGCCCTGCCTCAACCCCTGCTCTGTCAGAGGAGGGGACCCCGGGGATGCGCCTGGAGGCTGGGCAGGCACTCGCTGTCCTGCATGGATCCAGCATCTCCTGTGCAAGGGATGAAACTCCAGTTACTGGAAAACGATTGAATCTTGTTATGATTCCCCTGAAATAAACAGATTGTGCAGTCAGTATAAAGAGTTAATAGAAAAGAGCTGTCTCTGGTTTCTAAGATCAAAATAATTTTTCAGTGTCTACTCCTGGGGATTTTGCAAGAGAAAACCTAGATAAGCAGTCATATGCAATATTGCTGGTCACATTCAACTTTTTTTTTTTTTTTTTAGGCTTAATGTATTTGGCATATGAAGCTGTCATTTCTATGGATAATAAATTTTTCATGTTCCTTTATAGCAGGATCACACTCCACAGAGTGTGATAAACAGACATGGAATCGTGGAAAGATTGTTTATAATGGACCACTGGAGATCATCTACTCTAACCTCAAAAATTTTTACTAGAGACTAGAGTTTTGATATTAGAAATAAGCACTTGTAGCTGTCACTGACTTTAGTTGAAGCTGTATCTTCAGTTGAGCTGCCAATGAAACATTTACTGAAAATCAGAATGTCTAAAAAACCTACAGGAATGTGTCAATTTCTTGAACAGGAATTCATAGAAATCTCTGATGTCTTGAGGTTAACAGGAGTTAAAGTTGCCAGCATCAAGAACTTCCTGTGAAAAAATACATACTTACTTGCATTACTAAAAATTAAAAATAAATAAAAGGTATATTTAGGTTTTGATGTCTGATAGTGATATGATGGGGTCAAGCATTTAAAAATCTGGTCTAGAACAAAAGGTTTTTAATCTGCTCTTGGCATTTGAGATGAATTGCTGCATAGCACAGGCCTCACACCTTGGGAATTTTGGGATTATTCCCATTAAAGACATATAATTTTTGGAGTAAATCTGCTGTATCCAGTGCAGCAAGTCTGATATGGCAAGTCTGCCATAGCAAACAGCTCTGCCGGTTTTGATGCCACGTTTCTGACCTACAGTGATGCTTTTTTATATGGAAACTGAAGCTAAATTGACTAGGTTATTCAATTGCTGTCCACACTGTGAATACTTTGGCAATTCCTCTTAAGGTTTCAACTGTTTATTCATGTTTAAAGGAGACATGCAGAATAGATTCATGAATATTTGCTAGGTGGTTTAATTTTTGCTCATTTTTATTTCAGTTTGATTTTGTAAAACTGATGGATGGAAAACAGTTAATCAAACAGGAACCAAAAAGCTCAGAGGAGCCTCAGCAAGCTCCCAGGAATCTGATCTTGACTTCCCTGCAAGAGACGGGTTTCATCGAGTACATGGACCAGGGAGCTTGGCATATGGCTTTCTACAATGATGGAAAGAAAGTGGAGCAAGTGTTCGTGCTAACCACAGCTATTGGTAAGAACAGCCACAATTGTTCTTCTGATTATTACGCTGCAAAGATGTGTTTGATGTGTTCCAGCTCCTCTTAAGTATTCTCTTAAACTCTTAAACGTGTTTTATTTCAGCTTGCTTTAATTAACCTCAGTGGAGCAACATTGTGTTCAAGGCAATATTAGACAAATAGCAGCGTTTGTATATTAAAGATGGATGTTGTCAGATTAATTAAGTGTGAAGTTTTCATGTATTAAGATTTTTATATGATAGCTTTAATGCTTGGGTGATTTCTGGTGTTACCTTGTTCCAAGTAAAAGAGATTATATCTGCCCTCTCTCCTCACGTGGGCCATAAGTCCTACAGAAATTATCCAGGCATTAAGTTCTTATTTCCAGTATTTTAGTTGAAAGTTGGAAAGTCTTTTGTGGATTTGTTTGTGAGTGTTGTTTGATGGATGGGTGCTGTTGTTTTGTGCAGTTATTCAAATGCACATTGTTTTGGGATGCAGAGGACGGATAGAGGAGGCAGTGTGGGTGCCATGAGAGGCTCCTCCTGCCTCTTAACCCCTGTGGGTGGGCAGGTGTTTGCGGGTGTGGGTGTTGGAGGGAGCAGTCCCCACGCGCGGGGCTCTTCTGGGGCTGCAGCCCAGGTGAAGTGCTGTAGCTGTGCCGGTCTCGCTTTGCTGCGGGGCTTTGACCACTGCGCCCTTGGGGGAACCTGTTCCACCGTATGTTTAGCAAGATGTCTTTACTAGCGATGGACGTGCCATCTGCTCTCCAGAGCAAGTGGATTCTATTTTTACTTCGTGGTAAACACCTTGCAGAGCAGGACAGTATGACTCAAATATCAAGATTCTGAAGGAGTTGCATGAAAGGAAAAAATCAGAAATTGAGATAGAGTTGTAATGACCAATTCTGGTGTAAAATTTCATATTTGCTCTGTTCAAAAAAGATGAACTTCTGCAAGAAAATGTACCAGTATTTGATTTCATCTGAGAAAATAAGATTCAAGCAATTTAGAAAGTATCTTTGCAGACAGCTCTACAAAGACCATAAAACCTGGCCAAACTCCAGCCCAGCCTGTATTCGTATTCCTGATCCCTTGTTTGTTTTTATTGTAAGACAGCAGGGTTTATACAGGAGGTTTTAGATAATACTTCATTTATTAGCATAACTTCTACTTCTCTCCCTCCCTCCCACCCCCCACAAAAAAAAATGAAATTAATTGCCAGAATTTCATTCATGTTACATGGGTTAAAAAGGTTTTGCTGTCCCTCCCTTCTGTGGCCAATAACAGAAGAGACTGTGAAAGAGGGAAGGCACAGTGCAGGCAGGAATCCTTGGGCTTCATCTTCAGAATGGCTGCAAAAAGATCTTTTTGGGGAAAAATGTGTTCACGCTGCTGCAAGAATCCTGCTGTGGGTGCATTTGACAAAACTGCCAGCTACTGTGTTTTCATAACTTGTGCATCTTCTTCTCCTGCTTTTCTGTGCATCATAACTTGATTGTTTCTTTGGGGTTTCCACAAAAAAAAATTTTTAAAAAAAAAAAAGTCCTTGAGGCATTCTTCTTGTTCTTACCCAGACTGGTCTAGAGTCATATTTGACATCTCTGCCAGCAAAGGAATCAGCCAGAAACCCTGAGAGCAGAGCAAGAGCTTGGCTGCATCTCTGCCAAGTGCTCCTGTGAACCAGCCATGCCCCCATCAGCGGCTGTTCGATTGTATTTCAGGATGCCCCATGTTAGTTGTGTACAAAACTAACACTCAAATTCTGATCAGACTTTCCCAAGGAAGGTAAATTGCATGCAAAACGTGGCATGCTTCAAGTGCTTCTGTAAACTAAATAAAGGGCAGCCCAAAGCACTGAGGGGAAGGCACTCCTGAGACCATCCATTCCTCATTTCAGGTCACTGCAGGGAAAATTTGCCAGGTGATCCTGGGAAAGCTGAGACAAGGCAGGCAGGTAGGTGCACACACAGAGCAAGGGAAGAGTTGATCATGAACAGTAATAGCATTCCAGTGAAAAAACTTCCTTCTAAAAGTGAGCTTTAGCTTGGAAACAGACAAGGTGTACAGGTTGTGGGTATCTGAAGAACAGAAGCACATCAAATGCCTGTTCTTTAGTAGGAACTGCTAGCCTGAAAAGAATGTATTCAAATAACCACCGGAGTTTTCAAGAGGAACCAATCCTTACCTAAGTGCCCACAATTAAAATCAAATTATGCTTATATCAGTTACTTTTATTAATTACAGAATCTGGGTTTTCTTATCTTTCCTCAATTATTTTGTGGGAAAGGCGACAAGTTTCCCATTTTCCTCTAGCCAGAGGTGCTTCCCAGTGTGAGAGTGGGCATTGGGCAGTCCCAGTTCCCCTGGCTCCAGAGCCTCTCCCCATCCAGCTCCTGCGTGGGCTGCAGAGCCCTGGAGCTGCTCTGACACTGACCTACTCACGCAGGATCATCTTCACTGGGATTTACTTCATATTCTTTGTGGAAAATCCATATAAAGCAGTGAATCCACTGCATTCCTGTAGGAAATACATGTGTAAATTGGAGCCAGCTAATCCATGTACAGATAGGAGCCTGTCCTCAGATGTGTGAGGTTAAGTGGCTCAATATCCAAAGCCGTGTGATAAAACATGGGCAAGTTTAAGATCAGAACTGAAGGTGGGAGGTTTTTTCTTTTCAAATCTAGTTCTTAGTTCTTTATCACATTGAATTTCATCACTGTACGAAAGATTATTTTTTTGTCTATGTGATTGTATAGAAGTGGAAATCCTGCCCTTCTCCAGGGGATTCAATTCACATGGTTCAAGTGAACCCCATAGAAGGCAATTTGCTCTATAAACAGGTCTCAAACAAATTACTTCAGCAAGAAAAGAAAGTGTTTAAGGTGGACATTTTTCAGCAAATACTCAGGTTCCTGCAGTGCTTTTAATGGTGGTAAATTTTACATGAACACTTACTTTAAAAGCTTTTCGGTGTAATATAAATGATGCACCTGTTATCTCAAAGCTGTCAAGAAAAAAATCTAATAAATATTTGTAAGCTGCTTGAACAGGAATTTTGTTTTATGCTCCCTATGAATGAAAATGGGCTTTTTACTGCTTCTGCACATATTTGTATGTCGAGATGTGTCCTGCAGAGTGGGGTGAAGATGTCATTCATTTTGAATTCACCCAGTTTCTGTTTTTCTTTGTGCACAATTGCCTGAATAAACAGAAGTCCTGGATGACTGCTCTACTAATTGCAATGGGAATGGAGAATGTATCTCAGGCCACTGCCACTGCTTCCCAGGATTCCTTGGTCCTGATTGTGCAAAAGGTAATCTCATATTAACTGACCCCCAGTGCATGACAGGGATCATCATTATGGTGTGTGGCTGCTGGGTTTGCAAAGAGTCAAAGTGATTAAAGGAGATTAAATTCCTTTTTCCAGACAGATGGCAGATACAGTGCAAGCACACACGTGGAAAGTTCCTTTATGCTGTACTTGAGTTAACACAGATAACCGCTTCTTCCTCCCTGACTTTCAACTTTAATAGGTTCCTCCACCCACCTTTGCAACCTGTCTGTAATTACAAAATACATTTTTAATAGGTTTGTTAGCATAGAATAATGTTTGCTGTTATTTAAAAGTGACAAACAGTTTCACTTTGGAGGAAACATAAGTAAATCAAATGCTTCTGTGGTTTTAACTTGAACAGCATGTAGATAAGAAACCTAAAGCAGCTTAGAGATGGTTTTCCAGCATTAAGGCGGAAAAACCTTGTTAAGTGAGTGTGAGTTTACTTGGTTTCAGGTGTTTCTGTCAGTATTATCCATTATCTGCTGCATGTGATGTCCAGAAGTTCTCGTGATTTCTCAATGTCTCCCCAAATGTAGGGTTTATTTTTTTAAGACTCAGTTGGCTCAGAAATGGATCCTGGATGGTAAAAGTAAGCTTCCACATTGCTGGTTTGCATACAGATCAGTAGTGACTGCAATTTCAATATTATGTCTTCTTAGAAGAATAAAGAAAAAGGCAGGATCTTGCTTCAGTTCACAGGAAGTAAATACTAATCTTACTGAAAATCAGGCATCCCTGCAAGGTTTCTGCAGAGGCCAGTCAAGGGGAGAGTCATTTTTACCTTCTGAGATACCCCATTTGTGGTCAACTTTAAGGTGTAGAAGGAGACAAGGAATTGTATTACTGCTGCACTACCTAGTTCAGAGATTTCAGTCTCTTACAACCCTTGAGCCAGATGAAGAATTGAGGAGCTGGAGTGGAAATGCAATAAATGTTAATCTCTGGAAGTATGTAAATACATGAAAAAGGTCAATGTGCCTTGTTCAGATTCCTGTCCAGTGCTATGCAGCGGGAATGGAGAGTATGAGAAAGGTCACTGTGTGTGTCGGGATGGCTGGAAAGGAGCAGAGTGTGATGTCCCAGAGGAGCAGTGCATTGATCCCACCTGCTTTGGCCACGGCACCTGCATCATGGGCGTCTGCATCTGCGTCCCTGGATACAAGGGAGAGATCTGTGAGGAAGGTTTGTGAAGTTTTCTTCTCTACACTCAGGGGGCTTGATCTTTGTCTTTAATTTCCACCTGCTTTAAGGTAATTATAAACTCACAGGGGTGTGGTCGGCTTTCTGTTTGACTCAAAACTACCTTTACTGTCTCACAGAAAGTAATGTTAAGAGAAAATTTTCAAAGGTAGAGGTATTCAGGTTTTGGTGATAGTCCAGTGGATTGATCACAAGAAGTTCACATTTTTATTTGAAAAGATAAAATTATTTTTTATTTGGCCAAAAGCTCAGGGTAAGGCAGTCAGAAGATCCTATAGACAAAACATGATATCGTAGCTCTCCAAAGCAATCAGACAACTGTAATCAGCTTTTCCCTTCTTCATTCTGTAACATCTTGGATTTTTCTGACAATATAAAGCCAAAAGGGCAGCAGACAGGTTACTTATTATTATTATTATTGTTTAATTCCATTTTCATATGGCATTTTTACTGGGAGCCTTTGCTCATGGCACTAAACTGGCATCTTTTAAGGCCTGGCTAACCAAAAGTGGCAAATTCTGTGAGAAGCATCTCTTGTATTTTTGTTGGTTATGGTACTGATGTGACTCTGCCCTCATCTATAAACAGAAGCAGTTGCTGTTTCCCTCAACATGTCTGAGATAGCTCATCAGCTTTGACTTTGTTCCCTTGTGCATAGCTCAGAAAGCAGAGCTCTTCCTCGTGCTTTCCCTGATTTGATGATTTTTCACTAGTCCCCTTAGCCTGGAGCTACTGACAGCATACTTTGTGCTTCCTGCTATAGAGATTTTCAGTAATTCTTTTGAGCAGCACACACAGGAGGCTTTTTATGTTGCTTGAATTCTCTAGTCAGAAAAATGTCCAGGATGAATTTGATAGATTTGACATACCTGGAATGGTTTTTAAAAGGAGGATCAAGAGAATGCTTCTGACATAGTCAATTGTTGGTAGTTTCAGAAACCAAGAAAACCCAAATGGGGAAAAGCAAGTGATACACAGATTTCCTCAGTGAGACCATGATGCTGAACAAGGCTGTAGATGGTGAGAGGCTGACTGCTGGTTTTAGTTGCTTTGTTTCTTGCCATAATGAAATCCTGCAAAATGGTTGGGGAAAAAAATGACATAAATGTACTCAGCTATCGAAACCAAGAGCGGAAAACATTAGATTTTTATAGTGAGAAACTTATTTAAATTTAAAAACAAAAGGTGAAATTATGTAGAAATGCAGAAATATGGTGGATGAACAAACCAGTGTAACCAAGCACGGTGGGTTTTTATTGTAACAGTGTGTCCTTGACGTGACTGTTCAGTTTGTATTGCAAAACACAACTTGTGTAATAGTTAGGGAATTCATCAGGAATTAAGGTTATTTTATTATATGTAAAAAGGATTTGTCCTGCCAGATTATCATTCCTAAAATGGAGTCACTCTATAAATTTTCAAATATCACCAAAATAAAGAGCTGTCTCAGGATAGAGGGAATTGCTGTGTGTTTTTGTCCTATGCTTAGCAAGATGTGCATTGTCCAGAAACACTGATTTCCTTTCTCAGAATTACACTGTGCTGTGCACAAGCCTGGAAGGCTGAAAAAGATACAAAATAAATCCTGAAATAAGATACTGAATTAGTGGCAAAGCAGTTCAAAAGATGAAGCTTTACTTCTTTCTTTTTAGGTTGAAAGGTCCTATAAACTGGAGGCCATTAATTTCTATGTCTGAAGTATTTAGCCTTCCCTTGCTGGAGCAGAAGGAATCTCTTCGTTCCCATAGCACAGGATTCTATTTGTTAAGTTTAGAGTTTAATTATTAATGCAGTACTTGTGCTGATACTGGAGAAATGCACAGCAGACCTTTGTCAGTGTCTCTGACATAGTGATGTAACATGGACGGGCTACTGGCTAATTGTTTCCCATGCTCACCCCACAGATCCTTCAGCTCTCCAAGGAGGGCTGGCTGCTTCTGCTTAAAACCTGTCTTGTTAAAGCCGTGCTGGGGCTTTGTGAAAGGGTATGCTGCTCATACAGCACTAACCAGCTGATTTAAATTCCTCTACAGAGCTCCTGAATTTTTCACTAGGAATAGTTTAATCCAAATTGAGAACAAATTTAGTTCTTTGTTTGCAAATTGTTCATCAGTACATTACGACTTCTATGAAGCAGTTCATTACCTGCAATTGCCCAGCACATACTTTTTATATGTATGGAATTTTTTTTTTTACAGCAAGCATTGAACATACTCAATCTTAGTGGACAGCCTTTTTTTTGTAGCAGATTTTCGGCTATAGAGAGAGCTTTTCACAGAAAGGTGAAAGAATAAATCTTTCTTTTCCCAGATGCAGATAAAACACAGTGCACAAATACCCAAATGGAAATACGAAGCACAATTACAGAAGTAACAATTAATTGCTCCAGCTGTTTCCCTGAAGCACAGACTTCACCACCTTAGACCAGGAGATCTGTCCTGGGAGTCTGTGTTTTAAAAGTAAGACAGAATCCATGACAGGAGATTCATACGGCCTCTAACAGTCTACATACTTGTTTTTTTGTTTGTTCCCAACCTACCCTTTTGCGCAGAAGTTAAGAGACCGTTTTTCCCTCGTGTCTGTTAACACCGTTTCAGTTGGGTATTTGCACAAACCCCACGGACTCCATGTAAAGCCAGGCTGTGTTTGAGCGGTAAGTGACAGCGGAGGCGCGAGCCACGTGCCCTGAGCTCTCTGTTCTGCCTTGCAGAGGACTGCCTGGATCCCGCGTGCTCCGGCCACGGCGTGTGCGTGCAGGGGGAATGTCACTGCTCCGCGGGCTGGGGCGGGCTGAGCTGCGAGGCCGCGCTGCCCGCGTGCCAGGAGCAGTGCTCGGGCCACGGCGCCGTGCTGCCGGACACGGGGCTGTGCAGCTGCGAGCCACGCTGGACCGGCCCCGACTGCGCCACAGGTACGACGCGCTGCCGCGGGGCTGGGGTCACGGTTCTGGGTAGGGTGAGGGATCCACAGGTACGACGTGCTGCCACGGGGCTGGGGTCATGGTTCTGGGTAGGGTGAGGGATCCACAGGTACGACGTGCTGCCGCGGGCTGGGCTCTGCCGAGGGGCTGGGGTCATGGTTC